>NW_027175876.1:6812079-7427079 GCF_023055335.1 Clinocottus analis
CTAAAGTTCACAAACTAAAGGTAGTTAGTTGTTAAAGTTTCAGCAGCAGTAGGGCAACTACAAAGGGTCGGCAGACTACTTACTGCTAATCGCCGCACGTTGGTATTCATTTCACTTGGTTCCTTAAAGTTGCTGGTCTGTACTTCACTCAAGGCCTCCTCTTTTTCTGACAACCACGCTAGAAACAAGCTCTACAGAGGAGTTGAGAAAATAGTATCAACTTGAAATACTTTGCAAACATTACAAAGACTTTTAGTTCAGTTGTGGAGGCTCGTTAATGTGTAGAACATTTTGAGCTCTTAATTTAGCAATCAGGGAAAAAAGAAAATTCAAGAACAGAAATGTTTCCACTCAAACAAGAGATTTTCAGGAAGAACAACGTGACGTGATTACACTAAAAATAGTGGATCTGAAACATTGACACTTTAGTTGACTTGAAAAACAGAGCTGTTTTGAACAAACTGGCATTTTCTGCTTAACAGGGCAGGACTGAGTGCTAAAGTGGTCCATTATGTTTAATTATTTAATGAGAAAAAAAGAAAAAAAGAAGACATTGTGCCTGTTTGAGCCTGTGCTTGTTTGTGCGAGCCATATGGAGAGCATGTTGCCTGTCCAACCTGGTCTGATAGAAGCTGTTGCCACACCAAGAAGACCTCCTGCAGCTTGTGCCACCTCTCCTCTGTCCAGCGACACACAGCCGCCCAGCGCTCACCCAAAGACTTGAAAACAGGATGAAGAGAAACATTAATACAAATATGGATGTTCTCAAAAACACAATGTAAAAGAGATGAAAACATTTAATACATATAATTAGGGCTGGAACAACCATTTATTTTGAAATTAATTTGTTGATTATTTTCCAGATTATAAAGTATCAGGTCTAGAGTAAGAATATAGTAGGAGGGAAAACCCGTTTGGACAAATTGACAATGTTCTTATTCCTGAATTTGTATTGAAAGGTTGGTGTCTTAGATGGACTGGAGGAAGACTCTCCTCCTCCTTAAGATGACAAATTCACAAAGACGTCGGGTAACTCACTTGTAGTTGCTCCTCCAGGTCAGCGGTGGCACTCTCACCACTGTTCTCATCGACTACCACCACCATGTGCGTTAGAGAGTTGACCTTCACCTGCTCCGCCTCCAGGTCGTTCTGAAGCTCCTGAACAGAAACGCAAATAGTGAATTCAGCACGGTCGCATATTACCCATTAACAGGGCTGGCGGAGAAGCTACTGAGCTTCATAGTGACACACAGTGAAGGACTCATGGATCAAACATGTGACAAAGTAGTCACAAGACAAGAGCAATGCAGTGAGACAGAATTATTCATTATTTATGTTCTACTGATCCTGTCCATGTCAAATCAATTACCCGTTCATGAAATAGATTTTAAACCATATTTACTTTGTGCTGTTCTATCTGTTCTTTGTAGAGCTCCAGATCTTTAGCCCCTGGTTCTGTCTCTATCTTTTTAATTCGCTCCTCTGTTCGCGACAGCCAATCAGAAAGCTGCTGTAACTGCTGCTGCTGAAGATCCATCAGGACTTCATGGAGCCTTGGAGGGGGAGAGAGAGAGAAAAAGAACAGGGAAGCCATCTGTTTAATCATCTTTAAGGTGAAACTGAATGATCAGCTGATTATTTAACTGCCTCACAGTCGCACAAACACCACAATAAGACACAATGCCGTATACAGACTCCACGGACAATGAGTGCAAAAGCACTTATACTTTATATCAGGGTTAACAAACATTTTAGTGGACATTGTGAATACAATTTAAGAACTGTGTTTTGTGTGCGTGTGTGTTTCTAAAGCAGCATACACCTTAATAACATAGATTAAGTTTTAAACTTGGTAGGCTCAAGGTTTATCACTCAGTTTGCAGCCTTGTACATTCTTCACAAGAAAAACTCAAACATATGAGGTCAAAGAGGAAAATGGCCTCTGCTGGGCAATTTGTGGCTCAGGCTGTGAAGAGACTGCACTGTAATAAAAAATATTTGAGTTGTAACCTTTTTTTTAAATGACAGTACAATTCCCGGTTTCTAAAGCTGTTTAAATACTATTTTGGGGCTTTGAATACTTGAGAAATATTCAAGGACATTCGACAAAACGACGACATCACATGCTGTCATACTTTCTAATATGCAGTCATTATTACTTTATTTTGGACTTCACTTTGCTATTATTGTCTAATGAGAAATGAGGAAAGAAAATGGACTAAAGTAGGTGTACATGTATGTGTATTAACCTAGCCTGGCGGTCCATGCTGTCCACTCGGAGGTTCTCCCAGCGGGAGTTGAGGAGGCGCATCTGCTCCCGGATTTCCTCTTCCTCCTCATCTGTCAGATTGCCCTGAGCAATCAGTTGGTTACCCGCTTGGAGCACATTACCCACACTGCTCTGGTGCGCTGTCAACTCCATCATGAACACCTTTTAGGAGAGGAGAGGTAAAAAGTCATGGTAAAAACATGTTTGACTTCAAAGTCTTTGAAACAATGTTCATTTGAAACGTTGTTCTTCCAGAGAAGCTGTGTACTTGAAACAAAACAGCCATTGTGTCCTCTATCTGTAAGTACACTACATATAATTACATACCCTTACAATTATCCAGATTCAGTCTAACACGGCGACCGAACATTGCTTCTATAATCTGAGGCAGCATGCTGATACTTGGCACCCACATGCTAAAACCTGGATGCATTTCTCTGCCACCCCCTTCCCTCTAGCGTCACGAGGTAGCACACTTAATAATGCCCCGAAGAAGCACCGGGTCTCACCTCTGCACTCTCGCATTAACGAGTGTTGCTGTAGCAACAGTCAGACAAGCCTGAAGAGCAGAGTCTGTCAAGCAGCCAACTGAGGCCAATTACAAAGCAAAAGAGGGAGGAGAGATGCTTCACGAAGGAAAGCAAGAGCAATTTTCAAGGAGTGCTTCTCAAGTCTATGGAGGACATTTTTTGCTGGTCCTTGTTGTGAGCAATATGGAGCCCAATGAATTGAGTTATTGTCTGTTTTCCGTAAGCTTCTCTGGATGAGTAAGCATTTTTGACTGCACCTCTGAACACATTGTTTTTGGTTAAGCTTTGCTGGAGAAGTTGGAGTAAGTATGTGAACAACGAGGTCAAAACAAACTGGATTGATTTGTTTTAGACCTCCTTAAAAGCTTGGCTGTTAAAGAGGCTTTGGGTCTTGTTGCTCAGTCTCACTACCAGCTTTCAGCTTTGACCTGGATTCCAGACATTAGACTTCACAAATATTCACATTGCAGCCAAGGGAATGCTGCCAAAGCCCCTTTACACACATGCATAGACACAAACCCTGCAGCTACGCCTTCTCAAGCAAGCACGGTCTGTGCCAGGGCACCATGGGGTGCTGTGCGCCACTGTTCACAGCAGAATTCCTGGCATTCCCAACATGTACGGAGCATGTACTACTGTTAGTTGTGGGAGGGCTTTCTCTCTGGGACACTATACTCAGGCTCAGCAATGGAGAATGACAGTTCTTAGACAAAAAACAGGTGTGCAAGTCAGACAATTATCATGAGTGTCATAAGTGTGACATCATTTGTCTTAAAAACAGTAAAATATATGTCCATTTAAGAAAAGGCAAATAGAGAATTAGACAGTTATGGGCCTTTTCATATATTGACCTTTGAGAAGCACCACACAGTGTGTGTCACTGTCACTTTCAGTTTGAGAGGTGTAAACAGTTTTATTAGTTATTTAGTTATGTTGATGTTTCTGAGCTTTCTGTCTACATGTACAAACATGTTTACATCTCAGCAAGCCTTCAGCCAGTCTGCGGGTCTCCTCCTACCTCGTGCGTGTGAAACTGCTCTTTGACTTCTTCCACATCGTCTGACACCTCCTCTTGAATGTTTAGGGCATCCTCGGCCGACAGCAGCCAGGTCAATACCTCCTCCAGCGTGGTCTGGTAGCTGTCCAGGTCCACTTCCAGCAGGATGCCCTCCATCTCCCCCTCTGTCTCCGTCAGGGTGCTGGGGGTCTCTGGCCGGGGGCTGCTGCCTGCTTCCTCCATCTGCACATTCTGGAGAACAAGAGGAGGGAATGAAAGCACTGGCTGACCATATTTTTATGTTTACATCTGTGGTTATCATTACTGTGATAATAGGAAATTTGTAATAAAAACCTCCAACTGTCTTTTTATTTGATTTTAATCTGAGCTAAGATCAGTTGGTAAGTTTTAAAATAGAGCTGCACATGTAGGAGGGGCCAGTGTTGCTCTGGAGCACGCAGAGCAACACTGGCATGCTCATTTGAGAAGACAAAAAAAACAGAACAACTGCAGGCCTAATATAGGATGCTAGGAGGAGCCCTTTGAATGCTGGGCAGGGCAATTCTCATTCTAAGAATAGCAGCGGGTTTATCCTGGGTAGGTTGAGTGTACAGTAAGATCTGAGTGGTGCAGGATAATGGCTTAATTTGCTTTAAAGACAAGAGGGGAAGCATGTTTGAAAAACATGCTTTTAAAACTTAGATGGAAGTGGAAAGAAACTTTGTTGTGTAATGACAGTAATAATGTCAGTGCCGTGTCCTTTAATAACCTCTTCCCTGAATACATTTATAGATCCAACACCATAAAAAAAAGAGACAGAGAAATCTTTAACACAATCTCAAAAATTTAACAAACTATTTCAGGTTCCCATTTTCTGAACAAAAGTTGAAAAAAGTTCAACAGAGCTCAACAAATCTGTCTGGAGCTGAAACAAACAGGAGATACAATCTTTTGCAGCCGGAGCAGTGCCAAGTCAAAGATGACAGAAATGCTGATGGGTGTGTGGAGACTGGTACAGTAACAAGTCAAATGGACCTTTGTTTTCCAGGCTGAAACTACACAACAGTAATGTCTGCGTAGCAAACTCAGAAAAAGGTCACCTGCTGAAAATCTTTGATGACCTTTTGGATATTTTCGCTGTAAGTCACAAAAATACTGTAAGTCCTCATGTTAAACATGGAGTCTGGCGGAAAGACAGAGAGAGAGAGAGAGAGAGAGAGAGAGAGAGAGAGAGAGAGAGAGAGAGAGAGAGAGAGAGAGAGAGAGAGAGAGAGAGAGAGAGAGAGAGAGCGCTTGATTTATTGACTTGAATGGCTGTAAAATAGCTGTGGTCTGGCTCAACAGGACGCTTTATTATCACCAGATGATTTGCTCAACTCAATCCCTGCATTCATCATGTTTGCAGTTGTGGTTCTGGAACAAGCAATGCATCATCATGCATACGTAAATCTGTGATATTCCAACCTTGGCGGTAATGCAATAAACTTTGGTTAGATCTAAAGCCGTCAATATTGAAAACAATCATCATTTTAAATTACCATTAAGACCTCCACAAAAAACATCATGAACCAGTAGCAGTAGAAGTTCCAACGTCGGGGCGAACAAAACACAGTTAACAGAAACAAAGAGCCTTTATTTTTTCCTCCACTCTCTCACTACCAGCAGCATTACACATCACTTCCTATGGAGAGAGGAACTTTGCCAGGAAAGTAAACCCCTCGTTGGACCAATCAGAGCACCATTTAAAAAGACTTTTCCAGCACTCGTTCCAGGACGTGTGAAGTATGTGCCCATGGGCAATAAAGACTTAAGAGGTGGTTTCTGGGATTTTCTGACTTCTGAATAAAAACCTCTGAAAACACTCCACGCCAGGGATGAACACATACCGGGCTGCAGTTTGATCTGCTGTCGTTACTAATCACAAGTTAGTCAAACCGCAGGAAAGTCCAACTGAATCAGAGTGTAGGAATGAGACTCTGCTCACAGAAGTTAAAACATTGAACAGCATCAGTGTGTGCATGTGAGGCCTCCTGCCCACCGGCATACAGACATCTTTAATGCTCAAATAACCTTCCCTGTCAACTTCCTGCACACACTTCCATTCTCACCAATTCATTCCCCCATTTCCTTGCACCCCTTTACGGCTCTGTGTTTCCAGCAGCATGCAGTTCGGTCTGTTGGCTAATGTCAGAGGGGTGAGTCATGGCTCTGCTCCCTATTTGCCTACGCCTGCTGTGCTTTTCATGAGCGGTGCTGGAGGGAATGAAGGAGATGGCTTTTTTTTTAGGGGGGGAGTGACTCACTCTATCTGGCGACACACAATGAGACACTTAACAATATTCCTTATGCTTGCACATAACGGCGTCTGTGGCCTTCAAACTGAATGTTATCAGAAACACAACACAGCAGCAAAGGTTGAAGTTATGGGTTCAATTTTTTTTTTGCCCCTTCAGCTTTTCAGTTGTTGAAGCAGACATAAAGGAGCTGAACCATCATCTCTTCGTTCATAGAAAGAGATAATGGTTTGTTCCCACAGGCACGGACAAGGGGGGTTCAGACAGGCAGCCACTGGGGAGCACTGTGTCACTATTAAAATAACTGAACCATGGGGATAAAAGAGATAGTACACTATTTAGTGCATTTCTTAAGGGGTGTATTGATACATATAATGATCATAAACAGGATGGTTTAGGTAGTCCCTGATGCTTTTTACAAAATTGTACATTCTATGAACCAAATAGTTACAGTCTAGGAAATCGTATACTACATATTGGCATCTGCAGAACATAAATCCAAGTATTCAAGTCCAATAGTCAGTTTTGGCAAAGTGTCAGACGGTTTGCTTAAGCATGATAGTGAGAGGATAATCTTCACAAATTAACTGGTGATTTTTTTTTAGGCTTAAATGCAACCAGCAGACATAAAAATCAGTAACAATAACTTTGTTAGTAATAATAACAAACTACACCATGGTCGTAAGACCTCACGTCACCACCCCTAAATTAAAGGTGCACTGGTATTCAGTGTGATGACCTTCAGTAAACTCCTTTCGCCACGTGACCTCGGTTTATGTATCGAGAACCGGCTCTGAACTGCTGTTTTTTTTTTTTCCAGTTATAAATTCCCAAAGTTTGGACTCAATGTGCTTCTGTCTACATTGCTGGTTACCAGCTGGGGATGTTTAAGGTTTGCACATAAAAGAGCACCTTGGATTCCTTGAGAAACAGATGTCTCTATGGACTTAGTAGTTTAAAAGGATGTGAGAATAGCACAGTGACTTTTACCTTCGTATGGATGCAAGTGTCCCAAAATCATTGTTGGTGATATATGTAAGATATTATTGTACCCTCCTGTATCATATCACATGAAGTACCAGCATACTTTGTTGTTTCTTTTACCTGAGCATTGAGGCCTGGACCAGAGTCCACAGACTCCACTTTGTATTTGCGTGGGAGTGTCTCCACTTCTCTGATGGCCTCCATGCTCACGTCTTTGGGCAGCACGGCGAACAGCGATGTCACGTACATGATGATAGACTTCTTATCTGGTAACTGCACTGCCACGTCTGATGGTGGAGGGGAGGTGGATGTAAGGGCAGAAAGAAATCAGAGGGAGAAATTAAGCATGAGATGCAGGAGGAGGAGGAGGAGGAGGAGGAGAGCGGGGGATAAAGAGGTGAAAATTGCATGTGGACAAAAGCAGCACGGTAGATAAAGTGAGATAACAGTTCAGGGTGAGAGAAGCAGATTAGATGGGAAGGAAGAGGAGAGGGGAGAGAAAAGGGCAGGTTGAGGCGAGTTGTACAAATTAAACAAGGCTTTGACACAGGTTAGGAGTGACTACCTCTCGGTCATGACATAACAAGAAGGCTCTGAATATAGATGGCTTGAGTACGTGCAGACTGAGGATCTTCAGGTGCTCCCTGAAGTGTAAAAAACATTCTGCACAAGCACAGCCCAAACACAACACCAAGGTGTTTGCTCCACCGTGAACTTAGCCAACTGCTGGCAAGATATGAAAGCAGGCTCCATGAACACGGGCCATGTTTTAATATGTGAGCATTTTGGACAGCAACATGCAAGTCATTCCATATCCAACTAATCGTTGGGGCTATAAAAGGTAGTCGGTAGGTGCATTTTCTTTTGTAAACCATTTTTTACAATCAAAAAAGAATCTTTCTGCAGTTATTCTTGTCCAAATAATGTTGGAACACTGCGGTGAAGTGTTTGAAGCTGCTCAATAAGGTCGTACCTTCGGCATCCAGGAGCCTCTCAATAGCCAGCTGGTCTTTGGCGACAGTGAAAGCATGTTCCAGTCTCTCCACGGCGCTCAGCCCGACCACCTGATCCCAGCTGAATGCGTTTGGCCTGAAGACACAAAGGACAGTGGCGATGAGAGCAGCCACATGGAGACTTTCTCATTCAAAATTTGGAAATTTAGGTTACACTCTGAGATACATTGCATCCATACTGCTGGTGCTTTTGTGTCACTTTACCTGAGAAGAATAATCTCATTCGTGCTGTGTTTTTAATAACACAGCTTCTGTTGTATGTGCACTCGTGTCAAAATTGTGTATAGCAACAATGTTATAACTCAGAGGGTGGCCGTTTCTAGATATAATTTGGACACAAAATGACCTTTTCCTGAGCATAACCCTTATAACTCATAAAAAAGGAACAAGTATTTGGAACATGTAATCTGTTCTGCGTACAGAAAAGACTCTTCCCTTAGTTGTGCAGGAGGGACTTGTGTTGAAGCCAGTTGGGTGTGGAATGTGTGTGTTCAGTTATCCACTTAAACCCTGGCCCAGGTCTAAACCAACACTGGCCTTTCTCACAGCTCACAGGCCTGTGAGTGAGTGAGTGTGTGTGTGTGTGTGTGTGTGTGTGTGTGTGTGTGTGTGTGTGTGTGTCTGTGCGTGCATGTAGCTAGTAGAAGACAAGGGGTTTGAGAAAGCGGGGAAAACAGCCTTAATGCTTCTCCCGCTCTCTTTCTTTCACACACAGCAGCTTACACACATACACCAAGCGTGTGTAAACAGCGGCATGGCAGGAGTAAACAGAGCAAGTCAAGCGGTGTACACACACCCGGCAGGCGCTGACCTCTCAACCTGACCTCCTGCCACTTCGCCTGGGTATCCTCACAATCTCTCTCCCTCACACACACACACACACACACACACACACACACACACACACACACACACACACACACACACACACACACACACACACACACACACACACACACACACACACACACACACACACACACAGCGTTTTACATATTGGCCATTCTTAGATTCCAGGAATTGGTTTCTTGAAGGTGTTTGAAGCTCTTGGTCTGGTTTCCAGATGATTTACATTCAGTCAAAGGACACATGTCAAATATGCAAAGACTTAAAGCGGAAAATTACCAAGACATGAATGAAGACAGAGTTGTCCATTTCATCAGATCCCTGCAGTAAAATGTTTGTTAACATGACCTCATTTTGCTCACCAGCCACCCTGAGAATCTTTGATCCCTCCTCACCTGAAGTGATGAAGGATGCTGTTGAGAGCCAGGCCGTCAGCCCAGCTGGTGGTGAAGTTCAGCACATTGACTTCTGTGTATGAGCGGGTGCACTGACGCACCCAACTCAGTAGGATCTTCTCACTGTTGGTCTGCTGCAGGTTGGACATGATATCCTTCATGATATCTTTCACCTACACAAACATGGAAAAACATAAACAAAAGTGTTTTGGTGATATGGAAAGTGATAATTGTTCTAATGATCATTGTGCTAATCATAATGACAGCATGGAAAATTCATGGTGCATACAGTTTCATAATTTACATTAAAGTTGACTAATAATGAAAAATCATTACTGAAAACATATTCCTACCATACAATATGTAATATTGAAATGATTTTAATAAAACCTTTTGATGAACTATATTTTCCTTCAAAACTTACACAAAGCAATGGATGATAAACATGTGCACATGCTTACACGCACGTGTGCACATCTATAATGATTTTCCATCATCTGTATTTTGAATGCCTCAGGATTATTAATGATAAATTGTTCATTTCCGAGCAAACATTAAGTAGTCTGTGTGCATGTGTGTGTGCGTGAGTGTGTGTGTGTGTACAGGATGTGAGTGAAAAGCAAAGAACAGCGTGTGCTCACCTGCCAGTGAAGGATAATACTCCAGATGAGGCCCAAAGTCAGCTTGCGGTTCCCATCAACAATATCTGTCCCTCCTATGTTTACCAGATCAACCTGAGAGAAATGACAGACGATGAGAGAGCGGCTTGTTGAAAATAAATAACAAATAACACAGGTTGGGTACTCGTTGTAAAGTAGAAATTATTCCTGTTTTGAGCAGATTAGTTGAAAAGCAGAGAAAGTCTTTTGTTTGCTGTAATTATACGATCTTTTCCAAATGAAGCCGTAACAGCACGAACCCTTACAGCAAAACACAAAGTAACACATGACTTTCTTAATCAAGTTGTGTACATACTATTGCTTCGAATGTTCATGAGTGTAAAACAGCTGAACACATCTGAACTATGCATTTTCACCACACAGGGGATTGTACAACCCTAATTAGACGCTTCGAATGGTACCTATGAAGCGTGTCAGCAGCCTTGTCAGACAGCAATCATATGAGGTGAGGCCAAGTGAGGACTGATTACATATAAATATGTTGGAGAGGATGGAGGCACCGAGTGGAACATGAGGTCAAGTGTCTGGTCAAACTAAAAAGGTGACCTCTCTGTCTACGGCGGAGCTGACCTTTGACCCTTTTCGAGTCCCAATGAGCTCCATCCTGCCACACTATCCCTTCTCTCTCTCTGTGACTTTTTCACTCTGCGCCACACATACAGTTTGTTATACTTCTGTGTGTTTTAATCCTCTACTTCTAAGCTCGAACATATTGTCCCGTGAACTCAAATTTTCCCAAACTGAACCCTAACCTCTCGTCATTTGAAGGAGTGAATGACTGCAATTACACTCCTGTGCACAATTATCTCCAGTTCTTTAGATGCAGCTTTAGAGACATGATAAAAGTGCAGAGTAGAGAGCAAATTAGCATTTCAATAATAAATGTGGTTTCTATACTTTAATCATTTCATTTTCTCCAGGCATTAGACTCTGGCCTTCGCTGCCAGCTGCCAGTATCTGGCTCTTGCAGGAGAGAAACCAGCAGAAGGGGTTGCATACATTATCTCCCACTGCTACGGCCCCAGCATTAAGACCAACCAATGTACACAGAGGACGAGGGAGCGAAGCGTCGATGCAGAAAAAAAAATACAAAACTCAGTATAGACAAAATGACACGTTTAAACCGGATAGAAATGTACAAATCTAGGATAGTGTGTGACCGTATCACATGTACCACGGCTAAAGCATTTGTGGATTTTCACTTCAGCAACACAGCAGCAGGTGAGTTTACAGTTCATTATAGTTCCTTATTTCTGGCTGTGCGATGCTAAAATAAAACCCTGCAGACTCTTTGACCTGAATAACATCTGGTTAGGAACCACCGATGTACCTAATGTGGCTAAAATCATCCGTCAACAGCAGCTGTCAGCCCCCCCACCTCCAAAAAAGCAGAAAACACCAGATACTCACATTGTTTTGATGCAGGACTTGAAGAACTTTGTTGACGTTGTTGAGCGCGTGCACTCTGGTTGAGCCTCTCTCTTTGGTCTGAGGAACAGGAAACACAACACTGATCAGGTGACAGCTTGTTCAGTGTTATCATGAGCCTGCAGGAATCTTCGGCAGTTTATTAAATCATCAGAGATACACATTTATTCATTTATTTATTCACACTCGTGAAAAAATGTGAGGCATTGCTACACCAAGAAGAGGAATGTCATCACTCAGCAGAGTGTTTCTCTCCATACGTTAATTACAGCCATTATCCTATCAGCAGTGTCCACAGGCCGACTTATGGAAAGAATGGCAGGATGAATAGCTGCCGACTGCAAATCCTCTTTAAGATCCCACATAACTCAATCACTCATTAGCACCCCATTATAGAATTAGTATTCTGGTATCAGAGAGATAGTGTGTGCACATGTATGTGCCTGAATGTATGGCACGGAGGCAGTTGGCACTTAGTGTGGCTGCAGGTGCTCGAAAGCAGATACGCTGTTGAACATCGAGGTCACAGTTATTAAAAAAAGAACACCCCAAAAAAAATTAAATATGTGCTGGTAAGCGCATGGTTGGTCACTGTAGACATACATGTATAAAGACGAACACTGTTCTGTTTATCAACATGTTTTATCAGTATGTTTAGCAACTCTTTTTTTAAGATAGGGTTTGTTGGGGAAAAGTAATAATTTACCCCCTAATCTTCTGTTGACCAAAATATTTGGTGAGGAATAACTTACAAGCTGAAAATACTACAATCCAAAACAATAGTTGATGAAATGGAGGGAAAGTCTGCTCTTATTGTAACTGTTTCTATTCAAGCATTGAAACTATCTGCTGAGATCCTCTGAGTGGCTTTAATGTTTGCATTCGAGTTAAGCTAAAGCAGCTGCTTGCACTGCCTTAAGTGGATGCAGCAGTCATGTTACAGCTACAAGAACACTGGATTTTATTAGCGATACAAGCCTGTCCATGTCCCCAAAAAACCTTTGAACAAGTATTGAAAAAGTAAACTAATACAAATCTCCAGAACTTTAGGGTCAAATTACGTATTTCTTAATATTTTTTGGGCTACTGTGCGAAAAAAGGTCCGCAAACCTTAATATACACAAACTACAAACTCACCAGTACAGTGCCGGTGAGACCCTCCAGCAGGTCCAGCAGCTTCTTCCCATCCTTCAGGTCAGAGAACATATCCTTGATGGGTGTCTTCCCCGTCTGATATGAAAAAACAGCAGAACAGGTGAGGTTGAGTCTACAATGTGTCGGCGCCATTGATGAGAGCTGCAGAGTGTGGCTACAGCTCACAATAAATAATCCAGATGTTGTTACAGCAATCAATAAACAAGCCAAAACAATCACACATATATATTTGTACTTCAAGGTTAATAAACGGAAGCAGGATCTCTCAGCTTTCACTAGAGCACACATGGCTTTAATTGACCTTAAAAAGTGGCAATTTTCTCCCTTTAAGATATTGATCACAACATATATCCCATCACCATTGGATCAGGCAGTCAGCATTGAAGAGAGGAGGGGAACCCCAGCATGAGAGCATTCAAGAGCTTCAAAGTTGCTACAATCTACTAAGTATATTTAACAGAACTGTAAATAGTGTGCTTATGAGAATGATGAGAGAGAAAAACAGGACCACACACGAGGAGCCATGAGCGCTCTGACGGAAACTGCTGCCGGGTAGAGTAATGAACGACGACATGCATCAAACCAAATTATGTTTAGTTTGTTGTCCTGAACATTTGCAATTAAGGTTTGTGCTTAATTTTACCACGTTAAGATGAGAAGTATTCAAGTATAGAATATAAGAGTAACAACAACATTTTCACAATGCAACATTTCAACATTTCAACAGTTTAGGCTGCTATCCCTGCTAGCAGCAAAGCTATACTGCTGCAGGCCTGTCGCCTCTTTAGTGGGGGAATCAACACAAAGTCAAAGTCTGCAGGGACAACTTTTCATCAGAAATAGACAAAATGTTTTAACTGAAAGCCTTGATATAGTCCCACCATTTCCGTCATAAATCAGCTTCATTCTAAATAAACTTGCATTTTCTAATCCGTTTTAAGCAGTGCAGGTCAAGTTTGGCACTTGAACCGGTCTACAGTCGTTCACGTTACCTTGGAGAGCTGTGCATTTATCCATTTGGTGAACGTTTTCTTCTGTACTGTATCATGCTCATCTGTGGAGGACAATAAAGAAGGGTTGTTAAAATGGTGTTTGATCAACAGGTGGTTAAAAAATTGGACATCATCAGAAGGTACAGTCAGTTTTATGATGACAGCAATGAGCATTGTTAACACTCAAAGTCCATTTTCACTGCTTTATTTCAGGAACACACTGGCCAAATTCACTCTCCCGCTGGCATGCTGGTAAATGGTTATTGTAGCTGGAGGCGTCACAGCTTAAAAGCATCACGATCAATGTGGCTGCAACACCAGAAGATTGCAGCAACACAACGTATTCAGGAGGGTGTTTGATTATTTGTAGCAAATGTCAAAAGGTGTGCTGTGTCACTAAAGGAAACCGATCTGTAGCTGTGCACAAGTCGTTGCCCATTTATATTGTTCCTCTGGTCTCTGAATCCAAATGTACAAATATGTCACATTATCTTCACGCTCGACTCCCTCCCTGCTGCTCCATTCTCCCCAACATGGCTCTCCAATAAGACCTCATCGTGCGTCAGGCAGAGCAGCAGCTGCTTTGATGTGCCTGTCCGATGGCTGGCTACTGTCATGGATCAGAGTAGCCCAAACAAAGGCTTGGGCTTAACTTAGACAACTATTTTTACACTTTGTCCCACATTTAAAAGAATATGGAGTAAAGTTATCCATTTAATTATGAAGACTTTATTTATATCTTTACAATTTATTTTAGCTTGAGACATAACTGAAGATAAGATTTGGTGGCGCAAACTGTGCAAGTAGAAAGCCTTTATAGAAGAGGCCTCTGCAGGTGATCTCTGCAGTGTAGATGCGTGATAAATTAAGTGGAAAATCCAGTTCCATATGCCCAGGAAATGATGAGACAGTTTATCTATGAGCACTAATTTAACAAATGCATTTTAAAACTGCAGACTAATTTGTAAACTAATTATTCAAAACATGGACTGATTACGGCTGCTCAGGTGTGAGGATTCAATTATGTTCTACAAACCCATAATTTAGTAAACCGAATCCCTTTGATTCCTATTACTTTTTTTTCCCTTGCAGAAAGAACGTATTATACAGATTTAGAATTGTTAAAAAGGGAGCACTGGTACCGGGTTGGCTTTTGCATGTATAAAATGTATTTAAACTTTAAAGTTTGGAAATTGGAATCAGTGAACAAAAAAACGGTTGCATACATACTTTGGACGGGCATTTGTCAGCATGTGATGATCAATATGCTTCACAAATGACTGAAATCTAATTCAAAAGTATCATTGTGAAAATATTCAAAGTGAATTTCTCTAGCAGTCATGTAATCAACGATCACAGGACGTAGCGTGGTGGATCATTAAACTCCAGACAAGAACATCAAATCATTGCAGACAAACATTCCTCAACCAAGTTCAGCAGCCGTATGAACTTCCACAGTCAAATACAGAACAACAACCTCAATGATAAAGTACAAGGCAACAAGTGTGGTCCGTCAGAGAACCTGCAGCTAAGATAAATATGTATGTCAGCCTGCCGTGTTCCTGTACTTCACCCTCCTAAACTATCCTTTCATTATGTTGTCATTCCATCTCACAATTGTCCACCTGGTGGAGTCAAAAAGAAAATAATTTACAAGACAATACAGTCTTGGACAGAGGTGCAAAAAAAAGGACCATGTGTGTGAGCATGAAACTGCCACTGTCATTCAAGTAGCCGCTGTGTAAAGTACCATGAACTGAACAAAGGGTCAGAGGTTATGATCACCAGCCCCAACAGTCGTCGGCTTCTTTGTTTGGGGAGTGTGTGTGTGTGTGTGTGTGTGTGTGTGTGTGTGTGTGTGTGTGTGTGTGTGTGTGTGTGTGTGTGCGCGCGCACACCGCCGCTGGCTGGGTGAGAAGGGGCATAAAAGCAAGAATGTACTGCAAACAGAGGCCAGAGGTGAGAGGGAGCGAGGTGAAGAGGTGAGAGGATGAGATAAATGGTGGTCGAAGGGACGAGACTAGACTAGACGAGAGATATGATTTTCTTGGAACTACGAAGGGTCTAAGTAGAAAAAGTGTTGAATGGTGTACAGAGAGTTAAGCCCTTTACGGGACAGATGTGATTTTGGATTGAGGAATTGGGAAGCAGACAGTTTCTTAAAATTTGGTCATGAAATTATGTTCTTTATGGGTACTTTGAACTTTTGACTGAATGTGAAAACCCTTTAGTTGTCTAAAAGTTTCACAGTATGCATAAATATGCATACAGGCATGACAATGTAATAAGTGAGGACCGAATAATCTGACATTCTCGTTTATGTGTAACATTCACAGGGGGAAATAGGCACACATGATTTCTTTAGATGATCTGAAATTTCAAAAAGACGAGAGAAGAGGATTGGGGCTGGGACAACAAGAATGTGGAGGGTTATATCTGTGGAAGGGTGAGAGTTTTACGTGTAAAGTAAAGCAGGAGAAACTACACTTGTATACACTTGCACTGTGTCCTCTTCCCTGTGCCATTGTCTTTAAAGGCCTTTGAACCGTAGCACTGTAAAAGGCCCTCTTGAGAGTATGTTGACCTATTTTTTCACATAAATCTCAGGCAACAACAATAAAACCTAAAGAATTTTTTCTCAAGAGGTGAGGAAGACAAAGAGGGGATAGCTGAGGGAGGTGATGAATGAAAAAAGGTGATGGAGAAAAGGATACAGGAGACAAAGACGGTCATGGGGTCTTTGGAAAAAATAAAACGATAGCATGATTGACAAAAGGGTAGGGGACATAACAGATGGCCCAATAACTGTTGGCAATCAATCACAGTGGATAACTTACCGGTGGAATGGTTTAACGTGTCCTGACAGACACAGAGAGAGGAAGAATGAAGGACAGGCAGACAAAACAACAAGGAGAGAAAACAAGGAGAGAGAGAGAGAGAGAGAGAGAGAGAGAGAGAGAGAGAGAGAGAGAGAGAGAGAGAAAGAGAGAGAAAAGATAAAGAGAGGCAGCCAAAGAGAGAGAGAAACAAGTCACGAGGAGCCGGACAAGCATGCTTTCAACACAATATGAATGTTCCTTTTTCTAAAAAGCCCATGCGGAGGCCTCCTGTCCTTACAGTCTTATCAGCACCCTGAGGAGGGCCTCTGAGGCCGTGAGGAGAGGGTCCCTGTGGGCTCAGGTCTCCTGGGCTCTGCACCGTACCACCTTGACAGGACAATACACTGTATTCATCCACTGCTCCACCTCCATCTGTCTGCTGCTCCTACTCACCACAGCACAGGAATGTCTTACTGGTGCACGGATCAAA
This sequence comes from Clinocottus analis, assembly GCF_023055335.1. NCBI lineage: Eukaryota > Metazoa > Chordata > Actinopteri > Perciformes > Cottidae > Clinocottus > Clinocottus analis. The sequence continues at coordinate 6,828,972 of NW_027175876.1, forward strand.
GCGGCGGCAGGTGCGTGTGCGTGTGTGTGTGTGAGAGAGAAAAATACCCTCACCAAGCAGAGTCCGTGTAAACATCACTTACACACCATAACATATGTCCACTTAAGTCACTTTGCTTATGACCATTTACATCCGCACAAACAAAAGTACTTCAGCCATGGATGTTATGCATTCCTCTTTACATGCTGACTTTTTTATGACTTCTACGGTTAGTTGTGAACAAACTGTCAGATCGGCTGCGGTCAAAAATGTGTGTCTGTGAGATTGTGTTTAAGAGACCTGACTGGAAGTCCTTAAAGCTTCAGACTGATGGGTTAGAGGGTCCAACATTACACAACATTAATTTATTATCCAGTACCTGGAGGTTAAGTCTAATAAGTGATGCTGAGGTCAGGAAACACCGATGACTAGAGAGTCAACATTCATTTTAAAACTACACTAAATGAGGCTTCGAATGAGCGGGCCAAAGAGATGCTGACAGCTTAGGTTACATTCAGGGGAAAAAAGAAAAACAAATACGTTTTGTTCCTCTTTGTGACCATTTTCTATATTGAGTATTGTGCTGCGTCCAGTTCACTGATTTCACACAAATTCCTTGGTGTCTAACTTATAATTTAAATCCACTGCTGTTGCTAATTGAAGCCTGTCAACGTATGATCTTAGAGTATATTTAAACCAAAGAAAGGCACATTATTAAGCGGTCAACCCCTGTCAAATAATCATATTTCCCGTTGCGGTGCCACACACGTTGGTGTGAGCAGTCGCGTACAGTAAATGTGCTGAGAAACAAATGTTTCTCTTCCTCAACAGCCAAACAGGAAGTAGTGATTACATCAGGAAGAGTAATCCCACTGGTGTCCTCTCACAGTTCACTGAGCGCCGCACATGCTCTCAATATATTATTATGTACACACATGCACGCTCGCAACACAACAAACTAACTGTTGTGTGTCATGTTTTGTGACGGGTTCCCTTTCTATAAAAAAAAAAAAAACAAGAGGAATTCTCTTACTTATGCTCGCAGTCTGTGTGCAGAGCTTTCTGTTTCGGTCAAAAAGATGAATGCACACAAAAACTACCAAAGATAAAATGCTTCCAGATACAAGTACATTCTTCTGAGATACCGCATGATCTCCCAAACGTGCCTGACTGCTCCCATTTCCTTGACCCAGTGTTGACCAACATTAAATAAATACGACTTTACCGAGAGGTTTGAAAAAAATGAACGGCCAGCAAACCTCCAACGAGGATATAAGCAGGCAAGAAACACACATGTTCCTCAGAGCGGCCAGCTGGGAACACACAGCAGACACATAAAATATACAGCTCCAGTCTATTAGTATATCCCTCCCTCTCACAGGTGGAAAGAGCCTGTGACCACACAGCCGGGAGAAGGGGGAAAAAGGGGGGAGGCACGGAGGTGAAAATCAAACAAACCACCAGGGTTTCCACGGCAGCATCACACAGTAAACATGAGCGCTCAGAGATTAGACAAATAGAGATATTTACAAAGTTTAGCAGCAATTACCTTTAGCTACATTATACTTGACAGCTTAAACCTCTACATTATTCCAATGTATCCAGTGTATTTGTTAAAGCTTAAAACGCACATGTGGCCGCTGAATGAATAACAGAGACGCCATACATTTAGCACCAGTATCAGATGAAGTAACTCAACATTTAAAAGGCAGAAAAAACAACTGGAATGTTTGTTTGAAACTTGTCACTAGTGTTGAGCGTCACTACGCCAAAAAATTAAACCTTTTTTTGTACATGATTTACTGGGGTCATTAGAGATGGAGCATCAAGGAAGGCTCATGTCTTGGCTATAAAAGGACAAGCAGAGGCTGCTAACGTTAAAAAAAATAAAAAAAACTTGATGGGAGTCCAAAAGGAGGCTCATCTTTTGGCTGTGTTGTCCATCAGTCCAGCACCAGCAGCAGCTTAGAGCAGAGCACTGATTCTTTGAGCTTTGTTTATACTCACGCTTGGCCTCCGCAGAGCTCACAGCATGAACCGAGGTGTTTACACTCGATGCGCCGTGCGCTGCTTTATTCACAGAAACGCCAGAGGGCGTCCACACAAAATGTACTGTGAGGAATCAAAAAGACAACGAGTGTAACTCTTCGACCAAAAAACTTTAGGTGGAACCGGCAAAATGCCATAAACCAATCTCCACAATGCCAAAGAGGGATCGTAATTATCTGTGAACTCATATTTATATACATCTACTGTATTGCGTTTGTACAAGACATGTAGAAAAACATGTCAAGTATCACAATCACTGGAAAGAAACACAGGTTCAATATCCTGTAAACAATTTAATTTCTCTTTTTTTAATCCCTAGTAATGTCAATAGTGGCCATCACTAAACATAGAAGCTCTGGAACAAAGTTCCACATTTCCTCAGATATGCTCACATGAATAAAATCGTGCAGATAAAACTCAATCCAGTTCACACTTGGATGGCAGAGACGAGCTTTATTTTGACTATGTAACGTTGAGAGGAATACATAGAATTCCTCTCATTTCCCCGTGCATTCCTCCCCTCTTCCTCCAGTGGTCACTTGTCTAAGCTTGTCTCAGCCGGCACAGCCTTGTTGACAATCTTCCCTCGCTCAGATCTGGGAATTTGTAAGGTAAACACTTGAGAACGTCCAGAAAGATTAAACCCATATCTCCACTTAGCGGCATGAAAAACATCACTATGGTGTGCTGGGTGAGCAAGAATAGTGAAGGTGAGAGGTACTGGAATATAGTGAAGTCAGAGCAAGTTGATGAACTGTAAGAAGTGAGCCAAGATGGAAAAATGTATGAGAATAAAATAAAGAGTTGTGAAAGTGTAGTGTCTAAAAAGGATGTCTTCCGTAAAGGAGCATCTTCAGGAACATACTTATAAAATAACATCTGTCGTAAACCTTGTGGCATCTTTAGTGCGTTCGCTGCAGAGAAGGAGAAAGTACATATCGTACAGACGACATGATAATACACTTTAGAAACTGATATCTTTCAAAGCATCAATATCAAACTGTTTCAAAGCGTGCATCCACCTTGATCGGAATCTACACAGCATTTTCCCGTCATGTCTGCAGCCCGACTCTTCCACACAAAAGTGCCCCACCTGTAGCACACCGAGCTTCCACCGAGCCGTGTGTCACACACACCTGTCAAAAGTTCCTACCTCTGAGTTTGAGCCCATGCTCTGCCATCATTTACCAGAAGCCACCACAATGCTGAACCGACGAAGCAACAAAAGCCCCCCAAAAAGCAAAACCAGATAGCGAGAGATAATCCAAGAGTTATCGCACAAAACAGAGTTTGACATTCACGCCTCACTCTCCTCCTCTCTCCTCTGTCTCTGTCGCTCCTTGACCGGCGAGGGAGGTAAAGATTAGAAGAATGCTGCAGCAGAGCGAGAGGGGAGGGAAAGAGGGACACTGCCAATGAAAGGAAAACAGATTGGGGGCAGAGCAGAACACGACAGGGCAAGCCGAGTGCGGGGAGTTCTAATGCATCGTGGGATGGGGAACGAACGCAGGTAAACACAGAAACACTGTTCGGCACCATCCCAGCGTGCAGAAAGGCACAATGCACGGGAGACAAATAAGGTATCACCCAGAGATCACTGCCCAAATACGTGGTGGGGTAGAGGCTTTAACTTTCGGGTCTGCATCTGCTGGAAATCCTCCGAGACGTGGAGACTTTTAACCCTGTCACACAATAGAGCTGTCGCAAGCAACACGCAGGAGCCCGCGCGTGAGTAATCTAAAATATCAGCGATTTCAAGAGAGATAAGCTCAACAATGTGGAGAGGTTCACCAAGAGGTGCTGTCTGATGTGTGTAGTTCACCTTTTTTCACTTTTACTCACCTTTTTGCATCTAAAAGCATTCTCAAAGACAAAACCTGATGCCAGCCACAACAAGATGCTAAAGAAACAGCGCATCACTAAGAAACTGCAACTATATGGAGATTGAGAGGTGAACACACATACACGCGCACATGTACACACACACAAAACATAATTATCTTTGTATAAAGCTTTAGAGATTTGGACTTAAGTGCTGTGTGAGTATGAAACGCTGAACAACTTCTGGCATGTTAAGAGCATCATTTTTGGACAATTCAAAAGATAAAGTGCCCGAACACTTTGTTAAGTTATCAGACAAGTTAAGTGGATAAACAGCTTAGTTTCCTGTGATGGAAAACTCCTCCACAGATGGACAGTTATACAGATGTGCTCATCCACTTACCGAGATCGAGACTGTTTTCAGGCTTTTCTTTCCTCCTGAAAAAGTTACGCTTTCTCCACGACATCCACTTACTTAAATTCATGATGGAAAGCAAGTCTTTAAACAAAAAAAGGAGAAAAAGGACAGAGAGAGAAAAAGAAACAAATCCGGAACAGGAAGGCAAGAAGGTGGTGGTGGTGGTAGAGAGACACAGAGTGTGAGAGAGAGAGAGAAAAAAAAAAAAGAGAAAGAGGAAGTCGAGGCGTGAGAGCATTTATTGAGTACGCTAGGTTTGTTTATTTGGGGTGCTGGGGCGGCGCTGTCAGATGTGACATCACACACACATGTTCATACTCCACAGGAGGGTGAGAGGAGTGAGTGACAAGACCAGAGGTCTGCTTCAGCAGGTCACTCAAAAAGGTGAGTGACAGGCGACGTAGAGGTTTGTGCGTGTATACAAAATGATACAACTGACAGCTGATTCTCCCCTGAAAAAAACAACGCCTCTCCGTCTCCCACGCCGCAAAGCGTGACAGCGGATAAACATGACCCAGAGTGACCTAAACTCTAAAACATACTGGGCACCCACAGGCTCCAGCAGCCACTTCCTTTTCTACCATTTATATGAAAGTGAAACCTTTGACAATCGAAGAGATGACTCGCAGTCGGAAATGAATGCAGGACATGCAGTCAAAACTGTGACTCCACTCCTGACATTTAATGCCGGTCTGAGAGCCAGTGGTGGAACAGGGAACAGGGCAAAGGTCCGAGTCCATTTGCTCATTGACATATTTAGTCAATGAGGGACAACTGAACAAACAACTCTATTCCCACAGAGAGGGTGAAATAGGGACAGAGTGTGGAAGGGGGGAGGGACACAGAGAGAGAAAGTTAATGTCCCTGTGTTTTGTTTTCTCCTGTTCCTTCCTTCAAAGGGGAAGTGGAGGAGGAATACCAGCCCGGTCCACCCGTGACCAACTTCCTCGAGTCTGACTGAATGAAATCCGCTTCCTTCCAGAGAGAGTTGTAGCAGCTGGTCTGGTCACAACGAGGGTCGGGTGGGGCTAGATCTGGCAAGGAATGAAGGATTCGGAGACCGAAAGGGAATTTCCACTTGGTTGCATCAGTCGTGAACCCAAAGACAGGCGTCCTCCTCCGTTATTCCATCCTCACCCCCCCCCCCCCCCCCCCCCGCCCCCTCCGAGAGCATCCGTCACCAAACTGCTTGGACGAAGCTGTGTGAGTGCATATGTACATAGCACTGGCATAAAATATCTCTGTCTGTCTCTCTCTCACACAAACAAACACACACACACACACACACACACACACACACAAAATAGCAAAATCCCACGTCTGACTGATGGTTGGGGAAAAACGTTTTTCCTGTCTCACCACAAACATCGCTTGAGTTTACATGGCATTTAAAGCGGCTCATTTACTGGATGTTTGCTATTGAAACCTGGGTAAATAGTTGGTCTCACTGTATTTATGTTGCTGTATGTTTTAAAATAACTTATCACTGAGTCACAAAGAATAACAAAAACAAATATGTCAAGCTACAAGGTTCAGAGTTGGATAAGATAAGACCCCGACTGTGTATCCTCCGCCGGCTGACCACCAAAGCCTCCTCGCCCACAAGCTCAATAAACCGCGCAAGATTTAGACAACATCAAAAACAAATGGAGGATCAAGGACAGTCGCATATCTATGTCTTCTAGTTACACCATTAGCCTTCACTGTTCTCCACTGACAGAAACGTCCACCATCTTTGCTCTCCTGCAGACATTTGTAATGAAATAATGTAATTAATGTTATAGTTGTGCCAGCTTCCTGTCCTGATTGTCAACTTTGATTTCCGTTTGTTGTCCCCACCCGTCACAAAAGAGCAGTCACAGTCACACCCCTGAAACTTGTGTTGCAACAACCCGGTGTGATTGAGGCTACTGTCCGCTTGTTTTACAAGGGATTTCTCCTCCAGTGACGGATGTGTTTATGATTGTTAACCCGACACACAGCAGTTAACAGGACCACAACATGTAGGATGCTGGAAATGGTTGCTGTTAAATACATTTTGGGTGGATCTTTCCTTTAAAATACTGTTCCATAAGTGGCTGATGCGATCAAGTAATCATGGCTGAGCGTCTCACAAACACACACACACACACACGGATACAGAGGTCTAATCAGGAATTGACTCGTTCATATCACATGCATTGACTGTGTTGGATTCTTACACATGACATCTGTTGCACTTCTGTCCATCCGGGGAGAGGGATCCTCTTCTGTTGCTTTCCCGACAGTTTTTTCCTCCCCATTTAAGGGTATTTTTCAGGCCGTTTTTCCTGAACCGATGCGAGGGTCCTGGGACAAATGATGTCGTACGTGTACTGATTGTAAAGCTCTCTGAGGCAAATGTGTGATAAGGGGCTATACAAAATGAATTGAATTGAAACCTCAAAACCTCTTGGTGGAGGTGCATAACATGTAAAGGAGCCACACTGTCCTTGGCTGACCCGAGACCTTTTCACACCCAGTTTGTCCTATTTTTCCAGACAACCATGAGGCAATATTGAAAAAAAACAATTGTGATGGTTCAGTTTTTGGTTTCCTTTCCACTTTTAACTGTCAGAATTCTTTAAAAAGTTTGCACAATGCAACTAGTTGTAGCCCATGAATACTAGAAGTAACACAAACATATTAAGAACTAAAAGGACAAAAAAAAAATCAGGAATATAAGAAAAACGTCATATAATTAGATTTATTGAATGTATTAGTTGCTCATTTGTGTAGCATTAAATGGTTAATCTAAACTCTTTGGGCCTCAGCCTTTTTTTTTTGTTTTAGTAAATCCTGTCATGCGAGGGGTCAGAAGGTAGATTGGGCAACATGGCTTTGTGGCCATACTGAGCCAAGAACAGTGGCTAAAAGAAGGATTTAAACGAGAAGTGCTGGCTTTGGAAAGAGGAGATTGACAGTTAAGAGGAGACTGGTTTGTATGTGTTTAACAAACCACAGGAACATTCAACACTGATCATTTTCTGCCATTTCTAGCCCTCTCGAGAGGAGTTTAAATGTCAGCTGGGCGTGGTGTCTAAACACACACACACAGTCACATGGACCAAAGAGGCAGAGTCCCACAGACGACCACACCCAGGGGAGATGTTTTGGCCAGTACTATTCCCAAATTTCCAGCCTGAATTTTGCAGCGCTTGCTTCCTCCCACTTCCACTTCCCAGGCAGTCAGATCCAGCAAAAAGCAAATAGATATGTGCGTGCGTATATATATATATATATATATATATATATATATATATATATATATATATATATATATATATATATATATATATATATATATATATATATATATATATCCAGCTGCATAGCTGCATAGCTGCATTCCCTGCGGACACTTTGCTTCCTCAAAGTCAAAAGATGCTCATGAGAAATCTCACTGACCATAGACCCATACAAGAAAGTGAAGCTGGAACACCAGAGGCAAAGAAAAAAACAAAATAATTCAGGTCATCACATCTCAGAACGAGAGGGCGGCCACAGTGAAAGCTTCTTTGTTTTGATTTGTGTTCCATGCTACCCACACATGCAGATGCACACCCATCATTATGTATTTGCATAACAATGCATACCACTGCACTCCCTGACAGAAAGTTTTTACTGTCGCGGATGAAACTTTTGTTAATACTCAGTACAGCCTGCTGCCAGCAGCCAAGGCGAGAAATAAGGATCAATGACATGTACTTGAACAAGTATGGTGACAGAACTTCAGAGAAGTCATCCCACCACACCCTCACATTCCCATTCTCTCATAAGACACAAGGGTTAGACGTTAGTACACGCTTTAGTTTACTCACCAGCACAACAAACACTAGGTTGACAAAAAAGTTTCCAACTCAACAAGATGCAATTTCATCATTCAGCATGTCACGCTTAAAATATACTGGATGAGTAGTTAGGTCTCTGGGTAGCTCAATGGGTGAAAATGATAGAAATATAAGACTAATTCAACAAAGTCAAGCCCTTTTAAAGCTGTACACTCAGGGAGCTGGAGTCACCCACCAAATCTTTAGCACGTTGCTCGGGACTGCTGCTACTGCTGGTATGCTCTCACATTTAAAAATGTACAATCACTGAATAACACGGGAGAGTTCTGAGTGAAAAGAAAGAAAAATATCTGAAACAATAGAGAATAGAAATATGAAGAAGAACAAGATGAGGTCCCGTAACGAGAGCTGTACGATCCGAGTTTTGAGAAGGCGCTTCCCCTGCAGAGCTCTCAGGTGACATAAAAACAGAGAGGAAATAAGGTCAGGTGAGTGTCCAATACTGTGTAATGGTTGTTAAACAACAGTCCTTAACCCTGTGGATGATATATGACCTTTCACCTTTGTTTGCACTCTGGAATGAGTCGGGGAGGGGAAGTGCACGGGCAGGATAGGTAGATAGGGCTTCAGGGTGTTATGGGATAATTCAACCAGGACCTCGTCAGACAATGTTTGTCACTGCTCTTTAACATCCGTTTCAGCTTCCAAACCACACACATCTGTTTCTCAACAGAGACGATTACAGGTAATGGTTCTTTCACTGCAGGTCGTCAGGAGACATTTCTGTAAGATTTAAGTCAGTTTAATGACAATATATGTACCTGTCATGAGGTCGAGTTTATGTCTTCAGGTTGCCAGAAGATGTTCATAAAAAACAGTGCAAATACTCACATGTGAGGAGCAGGAACCACTAAATGTATTTACTTAATAACTCAGACACTTCCATCGACATATTGTTTCAACATTATTCAATCTAGTAAAGCTTTTCAGTGACTATAATGTCTTCATCAGCGGCGTATGCTGAAAAATACTGAAACGCGACATCTTACTAACTCTGCAAATGGAGCAGGAAAAAAACAGCACTTATGTGTGGCGCTAACACGACAGGTGCAAGATGGGATTTTTCTTTTGTTATGTGTAAACCCGCCAATCACACAGTTAAGTTCCCACCAAAGCAGAGTTAATTTTCCCAGAAGCACCATTTTCTCCAGCTTCACACAGTTCTTCGCCGCACATGTGTCTCTCTCTCTCCCTGGTCCATTGCGAGCTTGCATAACTACTTGACACGCTGGAAAACATGAGCCACCCGCCCTCACCCCCTCTCCACGCCCCTCAAGGGGCATGAGTGTACATGTGTGTGTGTGTGGGGGACAGACAGTCTAGCTTGATGACCTCCATCGTTAGTGGTGATCTAGTCGTGCTAGTTTACAGATGGAACACACAGCAGCTAGAATAACTAAAACAAAGGTTAAAAATGACAAATTTAGTTTACTCTCCGGAAGGTTGGTGTTCGCACAGTCAGCAGTAATGACGAAACAGAGAGGTGTGTGCGCGTAGGGTGTTTTAGCATACACTCCACTGTTGTGAATAAAGACTTCACTCCTTTAAACACGCCCCCATGGCGGCTGGAGATCAGATGAACAAGTGGGCTAATGCTTTTCTAACAAGGCTTCTCTCAGCTGTGAAAACCTTTTTGCACACACGGACACACACACACACACACACACACACACACACCTGCTTGTCAATCACCTCTGTTAGCCCATGTTTCAGCCCCATGTGTGCTACAAATCTCTCATTCTCACCGTCTACCTTCCAGTCTGAATCTTTCGCATCGCAGCAGTTGCACTTTCACAGGATCAATAACAATCGGCCTCTAAAGCTCCGGGTAGAGCAACGCCTATTCCATGTGTCCTAGTAACAAATAACCTTTTTACACATGTTCCTCATTGTGAGGCGTTCCCCCTGGTTTGACCTGGATTTTCAGAGTCCACATACTCTCTGAATGAAAGAAAAGAACATCTCATTTTAGCCAACTTCCGTGAGGCCAGAAAGACTTTAGTGAAGGCCTCGACAGAAGTGTGCCCTGCAATTTTTTGTGGGTAGTTTTAGTGTGCAGCTAAGCTCTGTGCTAAATGTTCGCCTCTTTGGCAGAAAAGAAAACATTACTTTTGGGGTTGCTAGGGAAACCTGAATCTTTGTAAGAAAAAGCATTGTGGTCTGGAGCCAAAGAGTCGTAAATTACAAACTCCTGCCGGCACGGAATCTGCCAGCCTTCTTGAGGCTGCACGGGCGTGGAAAGCTGGCACATCATGGACTGGACAAGACGGATAAACCTACCATCTTTTCTGATTATTACATTTTCTATCTCACAGTTTAAAGTCAGGAGACACAAACAGCAAGGATGGGGAGTTGGCATTGGGCACTGGGGAAGGATGTCCAGCAGATTTCAATAAAAGCTTGTGGCAGACAACCACTTTTTGATGCCAACATAAGCATTTATGTGATGAATTCCAGGTGCACATTGCAGTGAAATAACATACCAATGAACTGCTGCTTTTAAGTTGGTTGCTGCTATTATTTCAGTTTACATACAGGCCTCAATTTCGTTACAGGGACAGCAGTGTTGGATGCTTAGTTCTGTTACGTTTACGTCTGACATCCTGTGTTTGACACTGATGAATAAAGAACCACACGCGTGCTTGTTTTTCCTATTTTCCTCTGTATGTAATGTGATATAGTGGCAAGACTCAAGATGTGGGCTGGATACCACTTTTGTGTATGACACTTGAATTGAAGTATTCATTCAATAATTCACGATAAAAATCATCCTCATTGTTAGCAATTGTTCGTATGTTTAGATCTAATATATAAGTATCTATATATTTATTTGAGTGTGAAATGCCAAGTTTTAGATTAAAGTCATGTTCGCGAAGAAGAACTTATTTTTTTTAGCATCATTTAGCATCACGTCTCCCATAATCACTTCTTATCGTCCCTCCAACAGCCAGCAAGAAATTTCTTCTGTGAGCAGAGATGGACACACAATAACCGGTTCAATATATGATATTATGTGCTCCTCCTGCCAGAGCAACAACTTGTTCGTGTGTCTGTCTCTGTCTCGTGCGTCTACAAAAGATGAACCTATGGAATGGAATGAGCCACAGAGAAAGGGATCCCGGGGTGTGGCTCAGTCTAGACCCATCCCTGCATTCTTGTCTTCTGTTTTCTCCGCTGTCATTGGTCACCTTGCCTGTGACTTTCTCGTTCCCTTTACGAATGTGTTACAATCAACCATCTCTCCTGTTCCCTTCGTGCCTTTGTTACTTTGCCTCGGTCTCTTTTCCCCTGCCTCCATGGGAACTGAGGTTAACCATGCACAACAGAATTTCTGGCTCTGTCAGTGTTTCCTTGTCAGCGACTGCTCTTATGCACGTACGACTAAAAAGTTCTCACAGTGTACGAATAAGAAGACGAGTCAAATTCACTAAAGACCACGAAATGATCTGACAGCTTTCGGTTTAGCACACATGCGCACACACTCGCTGCAAGCGGTGTGTCCAATATGGAGCATCGAACGATAAACAAACTCAACACGGCAATCTCGAAAAACATACCAGATCTCCACTTTATGATGTCGTTGAACTCATCATTGGCTCCTCCCTCTGCGATGTCACCGTGCGACGCCATGGTAGCTGATAGATTCAATGCGTTATCCACTCAAATTGGGTGATACAGTTCCAGGCTTCTTGACACACCTGTAAATAAGAATAAAACATAAGCTCCCTTCTGCTTTAATGTGAAGTTAACAGAGAACATAATCTCGAAATGAGGCCTGGAGAGTCGAGGGGTCACATGCATTTGAGCTTTACACACTAAACATTCAAACATGGTCACATAGCGCGCAGGAATATCTGACGCTTCATGAGGCTCAACCTTGATCATTAAAACACTTAACAGCTGTTTGAGACTTCACCTCCATGTCCACGGAACAATTCTGAGGTAGAAACAAATTGGTATCAAGGCCTTCACTGACAATCTGGGCATTGATTTATGTGTAAAATACATATCAGTCATTTATGCTGCAATAAGTCTGGAAAAGCATTAATTGGAGGTGAAAAGAAGTATTGAGTCAGCCACCGTAGAGATTTGTTTAGTGTGCTCATTTTTCTTTGGTTGGTCCCCACAAACCATCATACACAGTCAAAGGCTTGGCAAATCAAATGTATTCTTCCGACGCTGCTGATCTTCATGCTGCATTACAAAGTTTTTCCACTTAAGTGTAAGAGTTCAAAATACATATAGTCTAAATTCAGTGGGATGATTTGCACTTAGTCACTATCTGCTTAGTTCATTTAGGACCCTGACAATGATTTCAGAGGTCTGTGATTGTGTAGGAAGGGTAAGGGATCAGGTTTATCATCATGCAGCCCCTGTTCAGAGAAGCTGACCCCGGACTGTGAGTTATTGTAAGTGGTGCAAGTTCCAAGTAATGAGCTCAAGTGATGGGAGTTTCCTCTCTTGGGGAATAATCAAATATCATATTACCCTCAAATTTTAACATCTCGTCATGTGCCGATATTTGCAAATGGCGCTGTGTTTATTTTAAATCATAGAATGTGCGCTCAACTTTCAGTATAGTGCCAAAAAATGAAACACCCTATGTCATAATTTCCAAAGTTTGACTTTGTGAATAGGTCAGCTGGTGCTGCCATCGCACAGGTCATTTTTTAGCACCTGCTTTCTAGTGTAGAGTTAATGCTTGTAGTCTGTTTTGAATCAGGGTATCCTTTCATTAAAAACTCAAGCATGTCCACTCCCAAAATAGCTTGCTTTTACCATGAAAGGAGTGCATGCGCAGTTTTATCAAGGAGTGCTTGGTGGGTTACAGTTCTTGAGAGATGATGCAAGACCCAAAAATAACAACTGTGAACTAAAGAAAAAGGCAGTCCCGTCTATCTGGCTTTACAATTTCAGTTCCTCTCACTGGGAGTGAAGTAGTTTTGACAACCATAACTTGAGGAGACACTCAGCCAGTCTAACCAGAAGTCATTGGAGCTTTAAAACTTCCACAGGTGCAGTTTCAGTGTTGTTTATTTCGAAGATGAGCTGACAATAGGCAGTGCTTTGGTTTGAGATTAATACATGTAAAGCACTCCTGTGTTGTATTAATTTGACGAGATTATCGCCTTCCTGGGAAAAAAATAACTCACAATGATAAAGCTACACAACACACACACACACACACACACACACACACACACACACACACACACACACACACACACACACACGGACTTTTAAACCAATCGAAGTTAATGTTTTATCTCGTAGGTATTTAGGGCTGAGTGACTTTTCATCAGGCAATGTACACTGAGAGCCCACGCTACCTCCGCACAAGACCTCACGATAACGAAGAAAGACCTCTTAACTTTTAACCGCCACTTTACACCCAAATGTCTAACTTCACAACCAACGTCGCGTCCCGTTGACTCGATGACGGGTCCGGTGAACGATTTAGATCTCGAGGCATTTTCATGGATCCAAATCAGACACTCACCTCCGCTGTCACCAAGGAGTCAGAAGACGTGCTCCCTCAAAACAAGTCCAACGCGTGCAGAGTCTGGATACACAAATGACGTAAAATGTATGGGAAAAGTTTGTTTTGTAACGTACATTAATCCAATTAATCTAAGGCATGTTCTACTCGGAGCGAGGCTCTCTTCTTTTTCTTCTTAACTGCGTTAGCTGACTAAAAAGAAGCGTCCTCACGCGCATCCAGTCTCCACAGTGTGCCAAAAGGGACGCCTTTTTTTGCAACGCAGCGTAACGCACAACTACGGTAGTCTTTAAAACACACGGCAGGCTGTCGCTTGGAAACAGAAAGATGGTTATCACGTTACACGGGTGAACACCGCGATACTGCGGGACTCGGGTCCCACAACTTTGTTTCTGTTGCTTACTTGACTCTTTCTCCCTGCTGCCTAAGCGACGTTAAGCTCGACCGAGTTAGCTTGAACCTAGCGGAAATCCTAGAACAGGTTCTTCAAAGTAAAAGCTTCTTCGCGGCTGCCAAAATAAACAAGTACCCTGCCTCCTTGTATGACATGTTAAATTATTTACACAACATGTGTTGAGATTTTCACAACTCAGGTAATAATTACATTTGCTATGGATTCCAGTTTCACTCTTAATAGTCATCATTTAAGCAGGCTACTCCATACATGTTGCGCCCACTAAATTTATTGTGAAAGTTTCAAACGGAAACACAAAGCTTCCTCTCGGTGGCTTTACACTCATCTCGAGTTTTTTTCCCCTCTGGCTGTAAAAGTTTTCCTGACGCGGAGATGGAAACATGGCGCGGTGGGCGTCACGTGACGTAACATCAACGAAACCAGTGATTCCCACTGGGAAACACAAAACTTTACAAGAAACCGTAACTGTGGAATAATATCTGGAATGTTTATTAGGCAGAGGGTCTTCGAAACCTTTCCACGTATAAACACCACAGCGTTCTTAAATTTACTATTTACAAAAAGCAATTTACTCAAGATATATGTTGCATTGCAAACATGTGTAATGTGACAAATTTTATTTTTTCACTATACTATATTGCATCAGTGAAAGTAAGTAAGTTTGCTATGGTAGAAGTAGCAATATCACAGAAAAAGTCTAACATTAAAAACACAATGTTGAGGGGAATCTATTTAGCAGACATATGGAATATAATATTCATAACTATGTTTACACAATTGTAGAATCACCTGAATGGTTGTGTTTTCATCAACTTAGCATGAGCCCAATAAATATATGTATATATAGGGAGCAGCTCGCTAAATTACGAATGCTGCTATGACTCTCATTGGCTAGTACTAGTTGTATTTATTAATTAGAATAGTTATGTTTGAGCATGACACATGCAATTGGTGTTTGAGTAAGATCCGATCTGAAGCATGCCATCCTCATAGCAGGATTAGTCATTAAGCAACACATCCACCTAAAAGTACAGTGTGTAGTGTTTGGTAGCATCTAGTGGTGAGGTTGCAGATTGCAATCCATTGAAACTTGTCCCATGTGCTCGGAGTGTCGGAGAACCGCGGTGGCCAAAACGCAAATGGCCCTAAATACAGTTTTATTTGTCCGTTCTGGTTTACTGTAGAAACATTGCTGCTGGTTCAGAAAAGAGGCATCTATCTACTCCGTATGTAGACATAAATGGCTTGTTCTAAAGTGAAGAAAACACAATAATTTTAACATAATAAAACATTATATTCAATTTCTGCTCATATCCTTCTTATATTACATACTGTTGATAGTGTCAGTAATATGTAATTAACTTCAGTATTTTACTACAGTATACTTTATTGGAATATGATTATTGATATATAAAAAGGTCATGTTTAGGTTAATTTAAACTACCTTATTCACTGTTGGGGCTACTTTAATAACTGATATGTGTTATATGTCAATGATTCTGCAAAAAGATGTATGATTAGATGAACGTAAAAGTACAACTCTTTAATGTAATAAACTAGCAGATGGCAAGAAATAAGTGATTACGTCAGACGTGTATAGTAGTAACAATAAATTGTATATGACACGCAAAGAAAAACAAGAAAGAGCAGACAACTTGACCGTTAAAATGGGACTAAATGTGGATGGAAGTAATCACTAAAGAATAGTACAAAAAACAACAGTGCCAATATAAATTACTTTAATGATAGCAACAGATATTATTGCAATAACCCCTTTCACCACCTCGTATCTCAGGTTTCACCTTATTGTATTGAGTGATGTGTTGGCCTGAAAAGCAACAAGAGTGGACTGAATAATAGAGTAAGGCCTATTAGAAAGAGTCTCTGGAGCTTTAGGGAAGCAGAGATGTTGATCATCCATTGTAGGGCCTCATCCTTCCCTCCTCCCTCTTCTCAGTTGGCAGGGCTCTTTTGTGGATGCTTCCTCCCACAACTCAAAGAAAAAAAGCTCAAGTTCACAAATTACTGCTCTCTTAGGCCTCAAACACCTATCCAATGACAACATATTTATTGAGCGGCGAGAGGGGAATGCTCACTTACGGTTCACTGACATGTTAAAATAGATTATTGAGTAAAATAAGGACATTTTACTCTAGTAAGAACTGCCTTATGCACATCTACCACAATTTGTCCCAGAACCTTGACACAAGTTATAGATGTTTACATGTATTGTTTGTAAGCACTGCAGCGCAGAATACCTACATGTAATTTCAATGGGTAAAGGAACTTTTAAAAAGCGTATTTTACATTCACACTTGTATCCATGTGACTACAGTGCAACAAACATTTGAATGCTACTTTCAAAGAGTTACAGCTATTTCTATCTGAGAAGCTTTTCCTGTGGCAGATGCAGATGACTGGGTTTCCATGAGGGCATTGCCCTTGCTGAAATTATAGGGGTTAGAGTGTGTAGGCCTTCAATGAGCCAAAGTTGGATTTCAGCCCAGAGACTACAAAGCAGGGTGAGAGTGCCCTCTTCTGCCTAAAAAGTGTACCTACTCCTAAAGGCCACATTAGCTGGAGGACTTAACTAAATAAATGCAACATAAAACAACAGATATTCATAGTTGTATGACCAAATTCACCACAATCAATTTAGTTGAAATTAATTTGGTATTATCGCACAGGCATATTCACCAAATATGCCAAATCTATTGCTACTTTAATTAACTGTATGAACCACCATAAGGTGGGCTTGTACCCGATTATTTAGCATTATTGTGCTATCAGCACTACTTTGTTGCCAGTTTTGACTAATCAAAATAATTTTACAACAAGAGTTTCAAAAACATAAATGAAAGTAGACTACTAAAGAAATTGGAAAAGTGTTATAAAGAAGGGCAGTTAAAGTGCCTTTGTTGATCACACTAGAAGAGTAATCATTACAATATCACAACAAAGGAGCAGTCTTTTCATCAATGTGTTCACGTTTGTCATGTGACCACTATTTGTGGATTATATTGTTTTTATTATTCCATATCTTAGCAAAAAAAAAATCAGATTTTACATTGGCATGCCTTCCATACAAGCATAAAGTTATATCAGCCTCCTCATCCGAACTAAGTGTATACACAGTTGTATTACGCCAGGGTTTCAGGGTTCGTCTTTATCAAACATTCTTCATATATAATGAGTGTCACTTTGCAGTATAGCAAAAGCTATACCAGGAGTGGGGTTCGAACCCACGCGGACATATGTCCATTGGATCTTAAGTCCAACGCCTTAACCACTCGGCCATCCTGGTGTATACACCGCATATTGCTATTTCTTAACTATATAAATCTACTCATAGTTGTATGACGTTTACGTGTTTTACTTTTGAACGCCGACGGAGTTATATCAACAATGTTCGTTCTAAATAGAACTAAGTCATTCTGGGGAGAGCTATGTTGCTCGCGCAGCTCGCAGCTAACGTGTAAGCTAGCAGCTAATGTGCACGGTGGAAATCTGGAGCGATCTTGCTAATGCCACGCTCGTGGACAACTAACTAGCGACAGAAGCCACTATTCAGCTGGGATCAGCGTTAGCAACATCCACCAGGACGAACACTAAAACGTTACACAGCTCATTTAGAGGCGTCAAGTTGTGTCTTATTCCTGCAATTTTGAAGATGACTTGGAACCAGCGCGAGCTAATCTTAGATAGCTGGGCTGACTTTAGGATGTTCGTTACATGAACCGTGCCTGTAACTTCCGTGTTGTTTGTAGTTTCAAATATCATGAATCCGATCAATTTGGATGTAATGGTCAAACATGGCCAAAAGTGTGATTTCTGTTCGAGCTCACAGCTCCCTTTACCCCCCATGAAGAAAGCCGAAGAAGCCACGACAACGGACCGGTGGTCACATTCAGTTCCACCATGTTTTACTTTGCACAACCATTGCACCATTGTATGTGGACTAGTAGCATGTTGGCGATGATTACACATGAAGACTACAAAGTAATTGCTGATATTCATTATGGACTTGAGTAAAAACTAAATTCCTGTGGTAATCCAAGGCGAGGGTAGAGTGTGGAAGTTAACATGTTTTCTAGTCAATTGGCACAACTGTAAACAAATTAGGAAATTTAGGTAGTAGGAAAAATGTGAAATCTAAATAACATATTTATATTATTTTGGTTTCCCCAAAATGTGATGCCATTCAGATGCAAAACAAAAAGTTACATTTCAAACTGCTTACAGTCGACCTAAAACTGAGCTCTCGTCTTGCCCTTTTCCAACTTAATTATGCAATAGCAGATGCACTTGAAACTCTACAGACCTTAAGTTCAGTTAAAAGTTGGAGTTTTTATTTGTATGAATTTCAGATTACTTTACATGATTCAGATACAAGTTTAAGAGTGGTGTGTGCATTTGGTCGCTTTGCTTTATCAGCCACCAAAGGCCACGTCAGTGAGTTTCCAGACCCATCATCCCTCATCAGTAAAGCTGCTCCACTAATCTGCTCTATGGATATCTCATCTGACATACTGCTTGTGGACTCATCCTTCAAGTACAGACTGCATCCTATCAGCATCCACCTTCTACATCAGATGGTGTCATCAGCAATCAGGATGACCCCACACAGACACAAAGGGATTTTGTCATTTGAGCACATGACATGTTTATGAAGTGGATTTACAGAGACAACATGTTGAACGCACTAAAACAAAAGGTGTGATTTGTTTTTCCTTCTATACATATCTGGCAAAATACCTCTGTGGACAAGTAACTAAAGAGCCTCAAAGCGGATACATTTTTTTCTTTTGATTTCAACACAATGAGTACTTGTTAACAAATAATACTCTGACTCACATAAATTATTTAAGTGTAGATTATGTTTTGGACAGCTGGTAACGTTGAACATGGTCTTATGTCTCAATTACGGAAATACAGTGTTCTGCTGTTCAACAGCAAAACTGTTTGTCTTACATTTTGTCCTTATGCGTGTGCATGCAAAGTCTCAATTCATTATGAACAAAACACATTGTGTAACATCTCTTTTTAGCTTATAACTTTTTACACAGTTAAATGTTTATTGAATTTTTTAATCATCCATAAAATTGCATAAATTTAAAATAAACCCTAAACGAGTTGGTCATGATTCCAACAGGGTAGACAGGGACAACATTGTTGAAAAGGATTCTTCCTTTTGTACTGCAGGGCCCTCTTAATGTAAACATTAATTTTCTCAGTATATTCTTCTGTGCCACACACATTAGCCTCGATGTTATTAATCATGGATCCTTGCTCCTCCACCAGCACGGCCATGTCCAGGAATAGTTCATGGACCTCCTTCAGCCGGACCTCCAGCTCCACCAGCTCCTTGTGTCTGCCTTTGATCTCGCACATCGCCCAACGGGACGAGCGTGCACCTTCGGTCTGCAGGCTCTGGGACAGCTCTGCCCATCCTTCACCACCTTTGTCCACCATCACGTCCAGCTGGTCATCTGTGATGTCAGACCCCAGTATGGAGGCCTGCCTCTGGATCCTCTGCCGGCATGTATTCCTCTGCATCTCCTCCGCCTCATTGTAGTTACTCATGGTTTCTTGGAAGGAACGGGACAGCGTGTCGTACTGAGTTCGGGCAATGCGACTAACAGCAGAGTTAAGACCTTCTTTTTCCTCAAGCTGGCTGCTCTCCCTACCCAGGGCCTGAAGGCGGACATACAGAGCCCCCCCATGTTGCTGGATGCCCCTGGCAATCGAGTCGGAGTCCTTTTTGAGTAGGGTGAGACGCCGCACAGAGGTGCCATAGCGTTCGTTATTTATGGCCAGACGCTGCACCTCTAATTGGAGCAGGGAGATCTCCTTGCGTATGGAGTGGGCCTCTTTCAGGATGTTGTCCATAGTGGCTGTGTTCTCAAACATTACCGTCTGTTGAGACAATGTCACCTTGTCTACGTCATACTCAGGTCCATTTAACTCTGGATCGTAGTCCTCTTGCTCCTCACTAATGGTCTGCAGCCTCTCCAGCATGTCCCTCATTTTTGCCTGAAAGACCAGTGCAAAACAAGTCTTGGTTATTATGAAAATAGATGAAATTCATAATGCAAAATTAGTATTGCATGTGTTCTACATGTTGGGTGGTAGGCACTCTCATTATGGTACAATGCTACTTAAAGTGATGGCCCCATACAATATAATAAAATTACATTAAACATTGAGTACCTTGATGACATCATGTGCAGAGTCATAGTTCATTTACCCAAAGCCAACATGTCAGCGTTATACCACTACAGCAACAATGACTAGTTTATCTGCAGTAGGTTTTCTTTCTGAGATGAATGACAATGACAGTCAAGGCTTAAAGGAGTTGTTGTTTTTTTCAAACCAGGAACAAGGAAGACAATATCTTGTTGAAAAATAGACATTTCCTTTGAAAGCGGGGTTACGGCAAAAGAAATTATTGCACCGTATTTGTTTCAGTACATTCATTTTGTCAATCACACACTGCACAACATATTTAAAAATGCTGGTGCTTGCCTAAATCTCTGCTGTTAAATAGTTCATACAGTCCAAGTCCGGACACAGAAAACCTATTTCCTCATACCATATTAGTACAAAACCAATATTTTAAAAGCAGTCACAATGTAAGGACACACATCTAAATCTCATCTTCTTGAAAGTCATTGAATCAGCTCTTCCTTTACACTGATTAGGTCCAATTATCTACTTGTCTCCAGGTGCCTCTGCGCCGCATAAGAAAAGTTATGAACAACTCAACTATCACCTCAAAGGGCCTTACCTCTTGTGACAAGGTCCCACGAAATCAGAAAGCAATAAAATCTCTTCAAAGTGTACCAGGCTGATTTGTTTGGTCCAAGGCGTTTGGAAAACACATCTTTTTATTCTGATGAAGGAAGTTATCCGTCTGCTATGTGTTCAGCGTGCGTGTGACTGCCACCCCTTCCCAGCTGACAGACATGGGCCTTCCCACTGCAACACACAATACTTCCTTGAAGGAAGACCCATTGTTTTTGGTACTTTTTCTTGTCACTTCAGACAGACAGCATGTGAGTAAGACTACATTCCTGTCGAATGATGCATTCAGGATAAATGTTCACAAGAAAGTTGTTGAAAAAATGTGAGGAATTTGACTGAGATCATGATTAAAACAAATAAAGTTTCAGGTGAAACTGCTTACAAAAAGGTGTGAGTATTATAGTAAGTAGCCAGGTCATGATTTCTAGAAATAGACTTGAGTTTAAAAAATACATAATTGATGGCATTTTAAGCACATATCCCATTATATGTTTTGGAGGGAAGGAAAACCTCTCTATTGACAATATCTACAAAACAAAACATAGATTGAGAAATAGCTTTACCTGTATCTGGAAAAACATGCATTTAGCATTTTGGTGAGAACTTTCTCTTTAACTATTTGACAGCACTCCACTGGGCTAATGCAACACAAGCTGCTATACGTTTGGTAAGTGATGACGCCTGTGTAAGTATGTGTGTGTCTGAGGGGCCACTCAGGTGGGAAGGCTGAGGATCATTCAGAAGGTCTAAGCCTGGATGGAGATCCTGATATATATGCTTGGGATTCCAGGTATTAAATGAATCACACCTGAGTGAGCTATTTACTAGTTAGCTCAACCCCTTTTGAGTCAGTAACTGATCATTTCAAATTAAGAAAATGTGTTTATACTAAATGCCATCTTAATTATGTTTCAACAGGTCTTTATTTTCATATGTTAATGTAAATGTAATGTTTTAACAAAATAAAGCCACACACATTGATTTTAATATAACCGTTTATGTAATATACATGACACCACAAAAGAAAGGTATTATATTCATAAAATAGCAGTTAAAAGTAACAGATTAAGTGTACATCACATTCAAGTGTCCTCAAACGAGACAGGAAATATTAAAAAACAGTAGGGGATTTTGGGAATGTGAATGGCTGCTTACTTTCAACCAAACCAATTTTATAATTTAGATGTTTATATAGTATTGTACAAAAATACTTACAATCTAATCAAGAACCACTAAACTGTACAATTCCTTTGAGTCGTATCAGACAAAATAATTTAATCTTAGATAACAATTGTGTGAATTAACTTGTATATAATAAGAGGTATTAGGTTTTAGTTTACTGCATCTGAAACCACCCGGTCAGACAGCTTGCCCATCCTAAACCTGAAACTTCTCTATGAATTTTGAATGCAGAAAATCAGCAGGCTACAAAACCTTAAACAATATTTTCAGGTCTGCATGCCACCTTATGGGGGATGAACTCTGATTTGTGATACCTGTGATCAATGGATCACTTTTTAACAATTTAAAATACTTTACCCTTGTCTCTCAATCTAGACACATAGTTTAAACCGTTCTGTGAAACCTACATTTTACCTTCTTGAAAAGATTATGCAATAGCTCTACAGGCCACGCTGATAAAGTCTTTGTGACAATAAGAAGTTCTAATGATACATCCAGAAAATGCTTATTGTCCTTTGGATTGCCCCCTCGTCTTTGTCTAGACAGGACATTGCATATTTTTCTGTCCCTCTACCATCTCTGTACGGTCATCAGTCGACACATGGGAAACAGCTGCAAAACATCTTTTTAAAGGGGTTGTTATTGTCATGGCGTTTGGCCCTGCCGAGTTTGACGAGGGCCTCCTGTATGCCTTCGTCGGTTTTCTGAACGTTGGTTTGGATGGTGGTCAGCATGGGGCCCTGCTCCTCCACCAGCAGGGCGACGTCCAGGAAGATCTCATGGATGCCATTGATACGGGTCTCCAGGTCCACCAACTCTTGATGACGTTTCTCAATCTGGGACAGAGCTGATCGAGCCGTTTTACCTTCAGCCATCACGTTGTCATTAAAGATGTTCCACTGACCTTTCTCAATCATCTCCTCCACCTCCTCTCCTGTCACCTCACGTCCCACTATCTCCATCTGCCTCTGGATCTGAGCTTTACAGTTCTCCCGATGACTCATCTCGGCCGCATTGTAGTCAAACATGGCATCTCGGAAACTGTTGCTGAGGCAAGCATACTGGGTTCTAGCAATGCGCGTGATGGCAGAATTTGAGCCATGTTCTGCTTCGAGCTTGTGGGCTGTGCCGTCCATTTCCCGCAGGCGTACCAGCACATCCTCAGCCCGAGCTTTTATGTCAGCACCAATAGCGTTGGAGTCCCTTTTGATAGTGCTCATGGTGGTGACCCCCTTGACCATGCGAGAGTTCTGCTCACGGAGCCTTTTAATCTCCACGCGGATGAGCTGGATCTCTCTGTGGATATCCTGCGACTGGGAAAAGATCCCCTCCAGAGCAGGGCTGTTGTCGAACACCACCGCCTCATGGGACAGCTCCTCCTCCAGGTCCACGTTGCTTAGGGTCTCGGAGACGGTGGAGTCTGCATACTCCATCTGTTCCACGTGGTCGTTGGACATTTCCTGCAGGTTGCTCAGTCTGTCCCTCATGGTTAGGCTGGAAAATAAAGGAAGGCTACAGATGTCTAGAAGATTTTCTTTGTCCGGTTATCTTTTCTCTTCCAACACACATTGGTAAAGGTGACTCATTAAAGATGGCTGACCTAAAAGAGTAAACAACAACAACAACAGCAAATATTTAAATTCACCGCTCATGAATAAAACCTTTTTGATGGTATATTAGATATTCCTTTATATGGCTTAATAAAGGCAAAAAAGGAACACAGATGGCATTCAAGATCTAAACAGAAAACATTTGCAAGTTTAAACACACCCAGTGTCTCATTTAAGCTGGCATACCTGTTTCCAAGCCTTTTCCTTTCTCAGCCGTCATCCACCCAACACTGGCTTAACAGGTTCTCCAAAGAATAATCAAATGTGTGGTTCCTCACCAGACTAGTTCTTTTAACTTGTTATCTGTCTGCTGTCTTTATTTAGACAGGCATTTTGACTTTTTACCTAAGTGGAGCATAAGACTCAGCAGATACGGAAACATCTTGGATCTTCAATTTTGAGTAATACTCCTATGTAAAAATATTGAGGTGGTGACATCATTAGGTTTTTTAAAAGGCTTCTCAAACAGAGGTTCCCAAACTTGAGGGAATCCTTCTTGATCTTGTTGTAGTCTTCCTATTTCAGCTATAGGAATAATAGTATCTATGTTCAAAACAGACCATAAATAAGTTGAAATCCAATGTATAAAACAAAGATTTACAGATATTTATATTGAATCAATGGCTTCTGGTCATCAGTTTGGAAGTCATTGTTACAATACTGAAAAACACTACTTTTATAATAATTAATCAGATGCTGGCTCAGTCTAGTGGTTAAACAAGTATCTGAATTATTGGTAGCAGGATACATACAGGCATGTTGTGGGCACCTACAGGTAGGGATTTTTGTAAACAATATAAAAGCTATAAAAAAAAAAAAAGATAAATGAAATACGTACACATTTTATGCAAGCACAACACTCACCGGGTAGAGAGATGAAACATTCCCCACAAGCCCAAAGGAAAGCTCCTCACCTGTTGTGCTCTGATGTCCGCAGCTATCAAACGTTGTCTTCTAATGTAAGGTGACCGAGGTGCCACAGCACCATGCTACAGTCATGAAGTCGACTGCTCCGGACTGTGAGCACGTACAAAGGGCCGTAAGGAGCCAGAACTGGTATTCAGCTGTAGGTCTGTGAGGTTGGTGGATTGCGCCACGACACGACTGTACTGCTGGGACTTCAGGAATGAAACCCGGTCGGTTTGGCCTTTGGTGTGACGCTGCGTCTCAGGAGCGTCACCTGGATAGGACGAGGTGTGTGAGCAGCTAGTGTGTATAAAAACTGACTGCCGGTTTGAACCCGCAGGCCTAATTTATTCTAATAAAGCTGTATTTAATAAAATGTAAAGGGAAGCCCAGGACAACTCTTTTTGACGAGAGTCGCAAATGCAACACTTGTCAACGTTGTCCCTGAAACGACAGCCGCCATGGAAGGATTTATATCCGACTTTGGATGAGAGTGATACCAACACATTCTCATTAATACGTCAATCAACGCAGCCCGCGTGTTAAGGTGCCTAAATTAGTATTCCATCATTTAAACAAATAGTGGTGTTGCCTGTTATGGCCAGACAGGGTGGGACCCTTTTCAAATGATTGAAGGAAGATGTGTATCATAAGTATACAGGGGATGCCTTTTGTTCTCTCACTAGTCAGTCAGAGGGTGCCTGTTCAATCACATTATATTAATTCCCATGTGACAGTCTTTGTTTTTGACTATTGTGGGCATCCATTGAATTGCAAGTACGTTAAGTCACACGGTAATATGGGTTATCCCTTTTTAGGCAGTTCCTGCTTCTTTTTTTTCAGCTACTGCTGGTCATGTTAATTAGGCCCGCTGAAGAGCAATTGAGTGCCTGCTGTGCTTCCTCCTGTGTAGAGCCTGTGCTTTGTGTTACTACATTGAATGTAGTAACACAAACTGTTTATCATTCGTGAACTTGTTGTATTGTTGTACTCTCATGCAGTCTTTCAGGTTGGTGTAATGAACTAATGATTGGGTTAAATGGCTTCTTACTTTGTTACGCACAAAAACACACTCCCTAAGACAAACTTAAACTGACAAAGGTAGGCCTGGCAAGCTGCACTCAGCAATTAAGATTTGTTTCCATGGTTAGGCATCCTCTTTTCTTCTTTACAGCAACAAGACTTGATGACCTTTGAACAGTAGTGTTTCCAAACATGTCTTCCATAAAAGTTCTGTGGTGGTAGATGAGCTGAAATATCATTTACTTTGGTTGTATTCATCATGCACAAATTGTCAAATGCAGAAATGTCACTATAATAGGCTGTGTGCCCTGAGTCCATAGACATCTCCCTTTTCAAATGGTCCTAATTAAATTTACAGGACAGAGTTTTTAAACCCACGTGACCTAAACTGACCTCACTTTCTGTGTCAATATAGCAAGTGAACGTCCATTCTTCTGAAGCTTTAAATTCAAATAAACTTTTTCTGGGGTCCCTGGTGGATAATAAAATATAGGACATGTGCCATTGTTTAATTATTTCGGTTTTCCAACAACAGCCGAACTTTAGAAGTGACATTTAGACAGAAAAGACAAATACACATTACATTATTTAGGCTGATTTATATTTAAATCAATACATGATCAAAACGTTGCTGAACAACAAGCTATACCTGGGCTACACACAGAGAATGTGGCATGCTCATTTCCGCGCCCCAAAGTCAGCTTATTAACATACAGCGTCACATTTGAGGGTTGTTCGTTCATGCAGACTTCTGAGTGTTCACATTTCCGACTGCCCCTGAAGACAGCATACCTCCATCAACACCCTGTTGACTCTTCAACTGTATGTTTGTTCCCCCCGGATGTTGAATCATCAGCTACTCACTTCAAGACCAACAAAGAAAAAAGTTGCAGGACACAATTACATTTTAATTTGTTTTAAACCTAAAAGAAACGACCATGAAGTTGTCTTTAATTCGAAGTGCTTGTGGCAGCTTTCGGATACATCCAGCCCGCTCAGGGAGCAGGGTCAGCGGCTTTTCGCGGAGATGCCAACCGGTGGGTCTTCCCAGCAGCCGGTTGATCCTCCGGGCAGCGAGCGCGGCTAGCAGCGGCGGTACCAACCCCAAAGTATCCGGACATTTCGGGAAACAGTCCCGGAAGAGCGATGGGGTTGAATGCCACAGTTCCTTGAGGTAAGTGAGTTGGTGTGTGTGCGCAAACAAAACACTGCTACTACTCGTTATGAGTGTTTGTTTTTTTTTAACCTCAAACTAGCTAAATGCTACTCTATAGTGCTCTGTTTTAGTGATGAACTGTAACTATTTCCTGTCTCGCGGATGTTTTTGGTCTCGGTGAGCAGTCTGTTCCGCACGTGTCTCCAGTAGCATCAGATGGACTCGAGCCAGCTGATGTAACTTTTCTCCGTTGTTGCCAAACGCACCACGTATAAAATGTCTTTTTAATGGTCTTAATAAACCTAATAACCACGTCTGGGTGTCTGAGTGGTGTTTTACTGTCACGTTATTGAACATTTAAACATCACCAACATCATGTGTTTACGGTTTCTTAATGTTTAAACGATGTATACTTGTTTTTACTAACGTTACAATATACCATCATCTAAATGTGAAGTACATTGAATTATTGCTCGGAGATAACTGGAGGTGAGTTTGATTTTGACAATGTTTACGTTTTGGACAAGAAAGTAGGTCAGTGTGTTAACTGGGGAGACATTTACACATGAGGTAGCCCCTCCCACACTTTTTTACAAGCGCAGTAACAATCTTGGCCAATGGGTGCAACCTCACAATTTGTATTTTATTCTATTTTCATGATAGCTGTTCTCGTTTGAAGTGGTATTCCTTTAACTACAGCAAATGGATCCAAATCTCTCTTTCCAATTTACTTCCTGGAGTTACTTGTTTCTCGGGGCTCCATTGGATGGTTTCATTTGAATTGGGCGAGTGAGAGAATTTGAGGGCTAATTCCCAATTAAGTTTTTCCACAAAAACAGAATTAACCATCCCAATCGCAGTCTAGTTGTCTGTTGGTGTTACCTCTTCCATTATGGGTGTCTTTGGCTTCAGGTATAAGTTTCATGTTATTTGAAAACCCAAAATAGATGAGTGAATATTGCTTACCAGTATATTTTCTCTCCTAGTGAGGTGGTTCAGAGCACCAAGGAGGCAATGCTGGCTCTGCACAGAAGACATTCTACAGTCCAACCTTTGTTGGCTATAGTACAGGTATTGTAAGCAGAAAAACAAAATACCTGTGTCGGATTTGTGAATGAAAGATGATGGATGAAAATGTGCAAGTTACAATTTTGTAGAAGGTTGATTTGAAATACTGTCACATTTGCTAGAATATAGTTTGGTTGTGCTCGTAGCGGATATCAGTTTCATTAAAGATGTTTGTCATTAGGTATGTGTTTCATTGTGTCATTATGCTACTGTTTTTATCTCAAAGGCAGGTGAAGATGACCACTTGTTGGAGATCAGTAAGAAAATTGCAGGAAGGGTAAATTCATGTCTTGCTGTTTCCATATGACAATTTTTGCAGTTTTGTCCTTTTTTTTTTTTTTTTTTTACAAATCTACACAATAATACAAGCAGTTGAGCCTCTTTTTGTTTTTTACTGTATTTTCACACAGATTGGCTTAAACATCACCCAGATTTGTTTGACAAAGGAGTGCAGTGAAGATGAAGTAAGTGAAGCTGATTCACACATTTGGTTATTTTCCCTCGGCGCATAAAACAAGAAAATCTCTTCCCACCGCCTCCATTATTTAGCAATTCAGTGCATGATTTACCATTCCAATTTTACTAACTGGTTCAATTTGATGGTTCACTTGTTGTGTGACTGTTTTACTCGTTCTTAATCAGTTCTGTATTCTCAAAGATCAAAGATACTTTATTTAGATGTTAAGTGTGGAAGTTTCTGGAGGCAAAATACAGACGGTCCCAGCACATGCGATATTAACAGTTTAACATGTTACATTTACTGCAATTGCTATTGCAACAACTGCTTGTGTTTTTGTGCGTGTTTTGTCTTTGTGTGAATGCGTGTAGATCATAGAAGAGGTGTTGAAGCTGAATGAAGACCCAAGGGTGCATGGAGTCCACCTCCGCCTCCCCCCTGCTTCCCTCACCAGTCGAGTGTTGAACACACTCAAACCTGAGAAGGATGTAGATGGGTAAAAACACCAGCACTGGCTAACTAGTGGCTAAGTAGGATCAGAGCATATAACTACTGATTTTTCTGTTCTCGCATAGAGAGATAATTATTGTGAAGAGCATATCTCTTCCACATAGCACATGTTACTCAAAAATCTATAACTATTGAGTTTTATATTGGTTGTTTTTGTATTTTATTCTTAACAAGACTCAACATCTTGTTTTAATGTGTCAGCAGTAGACATTTTTATGGAGCAGTCTGCTTCGTATCCGCTGTGCGTGTTTCTCTGTTCCAAACAGAGATAATTGTATTTACTCACATGTAACACACAATTAGAAAGGGGCTGCACAGAATAAAGATGGACTAAATGCAGCATGTGACTTCAGCACATGAGTGAATTAAGGATAATTTGCAAGGCACCCTTCATAATCAGCACTGGTTGAAATGAGGGCAAATTGTGTAAAAAAAAAAGAAACTGATAAAAACTCTCCTTTTGCTTTACTCCAGCCAGGTGCTTGATATATTTTTAGTGTTTGATTAAAAAAGAAAATGTTGATCTGCAATTCTAGATCTGTCTTTCATAATAAAAGTATACTATATACTTTAAAATGTTAAGCTTTTAATGTTAAGCTTTAGCATTGACTCATAAATGTGTGTCTCATGTGACTCCAATTTTTAAATCTTTTGAATGACCTCAACACTGTCATTGCACTTTACAAAAATAACCTTAATGCAGTGCCCAGCAAGAGTCATTTGCTTCCAGGGGTCATAATGCTTTATTTATATTTGTATGTATGTCCATTTATTTCTTGTTACAGGATATCTGATTTGAATATGGGCCGTCTAGTGCGAGGAGACCTAAGTAAAGGCTTTGTGCCACCCAGAGCCAGCGCTGTCCTGGATCTGCTGGAGAAACATGGTACACACTTTGATGAATGTAGATGTAATGGTGCTCGTATTTCCTTCTAAAGAAACTCTTTCGTACAAACATTGAGCCTCATTCACAAATGATACGTACACACACATCTGTGCTTAAACTCTGTGTACACATTTATACACACAAATCATCACTATTTTTTTCTACTCTGAAATGTAGATCTGCCTCAGAATATTTATACATATTTCATGTAAACACACAGCTTTTAATTTAAATGCATCTCATATTAAAACCACAGTCATTAAAAACAGACTTTTGATAAACAACAATATTTAAGACAGTTTACTAATGTCTTAGACAAATAGACAATAACTAAAATGTACACATTTAAGTGTTTGGAGCTGTCAAACAACATAGCCACGATTGAAATCTAATCCTACAAATAGTATAATATTAATATAATGTAACATTAATGTAGCCTTGATCTTAATGCAAATGACTTGCCTCTGGGTTAAAGTCCTTGCTGGATGCTCTCCCTTTTGCCCCAATTTCTTTGAAATATCCCATTGGTATGTTAGTGCAGTACTTGATGGGACTCTTATTTTATTTATTTGACCCTGAGCCCCAGTCAGTTTCTCAGGCGACGCAACATTCACCGCCTCGCAGCCCAAGATCATCATCTGCACTCCATCGAAACACTTTGGAAGAGTTTTCCATTTCTGCCTCCCACTTCCGAACACTATTGTCTCAATTTCTTTTCGACATGTCGGCATACCTTATTGGTAATTCTAACTGCAGTATTGCTCAAAGCTATTAAAAAAAACGACTTTTCAAATACATGAAAAAGACAATCTAATTACAGATATTCACAAAAGTATATCTAAAAAAAGTAATCAAATACATTTTTCGAACAATAAATAGTCTACATAAATGCAAATGGCTCGTCAAAATTAACAGCAAGGACAAATTAAATATAAATTGAATAAGCTACATTTACATTAAAATTAAGAATACACAAAAGCCCACTTTTTAATTGGTGTGCAATGTCATTTCCATCAATGTTCAGATGTTCCTAATTTCAAGACGCTTGACTATTACTAAAATATTGACCACCCTGACAGTTTGGTTGCTCATGCACATAAGGCAATTAATTTAAAAAAGTTATGTCCTAATGTTGCATTGAAATATTTCTGCAGATGCTCCTTTGGAAGGGAAAACTGTGTTGCTGGTCGGAGGAGAGGGACCCTTTGGGGTGGCCCTGCAGTGCCTGATGGAAAGAAGTGGACTTGTAGCACTCAAGAGTCATTGGTGCTCCAAGAACCTCCAGAGTCAGGTACATTTTGTGTGTTTGTTTGTTTTTCTTTTGAGTATAATTTGTTTGAAAAAACATACCACTGAAGCTGGCTTTATAAATGCAATGCCTTTTTATGCTCCATGTCCTCAAATGTCCAGAGTCATTATTCATTTGCGTATTCATATTTCCAGTATGTGCCGTTATAGTGGCCGACCACAAGGAGTCAGTCTCTGCTTTACCAAATGCAATGTCAAAACATGTGATCAGTTGCAACAGAGGTAACACTGAACAGTTTTGCCAGTTGAATGCCATTTTCTAATAACGGACACATTTTTCTGAAGATATTTTATTTGTCTTAAAATGTATTGAAGCCTGTCGTGGA
Organism: Clinocottus analis; assembly: GCF_023055335.1. Classification (NCBI taxonomy): domain Eukaryota; kingdom Metazoa; phylum Chordata; class Actinopteri; order Perciformes; family Cottidae; genus Clinocottus; species Clinocottus analis. Next base: position 6,860,259 of record NW_027175876.1, read on the forward strand.
CAATGCAACACTTAAAACCAGCGTCTTCTAAACTCTTGTTTTTTCTTTTTTTATTTCTTCAAATGTAATATATTATCTTTTCCTCGACCCCAAGGTGATGCAGGCTGATGCTGTGGTCCTACTGGGAGCTGAAAATGTGGATTTCCCACCCACCTGGGTGAAACCAGGAGCTGCTGTCATCAGCTGTGAGCCCACCCTGGAGACAGGTAGTGTGGAATATATTGTGATAGTCATCAAAATCACCCTGTATGTGTGAATCCTTACTGCCTGGGTTCAAATCTGACCTGTCGCCCTTTGCTGCATGTCGTCTTCTCTCCGTCAGTAAACTTGTTACTTGTCTTTTGATTAAAGGCAAGAAAAAAAAGAACATGGTAATCACCCAGTTTGCATGTAAATTAAAAGTGTATTTTCTGCATTTCAGAATGAATAGATTTGCAGTTTCATGTATTTATCCTTAGCAAGTGTTACTGTTCTCCTTATGTCGTATAATGGGACACAGCATGTTACATTTTTATTGTTTTCTATCCCACTCCAAAAAGAGAAGCAACATGTGCTTTTGTCATGCAGTTTTTGTTTCGTTTTAGATGAACATGGCATTGAGATGTCTTCAAAGTCTGGGTTAGAATACCTCACAGCCGCTTACAGAACACAGGTATGGCCCCTTTTTTTCTATGTCCATTCTTGCTCTATGTGCTTACTACCTTTCTTCTTTACTTACCTACCTGCCTCGTTGTCTCTCCTCTTTGTCTACTAGAATGTGGTGCGTAGTTGCAGTCGGTTGCTCCAGCAGCAGCAGTACCAACCCTGGCATTTGCACAGCCTCAAACTGCAGCCTCTGACCCCCGTACCAAGGTATACCCTGATATCTGTGAGGCTATTAGGAATGTATCTACATCCACCTGGGCACAGGATCTTTTCTTTAATGCCACATTGTTCTTGAAAGACAATGTTCGTTTAACACTTTAAAATGAAATGCATGTGAATGATTTGTCATGCTTTCTGTCTTTGTTAGTGACATCGAGATTTCCAGAGCTCAGACGCCCAAGCCAGTGAACCAGCTGGCTGAGGAGATTGGTTTGCTGCCAGAAGAGCTTGAAGCCTATGGCAGGAGCAAAGCTAAGGTCCGGCTCTCCCTGTTAGACCGCCTCCACAAACAGCCCGATGGGAAATATGTACTGGTGGCTGGGTGCGTGTGTCTTGATGATCAACAAAATTATTTTCCTTAACTATATCTTCCTTCAGTGCCCCCTAGTGCTTAGATTTGTGATGTAAAAGAATTAAGCCCGACTGGTGCTCAGGAAGGTAACAAGGGCAAGCCATCACCAAATCGCTGCTTCCTTTTTAAGGTATCGCTGTAAAGCAATGCATCAATTATATGGCTACGGACTAAATGTGATAAGGATCTTCAGTTTTATTAAACATGAGATATTAAAATGTTTTTGTATGTTCTGTTTGTCTAGTATAACTCCCACTCCACTGGGCGAAGGTAAAAGCACGGTGACCATTGGTCTAGTCCAGGCCTTCACTGCCCACCTGAAGCTCAACTCATTTGCCTGTCTCCGACAGCCTTCCCAGGGACCCACCTTCGGGGTTAAAGGTCAGTAATGAATACTTAAGTCCTTATGCTCATTGCACATGATTTATGTTTTGCTTCAGTTCAGTAATGTCTTCTTATTTTAAGTTAGTTAATCTTTTCAAAAATCTCAGCTTTCTTACGAAACAAAGTTCAAGAGAAAACTAACGACAACTTCCGATCCACTCTGTACGGAGATGTATTTTCATTTAAAAAAAAGTTGTATGGTATTTTGGAATGCAACTCAGAATTTTGTTTTTCTGCACATCTAGTGGAATTTGGACAAGGTCAGAGACAGGCGCCCAAGCCAGCAGTGAGGAATGTCTGAAGTATCTGTGTGATAAGCTATCTTTGTCAGTGTGTGGCTAGCATTTTATACCACGCTACATTTTGTGCAGGGGTGGAGTAGTTCACTCGGAGTACACTGCTCAGCATTCCTCCTTCGTGTGTCCCTGTCCTGTTGGTCTGCCTCTGACTGTGCTACCTCTTCTCTGTGCCTAGGGGGAGCTGCAGGAGGGGGATATGCCCAGGTCATCCCGATGGAGGAGGTAAGACACACAGGCTCTCTCATTGCTCCCTGGCAGGACTAATGCAGGCTTCAAAGAACTAAGATATGCAGGGACTCACACTAGTTTTCACACACACACACAACCCCTGGAGCTGTGGCATAATATTGTCTGTGACTAAATCACTGTCGGTAAAGGGAAGGAGGGCTGAGAGGGAAGCAGACATTTTTCTAAGCTGCAGACCCCAAGTCGTCTTTTCTCATACTAAAACATCAGCTTTTTTTCAGCTTTTTCCTTCCACCACCCTTTACTTTTCCTACTTTACAATGTTTTGTTTCACTTAAATAAAAGGTTTGATGCAAAACAGAGAGACTGTTGTAATATTTCGAAAGATTTAGTCAAAACCACGAGTGAAGCTACATTTTGTGATTACCTTTTAACCTCCATTGTTGGAGGTTTTAATTCCACTGGAACATCTGAACCCACAATTTGTGCCATTACATTACAAGAATAGTACGATTTTCTTGATGTCAACTGTCTTTCACATTTTCTCTGTTTGTTTTTCCTTTTTCTTCAGTTTAACCTCCATCTGACTGGTGACATTCATGCCATCACAGCAGCCAACAACCTGGTGGCAGCCGCCATCGATGCCAGGATGCTTCACGAGGCGACGCAGTCAGACAAGGTCAGACAGTAATAACTTGTCCTTACACCAGCAAGAAAATTTAAACTGTTTTGACCTAAAAGTATAACGCATCTCAATAGCAGAGTTGGAATTGTGGACAAAATCTTTCAGAAAGGAAATGATCAATTATATATTATGTCAATATATTATGTGTATGTTCTGCTCCCTTGTGATGTCATTGAATATTCACAGGGAACTAATCTATGTAAAAGCATGTTTTTATGTTCTAATTACATTTAACGGTTACAACCATAGTGTGTTTGTGTATTTGGAGTGATGCTTTCTATTCAAGAAAACATTTTAATCCTCTGAGTTGTAATTAAATGTACTTCATATGCATAAACACCGATTATGTAATTAAATGTTTTTTTCTTCTTGCTCCTTCAAGGCTCTGTTCAGTAGACTGGTTCCTTCAGTAAATGGAGTGAGAAGATTTTCACCCATCCAAATCTCCAGGCTACAAGTAAGCCTAAAACTGTCATCAATCATTCTGGCCAGAAGGTTATGTTGAATTCTGATATTAAAAAAAAGACACTTTCGTCCAATAAGGGACATCAGTGACTCTTTCAACCAATAGGGGACCTCAGTGAGCCTCTTAAAAGTGCACTTCCTTCCCTCTACCATGTGCTCATCTCCAAATATTTATTTATGTCTCATGAAGCTGTTATATGTCTACAGGTAATGCTGTTTTTGTGGTATTGATAAAGAATGCCAAATATAAAGTCTTGATAGATAAAATACTAATGGCGCCTGTTATGGAGAGGAATTTCAAACATAAGCCAACTGAATGTTTCTGTCCCGTTAGAATAGAAGTTAAACTGACTATAAAATATTCATTAGCCTTAATGGACAGAGTGAGAGATAAGAGTCATGTGATTATTTTTAAACGGAGCACTCCCACTGAACCTTTTGAACCTAGCATTGAGTTGATCGCCATTTATTCTGGTTTTGTTTATACATGCCGGGATGATACCGTGTTCAGCTGATGTAGACGTAACAAGAAGGATCCCACTAAAAAAGAAAAAGGCCAACGATGTGAGATTATTCTAAAATATCAAATGCTTTACTGTATCGAGCAGTAGCGGCTCAGCTGGGACCGAAGCCAACATCATCACCAAAGCGTCACATCTCACTCACAGATGATCCTCTAATCGTCTTTCTCGCTTCAATTTCAGCGTCTAGGGATCAATGAACAAGATCCTGCATCTCTCACGCCGCAGGACGTCAGCGCCTTCGTTCGTCTTGACCTTGACCCCTCGAAGATCACCTGGCAGAGAGGTATCTAATGGAAGTACAGAACATTTTGTCTGAAATATTCAGTAGGATCTGTTATTTTTTCTTCTCTGTGCTGTGGGCTGTCATCCTTTTTGTCTGACTACATTACCGACATACCAACAAACGTGATGTATTAATAATAAAGAAGGTGATGTTATATGGGATTGGCAAGTTTGTGGTAGTTTAGTTCTTGTTTTATTTTAGTCTAAACTTTGTATTCTTTTAGTTTAAAGTAAAATCTTCACAAAAAAAGTAAATCTAATTTCAGGTTAAAAACAGGTTTAGTTTTTGTATTCAGTTTCAGTTGGTCTTTGTTATGACCAGATATAATGTAGCTATATATACATACAAAAAACATAGTTGGAGAACTGTGTAGGTATGTCCACAATTTCAGATGTTTACTCTTCACTCTTAAACTTAAACTTAATTCTCAAAAAACTCAACTTAAATGTTGATATGAAGCAACGGTGGCATAGCGCCATCTCCTGCAATGTCAAGTTTGTTCTGAAATGAATTGTCACTGCAGCATGTTGGTGTTCTCATCAATGGAAAATTGTCCATGATAACTCTGTATGGCCTCTGTGCTTGTACGGATTCAACACATCTAATGAGAAAGCTCTGAAGTCATCAGTGGTGTGGTTGGAAGGAGTGGGAACAGCTACCTCAGTGGTAGCTGCGTTTGGTTTGAAGTTGTCAGTGAGAACAACCAGCTGGGTGCAGCTATGACTGATGTGGTATTTACTCCAGTGGCTCCAGAGGGCACTCTTAAAAAGACGGACCCTGGAGATTAAAAACAGATTTACAACCTAATGTTATGCGGTTGCAACTGTGTGTTCATGAAACAAACCATGTTTTTCGCTTTCCCTTTCAATACATCAAACCAACCTGAGGATAATGTTTGAGTAATGTGGTCATCTAGCTCGGTGTAACAACCGTAAGACCACAGATTTCTAGACACATTATCAGAGAGGAGGGCGAGTGCTGAGTGAATAAACTTGAAGTAGCAAATCCCTCGTAGCATAAGCACTTTCAGGGTGTCATCACCTACTCACAACTGATAAGAATCTCTCGTCTTCTCAATTATTGGATTTACGTGTGTGTGTGTGCGCATATGTGTTTCTGTGTGTGCGATCCAGTGGATGTGCATTTGTGTCTCTTTAACATGTGTGGAAATGGATTTTTTACAGTCTGCCAGGTTCAGGCTGTAAAAACATTTTTTTTGTCTGTGTCTGAGGCATCCACTTTAAATACATCTTTGTTCGGTCATTGATGTTGTGCCAGTTTTTCTGCTCAAAGTTGTGGGTTTTATGAGAAATGTTGGAGGAAATTAAACTTTTTTTTTTGGTATCTGTTTTCCAGTTGTTGACACAAATGATCGTTTCTTGAGGAAGATCACGGTCGGGCAAGCGAGCACTGAAAAAGGACAGATAAGAGAGGTATGCGGCACTCATGCCGTCACAATCTTCTCTCCTCTGAATATATGACGTCCTTTTGAAATATTTTTCACCCACCTGCTTTGTTTTGTATATTTTATGAATGACCAGAAGATTATCCACTGACCTTTATGTTACATTTTAGTTCATTGTAAATATTTTCTCCTTCACCCACACAGTATAACAGACGGCGATATCACCGTAGTTGTTCCATTGCAGAGGCTTTGCTGGGGGCTGTCGATAACCTGGATCTAATGTTATTGAAGGGATGGTTCAGATGTTTTGAATTGAGGTTGTGTGATGTACTTAACCACAGTCAGTGGTTTGGAGAAAATCTGTTAAAATGTATAGTATATTTAGAAGATCTTTTTGCCGTTTCACAGGAAACTGAAGTATTTGTAGCTGTCTATGTTCTCGCTACAGTCACCAGAGTCCATTTGTAATCCAGAGTCATTTTAACTTGCAGAATGCCGGGTGGCTGGTCTACCGCTGCCTCGTATGGGTAGTTTGTATTCCTGTGAGACTTTGGTGAATCAGTACTAACCAAAGTCTCCCAATAAGACAAAAGTCATCTACTGTAGCTGATGCATGGATAAGTACCTCAAAACATCTGAACTATCCCTTGAAGGTGGCATGAGATGCCTGTGTTTTATGTACTCTTACAATAAAACTATTAGTAGATATAAACTTTCTCACACACACACTACCCTCCATATTCCCTCCTCTGTTCATGATAAAGGCCAGATGTATTTCACGTATATGTCTGTAGTAATGACAGCTAAATGAAATCCTATAAATAAACACTTCACCTCAATGGGAAGTGAGCAGGCTTAAGTGAAAGCAAATGTTTGAAGAAGGAGGAGAGTGACCCACCCATGCACGCACGCACACACGCACACACACACACACACACCTGGAACGGCCTCTAAGCTAGTTCAGCACATGTTTACATTTACCGCCATCGGTTCATCCATTCTGTTTCCTTTTTCATTCCTCTGGTCCTCCAGCGCTGGATACACTATAGCCCCTCAGGGCATTATCACTGGGAATAGAAATGTGTTCCTTGGTGGATTGATGTGGTTTAAGTTATATATTTTTTTTCTTTTGACATGGAATGGACACTGCTTTGCTTTTCCATACTCTTCCCTGTGGAAATGCCTCATTCCATATGTTTGTGTGGTTTTAGCTTGACCTAAATCCATACAGAAAATCACATTAAAGAATAGTTAAACATGTTAATAGTCATTTCCTTTCCCAAAGTCTTTACTTTAAAACCTAGGCCATAATCATATGACTTGTATTCTCTTGCCCATGTGATTAAGCTGGTGACTATAGCGTCAACATAATCTCTGTTCTGCCAGTCACTGGATATTTGTCTTTCCATGCTGGGTTTTCTTGAGTCTGTCAGGTTATAGACATTTGATTCACTCTCAAAACTAGTATTCTTCACTAAGCAGTCAACACTTTAATATAAAGTCAAATGAATTCTAGTGTTAAAGCGTAGCTGCGAACTTTCACATGATTTCGCCCAGTAACCATGAAACTACAGAATTTCTGCTCGTCTGTTTCATGCTTTGTAAATGCATCTGGATGTTCTTCAGGCCGGTGAACAAATACTGCAGTTTGTTGCCCTCGTAGTTCACATTGTGTATGATTTCTTTTCTCACTCTCCAGACTGGGTTCGACATTGCAGTGGCCAGCGAGATCATGGCCATCCTGGCTCTGGCAGACAGCCTGGAGGACATGAGAACCAGGCTGGCGCGCATGGTGGTGGGCACCAGTCGCTCTGGACGGCCCGTCACCGCAGAGGACCTGGTGTGTGTTGCTGTGTGGTCTTTTCATTCCGAGTGTGAGAATGTTAACGCTGACAATCTCACAGTTGGCTTTTCATCACTTCATCTCAGTAATGAATGAAATGAAGGGACTTTGTGTCGTTGCCTTGCAGAGAGAAGTGTGAAGGTTAGGTGTGTCCTACATTTTTGGTAGGGATACCGGTGGCATCGGGCCCTTGTGGTTGTTTCTGTTGAAATGTGTACAAAACATGTTAAACGTAATTCATCATCATCATAATTTTCTACCAAACTTGCAGCATGAACATTTTCCAAATTCCCAGTTGTCCCAGATTCACTTAAAGTACCACTTTCTCTTTTTTTTAATTTTTTTTTTTAAAAACAACACGTCTAATATAGGCGTAACCAGCTATTAAGATGTTAAGCAGAGTTTTCGCACCTCTCACCGGGTCTTCATGTGGGGTCAGCTGGTTCTGGTTTCCCACAGAAGAGCCGTAGACGAGGATCCCTTATCGAGTTACATTAGCCTTCTGATTAGGCTCGCTGCAAAAACATCACCACACCTTTAGTGTGTGTGTGTGTGTGTGTGTGTGTGTGTGTGTGTGTGTGTGTGTGTGTGTGTGTGTGTGTGTGTGTGTGTGTGTGTGTGTGTGTGTGTGTGTGTGTGTGCTGACAAGGCATACTTTTGGGAAGCGAGCATAGAGGCCTACAAATAGACTGTAGTGCCATTTATCATCAGTAGGAGACGACCATTATACCCTGCTGTACATAAATATGAGGTTAAATATTTTTCTGAAACCTTATAACTTGTTCTTGTCTCCCCCCACACACATTTCTTTCTTTTCTTTTGCCTTTTTAGGGAGTGAGTGGAGCACTGGCGGTGTTAATGAAAGATGCCATCAAGCCCACGTTGATGCAGACCCTCGAGGTGAGACATGCACATAACCCCACTTAAATAGTCATTATCCTCCTCAACAGAGTGTTTTCAGGTGAATATCTTGTAGAATAAATAGGCGGGCAGTCCACAGGGATGTTGAGTGTTCACTACACCTATGTCTGCTGTCAGAGAAAAGAGAGGGCTCTCCACTGAGAGCTTTTAAGAAAGAATGATAAATTGACTTTTTCCTCCCATGGCACTTTATCTTAATATCAGTTTAGCAGAGTTTAGAGGGCAGGTGGAGCTCTGACAGGCCATACCATCCAAATTCATTGTGTCCTCTGTCCCTGTGACGACTTAAACCATAACCCTGCCTCTCACAACATCTGGCTTTCATTTAGCGTTTGAAAACGTTACAGTTAGACTGGACAAGTGATCACACAGGAACATAAACATATATATCACTGTTCTAGAGGAAAAAGGCCCAACCCTCAAGGTGATTAATGGCAAAATGGAGAATAGTAGAGTTAGAGGTTTAAAAGATTCAATGTAGCAATAACAAATCAGACATCTAGTATTGATCTTTGGCCTCTCTGGCACAGCAAAAGCTCACTTGAAAGAACCACTAAGTTTATAAAAGACTGGCCCATTAACTAAGGATGACACTTTTCACATCATCGCTGCAAAATCAAATCTGTAGAGTGTAATTGTATTCTTTGCTTGTCTTTTGATTTTGATCTTCTCATAGTACGCTTTTCTAGATGAGAGTCTGAGACACTGGGCGGTGGGCCAAAGTGTATTTTTCAGTCCGATTTGATTTAAGTCATTAAAGTTAACAATGTTAGCAGTCATGCTCCTGCTAACGGGTTTGTGTTTTTGTTGCAGGACTATCTTTCGTTAGTTTGTTGTTTTTTAACAGAAAGTTTGGTTACACATGGCAATTGGGGAAAATAAACACAGCCTGGTGAGGGGGTGGACCGTTGCGAGCAGCAGATATTTGGTTACTTTTTCTTTTTTTTTAAGGAAGCATTGCGGTCATGTTGTGTGAAACCGTTTCCTGTGTGTGTTTCCTGTGATTCTGGTCAAGGGAACTGGTATCGGGACCGACCGGGTCTCAGAGCTCCATGAGAATTTTCCATGCAGCATGGCCGCCTGTGCCCTCCATGCCCTCTTGGCTTGTGCGTGTTTGTGTTGAATACAGACGCACACATGAGAGTGGAGATGGCATGTGCGTGCGTGCGTGCGTACGTACGTACGTACGTACGTGTGTGTGTACGTGTGTTAGAGCACATGTTTCTGTGTTGGTTCAGATGGTGCTTGGCGGAGACAAAGCACAAGAAGAAAAGGGATAGTTTATCAAACATCCTGTCTACGTGGCGTTTCCTCGAACCGACTGTATACATCTTTTCTAGTGAGAGGCAGTAGACGTAGCGTGGACTCTCAGGTTTGGATACGTGTGCTGTCTGAACATCTAGACTGGGACCATGTTCATGAGTGTAGCACTGGTGAGCAGCTGGTGTCGTGGTCTGTGATGCACAAGAAAAGGAAACGGTGAAATGATCTCCACCTTCCTGTTTTTGTTCATTTCCCTTGTCTTCATATTCCTCTTGTCCACGAGTTGAAGAGGTGACCCAACTTTTCATGTCTTTCCACTCTCATCAACCTGTTCTGGCGTATTTATTGCCTGAATCTCTTTCCCTCGTGTCCGGATGTGGAAAGCGTGAACTGGGTCTTGTTAAAGTTCAGGAGTTGAAACACAGATGGGCATTCACGTAATGTATGACGTGTGTGGATTTTCCTTATGAATAAAGAAAGAATCATGTTATTTAATGGGTAATAAAAGAATGTTGAGTTTTAGTTTTTTGGTATTCTGTCTTTCTTTTTCCTCTTAGTCGATATTCTTTTCCTTGTATACCTTATTTTCTTCTTAGTTAAATGCTGCTGTGGTCTGTTCATCTAGTTTTCATAGACAGTGTTTGTCAGAGCCTTGTTAAATGGCTGATTTACTCCTCTGGGGGGAGGCTGTTTATGCAAGCAGAGGGAGAGGTATGCAAACAAAAGCTTAGAAAAATCATGCAAGTCCTTCCCATCCTTCCTTTTTCCTCCCTCTTAAGGAATTCACATGCAGCGTAACTTTTGGTCAGTTGGCTTTTCCCAGTTTTCATCTTAAACAGTTTTTTTTCAGTAATTTCTTCTCTTTTTTTACAGTCTGTGCTGAGTGCTGTGGAAGGATTGTTATCTTGAGCAGTTGACATTTCCTTGTATTCCTTCGTGCATTTCCTTGTATTCCTTTATGACTTTCCTTGTATTCACTCATGCCTTTCCTTGTCTCAGCTGAATGCACACAGCAAAATATCTTTGGATGAATGTTGCGGAGCTGTTGCCTGCAAACCCTTCAGGACATGTCGTCTGCCGCTTTGTGTTCCTGTGAACTCTCCTTGGTTGTGTTGGGCAAATCTAATCCTTGTACAGGCAATGTGATCGATGTTTATGAACCTGTGTTACTTGGAAGGTTGAGTTCTGATCGAAAACGGGTCTCTTGCATTTATGGAAAACTAAACGTATAAACTGTGATATCCAAACAGTCAAACTTTTAAAAAATATAAGACTTTTCACGTATATTTGTCCTGTAAATGCTGCGGAAATGATCTCTTCGTCACATGTGTTGCACTTTGTACTGCTTCACTAAAAGTTATTGCAGTGTCCTGTGTATCTGCCAGAGGCAGTACCTTATACATAAAGTGCCCCTTAGTGTGTGTGTGTGTCCAGTCTTTGAGAAGGAAGCTTGGCCCGTAGTCGGGCTGGCTTGCCAGTTGAGTACTCCCTAACTTGTGCCTGCTCTTTAGAGATCACAGTACCAGCCAAAGTGCATCCACACGTCAACATTTATTGATGTTTCTGGAAGATATTGGATTTAGTTTGAAAGAAGGAGTTAGTCCTTATTTAAACTTGGTCGGGTGAGTCGCTGTGGGTCGCACTGTTTACTCAACTCCTCCTGCATGTTTGTGTGCCCCTCTTATTGTTGCAGGGTACGCCAGTGTTTGTCCATGCTGGGCCCTTCGCCAACATCGCCCATGGCAACTCCTCTGTGCTGGCAGACAAGCTGGCTTTGAAGTTGGTTGGACGGGACGGCTTTGTGGGTAAGAACGCACAATCCGTGCATACAGATCACGCACAAGCGGAAGCAGCAGCACAACCACAACGCTTTCGGGGATGACGGACAACCTGCGGTTAACTACAGAGTCTAGGAACCCCAGATGTGGAGGAATTTAAGTCCTAAGCTTCCTTAGCTGGGCAGATTAAACTACCAATTACACCAGTCTTGAACTTCAGCTGGCTCCCCTGCTGTTGCAACCTTTGGCCTACATTCATCCCGGTTCTGGTCCTGCGACTGTTCATGCTGCCTCTGGTTGACTGGTCTGGTGTCTTGCTGCTGCGTAACTTTCTAGGAAACAGGTGGAAAGATTGCGTTAAAAAAAAAAAATACAGGAGAGAGGAAGGAAGCTGATTGATAATCTTAAGAGGCCCTGGAATGCTTCAGAGTAAACCACACTAATCCCTTCAACGTCAAAGCATACTTGAGTATTCCCATTTTTATCTGTCTATCTATACCACTGCCCGCTTTCCGTCCTCATTTACTTTGGCTGCGGAAATATGTTTGGAATGTACTTGTGTGCGTTGTTGAGCTTGTCGGGTGAATTTGATGTGCATGTCAATCTTGTCGAGGCTTATGTGTGTGAGTGTGTGAGTGTGTGTGTGAGAGTTTTCTGCGAGAGCATTAACAGGGTAAAAGGAGATGGGGGAGTTGTTAGGCATTTACACAACATTTGCACAAGCTGTGAGCTGGGCAAATGTGTCGGCAGCGTGAGCAGAGAGTTGGGTTTCACAACACTGGAGCAGAGAGGCTTGTATGCGTTTTATACTCGACCTCTCCACCCCACTGATTTTTCATCTGTCAGTCTCACCCCCCCCCCCCCCTCACCATTCTGTCTGTGTGTTTGTTACCTGACTCCCAGGTATGCCAGGATCTCAACGGCCCTCATCTTCCTCTGCAGCTGGGTTGCTTGTAACCCCCTCACGCCCACTCCCTCCCTCTCAGGACCTTCTGACAATACACACTTTGCCTTATTTGAACTGGCACCTTTTGAAAAGATTATTCGCAGCGAAATTGAGGAAATATACGTATCTGCAAAATACAGTCTGAACTGACAAGTCAGCTCTTTGTTTAATCTCGTTTGATCATCAGGTTTAACCATTTTGATAATTTTATTAAAGGTTATGAAAGCATTGTAGACAGCAAAGTAAATGCCAAGATCCCGGTTAGATGTACTGATAACGACAATAACTGTAATATTTAAATCATGTTGATAATACACATAATATTGTGTAAAAAAAAAAATCAGCTCCTCTTAAATAATGTAAACTATACAGTTATGTTGACGAACTTGTTTTTTCAATGTCATTTATTTGGCCAAAAATGTGACGCACAATAAATAAAGTCAAAAATGAATTTGAGCAATCACATTAGTCTTGCTAAGAAATCTTCGAACCACACATTTCCCCAAATTAATAAATCCTATATCTGATATTAAACCTGAAATGGATGTTTACTTCTATTATAGGAATGGATCAGACGATTTAAACATGACGCAAAAATGAAACCCTAATAGACTGTAATTATTTGTTATGTGTTGATACGGATGTAACCACATCAGATAATATAATAATGTAAAGTAATTTACAGACCAGTTTGATAATCTCTGGAAAGTCCGCTCTTGAGCAAAAGATGTAGGTGAACTCACTGTGAACCCGGCGAGGACTGTTGGGGTGTGTGTGAACTTACTCTTGGCCGTACTTCATCATGCTTTGTATTATTGTGGCTTTTACAAGTCAGTTTGGGATCTGGACTTAAAATTGGGAGAAATGCTGCTATTGTGATGAGAGGCGGTGCTGGGGGACAAATTCCTCCTGCCAGATGTGAGGGATTCCTGTATCATTAACAGTCTGGAGTATTGAACGCAGATAACCCCCTAAAACTCTTTTACTGCAAGATTTCCCTCACGGCAGAGCCTCCCTAAACTAAAGCAACAAATCATTTGGTCCATATGATATATTCGGCATGTGGAATATTTAAAGCTCCAATACCTTTTTGACACCACTTTAAAAAACAAACAAAAAAGCTTTGCCTTTTTAAATTCTCCATCCTTGATTTCTGAATGCGAAATACATTTTTTTTTATGAACTGGTTAGTGAAATATAAACAAGGTGAAGATATTCTTAAAGTGTGCACTTAAATTGAAAGAGATGGTATTTATTTTAGGTGGTTAAAATGTTTTTCTTCTGTTCCTGTCCCCAGCAGTACATTTCAGTGCTCGTGTCTGCACTCCTGCTGCTTTAACTCGGGGCGTGCCATCAAGCTGTCCTCTTTACGTAGCGCTTTCATAGTCTGATGGTACGCATGAAGTAGAACAGAAATTATTAGTAGATTTATTGATTAATAAGTCGAAAAATATTTGATAAACACCAATGTTGAAGATCAAATGTTCATTTAAAAGGGTAATTTGGGTGTTTTTGAAGTGAGATTGTATCAGGTACTTTACCTGAAGTAGATGGCGGTCGGCATGCTCACCAACTACGTGTGTGGGTGTGTGTGTGTGTGGGTGTGTGTGTCGCTACGTGAAACCGGAGTCAGATTCCAATAACGCTGATTCTTGATAGTAAAAGGTAGACTAGAGGAAGCAGGCCTTTCCAAATACAGAGATGTCCTGCTTGTCTAATTTTAATATAGTTATATATTGAATATATCTCAGTTTTTTTACATTTGAATGAAAACCGAGTAATAAAAAAACTGATTAATCATTAGTTGCAGCCCAACTAAATGCAACAACTCCAACTGGAAAACAGAAGGTTGTGTAGATCTACTTTCCAGCCGTCTCCGTTTTTACTGGCGTCGGTGCCGATACTAATGCTTTGACTGGTCGTAACACCGTCCAGGTCTCTTGTCACTCACAACAGCATCGACCTCCTCTTCCCCTCTTGCTCTCTGGCCAGTTGAAGGTCGTCACACAGAACAGGAAGCTTGCAAGTGTTTCCGCGTGACATCCTCCTGGGGTCAATCTCCTGCTTTGTGTAATGTCAAAGCGCGTTGTACTGGCTGTCATTATCTACTCGCAGCCTTCGTTCCCACTTCTCTCCCTCACATAATTCTCTGCTCGGCATTGTTGTGCATGTGTACTCCTGTGCTCAGTTGGTTGGAGATTATCACACAATTTATGGAAATATCAACACATCCTGAACCTAAGAATGAGACTTTCATTGACTGATTCAGGAGCCAAAAGCTCCAGTGTGGCGCTAACGAGAAACACTACACTCTGTCAGCGGTCGAGGACACATAAAGTCTAGTGGCAGTCTGGTGCTCATCCCTCAGGCGTAATTTGTTGCCCTTCACTCGGAAAGAGAGAGAGACAGAGAGACAGAGAGAGAGAGACACAATGTCTGCTTAACATCAACATTGTCATATTCATAGATGCCGTTAAGTCAGGGCAATGCAATTATGCAATTTTCTCATCTCATTTATTTCAGCTCTTTCCCACTTGTTTTCCCCTTGCAGTGCTTTTGCTCATTCTTGGTCAAATCAATCATATTTTCCTGAACAATGCAGAGAACCGCAGAGTGACGCATTTCTTTATAAAAACACTTGTTTTCTCACTGAAGCCTCCGAGAAATGTGTCAGACACAAGCCCTGTAAGCTCCAGTGAATAATTCAATTTCTTACCGAAAGCCTCGTATGTATGTCCCTTCTAACCAAACAATGAATGTTTAAAATGTTGTTTCCTTTCTTCCCTTCTAGAATGGATACCATAATATATTTTCCATCCTAAGGGAACTGATTTCAAATAATTCTGTATGACTGCTTAACCACACTTCATAAAATATGCAGCATTTACTGCATGGATAAATCTTTGCACACACAAAAGTATGTGAATGTAATTTATCAACTAAATTTAATTTGTTTCCTGACTGAGCATCTTCAGTTGATTTTGGTCATGTTATATGAGTCCTAGATAACACTTTTAGTGCTTGACTGTTGTTTGAGTACAGTCATGTCTATTAGTTGGTAAACCACCATTAAAGAGTATTTGCCTGAAATCAGACACCTTTTTGCTGATGTCCATGCAATCATTTATTCCCTTTTTTACGGTTTAAATGTCATGAGAAAAAACACGAGTTTGTTGAAACCTGGAAATCAACCTCAGCCTTCCTCTGCATGTCGAGCTTAGCTCCACCACAATGGTGCCACACACATACACACAATACGTAACCGGAAACCTTATCTCAACAAGGCCGTAATTCCAGGTGGACTATTTGCTTTGTTTGGATCCCGTTCAAGAGGCCCGAGTGTAGGGCCGTCCATATCAGAGGCGCTCTGTCTCTTTGAGAGGCCTTACAGTGAACCCATTACTCAATACAGTGTTCCAGTCAGACTCGCCTCTCGTTCCCATGATTCTTTTAAGCTGCCGGACTGAACTTGTGTGTGTGTAAAGTTGGGTTGAAGTCAAAATGGTATTACATAGAACAAGAGGTCGGTGACCAGGTCAGCGTGTGTCGGCCATCACCATGAACCTCGCTCCCCTTGATGTCTCTTCAAAGTGCTGCTGCTACAGTTGTGTTATGGGGCAGATATTTGGCAATTAAGTCTTTTCTAAAGAGCAAATTATGACTTTAAGCTGACTTGAAGATCTCGGTAGATTGTTCGATTTCCATTTTAAAAAATGAATATGTTTGTTCCCTCACAGTGACAGAAGCTGGTTTTGGAGCGGATATTGGGATGGAGAAGTTCTTCAACATCAAATGTCGGACTTCGGGGCTGAGGCCAGATGTGGTGGTGCTGGTTGCAACTGTCCGAGCGTTGAAGATGCACGGCGGTGGACCAAATGTAAGTTGACAGAACGTAACACGGTCCGCCAGGCTTTCACCCACACATGTCTTCTGTTAAACAATCGATGCACTGATGTTTTCAACAACCGAAACTAGCATGTGACATTATTATGTACACAGCCACAATCACCCTGTAAACGTTTTATGGTCATGAAAAAAACTGCTGGGCTGTTAAACTGTAATCTCGTAGAAATTGATTAATTAACCAAATCACTAAATGTTATCTTTGTGCAGACAATAGACACACCGCATCCTACTAAGACTTCAGTGACCTTTCTATGCAGTAAATTCTTCTGTGTGGGAAAATACATAAAACGACATGGAAAATAAAACAATATATTGCTGAATGTTCTCTCATACATTGTGTGTGTGTGTGTCTTTGTGTGTTTTCAGGTGTCAGCTGGGGCTCCTCTTGCCAAAGAGTACATTGATGAGGTATATATATATACATTATTATATTTATTTATTTATTTATTTATTTATTTATTAATTATTATTTGATGATACATTTCTGCATGTGCACAGGTTGTGACATATTTGAGCAGGGGATTTTTTAGCTGTTCAATTGCTCCAATCAAGTTAAAATGATTACCCAAGCCTGTTTTTATTCAATTTAGTCGTTAAGGTCAGGATGTTTACAGGAAAATGAAAGCTATTTAAACTCAGCGGCAAATACAAGGCTCCAATTATAAATCAATCATGTGCTAATATTCTGCCTGGTTGTTGGTTTCTTCAGCAAAGAAGTGAAAGATCAGGGTGACTGTAGTTGCATGGAGATGACTTATGGCTTACTTTCACATTAGTGCAACACATCCTTTTTAAAGGCATACTATTAAATTAACACAAAAATTGGAAAAGCCATAGCAATTTACTTCACTAAAACCTTCATCTAAACTGAACGACATGCATCGTTTAATAAACATCTGAACTGAGCAAATCAGTTCTGTGTCATGAAGTCGTCAACCCGACTGCAGCTTTTACTCTGAAAGAAAATGTAAAATTCAAGCAGTGACAGGAAAATGCAGATTAAGAACATCTTTGCTATGACGTGTCATTAAAAGGCTTGGCCCGAGGACGACGTGGACTGTGTAGTAAAAGGTTAGACGTTTTGAAGGCGGGAGAGCCAGAACAAACAAGGTGCTAAACTATTTCCCCTGAGGGCAAAATGCCCGCTGGCAGCAGCAGCGCTTCCCTGTCGTCCATCATCACACAAGGGACCCTTTCGTGCACAAAAAGGTTAATGTCACGTCCTGGCTGCATGTAGTGTGAAGACACAAGCCACCCTTTCAGGTCATATTACCTAGCAGCCAAAGCTTGTCATACATTTTTGTTCAGATATAGTGTTACTGGTACATTTGACAAGGAATGTTATTCTTTTTTTTCATGTAGCCTATACACAGATGTTTCAGAGCATGTATGGTCATGAAAAGATGTGGAACCGTAATGGAAAAATCATGAATATTTTTAAGTAAAAACACACATAAATCCCGTTTTTTGAGCGTGCGATAAAATGAAGTGTGGATACAATAAATAAATGTATAATAAATCTGCTTCAGTCTGTGTTCTCACAGATATTTAATTCCTATATGCATAAATACTTCGTCCACTAACATGGTTACGAGCACTTATTCCACTAACCTCACAAATACAACCTTTGCACGTGGTTTCCGTGAAGGTGGGTCTTCGCAAAGTGGTGTGTGTGTTCATATCTGGCCCAAATCACTGGGCTTTCGGGCGGCTTCAGCTGAGTAAATAATGAAGCAGTATAAGTTAATTGTGAAGCCTGTAATGAAAACCAGAAGTACTGGGGAAAAAACAGAGCCATGGAAATTAATTTATGGGACGTGTATGGCCTTACTGCTCTGAGCCTGGGGCGACACACACACAGACACACACACACACACACACACACACACACACACACACACACACACACACACACACACACACACACACACACACAGACAAAGTGCATAATTGGATTACTGCTGTCAAACTTGGGAGTAGCACAATACGCTATTAATGTACTCTGTATACTATGATGTGCAGAAGTCCAATTATTGCAATGTGAGAGTGATGACTGAATATCGACACACACAGTAGGATAGTTCCACTCTTGCTAGTTGCTCTGATGCTTGTCGTTACCGGCAAGCTGGGCAGTTGAATTACAATAATACATTCGCTGACCATTGCTTTGTTTTGTCTGTTTCTCCCATAGGATCTGAGTCTAGTTGCCGCCGGTTGTCGAAGCAATCTGAGGAAGCAGATCCAAATTGCACACCTGTTCGGGGTTCCAGTCGTGGTGGCACTCAATGTCTTTAAGTAAGATGCATGCTGACATGCACATCCTCAAAAACATAACCTAGCTTGAATCGCCAAGTTATCCGTAAAATAGTCAATGGGTACAGATGCAATTCATTGGGCCCACAAAAGCACATTATTTATTCTATTCATTTTGTCTCTGAATCAGTCATTTCTCTCAATGGACAACGAGCACCGCTAACCATGTTTCCCCCGTGGTGATCCTATAGGACAGACACCCAGGCAGAGATCGAGCTTGTGTGTCAGATAGCGAAAGACTGCGGGGCATCGGATGCCGTGCCGTGTCACCACTGGGCGCAGGGCGGCCGAGGTTCTTTGGATTTGGCCCGAGCCGTGAATGAGGCTGCCAGCAGACCCAGCAACTTCCAGTTCCTGTACAACATCGAGGTGAGAGCAGATACTCTCCATAGAAAATCTGCAATTCCTTTCAACGGATCATAATTGAAGTTCCCCTCCAGACATGTGTAAGATGTTATCATGGATCTTATTATAATATTTGTATTAAATATTTGTTTGCCTCCTCGCCGGCATTAGAAAACATGGATCATCAGTAAAAGCTGGATTCAATAAGTCTTCAGGTAGTCTGTCCGTCCCTCTTTCTTCTGAAAAAAAATGTCCACCTGATGGTCAAAGGTCAAGGTCACTACAATAGGCCCGGTTTTAAGTTGATGAATCCAATTTTAAGTACAATATATTAGGCCCAGTGACTTGAATCACTTGAATTTTTGATTCTTCACATTATTAAGAGTTCCCAATGGAATCTGTTGAGTAATAATGATGGAAGTTCAGTGGAGCTTGGAGGGTTTGTGGTTTGACTGACAGCCTCAGGATTGAACTCTTGGTGAAGCAGGGGGGCGGGCTAATTTAAAGATGAAGAGGCCCTCAAATACCCCCAGAGAGAAGAACAATCTCGAGGTCTTGGAGCAGAGACCAATCAGTCTGAAAAGGAGGATCCAGCAGGAGCAGACCAGCGGGTTGTACTCTAGTATTCAGCAGATCCTGTCTTTTGCTGGGGGAATGGGCTTCAACATGTCTTCGTGGAAAGAGAAAATTAGGTTTGCTCAAATCTCCCCAATCCTCAGTTTTGGCACTCTGTAAAGAAAGTAATGCAGTGTTTAGTACGTGTCAAACGGTAAAAGTCAAACATGCCACATTCACAGTCGCTCGTATTAACATTTATGTCACACAGCTGTGTATTCACTGAATCTAATTTCTTCAATTATTTCCTTTGGCTGGAGGGTTTGTTTCTTTCCACCTTTTCTCTGACACACTGGTTTTCCCATAGATGTCAATAGTCGAGAAGATCAGAACAATTGCGAAAAAAGTGTATGGAGCTGATGACATTGAGCTGTCTCCAGAGGCCTCGGCCAAGATAGATTACTACAATCAACAGGTGAGATCACTGCTGCAATGACTGACTCGCAGATCATCTCTATCTGTCCCTCCACTGTGTTTTTTTCTTTACCTCTTAACTTACACAAACACACACACATTACCCAAGTTTCTTGTTTATTTTTTCCTATAACCAGGGCTATGGTTCATTGCCCATCTGCATGGCGAAGACTCACATGTCCCTGTCCCATATGCCTGACAAGAAGGGGGCACCCACAGGATTTGTTTTGCCCATCAGAGATGTCCGTGCTAGCATTGGAGCTGGTTTCATCTACCCACTGGTGGGAACGGTACGTAACTGTAGTCTGCACGAGTTTAAGCCGGCTCATTCTAACTTTAGTCTTTTTGCCTTATCAAACCTCACAATCACAGAGCTTTTTGAAAGTGACTGAATCCACTAACATGCATAGATGTGATGAATGCATGTACTGTAATTTACACTCGGGGCTAATACGATTGTGCTTTCATTGTTAATAACCAAAATGTCATGACAGAATAAAAGCTGCGGACTACAAACTGTTGTGTACAACACATTAAAGTGTACCTCGACCAACTTCATATCAGGCCGTACGGCAGAGATTTGTATGGAACAGATATTTAGCTTCTTAAAGCATAGCAAGGTCAACTCATCTCTAAAAACCCACTGGACACTCCCAGCTCAGCACCAACAATCTGACAGAGACTAGCTGGTGAACACAGTGGAGCACTTAGCAGCGAAAGAGCCCAATATTTACCTCAGGAGACAATTAAGACCAAAAGCAGCGCTGACAGTGACTGTTGGACCAGATGGACACATGCAACTCTCAAATGACCGATAACGTCTCTCCGTAACAGCTGGATGTGTTAATAAGCAGCTGCTTGTTGAGTTCTGTCTCAACTTAAAAGGTGATGATATTTCAATGTTGTGTTCACGAAGCTTTTTCACTGGTCTCAAGTGGCCAAAACACTGTTTTTAGGTTTCAAGTGAAATCTGGAACACGTTAAGTTTTCAGCATGAGGTCTTAATACGCGTGTTTGGCTTAGAACCAAAGATTGTTGCATCGTTGCGCCAGAGGAAATCATAGCGACGTGTTTATGATGGACTTATGTTCTGACCCTGTGCACAGACCGCTTGTATGTTCCATGTGTGTTTGTCTGTCATGTGCATTTCAGTGGGAATGCTCTGAAACCAGACTACAGGCGCAAACATTTTGGCTATTTACTGCACAAGACCTTGAATCTAATAGTACAACATGGTGCCCTTACTTTTCCTCGTTACTGTAACATCCAGGGATGTAACTGATAACTCCAGCGGCTCACTTTGATCTCTCAGGGTCGTGAACATGATTCAAATTTGACTCTACTAATTAACTTAACTAATTAAAGTCCTAATCTGTACTTCTGGAAAGTCACAACGTGTGATATTTTTATGTTGACGTTGTGGTTTGAAACGCAGACTTTTCTTAATTAATTCATAGAACTATGATACATTACGTGCATCCTTAACAAGGTTTATTTCTGCTTTTTCTTGACAACCACGTCACTGAGCTGGTTAGCGGTGCGCTGGGCTAGCCGGAGCCTCCTGGTTGATGATGAGCCGGGCAGGAAGGTCGCAGCTTCCTTAGCGTTTGACCTCCTGCTGTTTCACCAGAGTGCCCTGAGGTGATGCGCTTTGATACGCCGAGGCAGAGGTGTCAAACACCGGGCATGCTGGGAAGTCACGGCAGTGTCTTGGTGTGGCGTCTGTCCAGTCTCCCAACCTTTCCTTTGATCTGCTGTGGCCCCGCGGAGCCACTGGCACGTTGTCAACCCTTGAACTGTGACTCCTAACCCAAAGGAAGTCTCCAAATTGTTCTTTGAACTCCTGGGCTGAGCCTCCGTCCGCCAGACCGATCCGTAGACGTCTTTAAACCTCAATTAAATAGTTATTTGGTTAAAATGACAGGGTTTACAAATGTGACTGTCTTCTAAAATCGCAGTGTCTGGAAAGAGTATCATGTTTCCGATTTTTAGAATTGTTTGAAAAATATCAAAAAAAAACTTCAACAAGAGAAGGTGAGGCAAGTGGAAGAGACTCGAGCATGTAAAGGGGACGGGACCGAATGCTCCCATTGAATGAAGTCATTACATTTTCGTAAAAAAAAATATTAAAAGTTTTGTAAATGCTATTTTACAGTATGTTTCACTTTTCTTATATTTTTAAATATATATCTGACGAAGCTTTGAAACTCTCAGGTCACACGAGACTCCAAGAGGAAGATGGATCTCACCAAATAAACTCCTGAGGCGGTGAGGCCGTGGGAGTGGGAGAGAGAGAGAAGGGGGAGGTTTTCAGGCGGGTTAAGGGTCTTTACAGGGTGAAGAATCAGGAAGGGGCTGATGTCATTCTCCAGATATGTGAGGGAGGGGTCGCAGGCAGAACAATAGATCTTTTTAGAGTTCATATCCCGTTAGAGCTGCCTCCACATGCAACGCTGGCTGGATACCCCACATGCTCACAGCTGGTTAATGTTCAACAAGTTGTCGATCTGTGATTACATCTATAAGAGAATGCACTCATGAGATGAAAGTGGGCCTAATATGTCGTAACGTTGGCCATGTAAACGACCCAAAGAGTCAATAAATCCAGGCTCCATGTTTTTATCTTCGAAACTGACCTGTTCTTCAACTGTACTTTAGCTTCAGGTTCAGTAAAACTGATGCAGAGATAAAGTTATGGAACTGGATTTTTAAGTTTTTCTAAAAGAGACTTGCAGAGTAAATGTTTGCAACTTTGCTCTTTTAGGGAAGTAAGCAATTGTCACTGAATTCAAAGTACACCCATGAACTCTTCGATCTCACCAAAGTAACAGCACCTTTCTAGTCAATGGGTGAGTTAATGCATTCGTTTTTCACACTTGTCTCGCAGCCAATAAAGCAAGTTCTCCAGATGGACACGCAGCCCAACAGAAGGAGCATTCCTTCAGCTTTTTTCACACCGCTTGTCATTTCCACGTTTCCCCTCTCTAACGGTCTATTAATCTTAAATGGCACAATTCCATAATCTCCTCAATCCTTTTGTGTAGCGACTGTGCTGTTGTTGACCGAGACCCTTCTCCAGAATCAGTGGGGGGTAGAGATCCAGCTACATTGTCTCCTCCAGGGTTTCCTCGGACAAAGACGCATTGTGTTCGGTACAATAGAGGAACTTATTTGGCTGAGTGGAGTTTCCAACTTTAGCCACGGAGTGTTGTGTCATTTCGCAAGTGCCAACTTGTTCTCAGACTGGCGAGGACGACCAGCAGAACAGCACATCCTTTGTTGCTTTCAAAACCTCTTCAGTCAGACAGTTACTCTTCACATTTTAGCATCTTTTGATATTTAAATTTGCGGCCTGGTATGTTTAACCAAACAGCGAAAAAAAGTTACTTTTAAAGCGGTTTTATTAACTTTTTTTTAAATGAGTTTAGAGGTTTTGAGTCGTATCTTTCTGTGATCTGAGCTTCAAAGTCCACATCACTTTAATTGAACTAAATTGTGGTGTCAGGGCAATGGGAGATTCTTCCTTATTGCAGTCATACTTTTACTATTTAGAACGGTAAAAAGGGTACTTTGTCACGCTTTCTGACCACATTGTATCATAATTATGGCTCGTTTCTGTGGACGGAAGTCCTCTTCCGAAGTGTAAAATAAGATACACTTTCCCTTCTATCCTCTTCAGGAAGCTGCTTATTGTTATAAATAATAAAGTAATGATGTGTCAGCCATAGTTAACAAAAGTACCGAGAATCCCAATGTAAATTGATTTAATCCGTATTGACACTTTTTTCAAAACTGTTCTTAAGATTTCCATCCACCTTTTTAGGAGTGATCATTACAGAATGTTCGTGCCTTTTTCACTTTTCATTGAAAACCCAGATATTGTGGCGACTAAAGCACCTTGTACTCAGATGAGGTGTTTTAGTCTTTTACCCTGATGATTCATCAGGGAGAGTTACAGCTGATCCAAGCTGTGGATTGTGCTTCACCTGTGAGTCATCACACATCATCTATGGGAAAAGATTTAAGTCAATAGCTTCTCCCACTGAGCACTTTGTTGTGACATCACGCAATAGTGTTTGGACATTGTGATGTCGCAACTAAAAGGATAAATGAGGTACGAGTGTTCTTAATGCATCCATTAAATTAAAAGATGATACATTGATATTGAATTCCTTCAAATGGGCTCGTAGTCTGAGTCATCTGTGGTTAAAGCTTTATTGATGGATGCCGTCAGAACCGGGTCGTGTAACAGCGGTGACTGTTTACATTAGGCCAGTGAGCGTCAGCAGTGAGCATTGCGCTCTGTAGGATTATGTAAGCACGTTCTCCTCATTGAGTCCCTTCGTTTAGATGCAGAGCCGCGTTTCCTCAGACAGGAAATTGGCCGGTCACTTCCTCCTGTAATGGGCCCATAAAACTGGCTCTGGGTCAGAAGAAAGGAGGCACGCAAAGAATGTTGCTCCGGTCTAATGAGAGAGATGATTTACTTTTCAGCTTGGACGGGATGATGTGGCAGAGTTTTTGGAGAGAAAAGGGTTTAGGACTGCATGACTTGTTCTCTACTCACCAACCTTTTTATCTGCCCCTAAACACTGGAGTTGCACATTTATTGATTTAAAATATAGATTCAGATTAGTTTTGTCAACTTAACCAGATGGAAATGAAACTTTTAATTGGTCTTGTTTGGCTGTACGTGTGAGCCTTCATTCACATGCGCTCTGCTGTTCACGTCACAAATTTAATTAAGAAAAATGTCCTTAGTCGGTCGCTTGTTTTTCCCCCTTTTTATTAAATCCATCTCAATATAACTCCACATGAATCTCCCGGATAGACGGTTGCCATCAGCTGATCAACAGGGATGTTTCATGCATGATCACCGTCACTCACACGTACTTTAGAGGTGGGCCATCGCCAGGAGCCTTTTGAATGTGCTGTGGATGCATGTTTTGTTACTATTTGTTGCAAACACTGCAATTTCTTTCTATTTTCATATCTATCAATTGGGAAATACTTTGAGAATTGATTGTCAACATTATGTTGATGATCGTCTAAGCGCGACACTTTTGATTATGGTCAGTTGAATAAACTTACTGAGACAAGTGTGGTGACTCAAAACCTCTGGGGCAAATATAAAAATCCCCCTCACTGTTGATCATGTGTACTCTGTTTAAGAACATTTCATTAATGTGGTAACATTGTTACTCTGTTCTATAATTAACCTTACGATCTCTTTTAGCTACTTATCGGACAAATCAAAAACTCAATGTGGTTCTTTTCCATCAGTACGAAAACCCCTATTACCACCACGGCTCTTAACTTTGCCTCGTGTCTGTAAGGTAGCCTATTGTCGTCTTTAAGTTTGACGACAGTGCGAACAAAGCCTCCACTGTCGGTGGATAGGTTCATCAGTGCTAAAGTGTAGGTTGTCGACACATTGATCATCCGTCTGCCCAGACGTAAACGAGTCTAGATTATAGTCATTGAACCTGAAGGGGTTGGTCTCATTCTGTCCCATTTACGCAAAGTCGGACGCAGTCGTAATGCGTTGTCTTCTGGTGCGTAACAGCTGTGTTGTGGCTCCGGCTTTAATATGAGGTTTTACTTATTATAGGTTTAAATCTTATTTGGTTCTGATGTTACAGACATTTTCATAAAGACAGACTAAGCATATCAACCAGCTGCTAATATTACAGTGATTAAGCTGAAGGTTTACTGATGAGTTTATTAGTTTGTGCGTATTTCTATTCTCATTAAGAATGCTTGATTGCAGACGTCTTGGTGTGAAGATGCAACTTTAAAAGGTGTCTTTCTTTCAAACAACACTATCTGTAGTCCCTCAAGTCGTGTTACAGTATATGCATTCAAGTCTCTTTTGGGTATTGATTTATTTTAGATGTATCGGTTTATTTATTTCATGTACATGTTGCATTTATTATGAAACATATTTCAGTGTAGCCGCATTGTCTCACACACTGTTTATGTATTTACAGCATTCGGTCTACGTTGTAGAATACTAATCATTTAAAAGTGTGAATAGGATTTGTGTCCTTGTGTGCTTGTTGTGTCTTTATGATATGTATGAGTTGAACAAGATAACAGCTTAAATCGGCAAACATTTGGTTGAGGCAAATAAATCTTGTTTCTTTACCAACTTTTATTGTGACAAGAAAAACATGAACTGTTGGACACAAATGAAGATTTCAACTTTGGTTTTGACAATTGTAAGTCATTTTTTTCTGCCAGTAAAGTTTCCCCTTGTCTTCTGTTTGGTCTCCCTCAGATGAGCACCATGCCCGGCCTGCCAACGCGACCCTGCTTCTACGACATTGACCTTGACCCGGTCACAGAGGAGATCACTGGACTCTTCTGATAAAGGACGCATCATCGACATAAAATATTCCATCTAATATATCTATCCCGCCATCTGAAAGAGCATCCATTGTAGCGTTACAAATATTTTACAAGCAGCCATTGTCTCTGTCACTAGACTTTATTTCCTCCCTGGAGTTTTTAGTTTACAACCTCATTCATTTGGTGCCAAGGCGCGAGTCTGTGAGGCTACACTCTACTCTCACTAATACACACTTTCGATCCTCATCCATGTGTGCACCAACAGACGCATCCATCCACTATATATTTGACAGGAAATGCTTTCATGTGTCCCAGTACCCCAAACTCTCTTTAAATCATAAATCACACATATGTGTAATATGCTAAATATGACCTTCTACAACTGTATCATGCATATCACATGCACTGTATGTTTATGTTTATGGCCTCAGTGTATGTTGTTTTTCCCTCAATATAAAAGGGTCAGTTTAAGTCTTAAACCAGTCTTAAAGTTTACTTTGATATTGTGTTTTCATCAATTTCAAATTTTATTTTATTGTGGAATATAAACAACTGAAATGTCTTTAAATGGTGCTGCTTTCGCTATACATGTCATATTACTTTTCAATTGAAATGAGCAGAGCTTGTTTTTTTTGTTTTTAACTCTATTGCTTTTGAACGCACAAAAAGCCTCTATTTTCCTAAACGTGCTGAACGACTGAGCTGCTGCTGTTGTAAAACTCACAAGTTACACAAGCTTAGATCCATCGGTTCCAAGAGGCTTGAGATATTGTAAAATTTTGTGTTTTGTGAAAGCCGAAAAATGTAAGCTGTTTTAGCAAATGTGATGTGTCCCGTATGGTTCAAATGGTTTTCAAATAAACCTCTTATTTACTCAAAAAGTGTGTTTCTGTTTTCACACGCAGCAGAGGACTTGTGGCTCGACCCATCTGTTGGCCACGCCCTCGCTCCTGCAGTTGTGTGGTTATTCACGGAGATGCGGCAACATTTCCTCTTTCGCTCTTACTCTTGCATTTTAAACCTTTTTTATTATTATTTTTTTAAAATATATTCTTGATTTCATACCCAAATACAGCTTTATACCTCCACGGGTGTTGGAAGCCAAAGGTCGGGGCAGCGTCTTGTCATTATGAGGCGTTTTGGGTTCGCAACAAGGAACCAATATGCATGTGTGTACCTGTCATCATCGCTGGCAGTCCACAGCTGCTGAGTCTGTTCTGCGTGTTCAACAGGCGGGATCTGGCTCTTAACTACAGTCGAAGCTGCAGGAATGTTGTCATTCATACAGTGGTGCTCCAACGTCGTGTTTAGTGTGTGTGTGAGAGGCTGAACCCTCTTGTTTGAGCTGATGACAGATCTGAAGACCTGGTGTTGATGAAGAACGGTTCGTCATTGCTTTGTAATGTGCTGTAAAATCCCCGTTTTGGAACGTTGGAGTTGTTCATGTTGAGCTTCTGACTTCACCTGCTGAAGCCTCCAGTTGCTTTTATAACTCTTATTTAATAAACTGGTGAATTTCAGTACCAAGGACAGGTCCCTTTGGATGTAGTGTAACTCAAAGGGTTTGTTGGAAAAGGGCTCAGATGATCCAAAGCTGGATTACCAGAACAGGGCGCTGACCCGGGGCCTCCGACCTCCAGGGCCCCAGAAGTCTCAGATTCACTGTGACTGTTACCTTTTTTTTTACTAAAGGCCTGCAAAAATAGCTGTTCTTTTTTAAATACATTTTATTTTTACACATCTCGTCTGCCTTTATTTGCTGCTTGTATCGTCTGCCCCTTGCTGTGTCTGGGCGAGCGTCCGCTCTGTGCCCACGCCAGACAGACATCGGCCCTCGGGGCCACATTCTTCAACTCACCCTGTCTCTGTCTGACAAACATGGCACTTCCCACCATTTCACAGTTGCATTTAAAGAGAAATATGCAGTCTATGTATCAAGTGGCGGTCCTGTGGGAATGTTTCCACATTGACACGCACTATCCATCTGGTTTCGTGCAGGCGGTAGCTGATGTAGTGATATCTTTTGTGTCAAAAAGTTAGAGATTATCACAGCATTACCATCAACTATTGCTCCGCAGCCAGGTGTCTTGTGGTTTGGATGTCTGTTCCTGCTCACATCGCTCTCCACCATCTCCTCACATTTAAGTGGAATTGGGATCTTTTTCTACCAAATGTTTTTTATTTTAAGGTGGTCAGCAGAAAACAATAGGCTGGTTGTAATTTAAACAAAGTCCTCGAGTGGATTTCCATTTCCCTCAAGACAAGGACAAGACTGTGTGCGTGTGTGCAATAGTATGCTTTGTGCCTTTAATGTGCCCTTGCATTACTGTTTTATTGAGCGGAGACCATGACATATCCGGTTATGCTTTCACTTTAATGAGAACCTCCTTCCCCCATCTCGGTCCACTCCTCCAGCCGCCTCCTCGTCCCTGTGACGTCAGCATTGCTGCTGATGGGCCTGTCGTGCTGAAGGTCATTGATTAATGCATCCGTCTACACTGTGCAACTCTAATGAGGTTATCTGTCTTGGTTTCCTGTCTTGCAAGACATGTGCTTGAAATTATATCATAATTTTTCAGGAAGAGCAGTTTGCTTTTTTATGTTAGTTAAGATGTTTGAGATCATGTGCCACAAAGGTGATGAGGATTTGTAGATTCAGGAGTAAGTAACATTCACCGTTCGAACACGTGAACGTCTGGGAGCAGAGCAGTGTAATATTGTAAAGAGTGTGTAATAATAAAGAGTTGTGTTGCCTGCATCTTCAAGATTTGTATTCTTTTCCTGTCATGTTAATTGAGATCATTTGCTCATATTTTTGGAGGTAAGAGTCTTAATAAACAATCTAGGACCATCACAGAGCAGGACTGATCTCTTCTATAATGTTGAGTGAAACCACAATGAATGCAATATAGCCACGACGATGCTGCTTTATTATCTGGCTCTGAGAACTGCACACGTAAAGGTCAGAGGACCAACTGTTACAATGAAATGATGAACAGAGAGTTCATATTGGATTAACATTGGATACATCTGCCATTCCTCGTCGCGTGTCTGTGGTCACTCTGATGTTTCTGATGGTGTTAACTTTTATCCGATTAGATTTTCATCTGCCATGAAACCAGACGCTGTGCTTACAATAAGAGCCAGATGCTGCGGCAAAAAAAAAAGAAGACAGTACTAAAATGAACTCTGACCATAATTTACTTCGTATAAATGTCAATCGATTCAAATAAAATAATGTTTTTAAGACAAACACCTGTTATAAGTCAAGCCAATTCAGACTAAATCAATTCAGGCATTTAGAAGAGCACTTAGCGTTGTCACATTGTTAGACCCACTAAGAGTTATAAATATACCTAAATCAATGTAGTTGAACCAGACCTATCGCCTCGACTGTTTAATAATCCATTCTTCTCCATCAATATCCCCCGCCAACTTTACCCATAATGCACCGCAGCCGTCGACGGTTTGTTACGGTTCGGTTGGAGATCGGTGTTATGCTAGTAGCAGCTAGGTGCCTCAAGCTGTTCCTTTACTTATATCTCCCAGTCAACTTTTTCCTTTTCATTTTGTTATCTTCAGACCCAAATGACAATCTAAGTCATCACATTTCGTAAAGCTCTCTCTGAAGACACTGAAAGCTTGTTTTTTTCCACATATCACGCTGTAACGTTAGCGCTCCCCAATGCCTGCAGCGGTAAACGGCGACTTTCCCGCGCTTTTACAAGGTCAAACACTACAACTATAGGTGAAAACATGACCTCAAGTCAGGCATGCAGTCAAATCTCAAGTGTAAAAGAAGGAAAAGGTAAAGCTGCACTTATCAACATATAATTTGTCCAAAATGACTGCATAATGCATAAGTGGCCAAAACATGAATAAATGCTTCTTCAAGTCTGTCTTGCACTGTTTGTACCCCTAACAGGATACATTAAATGTCTTTTCGAGTTACTCTCGGGTGAACTTGCTTCTACCTTAATATTTCATCAGCATGTTTGTCTATTCAAAGTGTTTGTGTTGTTGCACTGTGTGTTTTGTTTTTGTTTTTGGTGGATCATGGGACCCTCAGTCTCGGCCTGTGTGAACTTGGCTTTGAGCACTCGAGTTGTAATTTGTGCGTTTTTAAAATTCCAAACAAAATAGTATATGGCTCAACGTGCAATTTACATTTAAAACTGAACATAATTTCTCCATGAGCAAACCCAACACACACACAAACACACTCAGAAAAATCCTAAACATGCAAAACTTGACCGAGTGTATTTGCATATCAAAACATGAACATAATCTAATCTTTATTTTTCTCTTCATATATGTTTAAGTTAGTCTTGATGTAACTACTTTCCTATTTAATAGAAAAAAAGTGTTTTTACTGTTAAAATTGTTTAATCTGATGCATTTTTACTGTAAATTAATAGTGTAAGAATGTTCAATGTAGACAGTCTATCAACTCCACACACCCAAGATTAATCTAACAATGCATTGTTAGGCATTAGCTGTTAGTGTGTGTTTTGCTCATAAAACTTCTTTCACTTAGAATACATACAAAGATCAAATAATGGAGGAAAAGTCTAATAATCCAATTTTAAATGAAATATATATAGTAAACATATAATGTTTCAAATGCTGGTTGTCTAACAATGCTTGTAATTCTTACTTATTCAAACAATTCTTATTTCATACAGTATGTTTAATACTTTTTAACTCCAATGGTCTGGTTTTAAAGTCCTCAGGGCGTGTGTGTGTGTTTGGTTTTGATGTTTGTTGTGAGGTGGATTACTTTAAAAACGCATGTGTAAGTGGTTTAACGGCTCTAATTCAATTGCCCAGCCCCTCAGGAGAGGTCTAATTTCTGCTGAAGACGGATAAACGATGCTTGACGGTACAAGGCTTTTCTTTTACTCATCAATTGCCCTCCTCTTCTCTCACTGCCTGTCCTCCATCAGCACCGTCTCTGATGCTGCAAGGCGTGCCGCGGCGCACCGGAGCCCCATGTGATACCGAAAGGGGGGTGGAGGAGGCGGGGGTGTCCTGCAAGAGTGAGCTGGTCCTCACTCCCCACATCACTCCAGATCCAGGTCATCCCGGGGCGGAGCTGCACTGTCGAGCTCGTCGTTTGGACGCGTTGGATACTCTCTTGCTGTTAACACAGTCTTGGAGGGTTGTTGTTGTTGTTGTTGTTTTGGCTTAGTTTTTTGTTTTTAGCCTGAAGTTCATCTTTGTGATTGTTAGCCATGGGAGCAGAGAGCTCAGTGCAGCGGGACGGGAAGAGCCAGGAGGATGCCTCAGCCTCAGCCTCCGCCGGGGAGCTGAGTGCGGAGGTGCTCCAGGAGGGAAGCAGCGTCCACGACAGCAAGGTACAGCCGACTCTTCATCTTTCTGCCCCACGCCGCTGTGGATCAGACCTCCCTGCGCAGGATGCACACCCGGGAGAGCCCGAGGTGTATGTGTGTCGCTTCCTCGTGGTTTGCCGTGGCGTTATTAAGTATTGTTTTAATGCATAGTTATGTGTTTACTAACATACCTGTCGTCGTCCCCTTCTCCACCTCCCGCGACATTCCCGCTGTCCCACGTTGAGCGCACCAACAACGTGGTGCAGCACCGCCTCCATGTGCGCCTGCCTGACGGTGTTTTTGCTGAGTAATGAATGGGTCGAGCTGCCTGCAGTCCCGCAGTAATAAAACGAAAGCTGCGCAGCTCGGTCCAGGTTTAGATGCAGACCTGGGCCCAGGTTTACATGCAGACCTCGGCCCAGGTTTACATGCAGACCTGGGCCCAGGTTTACATGCAGACCTGGGCCCAGGTTTACATGCAGACCTCGGCCCAGGTTTACATGCAGACCTGGGCCCAGGGTGCCCAGAGACAATTTGCATCACATGCTGTACCGCTATCACGAAGAGGGTTGGAGCTTTTGAACCAAGCACGTGAGAGCCATTGCTTGCAATATATACTGCAAGGCATTTAACGTTTAATGTAATAACAGGTCGACGTGTGACTCGTGATTGCACTCCTTTTACTTTTCATGCGCTTGTTTCTTTAAGAATTCATCTTTGATCACGAGATTAAAAATAGGAGAGAATATGTTACAAAGCAATCTGAAAGTGGCTGTGTTTTTATTTGCATAAAAGTATAAAACATTTTTATAGATAACTACACAGAAAATCACTTGAAAAATCCTATGAATATGAGAAAATGATATTATGTATAATATCAATGTGATGTTATGAAAATAAACCTAGAATTTAAAACCTCAGACAGAATATAACACCTTAAAACAAATCTTATCTGAACGCCCATTTACTTAGTTTTTTAGAGCTAAACAGTATTTTTTTTTATCCATACATGGCTGAAGTGTCCTTTCATCCCCATTTCCCTCACGTAAGATAGTCATGTTGAGTATTTTGACCTCATGAATAATAGATGTTAAAAAAATTGCTGTTTATCAGTCCCAGTACCATTACAGTACACTGAAACTTTGTTGATAGAGAATACCAGATTATGAACTTGTTTCATGCTCTTTGTAAGGAATACAGAAACTGAACTCTTATATCATGAGAGTTGCATGTGGAGCAGTTTGTGTGGTCCAGATGTCCTCATCTGAGGGATCTTGCAGACTCTGCGCTGTTCCTCAGTGTAAATTTGCTCAGCGTTGTGCGATTGAATATTTGGAAAGAGCCGTCTAACGACTAAGCCTGTTTCGCCACCTGCTCTATTCACGCCTCATATAACTTATTGTGTTTATGGACTTTTTGGGGGCGATGGAGGTCAAGAGGTCAGATTTCGTGGCTCATCTCTTTCAGTGAAAGGTCAGAAGAAAGGTCAACATGACACTGAGGCAGACATTAAGAGAGACAGGAAGCACATGCTTCAACGTTCGGTCAAGATTAGAATCAGAGCGACATTTGTTCGTGATATTTTTTTCTTCTGTAGGATGTGTTAGCTCGTTTTTTTTACATGGCGTGTTTGTGTAGTTGTGTTTTTCAGCGAATTGGCCTCAGCCGTGTGGCACTTGGATGTTCTAATAAGCGGCGTAGTAACAAGCAGCAGTGTTTTCACTGGTATTTGACCAGTTACACTGAAATGCATGGGTAAGGGTCCGACTTGAGTGCGTCTATTGTGCTTTGAGAGTCAAGCTGTGGAGGGTTTGTGTGTCTAGACAGGTTGTTAGTCAATGGCTGCGATGTCCTTGGCAGCTGCCAGCTTTATTAACAGCCACTGTCAGATTGTGTGTTAGTTGTTGCGCACACTGGGATTTGCTCTGCAAATCAATAAAAATACAAGGTCGTACAGGGATTTTAGAGGCATATTGAATAATATTAGGTAGGAATAAGTTTATTAATGTAATTATTAGATTATATGTAAACATAATGTATACCACTTTTAATCTGTATTTGTCTTTCTTACTGGTGTTTCCTGGACAGAATATAGGGATTTCAATTATCAATCCCACTTTTTACATAATTAGTTATGTATACTAAACAATAATTTAAATCTACAAGTATGGCTACATCAGTTCATAACTATGTATGTGTTACTTTTTTCACAGAGGGGAAATCTCTAACACGTGTAATATCACAAATTAATACCTCAGATCTCTGTTGTCTCTCAGAAACCTGCTCCAACGCGCGACATGTGTCGTGCGTTGTGTTCATCACAAGTTGTAGGTTTCTGTTTTGGAAATCTTTGAAACTCTGTTCAAACATGTCAGGCCCGTTAAAGATAGAGCTGCCAAGCTCGTGCGATAGTTGGCATTTGTTACGTGATGGTTGATGTGAGACGTTACTTATAATGTATGAATGTTGACTGCAACAGGCTGCTTATCTTCAGCTCTCTAATTCTTACAAAAGTATCAGGCTGAAATTATAGTTCTGCGATTGTGCAAAGACACACAAAAAACATCTCTCTGGATATACAAAGAGAAGGATGCTATTGGGTAACCGTGGGCTGCAGATGTTCAGAGAAGCACTCTCCTACTAAATCTCAACGTGTCGAAAAAACAGATCGGTGGATAAAGTTTGGGGAACAAAAATTCATATGTAAGAGACCACATCACAAAACCTCTCTAAACATCAACCATGCACATGTGTATGACATGCAGATGGAGAGGAATGTAGCAGTCTAGGCTCTGATATATGCTGGCTGCACCAAGAAGGTCTGCATGTGCAAAGTGACGACACGACATCACGACTACTGCCGAGCCCATCTAACATTTTCTAGTTAAAAAAATGAGAACTTCAAGGAGCTTTTGAGCATGTTGGTTTGTCAGCCGGGGGAAACCAGCATGGGGTATATCAGATCCACATGTTTCCTCGACACGACTTCATGCCAGCTCGTGTCTCTGCGACCGTCCTGGCGGAAAGTAGAACTGAGGCTTCAAGGTGGTGTTTGGCGTAATTGTCCAACATAAATAAATGTTGAGCTGAGTGATCATAAGCCCGGAAACAGTTTGCTTGCTATATGCTAAAATGTCCTTTCTCCAAGTGCATCTGATCTTATAGACACTTAAAGAGTAATTTAACACTAGACTAGGTTTCACTGACCTCTCTTGTTGACACCTCTTTGTGCTCTTATGCATCTGTAACTGCACCCAACTCTGATGTCACAGGCCAACACGCTGGAGTAGACTTACATCACACTGCAGCCATGGGAGAAGTTACAAGACGGAGTGGGCAGAAATAAAAATCCTCTGCAAGTGTTTAATTGCTTTTTAATCTGAAGATGAGAGCGAAGATCTTATGGTATAATGTTACTTCATTGGCCTTTACGGATTTGCGTATGAACAATAGCTAACCCATCGACAGCCACCTGACTCCAATGATCAACATCAGGTTATGTAATGTCATGTCATGTGTGCTAATTAAGGCTGGTACGTTCCTGGATAATGAGCTGCAGCTGATCAGATGCTGCTGTGGCTCTGATTATCCTGTTTAGCAGAGAGAGACAGGGGGTGGAGGAGGAGGCGGAAGGGGTCAAACAGAGAGTCCATTGAGGATGGGCCGGGACTGGGACAAGCCAGGGGCCCCTGTGTGCACCGGCCCAAAACAAGAGGAAGGAACCAACCGGGGAGGGGGGCGGGGCACGTTTTGGGTGGGCAGGGGACGAGGGGATGGGGGTGTGGAGCCCATACGAGGGGGAGTTAGAGGGGTACCCACCACGGTGACATAAAGGCAGATGAATCAGCCAATTGTTCGCTCCGTCCTCCTTCCAGCCGGATTTGAGAAGTGTTTGTGTGTGTGAAGGTCAAGGTATAGGAACTCCTCTTCCCCAAATCAGATCGTGAATCAGGACAACTAGCAGACAAGTCAACTTGTTTTCCACTATGCAGTCTTTGCTAATTGCCTTGTTTACTTTCAATCAGTTATGTCCAATCATAAAGTCTATAATAAGCAAGGAACTGTTTTGTTTGTTTTTTTGGGGTGGGCGAGCAAACTAAACCTCCAAACTGTACTGTCAGTGTGCACACTGTTACTTAGCAGGTGTGTTTGTACAAAGTAATGATGCATGTGTCTCTCTGAAATGTATTGTCTAAACTTACAATGTGTTAGAGCTTCTCTCATTGTGATAACTTATACATCTGAAGTCACAAAATGTGTAAAAAGGTTCCAAAATATTTACAGATTGCTGCTCCAAATATGGCCAACTCCAATAGTATAACGCATTGTGAAATATACATCCACAGATACATTACCACTGTTCTGTAAACTGTAGAAGAAAATGGAAGAATGTACTTTCCAAGATGTTTGTTTTGTCTCTTTTGTCCTACTTGCAACAGGAAGTAGCTCTCTGCTAATGAATCTGTCCCTCAACCAGCTTTCTATCTTCTATCTCTCAGATTTACTGCCAGTAAAGAACAGACGTGTGTTTGTGGAAAAAAAAGAGCTCTTTTGTTCCTTTCTCCTACAAATTAGATTTCACCCCAATAATTTGATCTAATAATTTTATAACGGGACAATATAAAATCCCCCGAATGGCATCCACATCAAAATGTTACATAATATTTCACATTCTTTGGGGTTTGCAGTGCTTGTTTTTGTTTATACGGTCTCTGTGCTGTGCTCCCAGCTCAATTTTCCATCTCCATTAAATTGTTTTGACATCTTTCCAAAAAAACGTTAGAAGTTAGATGATACTGGCCTCACTGAAAAAGCATCTAATGTAATAAACTTCTATGTATTAATTACATTTATATAGATTTTGTTTCAAAGATTGTTTCTTATTAGTTTCAACTTTGATCTCTGAAAACTCTGAGTGTTTTCCCATGACTGCAGTAAATACTGTATGCATGTGTGCAGTGAGACTATAATTTACCACGTTACCTCCTAATCCGTGTGGTTTAGGGCAGAGAGTCTCAACCTGTGGGTCATGCTAGAAGCATAAATCTGAGGACTGTGAGATGACTCGCGGGACAGAAAAGACATTTTTCTGAGACACGAAAGGGTTAACTCTGCATTTGCTATTTCCTGTCCGGACAGACGCTTCATGGTTGGTTTAATGTTGTTAAAATAGACAAAGGGAAAGAGAGACTTAAAGTGAGTGTTTCAGATATTGACGTGTTTCCTGTGGTGCCATGCTCATGTTAAGGCTGAATTGCGTTAACACAAATTGGAAAACACTTTTATTCAATTTAGACGTTACAAGTTAGATTTACTTTCGCAGTGCACAAACACACATGACCAGGTGGTATCAGTGTTTCTCCTCAGTATTGATGGTGGAGGTGTGTGGAGGGGATTTCCTCCCTGGGAAGCATTGTCCTGTTGTAATGTGCTATTGAATAAGTGAGGTCTGGCTAGCGGCCTCGGCCCGCTCGCCGCCCCACGGGGACTGTTACAGCTCCTCTGTCCCGATCAATCATCATGATTGGGAGCTTTCGCCACATCAGCTTCTTTATCACAGTGTGTTTGTGTCCTCGTGCAGCAGAGATGGCTGGAAGGCTCTCAGATTCAAATGATGAAGGACGATGTGTCTCCTTCCATAATTAAAACGTGATCTTGAACACAATCGAATCACAGTGTAATTATTGTGTTCTTCTCTCTCAGAGACTCCGCCTCCTAATGTCTTAGATAATAACTACTCCTATCTGTACCATCCTCAGTGCATGAAACAGGGGATTGTTGTTTTACTTAAAGATATTTACTCACTTATTGATGTTTGTGAGGCACAAAGAGTCTTTGTGTTTTTTGCAGAATTAAAAAAAAAGATCTCGCCGTCCTTTTAAGTCTGTGCTGAGTCCACTGCGACACTGTGCTCAAAATAGCATCTCTTACCTCTGTTACATCACACGCCTCTATGGACTTGCTCATTCATTTTGCCTCCACTTTCTTTCACCCTCTTCTATTTTAGCTTCATGATTCATCTTTTTTTTATCTTCCCATGCGCCAGGTTTGTCCATTTTGTTTGACATGACTTCTTGCATCTGCAGAAACACAAAAATGGCTCTTTCATGATCCCACGTTGCTCCAGTAAGTCACGTTGAACTGTTTAATGTACACAGAGTCCAACGAGCTTTCATACCTAAACAACAACATGGTCATTTGCCATCTTCTAGTGTTTTTTTAGCTGTCATCAAACTGCTTCACATGCAAGACCACCAATATGCGTATGGCTTATCTTGTTTAGCATGGAGCCAAAATCAACTTGACCAGAAGTGTATTAAACTGCTGTTGAATTGCACCAGTGAAAAAGACACTTGATATCACTTACAGTGCTAAAGGAGCGAGATTTTACGTCATGTTACTTTTGCTGTTGAAAAAATAAGATGTAATTTTCAAGACTACAAGAGGTTGTCACAGTATTGGGTAGTTTTCTGTTTTTATTCTGAAGTCCTTGTCTCTTGTGTTTCCCTGCACTTCCTGCCCGTGTGACTGTCTCCCATCCCTGATTGCTTCTGTGTCTAATCACCTGCACCTTCCCTGTGTATTCAACCCATGTTTGTCTCCTGCCCCAGTGTTGGTTCGTCCTGTGTGTACGCCTGTGTGTACGCCTGTGTGGCGCTGCATTTGATCCGGCATTGATTGGAAGCCTTGTCTTGTTTTTGATAAATAAATGTACTTTTCACTGTTGTTGGCATTTAGGTCCTAACTCCTACACCAACCTGTGACAGTGTTCACATATCAGCAAAACATAAACATTCAAACCAACATGTCATCCTGTTGATTCTATATGTTGTCCGCTAAACACCTTTAAGTTACAATGTTGAGGTTTCTGGCTCACATAAGGTAATTTATTTTGTGCTTCATGGAAACTCTGTGAGGAACTCGTTCACCTCTCTGACTGCCTTCTGTTGCCTTTTTTTCGACATCCATTTTTCATTAGCTCTGGTCCTGATGCAGCACTAAAGATGGAAGATGTGTTTGGTCAGTGTATATGTATGTGTGTGTGTGTGTGTGTGTGTGTGTGTGTGTGTGTGTGTGTGTGTGTGTGTGTGTGTGTGTGCGTGCGTGTGTGTTTTGGATCGGTGTGCTTACAGTGCTGGTGGGGGTCGGAGCATTTGAAGGACAAACTGTGAATCATTGCCTCAGTGCAGCTGCTTCCTTGGTTCGTATATTCATACAAGACGGTGGAGTCTTGGAGACGGTGGAGAGTTGAGATTTATTGTATTGACCAAACACTTGTATATCACAATCCCCTTCAAATGACAATCCCCTTCACATTGACCTGAAAAACACACAACGGTGGAGGAAAGTATGTACTCAAGTACAGGATAAGTATTTCAGTGTTTCCATGTTATACTGCGTTATACGTTTAATGTACATTCCAGGAAATACGTTGTAACTTTTACTGCTACATTTGTCTGAGAGCTAAAGTTACTTAAAGTATTATATAGTTTTAAATTCAATCAGATACAATGCGGTTGACATGTGGTTTATACATAAATGCATAAAACATGATATGCTAACCTTATAATATAGAGTAATATAACACTGACAGGGGCCGTTCCACTGCATAATATGATAACTTTTAAGTATCGTATGTTTTGCTAATAAGATTGAAATATTCATACTTACATATAGTTTTGCGCACAGAACTTACATTTATGGATATAATTTATAAAACTGATTTCATTCAGATGAAAAAACATTTTATGGTTTACGGATCTCTTCCTCGACCAACAAAACAGATTACAACAGTAATTGGAGGAGTTGTGACTGAGATCATAAAGTAAAGACACATACATTACCGTATACTGTTGCCCAGTCGTCTCAGGATAATTAGGAACATTGAAGTGAATCAGGTGGTCACTGCTTACCCATTTGAGATGAATGGAATTTTTGTTTTACACTGAAAACAACAGCTCACTGTTTTATTAAAATAAGGACTGAGGGGCTAATTTTCCATGAACTACCTTCTCCTCAAATCCGACAGTACAGCTGCTCAGACATCAACAGGTATCATAACGCTTTGCTTTTTAAAAAAAAAAAAATATATATATATAGAGAGAGAGAGAGAGAGAGAGAGAGAGAGAGAGAGAGAGAGAGAGAGAGAGAGCGAGAGAGAGAGAGAGAGAGAGAGAGAGAGAGAGAGAGAGAGAGAGAGAGAGTTTGTTGTTTTGTCCCTTTGTTGTGAATGTTTTATCTCAGGAATCCTTTGAAATTCGCCACAAACGTAAACTTGAACTAACGGATGAACTAAATTTGTCACATGAGAATTATTTTTGCCATAGCTGATAAAGGATATACTGAAGAAACGGTAACATTTTGTACATACGTGGATGTAAACTTTAACTTGACTGCTTGGCGAAGTGAAAACAACCATGAGGCGGAAATTATGGTATAGACTAGATAATGACATTACTGGACTGAAGTCCAGACTGTTAACCGCTAAGCCGACCAATCAAAGCACTGAGACGAGGAACACTGAGGAGTTGCTTGTATTCTGGCAAGAAAACATACTTCTATTTAAAGCTGATTTCTTTCACATGTGTCTTTTAACTGTGTTACAATTAAATAGCACCCGCAACATGTGAGAAAAAATTAATAAAAATGTAAAAATAATTTAAAAAAAACATGATTAAGATTTCTTCTGAAATCTGCCTTTGTGTTAAATGCAGCTGCACTTTTCATAAGTTTTATACTAAGGATGGATCAAACGGCTGCACGTTATGTGAAAGGAGTTTGCTGGTTTGAGCAGTGCAAAGTGGAGCGTCGGCCGCCAAGTTTACACTGCGGTGACAAAGAAAATATCAATATGGTGTCATTGTGAAGCCCCACAGTGAAGTTAAGTATCATAAAACACAGCTGTTAAGAATAGTTGATCAGCTTCTCAAGTTTCACCTGTTTGACATTAATATTAAAGTTAAAGAGGGACTTCCTTCTCTGCTCAGTTGGACATTACTCCACTTTGTCAGTATTATTATAGCAGCAAATAATTGTTTGCTGCTATAATAATGTTCTGAACGTTAAACAGCTCCTTTAAAATAATCTGTCCAAATCCTTTTACGCTCAAGTTATGGCTTCTCACTGTATTTATTGTATTTTTTCCTTCCTTTCATGTAAATCCTGCCTCGGATTCACAGCCACAAAATACATCAATCTTCAAACTATTTGGATAACTCCAAGTTAAAGTGACACATTTGACCCTGAATGTTGTTTCTTTGCCAATACTTTGAACATATAGACATTAGTAGGGCAATAATCTAAAAGTAATTTGAAGCCTAAAGCCAGAAATAACAGTCTGGTTCAAATGTCTCACTAATTAAAGCCATGTTTAAAGCCTTTGCATGCGTTCCAGACACACTCTCGCACTAGTCATCTTCTTTTCTCACGTGTGACTCTGGAGCTCAGATGCTTATCGGGGCTCAGAGATATTTAGAGATTCATGGCAGGAGGGTCAGCAAAGAGGGTGGATTTGTTATTTCAACCCAGTTAGAGAGGCAGGCCCCTGGGGTCAAACGCTGGCCTGTGTGGCCTGATTATGATCGTGTCCTGGGGGGTCTTTCCTGCGACCATGCAGGCCGTTGTTGTTGTTTGGCTCCATTTGCTGTTCAAGTGTAGCAGCCGCACAGATGAAGGGATGGGGGTGATGAAAAACAGACGGATAGTGGGAGGTATCGTGACTTTGGGTTGAGGGGTTAGTGATGCACTGGTGTAGGTAG
This sequence comes from Clinocottus analis, assembly GCF_023055335.1. Taxonomy (NCBI): domain Eukaryota; kingdom Metazoa; phylum Chordata; class Actinopteri; order Perciformes; family Cottidae; genus Clinocottus; species Clinocottus analis. The sequence goes on from NW_027175876.1 coordinate 6,901,492, forward strand.
AGGAGACAACCTGGTTTTGATCCTAACATGGCAGCGAACAGGTGTGTGACTCGCTGGGGCTCACCCAGTTCTTTCTTTCTACTCGACCTCTTCCTTTCTCACGTACAAACGTACACAAGGCTTTTTGATCCCTCTGCTGATTTATTTATCTGATTCAGACTCCCTCTGGTTGTCTTCTCACGTCATGTATGTATACCGGCCTGAAATCAAATACAGCTGACCGTCACGCAGACACGCTGATGTTGTTTCCAGGCCTGTACAGTGACGGGTCACAAACTCATCACTGCAAAGAAACATATATACCGTTGCATAGTTTTCAACTCTATGGTGTTGTATTTATTCATTTTTACTCTTTGAGTACACTAAAAAACACAGTATCTGAACAGCTGTGCTGTGTTGAAAGTGTTTTATATAACAGACTGGGGACTTTCAATGCATCATTCTGAAATATGAAATATTCAAGCTGTGCAGCAGTGTGGCTCTCAGGATGCCAGCGTCTGTTGGTGGAATATCTAAAAATATGTTGATGTATTCCAGTGACATTTTTGTGCTTGTGACTTTTCAAGGTGGCCAAACCCAAAACAATTTCACAACTGTCATACTTAGTTTGAGTCATCTAATCCTGAACTCATGTAGTTATATTTTTGTCATAATTGCAGAACAGACGGTAAGAACATTCATGCATTTAAAGATAAGCTAATAGAACAATCGCAGCCTCACACAAACACAAGGAGTTTTTCCCCAAATCAATCTTGTGTCTGTGTGTTTGCGAGTGAAGAGTTGACAGGTATGTTGTCACAGTTGCCTCCTGAAAGCCCCCATAAAGAAAATCACATCGTCAACTCTGCTCTGCCTGTTTGTTTTTGTTTACAGCTTGACTTTAACAGACTAACAGCCTGTATGATCGTGCTTTTGTGATCCAGAACTCGTTTATATCATACAGAGGTTTTTTTAAATTTTGCTTCAACTGGACTGCACAAACACGCACGCACACACACACACACACACACACACACACACACACACACACACACACACACACACACACACAGAAGCACAGGTACTTACTGTCTGAGCACCTGAGCAGAGTTAAAGGATTGTGGAAACAGTGAGAGTGCTCTTTGGGGTCTTGTCAGGCTTTGATCGTTGGTATGTACTGAATGTGGGGGTCAGGCAGAATAGATTGGGGGGGCTGGCAGGAGCGAAGAGACATGAAGGGAGAGGGAGACAGACATGATGGTCACACGGGCCCCTGAAACCTCCCATTAGATGACGGTGAAATATGTATAAGTAAATACCTCTCGCACTGTTTGTTTGAACCTGCTTAGAGGCGCTTATTGGTGGAGTTTAATTCTTCAGGATTGTTCAGATGATGACGGTGAAGTTGAGATCCTTGTACTTAGCCACTATCGGCCAAACATCATCCACGTGGGAAAGTAAAGCTAACGTTACGATTAACTCTCCATAACTTACTTCTAGAGCTCACGACACAAATCTGTTCCTAGTATTTCATTTTAATATCCATGCAAAAATGCAGGTTAAAATAGATTTTAATGTCGACCAAAAATGTGCGAAGATGAGCTAAGCGGCTGCTGTAGCTTCATGTTTATCATACAGACACAGGAGAAGCGGGATCAATCTTCTCATCCCTCAAGAATAGAAAGCCAAATTACCAAAATGTCTAAGTGCTTTGATTGTCTCTGATGCCTACAGGATCTTTATTGTTAAACAACAAGCAATAAACAATAAGCCTTGTTAATAAACCTCAACAGGAGGTTTGAATTCATATGCCATTCAAATAAGAACTTTCCTTGGACTATTTTCTTGCCCTCTATTTCTCCTCATTCTTGCTCTGTCTCTCATCTTGCTCTGTTTCCCATCCCTTCTCCCTTTCTATCTTCATATTTCTGCTCTCACCTCCTCTCCCTCCTGCTCTTCTCTGCCTTTATCTTCCCCTTCACCCGGTCGCCCCCTCCATCGGCGTCATCCTCCTTTCGTCTGCTGTGAGACTCTGTCTACTCCTTAGAGGTCAGAGGTCGCTGGGTTAACTGTCACGTACAAACTACGACCTCACAAAGAGTCTTTAAGCCTGTTATCACCCGCTGAGGGTTTGCGTGTGTGTGCATATGTTCACTCGGGAGCGATCCTCCCGTGATTGCTCATGAGACAGCAGAATTCAATGTGAGTGACACTGCACTTCCTTTTCTTTACATGTATGCAAGTTTAAAAGTAAATACAATTTTAAATCAGCATCAAACAGTTAAGTTTCCACCATGCGTGCGTTTTCATCTGCACCTCGCTGAGTCATTGTCAATAAAACGGTAATACAACAACCACGTCGGCCAGATGGAGTGAATTTATAACCGCTGTTTCCGCTTCATCGTTATTGTGCTCAGTGTTATGATTGACAGCACAGTTAGTTTCGTGGTGAGCAGGAATATATTTGCCTACTGTATCCGATAGCTGCTTATTTCTACAAGGGCTCTCAAATATATTCAATCCCCATATGTAAAGACTTTACCATCTTGACAGTAGCTTGTGTAAATCACTTCAGAGATGCAAAATAGAAGTAATAAAAGCTAGCAGTAAGAGCTACAAACCAAAACGACCAAATGTTTTTGTCCATGTGAGCTTCTAAGTCAATTTCGCCCACAAAAAAAAGCTATCCTCTTCTGTTTTATTTGAGTGGATCATATTTAAACAAAGGTCAACAAAACAGTTTTTGCATATTAGTTCCACCTCTTCCCGCCGCCTATCCCTATAGACAAGAGGCCTGAGCTTGAGATGTAATTTGCCAGCTGAGTCACCCTCTTCTTTTCCATTAACCCCCTCCTCCTGCGTTCTGTGTTTGGTTTAAGGGATATAAATCTCCTCCGCTGGCCTTTGTGGAGTGATTTAGGAGACAGTGGGTCGTCTCTCTCCTGGAGAGTAGAGGTGCAGCCAGGAAGTAGCCGAAATGGGGGATACGTATGAGAGAGAAAGAGAATAAAAGATACATTCAGGAAGAAAGTAAAACAAAAAAGAGTGGTAAAGTGAGAGAAAATATTGTTAAAAAAAATAGCAAAAGAGACTCTTTCCTTATGTGCTGATCCTGAAATTGCAGGTCATTGTCATTGTGAACAATCACATGGAAGGAGTGTAGGTTTATCTGAAGGCGTTATTGCACAATATGGACTGACTCATTTTGATTTTTTTTGTTTGTTATTAAAATGCACAAAAGATCATTCACTTTCTGTGAAGCTAGGTGTATGATTCAACAAATACCAGGAAAGATCATACCTGACAATGCCTGGGTTTTAACCCAGTGCAACAATGTGGCTCATTGATGTGTTTGTGGACAACAATGGCGCTCGATGGCACAGAATTAGCTGAATCAGGCTTTGGCAACACAGCTAGTGGGATCAATACATTGTTGGTTTGTTGCCCTGTTGGTTACCGAACATTTGGTCTTTGGTCTAACGAAATGATAGTACATCGCCAGCCTTATTATTTGATGTTGATAGCAAGGATTTATGATTTAACCCTTGAAAATGAACGTCTTTGTCCAGTTGAGCTTTACCTGTCTGCCACTCATTGTGATGAGACAAGCAGTTGTGTCTGAATGGTGACAGAGCAATTACCATAAGTGTCACACAAGTCTGTTGGTAGAACGATGACAAGTGCCTAATAGATGTGCAAACACTCCAGTGAAAGAGGCTGCGAAGAGGGAAGGAGCGAGATACAACCATCCTTTGTGAGTATGTAGGCCTCTTGTGAAAAATAAAGATGAGACCAAGAAGTAATAAAAGAGTTGAAACAGGTTAAAAGAGAGGCAGGAGCAAGACGTGTAAACAGATACCTGACACTCCAGTGCTGCCTGTTAAGGGAATAATTCATGTACTAAATACACATCACTAAGCACACACACACATCCACATATACAGAACGTGCCTCCTGGAGGGAAGGTAACTCTCTCTCCTTTCACCTGTCTCTGTCTCTACACGTGTTGAGTAATGCAATAACAGTTGCTGCTGAATACGAAGAAGTGCTTAAATGTTTTCCAATAGGATGAAGCAAAACACGTTACATTGAAAACCAGACAGAACACACAACAATGTTTTTCCCCCTGCTGTTGTTTTGTTGAGCAGATGTTTTGCTTTGTGACCAAGTCTGTCTTTAGGTCTTTGTGGCAAACCATGTTGACCAAGCAAACATCAGAAAATGCACAACTGGCAGTGAAACTTCAAAATATTCAGTCTGGGAACTTGCAAAAGGAATTCAGAGCAGCTGAGTCAACGCAATACTCATACCAACACAGCCTTCACGCAGACTCACAATGGTTAGTTAAGAAAAACAAAAAACAAACAGCATCAGAACTGGAGACATTGTCTTCTTTATTTTCATGGGACTCGTCTGGTTGCAAAAATAATTGCAGATTGTTTGGAAGTCTATGAGACTCTACTCTACTTCTACTTATTTAGAGGGAGGGAGGGGGGAGGGAGAGAGGGAGGGAGGGAGGGAAGGAGGGATGGATGGATGGATGGATGAATGGATGGATGAATAGATAGATAGATAGATAGATAGACAGATAGATAGATAGATAGATAGATAGATAGATAGATAGATAGATAGATAGATAGATAGATAGATAGATAGATAGATAGATAGATAGATAGATAGATATGTCATGGTGTTCATTTCGTAAATTGTGGTTCCATTTCGAGTAAAAGAAATGGAGTGTGCCTTAGGGCGGGCTTACTGTGATTGACAGGTCGCAGCCGCTAGCGTCTCTCCTCCGCATTCCAACTACGATCACTTCAGTTTAACAGTTGACAAAAGCCGAGATGGCAAAGGCTCCATGATGGTGTCGGCCAAATCGCTGAGCTCTCGGCTTCTTAACGGCAGTCCACAAACCAATTGGTGGTGTCAGGACGACTACGTCCACTTCTTATATACAGTCTACGTCGTCGACACAGATGAGGAGCGAGCGCCACCACTACCAGATCTTCAGACTCGTAGTCAAGTCCCAGCAAGTGACATCACCTGAGACAAGTCATCAGACTTGTGTCTAAGATGGATGGATCCTGAGTTTCCTGGACTATATAATGACCCCGCAGGCCCATTTATTTTCATCCTGAAGCACTCTCTGCCATCGCTGTATTTAACCCGAGTGAGAAAATAGCAGCAGCATTTTTGACCGGCCAGAAGAAGGAGTGGCATTATGACGGTTTCAAATGGGGGTTTATGTAGTAACTTAGGGACAGAGGTGGTCAAAGGCTGACCATGTGGGGGAGGTGGGCTGACGGCAAAGAATGCTGGGAATGCCAGTCATGAGGTAGACTAGGGTTGGGCGGGGTTGATGTAGGCCTGGAGGTCAGCCGACGGGTCTGATCAGAGGTCCTGATGGCTTAAAAAGGACAGAAATGACAGCGTCGTTCTTCTCTGTGTTCAAACATTTGAACCAATGAGGTTTTTTTTACTCGTCTGGCTTCAATTAGATTGCTTATACTTCTTGTAAAGAATTTAGGGGCTTGTTTACCAAAAGTAATTTGCTAGCACTCCTTACATGCATATCTCAAATAGAGGCAGTGTCGCGTTTCACAAATAACTGTCACTCACAAATTGCAGCTAATTTGCGAGTCTCTGGCAGGGCTCTGGCATGTGGCCGTGCATGGGCTACAAGTGGTGTTTCTTTGCATTCGTAAAATGTGTCGACATTAAAGGCAGATGGAAATGATCTCACGCAGCAAAACTGGTGAAACAGTCCAGAACTATAGTGTGACGCAACATTGACATTCTGGAGCGCTTGGATGGGATCAAACTGGGGTAAAGGGTGTGGTAGTATTGTATTTTTGAAGTGAATGTCTCTGATTACATCTACAATCGCAAATAAAAGCAAACATGTCGGCATCCGAGAAAACTGGAGTTAAAATGTAGCTTTCCCCCCCAAACCCCTCCCATCTCTCCACTTGATGCCCGCCCCTCCCCCGTCATAAAGCAGCCCTCACCTTCTTTTTCTTTTTTTTCGAGCCGCCCAACCTGTCCCAGGGAGAGTCTCCTCTGTGGTGTCATCTTTCAGGGCTTTCCTGAAGGAGTTTGGGCTGATGGGAATGGAGCCTGAGTTGTCCATTAGTTAGATTAGCAGCTCTGTGGGGAGGCTCTGGTTCCCTCTCCCCTGGCCGGGACAAACAAAGCTCCGGCTCGCCTGCCATTGTCCGGCTGTCAGTCGGAGCTGGTTGTGACCAGAAAAAGGACCCAGATCCGACTGATAAGGTGCTGTGAGCCAGACGCTGCGTGATTTACTTGTTAACACACCGTTCCTATCATGTAAAAATGTCTGGGAAATTGTACTTTCTGATAATTATTCTTATAATAATCCTTTTTGCTGGGATGTAGGTATATAACTCGGTCTGTTGAGGGATTTCCGTGTAACTCTTTTTCAGAATTGTTTGCCAACATGCAATATACTGGGGAGGGTTTGTCAATGTGACCAAATGTGAATCTACCTATTTGCGGTCTTAACATCATCGTCTCTTAAAGATGAACTTCACGGCCTGCTGATGAAACTATGTGCATGTCATTGACCCTGCTCTCTCTCTCTCCGTTTCCCGTCTGCCACTCCACTCTTCATCTGTCCACTAAAAAGGAAAAAGTTCATCTTTAAATGAAAGGGATGCAAATCGTAGAGGCACACGATATAAGGATCTGATAGCACTGTGGCAGGCTGCTTCACTGAGCATAAAACATGCTGGGTCAGTTTTTAAGATGGACTCACTGCCTCCTGGCTGACACCAGATCTGTACTATGAGAGTGGTAGAAATCCAAACTTGTCGAAATGTCAAACTGTTCCTTCAGAGGGAAAAAACTGATCACCATTGTACCCTCATGTATGCTAAGGCATTTTCTTGTATTCCAAATAGCTTTTTAAGTTCCTCTTCTCTCTTCTCTCTGTCTTTTTCAGACTTTGGAGAAAAATGGACAAATCTCCAGCATGACCAGTCTGAATGGACAGTCAGAGGACAACACGCTGACAGAAGGTGTGTGTGTGTGTGTGTGTGTGTGTGTGTGTGTGTGTGTGTGTGTGTGTGTGTGTGTGTGTGTGTGTGTGTGTGCGTGCGTCCCGTCAAGGCTGTTTATTTACAGTGTGTGACTTTGGGTGATGTTCCTGTAGTTAGGTAGGTAAGAGATGTTTGTGTGTGTTTGTGTCTGGGAATGTGTACTGTTTCTTCAGCAGTGGCCAAAGGTAAGCTTGTTTGTGTGGGGTCGGTTGTCAGTCTGTGTGTGTGCAGATTCTTGTCTGCAGTTGTCTTGATGGCTTTGCAAGATTTACTTGATCCTCAACTAAGCCCTTTGTCAACACATGGGGAACACCTACATGGGCTTTTCACACGCACACACACACACACACACACACACACACACACACACACACACACACACACACACACACACACAGACACATACCAACATACTTTTATTGCCCTGTTTTCCTCATTATTCCTTGACTCATCAAGTGATTGCATGTAAATCTCTACTTGCATACATAAACCTGTTTTTTCTATTTGTACTTAGTCTTGATGCTGCACTTCAGTACAGATGTAGAAAGATTTAGATTTTGTATGTAAACATCTGCAGAAATATCACAAAATTCCTTTTCCATGTGCTTGTGCTGTTGTTTACGGTCCAATTTGCAACTAAAGCTGCAAGACTGCAGTTAGAGTTGATTTTTCACAAGTAACTAGTTTAAATTTCACAGCAATAAAAAGCGAACTCCTCATCAGACGATAGCCGGTGGATTCCCTGATTGCTTTTCGGTCAATGCGTCCCGCCTCATTTGCTCTGCACACAGACTTTTTACCTGCATTCAACTAAAGCCTGCTCGAACATAAATGATGAATTCTACTTAACTACAAACATAAAACAGAACATTTCCAGTCCCAAAATGTTGTCCCATTGCCTACAGATTCTGCATATGGATGCACAATGTTCATAGAGATTATAATCCTAATTAATGAACACAAACGTTAGCCTCATTTGTCTCGTTGTTTAGTAGACTAGTCAAAACTTTGTTGTTTTATAGTGGAAACATTTAAAGACGGCTATCTTTGGTCTTGTCGATGACGTTTTTAAATCAGTAACCTGATATAATCATTAACTAGAAATTAACTGGCCAAAATGGTTTTCTGTGACTTAAATAAACATGTGCATCAAGCTGCTCTGTCCACACCCAGCAGCACCCTCCTACCTCCAGAGCTACGTTTGTTTATTTTCTATAGTGTCTCCCTCAATCTGGCAGGGCTGTAGGGTCCTGTACACCCTCCCTAAATATTTAGCAGGCCATGACCCGAGCCCCGCACAAAGCAACCTGCACATTTCATAATATGTTATGGCCCAGGGGAAGGGGTAACCCAACACTACTTAAAACACTGAGATATGTCACATACCACTCCGTCAAGTAACCTATTTAATAAGCTATTTAATGAAGCGATTCTGTCCGTTTATAGAGTAACCCAATACCTTCTTCAGAGCAGAGATACGGAGCATGGGAGTTGATGCGGCATGCGGACTAACGGAGAGTAATTTGGTTGTTGAAATTGTTGCTTCTGTGGACATATACTGTAAGTTAATTAGTAACGTGGAAGGATATCGAACAGAATAGAGGGGGTCAGGAATTCACAGAACTTGTGCGCTGACGGATACTCAAGTAAAGGCTGCAGAACAAGTCGTATTGTCTTCAAGTCAATGTTATCAAACCTTTTGAACACACATACGTCTCATTTTTCTTGCACAGTTCACACTCTTCTTCTTGCCTCAACATTTATTTTTCTTCTTCTGAGTTGATAATGTGGCACTTCATGATAAGAGCTGATTGTGGATCTGCTGAGATCCGTTTAGCTATAACACATATAGTCACATGCAGACTACTTGATAATCTACCCGATCAAACTGGGAACTGAGTGGACCCTTGTGGTCTGAACTGACCTACGAATGAACCAGCCGGCTGACGCATCGAACCTGGCGCTATTATATGCAGAAGGACTAAAAACTGGAGACAAATAACAGAAAACAACTGAAGTTGTGTAAATAATGTCAAGGCTAGAGTTTAAATGAAAGCAGGGGAGTGAAAGGAAGGGAGATCCACTTTCGAGAAAAAGAGAAAAGATAGTGAAGTGGAAGGTATGGAGGGGTCCCAGCACTCCTCTACCTCTTGTTCAGCCTGATAAGGACAGCAATGCATTGTGGGAGACAGGAAGGGAAGAGGAATCTCTCTGATAACAACGAAAAATAACAAAAGACAGGCTGCACATCAAAAGACTGACGCATGAGCAAACACGCACTGACGTGCACACACAGGCATACACAAACACACACGCACACACATGCATGCACAGGCGTACACAAACACACAACCATAATCTTGCTCTATCGGGTATACGAGAGTGTTTTCAGTTTTAGTGCAACCCGATGGTGAAACGCCACACCCAGACCCATCACACACCAACTTAACATGACGGTCTTGTTTAGAGGGGTGTTGCAATTTACTTAAAAAAAACAATACCTGTTGGTTTGGTGCTTTTTTTAGATCTACATTTTATTGGAAGGAAGTAAAAGGTTCTGGAAAAACTCATAATAGTGGACTCTGCTGCAGACTTTAATGGCCATTTTCTAGAAGGAAAGTCAATAAGTTTAAATCCAGTTTGTGCAAAAAGTGAACCGCGGGTTTGCTGCAGCTAAAATCTGTGACTCTATGATCTGTCATGAAATGTTTAATTCAATTACAGAAAGTATTTGTTTAGAATGGTATCAAAGTACGTAGATGGTGTGGAGTTACGGTCACCAGTGCGTCCGTCAGCAATCGATCCTTTTTGCGAATCCAAACAGTAAGTCTGCTTGCTGTCAGTTTTGCATAAAAATGACGAACAATTTGGCTGAGATGTTGTTCGAACCCCATTCTTTAAGACTTTTCTTCACATCCTTTCAGTGCCAGATGGGCTGAGAAAGCCCAGGCAGGAAAGCTCAGGCTTAGGAATGCAGAGTTTACAGCGAGTTATTAGACAGAGAGAAATTGAGTAAATAATACATGGAAGCAGAGTTTGAGAGGAAATGTTTCTTTCATCAAGACAAGAGAGAGGCAAGCAAAGAGCAGGAGAAAGGATGCTTTTAAATAGAGAAAGATATAGAGAGAAAGCCATTAACTCAGTGGTACAGCCATGTGGCATCCGTCTATAACAAAGTGCATCATTCCTACCCTTAAATCAAAATGAGGCATATTGTCACTTTTTGGTGTACACACGCAAAGCATGTGTTATTAAAGAAACCATGGTAATCTTTTAAGACCGTTTCATTCGTAACGGCAAGATTTGTTGTGTTGCTGTTTTGCATCCATGTAGATGTGCGTACCTCAGCCTGCATGTGTGTTTTGGGTTGCTAGTTTTAGGGGTGTGGGCGCATGAGGTGCAGTGGGAGCCCAAAGACTGACATCATAGCTGATGTAACTCACTGGCTGGAGTGTTGACGGCCCCTCCCAGATGGCCCCCAGGCTTTAAGAGAGGACAGATGAAGTTTTCTGGAAGGTTTGAGAGTGAGAGAGAATGCTGACTGTGTTGGTGTGTTCCTGTGCGCACTGCAGTTAGTGTTTGTGCGGAGCAACGCTGGATATCCTTCATAGGTCCAATCCTGTTTTTTTGCTTGTTTCATTTTGTTTAGGGGATCAGATGTGTGTGATTCACCATATTAAATGAATTTATTGAGTTTATTCATTGAAAATGTGTCAGAACTGTAAGTTGTTGCTTCAAAAGAAGAACAAAGAACATCTGCTGCTCGCTTTACTTCACAAGCTTTAGCACATTAGTGCATCAAATAAAACGTCTTGACACTGAGTTTCTCGGTCATATTATTAGAAACTGAATCCCTTTAGCTTTTTCAGTCTCTGGAACTTGTGTTCACATTCTGTAGATGAATCAATAATATTATTCAATGCAGACGTGTTAATCATTAATGAAATCAAGTCGGAGTGGCTGAAACGTTTTGTACTGTGTCAAATTGTACTACATACTACAGCAGTCCAAGTGTGTCAAAAAGTCAGACCGATCCCAGGTGTGTCATGAGTTGTGAGAAATGATTCGCCGTCTGCTACAGTTTTATTTCTTTTTTGGTTACAGGTGTTAACTTTTACAAGTTGAACATATTGCAGGCTGTGTGTGCCTGTGTGTGTGCCTGTGTGTGTGCCTGTGTGTGTGCCTGTGTGTGTGCCTGTGTGTGTGCCTGTGTGTGCGCGTGCCCGTGATAGACTTACTCAGGCTCGTGGGACATTTGTAGCCATGTTGCCAAAACGTTCATCATGCTTGTGGAAGGGACCTCTCCCTTCACTTAAGCTCTGTCGGGTCTCTGCCAATAAGTACAGTCATCATAACGCGATCCAGCCGCCTGCATTGTTCCTTTTGGGTTTTTGCCTCTTTCACATTCCAACCGACAATACTCATTACAGGTCTCCTGTTAGGATGTTCATGTGCGTCTTTTTCTACTGTAGTCAAACTAGTGGGAGGAACTACTTTGTCCCTGGTTTGTACTGTATTTTGTGCAGATGCTGATCCATCAACTTGGTGCGAGACATCAGAATGGTTTCCTCCCCTCAGTGATGATCCCAGAGGAAAGTGTTAGGGAGGCAGAGTTTTAGATTGGAGTGCTTAAAAGGCCCGCAGTCCCTCAAGATTCATCATTGTCCAGTCAGTTGTTCAATTATGCTCATTAGTGCAGCATATTTTATTCATTCCTTTGTTATGAAGTGGCAGCTTGAAGGATACACTTCAGGGCAAGAGGGCAAAGAAGAACTCTATTAGAAAGCTGTCGTTTGTCAACTGCTGTCTCATCCTCTAAACTGATCAGACAGAAAACCTTTTTTTCCCTCCTGCTCAAACACAATGGGCAGCTCTTAGTGTTTCTGGTAATACAAGCAACCTCAACGACATTTTCGCTTTGTAAATCAAGCTTGAGTAAGTTGTGTCTGACCACAACATCGAAAATCACCAGAGCAGCTGATGGCAAGTCAGCTGACTGCACCCACCAAAACACTGACGGCCAACTGTCTCATATACTAATGAATGGTCTCTTTACCAAACATACACCTCCCCTCCACCTCAGGCAGCGTAAGTGTTCATGTCATGAATTTAACATTAATTCACTTGTGTTTTGCTCTACAGCTTATTGTTGTAGCTTTTACACAGCCTCGTAACATATATTATGATATATGTGTTTGAACTGATCCCTCCTACCAAAAATATTTGTGCTGTTGGTTCTGGTCATACAAGTCAAGCCTGCAGCTCTGGTGTGTTAAACTTGGGCACAGCACTGTTTTGAGCTAAATGCTACTGTCAGAATGCTAACTTATCTTATATGGAGTGCGGCCCTGTTGCAACCAAATCATTTAGGATGACTAAACTAAATGTAAAAGTCTTTGGCGTATCAGAAGGAGTGCCTCAGGTACAGTGGGCCTAAAATTACAGTAATAAGGTCAAACTCATGGTAGGCTCCCACCAGGGCTCTCAGACCCCCCAGGACCCTCTCGTCTCTGCAGGCGCTCCTCTCTCATCTTTCCCGGCATCAGGGAACCTAATCTCTCCCTCCTCAAACCCTGACCTCCCCCAGGCACACGGTGGATTGAGAGAATGGATGAGGAATGTCACTGACCCCCCCCCCCCCCACACACACACACACACACCTCCTTCCCCTCCTCCTCCTCCTTTAATGCCGTTATGGCCCCTGATACAGTGCAGCAAGTATCCAAATACTATTATCATTCAGTTTTACCTTGGACCTAAGGATCAAATATTCTTTATAGAAGTGCCAAGAATGTGTCAGTGAGGTGAGGTGTTTCACTTGTCTCCAATGCAACGATTAAGTCTAAACGTCTTGGTGCTGATACTGGATACTTCAGTGATCTTCCTTGTTCCGCCCTGTCTTAAGTTACCCACAGTTGTTTCTAGAAAAGCCTCAAAACAAGTACTTTTGTTGTGGAAACAACTTCAATTACTCGGTTGGTTTACATCCTCTGACCTTTGCCAGGGAGGAAAAATATCTTATAAACATTTTGTTGTGATTAATTGACTTGTTAAGATGAACCATTTTTGAGTGTAGATGAAGCACACATTATTGGATCGCTGCCAAATCCTAAGCAGAGCCATACAAATGACTACGGTGAGGAAGATGGATAAGAAGCCAGGAAGAGCATGAAAGATAAGAGCAATTGTTCTCACGAAGCCCAGCTGGGGATGGAGTGGGAATGAGATGAGCCACTGTTTGGGCCGGCCAGTTTCTACTATTTGATAAAATGCTTCCATCCGGACTACATATGAACACACAAACTTTTGAAACGTGCATTTGTTTGGATCTCATGGAACCAGCAAGTTGACAAACTGATAATTCCTTTTCATTCATCTCTTTGCTGTCACACTCGATCCAAAGCCTTTTCAACACCAGGAGGGACTTCTTTAGATCTACACGTCCCCGTTCTCACAATTCAGTCTGTACTGTATGACTCGACCTTGCATAACAACAACTGGAATGCCAAATTGCGTACAGATATTTCAGGAATGCAAGTATAACAGATGGTAAAACTTGCTAAACATAGCCCTCTAGAAGAAATGCTACTCTCCACTTAAACATAAAATAACAGTTTTGGTCGTGGGATTTAAAATAGACGGCCATGAAGACCATCAGAAACAGAAGCTCATGTATTTGCTCAAGTTCATTTGTTTCCAGTTGCGCGCAAGATTAGATTGATTTCATCCAACGAACACCTTCTGCGTGAATGCTGAAAGCTGTAAACATGACTCTCCATTGTTTTCCAGCAAAACTAAACAAAAAAAAATGGTCACGAAATTCTCAAACTTGAGACGTCACATCTGCAGTGTTCATCTCATCACATTATGTGCAGGAATAATGTCAGCAAGAAAAAAAGACGGAAGGGTTGAAAGAATGAAGTAAAGATCGAGGAAACGGGAAAAAGGAAGAGGAAGCAGTGATGTCAAGAAATGACTGCGTTTCCTGCCCGACATTCTTATCCATCCCTCCGGCGCACACCAGGGCTGGGGTGGGGTCTCAAGAGGATAGAAGAGACAGCGGGGAAAGTAGTGGATTCTGGAGAAGGATTAAAGACGACTGGGGGTTGGATTCTGGAGATAAAAACCAAGTTGTGAAAGGAGCGAAACGGGATATAAAAATGGAGAAGAAAGGAGAGGTGGTGAATGAAAAATCTCTCTGATCTCGGCCAGTTTCACACACTCACGGCCCTCATTTCCCTTTCCTCCAATTATTTCAACATCATCCTATCCAGTTCTTGGAAGAGTACGGGGCGTTTACTTCTCTGCTGTCCGATGATGTCATTCACTTCTTTACAGGCTGCAGAAAGCCCCTCCGCCCCGCACCTCAACCCCCCACTCGCCCGGCCATTGAAGACCCCTCCTCAAACATTCCTGAACTGCAGACACGTTTTCTGATTTACTGAGATATGAAGGGCGTCACCGTCCCAGACGCGGCGCTGTGTTATCCTGACTGGACTAAGGTTTAAATACAAAATAAGTTCTCATTCTTTGATTGTTGTGATGGAAATATATTGAATTAAATGAGCTTTTATCCTTAATTATTTTTTTTGTTTGTCATTCCTTATTATTATTTCCTTCAAGTAACTTCAAGGTTAAAATCCCACTCGGCCCGACAGCGTCATATGTAATTATGCATCAGCTAGTTTTAGCTCTTAATTTAAGTTTTATAATGTTCACATTGCGTGAAATAATCAATTAACCATTTATGTGATTTCTCAAAGCAAAACTGTAAAACTCTGAGGTTCCAGCTTCACATATGTGATTGTTTTATTGCTTTCTTGGTCTCATATGATATTGAATTGAATACATTCTGGCATTTATGTCCCAATGGGCTCTGGGAACTTGTGATGGGCGTTTTATGAAATGTTAGCTGCAGCTCACTTGAATTGTGGGTTAAAGTTTCAAATGATCCTGGCCTGGCGGGTTTGGGGTTAATTATATTAGAAAATTACGTTATTGGTTTATAGTTTTCAGTCAGCATGAAGACATTTTTTCTCAGCAGAATAAAGTCAGAGCTGTTTTTTATTCTCATAGGATTTGTGGACAATAAATATTTTAAAGAGAATGCCAGCCTTGTCCTCTGACTCCGCATTGAACCATATGGATGTCTTTCCCATAGAGCTCAGTGTAGCCTGAAGCTGTGCCGAAATTAAAATAGTTTCGTATGTATAGAAGTCCAGGAATGTGACTGATGTGAGTGAGTCATATGAAGGAAGTTGGGGAGAGAAAGAAAGATGTGGGCCGACCCAACAGAGGTACTCTCATCAAACTTTGAATTCCCTTTGGTCTGACTCACTGTCCACTCAGCGTAATTTACAGCAATGTCATATTGGTGATTATGTAGTATAGTCCACTAAGTGAAATGCCCACCAGATGAGTCATCGCAACAACAAAAAGCCTCACTGGTGTGTCAGAATCACATTCTAAGTGGATGACTGTGATCAAATGAAGGGGTCTTTCATGATATACCCATGAGATGTAACTCTTAACATACCAATGTTAGGATATAATTTGCAAAAGTAAAGAAAACGTTTATTCCTTATGTTATGAAGATTCACTTTATGGAGCTTTGCATTGACCATATTATATCTCTAAAGCTGTTTTCTTTCCTTCCTCCCTCCTTCTCACTTCTGTCAGCTCAGATAAAAACCATGCAGCCTTGCATTCATGTGCACGGGTCTCTGTATTAACGACTCGCATTTCAATGGTTCTGAAGAAACTATCTAGTGTAAAGAAAAAATGCAACGATTTGTTTCACCCAGATTGTTGTCTTGTTATGGACTGATTGTTTTTTAAGTTGTCGTCTTTGCACCACAGAAATGGAGAAAATATGCAGTCAAAGAGTTTCATAAACTAAGAAAATGAAGAAAAAGATGCTGTACATGCCGCTGGTTGTCCTGTTGTTTGCCAAAAACACTGCCAACCTATCAATAATCTAACATCTGGAGCTGATACTTGTTTGATTATATGCTTGTTGTCAACAATTTCCCTATGAATACTTTGCCCAAAGTTAAAAGTATAACACACTTTTATTGAGGGGGGCTTGCAGACAGTACTTGATTACTGCTGTTATCACCCGTTTGGGATCCTTCTGGATGGAATTCACACATTCCTCTGGGACAATGCTGAAGTGTGACAGATCTGATTATGCTGGTATTTACCTGAGGATTTATCTGCATTCCTTCTCGTCCCCCCTCCCGAGACAAAAGCCGAATTAAATGTGTCTGCATTGGCGTAATTGAGAGGGGCCTATTAACATTCACAAGGGGCAGGCGGCAACTCAATGGCACCGCGGTCCATGTTGGGTTTAGGCCCTGGGTTTGAACTTTGCCTCATAAAGGGCTATATATTGGGGACTATACCGTGAAGTAACAAATACTCTGTTTTAAATCCTGCTTTGGGAACTCAATTAGTATAGGATATATACTTTATTCATCCTCGCAATGTGGTTGTGGCAGCAGCAAGCAGTTACATAGAAGACATTTAAGAAAATGAAATCATAAAAGTGCAAAAATGCAAAGTATGTGAAGTGTGTGAATATAGTATATATTATATGAAGTGTGCACATATAGTACATACAATGAGTCTGAAAAAAAATTCAGATGTAAAAATCCCAAATTACAAAGTAACATCTTGAAATCCTCTCTGGTTTTTCCTCTGTCAACATTCCTCCACATGTCCAGTGACAAGAGCCATGTGATGCGGGGGAGAGCCTGGTGGCCTCCTGCAAAGGGGGAGTGCAGGGGAGAGGGGTGTGGTGGCTGCTTAACACTGTTTTTCATTTGGTGTTCCAAAAAAAAGTCTGTGAGAAAACAACAAATTTGAGGAAACACATGGGCTTTAAGGCCAGAGAAAGAGACTGTAGCAGCAATGTGTATGAGTTTGTGCGTATGAAATAGCGTGAGACAATAGTTGCTGTGGAGGGATGGTTGGCAAATGCATTCGAGATAAATCACATGATGAGATCCAGTCATCGAGGCTGGACAGTGAGGTCTGAGGGGTTGGGGGGGAGGGAGCGTGGGAGGGAGGGGGAGGCTCATTCAGAACAGCTGAAGAAAGGAGAGGGAGGTGGGAGGAAGAGGGAGGCAGGGGTGGTCCTAACATGACATGTGTGTCAGTCTGTTGAAATGTGTGTGGATTCCTCTCTTCTGTTCATACTGGCTGAGCAGCGCTGCAAGAGAGAGGGAGACACACAGCTCCTGCCTTCAGACGAGTGAAGACGGAGCCAAGAAGCAAATCTCACAGACTTATCTGAGTGTGCACAGAAGTGAAGGAAGACAAGAGAGGGACCAATTTTAGAGATATATTTTTAAATATCACATTTTTTTAAAAATACTTTTGTTTTGTAAGTTTTTGAAGAAAGGCTTTTTGGACTTTTACAAATGCTTGGAACGATAACACTAACGGGTAAGAAAAATCATTCAATGTGGTCTCATTAATTAATTATATGTTTTAACAGTTTAGACTTAGTTTTAACTTTGCAGAAAAAAAGACTGCTCTGTTGTGCCAGTTGGATCTGTTTGGTTGAAACTGGTTGTTTATGCAAGATGTGTCTGAAACCAAAATCATTGGTTTCTCCTCACACAAATGAGTAGAGCTGAGGGCATTGTTGTGCTGAGGGTGTGGTTAATTAGCATTGTGGTTTGTAGTTGTTCTGGCTTGGGTGGGTGATGGTTTTACTGTGGCCACTGCAGAGCCTCCTTGTGTAGAAAGTCTTTGGAGTGCTGTAGTTTTTTTTAAAATTTGATCAACTTTTATTTAACCCTGTTCTGAGCGTAACTTCAAAGGTGTATCATCAAGTGTTCTTTCATCATTCTTGTGCATCACTAGCAGCTTTTCAGCATGTGTGCAGGAAAACATCCCCCTTTTTCACTGCCTTTCCCAGTGGCCCTGTAGTAAAAACCTGTTTATCGACTGAGAGATATCCCAGTGTGCCTTCTCCGTGTGAAGTATACATCTTCTACTACCACCAAACGTATTAATGGGAAATTCATTTCACAAGGTGACAGCTGCCAGATAACAAAAAGATGCATTTATAGGATCCTTTTGAACGCCTGCTTTTAGCTCACATCCCTGTCTCAGCCAGCTCCCTGTGTCCCGTCATGTGAAGCATTTCATTAGAGTGGGATCCTAATTCCCAGCGGGGTTATTCAGCAGCTTAGCCACGAAGGGTTGGGAGGGAGGAAAAAGAGCGAATGAAAGGAGTTGCATGCCAATTCCAAGACCAATTCTTCTTAAGTTCATATCTGGAATTGATGGTTCAAATTGAACAGATCTGCAATGTTTTGCTTTGTGGTGACCTCAGGTTTTAGTTTCTTCCTATAAATGGGAAACCAAAGCACTGATACGAAGATAGATCTCTGTTTATTTTGCTGTGGACTAATTCACATTTAACCTTTACTTGACGTTAATGAGATAAGTGGTGCTACAGTGGGTGTTGTTAGTGCTGTTGATGGAGCCCTACGGAGCCCCGGAGAGACTTTGACCACACCTTTGCTCCAAAGAGGGAGCGCTGGTGTCTGTTGGGGGAGGTGTGGGGAGTCTCCTTGCCCTCTTTTTAACTGACTTCTTTTGTTTAAAGAGCTTCTGCTCCAGACGGTTAATTACAATACGATTTGCATATATTGAGCAAAGTTTGTAAATAGTGTCTTGAAACAATAGCTGCCATTCAGCTTCCCAACTGACCCCAACCCCCCCCCCCCTCACCCATACAACACACAAACACATACTAGTGCTAAAACGGCCACAACAGAAACATTATCCGATCTCACTGGAGACTGGAGCAGATTTAAATCGTTTTTTTGGGTGCGTTGCTCTCACACGCACACATAAACAAAGCGTATATTCAGCGAGGATAAGGATTTCAACTATGAATGTGTGTGTCAGAGATATGTAACACCCCCCAAAGTAAGAAAGGGCTTCGCCCCAAGGGCAGAGACCCTGCCCCCTCAACGCCATCCCTTCATCTCCTAACTGTCCCCTCCTCGCCCCCTGTAGCCTCACTCCTCACACTCACATTCTGACTAGTACAGTTGTTATTCAAAACGCCCACCCTCCTTCACCACACATCAACCCCCTGACCCCCTCACACACAAACCAAATCAAGCTAGGGATGTTAACCAGTTCTGTTGCAGTAAAAAAAAAAAAAAACTTGGGCTGGGAAACAAAGATCAAATAGACGACAGAGATGCCAGTAGTCTGTTAAATCAACATGGTCCCTGTTTTATTATCCATGTAGATACACATGGCCTCGTCTGGCTTTCTAACAGCCGGACCCCTACCACACACACACACACACACACACACACACACACACACACACACAGACGTCTTCCTTCGAAAGCTTTTTACTGCATCAGAACTTTATTGACTCCAGTTTAGAGGAGCTGGTTTAATTATTCACACACAAATTTGCTGTTTTTGCATATTTGAGATTAAATAATTGTTGTGCTCATGTTTTATATGACACAAACATAGATCTGGCATTTGTTGTTCTTCCGGTTATACTTTGTGTGATAGGACCCTGAAAATAACACCTATGTGAGGGATAGCCCACTGCCATGTGACAATGTTGTATTTTGTAAATCACACAGGCTTCTTTTTTTTATTTGTATGTTAACACTAGTTTGGTAATGTCAGCAAACTTCTCCAAAGCTGCAGCGCGTCTTGATAATAGGAAAGTTGACCACCCCCCTTCCTTTTATTTTCAGAGGCCAGAGCGGGTTTGAATGCTATTGTGTTTGTATGAGTAGTGTGAGTCTTGGGATGGGGGTGGGTCCCCATCCATCCTGCTGTTGTGGAATTTGGGTCAAGGAGATTGGGACTTTTTTATTTTAAGGAGGGGTAGTAGTAGAGGCCTGCATTGTTTAGTTTGAATACTACATGGGCACAGCTGAGACACAGGCAAACGAAACCCCAAAAAACATTCCTCTGGTATTTAAATTCAGGTTTAGAGCATCCGAAAATAATTTTCCCAAACACAGAGTGAACAGCATAGCTCACATTCCACTCAAGTCAAATCTATACATAAGACATGGGCGTGCCCTCACTAATCACATTAGGGTATGCAAGCATGTGTTTATTTTAACATACAAATTAAGTGTGAAAGCCTGCTGTGTTTGGTGAGGTTCTTACCTAATTCCTAGGAATAATATTCTTTTCATTTTAAAGGTAAAATATTCTAGGAATGCAGAACTACTGAGTGAAGCGTCATGCCTATAATTTAGGAAAAGGATGTGGACAGATGTGGGCGCATAGTTTGACATTTTTGTGAGAGACCGAAACCAAGAGTCATCTTTCCCAGATTTATTTACAGCGTATTCAATTTTAATAGCAGACATCATGATGAAAATGGGATCAAATCCCTTGTTTTTACATGACATTTTTTTTTGTAAAAGAGGTACTTCCCACAGGTCTGTGGTTTTAGGGAGTGCATGTGCGTCTTTGTGTTTCCCAGTGTGTGTGTAATCGGGTAAGCTGATAGCTAGGTATTAAAAGTCCTGGGAATTTGTTTTGAGAGTCCAGGGGTATCAGATGTGAGGTTTTCCAGGCTGTAGTCGAAAGGCAGAGGAAGAAAGAAGAAAAGCTTTAAACACTTTCAGGTCGTCATCCCCCTACGCCTTCCTCTGTCAAAACACAGATACACATGGCAGGCAGACGGCTTGTGTGTGTGTGTCATATGTGTCTATTTGTCTTTAATCCCAGCTGATAAGACAACTCTTCTGTTGTCTTAGAGTTGTGCAACTACCTGTGAATTACCCACAGTAATGTTGGTGGCTTGGTTGTGTTGTAAGTCTGCTTTTGGTTCAATAGGCTACATATTTCCTCAAGCATTTTATTAATTGTGTAATATTTAATACAGAACTCCTATTGGGGATTTCTTTTATTCATTTCAATGCGTAAACTTGTATTTTTTTTTTACTTTAAAAAAAAATATAGCACAGGATTATCTGGGCAAAATTACAATCTAATTGTTTCATAATCATCAACTATTGAGTCCTCAAATACTAATCTGCTCAGGTGGTCAGGATCACAGCAAATCCTTTCTATACATCATTTCTGATTAAATGCAGATGGCAATGAGACACTTCTGTTTTTAATGGAGTTTTTCGTCCATTAAGCACAGCTATTTTCTATTGCTGTCCTAATCATTACCGAAATATGATACATTGCAAGTTACAAATTGTAGCTTTGGGCAAAGCATTTTTTAGATGTGAATATGAAGTAATATTTCTGTAACAAAGTAGGAGCTGTAAGTAGTAAAACTGAAGCGAGACAACTCATAAATATCTTTATCAAACTTCATCAAATACTTTTTTTTGTCATTTCAGTTGGCCAGCCTGATGGTGTGGCTCAGAAGGAGGAGGCTCCAGAGACGATGGACGCCATCCAGGGAGAAGTGGCTCCTCAAGTAAATGGCGAGAAAGTGGAGAAAGAGTCTCCTGACGCCAATGACATCTCGGCTGTTGAGGAAAAAGCAGCAGAGGAGAAACCCGAGGATGCCAGCGAAGTGGGCTTCAAGAAGATTTTCCGCTTTGTGGGCTTTAAGTTCACACTGAAGAAAGACAAAAGTGAGGAAAAAGATCCTGTGAAGCTATTGACAGTTAAAGATAAAGAAGAAGGACAGGAGGTTGGTGTGACTGATGAACCTACAAAGGAGGAAGAAGCTGCCACTGCCGAGGAGAAGAGTTCAACTGAAGAAAAGGAGGCTGATACAGAGGCATCTACTGCTGAGGCTGAAGCCAATGAAGCTGACAAAGCTGAAATCACTGACACCCCAGCTGAAGATACAACCACTGAAGCCGCTGATGAAGGAGCTGAGAAGGAAGGAGAGACCACCATGTCCCCCTTCAGGAAGCTCTTCAGTGGAGGACTTTTCTCTAACCTGAGAAAAAAAGCCAGCATCAAGAAGACAAAAGAGGAGGAAGACAAGGAGGCAGGTGTTGAGGAGACATCCAAGACAGAAGACGCTGCTGCTGCAGAAGAAAAGGAGGAGAAAGATGAGGTCACCCAAGAAACTAAGGAGGAGGCACCAGCAACTCCAGAGGAAGTGAAATCAGAGGGTACCCCAGAGCCAGAGGTCACTGTTGAAACCCCTGCTGCAGCAACTACTGATGAGACCAAACCAGAAGATGAAAAAGCAGAACCCAGTGCAGAAGAGGAGAAGACTCCAGCGGAGGTGACTACTGAGGCTGAGCTGCTATCATCACAAGAGAAGGTCAAGCCCCAGGGAAGCCCCCTGAAGAAGCTTTTCACTGGAGCTGGCTTAAAGAAGCTCTCAACTAAGAAGCAGAAGGCCAAGAAAGACACTGAGACGAAGCTCACTGAGTCTGGGGAGCAGGCGGCTGAGCAGCTTCAATCCTCCACTGAGTCGGCAGAAAATCCAAAAGCTGACAGTGGGCCCTCATCTCCCGAGGAGTCGGGAGAGCATGTCATCGCTGTGGAGATGACTCAGAATGAGTCTAGCCAAGAGACTGATGGGGAAGTTGCCTCTGATGGAGAGAAGAAAAAAGAGGGGATCATTGCCTGGTCCTCCTTCAAGAAACTAGTTACACCCAAGAAGCGTGTAAAAAGGTCTTCTGAAAGCGAAGATGAAGCCACAGGTGAGAAATCAGCAAAGTCAGCCACCCTGTCCTCTTCTGAGAGTGCCCCATTAGCAGACAAGAGTGTTGAGGAGGAGACCAAGGAGGATAAGCCAACCGAGGAAGAACCAAAGACTGAAAACACTGAGAAACTTGTCAGCAGCACAGAGGAGCCCAAAAAGAAAATGGACACATCGGTCTCCTGGGAGGCTCTAATGTGTATGGGTGGACCCAAAAAGAGAATGAGAAAGACCTCTGATTCTGACGATGAGGAGACCAAGGTTGAAGAGGAAACGGCAGCAGCAGCAGCAGTAGAAGGGGAGCAGGTTGGCAAAACTGAGGCTGCCATTGTTAGTTCCCAAACCATAGATAGTGATGGCGAAGTTGTTTCCTCCTCTGAACCTTTAAGTCCCAATCCGGAGAGAGAGTCCACTTGGGACACACTGAAACGCATGGTTATGCCAAAGAATAAGGCCAAAGTTGACGAAAAGCCTGAGGAGACTGCCGAACAAGTCCAGTCAGACAGTGAGGCGCCAAAAGACGAGTCGTCTTTCTCATTGAGAAAGCTCTTCCCCGGACGGAGAAAGAAGAAGGCGGAAAAACAAGCTTCCACTGACCAGGGTGAGGAGGACTCTGACACCCCAGCTGTGGTTCCTCTCTCAGAGTATGAAGACCAGGTTGAAGCTAAACAGGAAGCACCAGCAGAACCCGCTGAAGTCCAGATTCAGGTATCCACTGAAGATAGAGCTCCTTCCTGGATCCCAGCCGGTGTTGAAGATGGTGACGATAAACATGATCAGCTGAGTGACATTCCAGAGGAAGCGGAGAATGCTGCCACACCAAAGTCTATCGATACTGACATCGCAGAAGATGAAATTGAGGACAAGGATAATCTGTCTCTTGAAGTTCCTAAACGCACAGGGCGCAGACTGTCCACAGCTGAGGTAAAGCCTTTTGCTCCAGCTCCATCTGCAGAAACTACTCCTGTTCCTCAGGGACCAAAGCCAGAGAACGCAAAGGAGGCTATGGAGAGCTTGCAGGCCGAAATAAGTGAAATTCCACCCCAGACAAATGTGACTGTTGAAGATGTACCAGTAGAGGTAGCTTCGAATGAAACAGAGTATGAACCACCAACTGAGAATGCAGAGTCAAAGACATGTGGCATCCTGGAGCCACATGCTCGTGATGAAGCCATGGCTATCTGCACTGGCCTTGGAACCAAGGAGATTGCCAAAGTGGCTTTGGAGAAACCTGTGCTGCCCATCGTAGAGCCTGTGGCTGTGATCCGTGATAGTGTGATCACAGAGATGTCAGTAGAAGAGAAGTCCGAAAGTACAGAAGAGGCCATCGTTGAAGAAAATGCCATAATCAATGCCGTAGCACACCAAGTAGAAATCACCGAGCTCGGGTCTGTTGTTGAAAGTTTACAGAGTGACATGACAGCCGTTCAAGCAGCCAGCGAGAGCCATGAACCCGAGATTGAGAATATTGTAACTTTCAGCTCTGTTCAGGTGGAGTCTGAAATGATACAGCCTCCCACCATGAATTCTCTTAAGGATGTCACCAGAGGTGATCCCATTACACCAACACGTGAAACAGCTGTTTGCACACAGAGCGTAGAAGTCACTGAGTCATCTGTAGAAACCAAGGAGGTGACAATTGATGTGGAGCAGCTTGCTGCCACCGAAGAAAATACTGTAAAAGAGATACATCAATATGTGACTGCAGAGATAGCCCCTGCCATGTGTGAATCCACAATGAACGACATCACAAAGGAGACTGAGCCAATCATCCCTGGAGTTGTACCAAGTGACGAGGTTGTTGTCTCTGAAGCAGTGGTCCTTGTGGCGCCGGTCAGTGCTGCAGCATCAGACATGATTGCCATGGAAAATACATCTGAGGCAGTCGACGATGAATCCATCCAGGCGCAGGAAACTTCAGAGGAGGGTCAAGTTGAAGAGCATGTGGATGCCACAAAAACAGCAACGGCAGCGATCAGTGCAGTCACTGAGCAGTCCAGCAAAGATGTCGACCAGCAGACCAGTGAAATTGAGGCTCAGAGCATCATCATTGCCCAGGCCGTCATTCAGGATGCCGTGGATAAAGTTTCAGAAGATGAGCCTGAGTCGGAAAAGACCACCATCCCTACACCTGTCAAGGCTGTAGCAACAATAGAGGAAGAGATTGAGATCACCCCTGTTGTTATCACTGACACTCCTGTTGCTATTGCCTGCAAAGAACAATCATCAAAGTCAGCTCAGCTGCTCCATGTTGCCATGGAGGTCATTGACCAAATCCCAGTGGAGGTCACAAAGAGCCTTGATGACTGTGTAGAGGAGAAAAAGTCAGTGAAAGGGTTGCAGGAAGCTGTGGAGGTAAAAGTAAGTGAAGAAAGTGTAGTTGTGGAAGAAATTGAAGAGATAAAGGCAGAGAGTCAGACAGGTGAGGAGCTTGAACAGGTGAAGGAAGAACAGAGCAAAGAAGACGCAGAGGTTCAGGAATCAGATGTAAAAGAAACAACTGAGGAAGTGGAACCACAATCAGAGGCCTCATCAGAGCAGATCAAAGAGAAAGTTGAGATGCACATGCCAGTCCAAGTGGTCCTGCAGACAGCGCAGGTGTTTGAAGAGCCGTCAGTGGAAGAAGAGGCCGCGGTAGAGTTTAACTGCAACGGTTCTGTGGATGAAGACACCAACGTAAAGGTGAAGCGGGCTGCAACTGAAAGCAAACTCTCAACGGTGTCAGAAGAACCCCAAGCAGATGTTTCCGCCCCCAGCCAAGTCACAGAGGCAGAGACGCCAGAAACACCGTTGGGAAAGTGCGCTGAGGTGATGGCGCAGGTGATCGAGGTGATCGAGGAGGCCGTGAAGGAGATCGAGCCGGTGTCCACAGAGATCACAGCTGCATCATGAGCAGGTGAGACTGATCCAATTGGAGGTGACTTATTTATGTCAACGTTTTTTAATGTTAACATATCAAGATACAGGTAATCGAAGCGTAAAGTAAATGAAAAAAAGAGCTTTTTAGTATTTCAGTATTGTAAATTAGAGATGGCCCAGTACCACATGAAAAATGGTAGTTATTTTCAAATTCCTTTGTTGGACTATCAAACAATCTTTGTATAGTGGCTTTTTTGAGACTTCAATGGGCCCCACTTTTATTAGGGAGTAGGGGAGGGTATTTGCCCACTGACCAGATGAAAAAGCTTTTGTTCAGGGTATGAGTAACCAGGGGACCTTTGATATCAAAGTAGGAATGCCGCCGTTGACCCCTTTTTTGTAGGACGGGGTCTTAAAGGGAAGCGGTGTGTGAGGGGCAGATGAACTTGTGCTGAAAGACTGATTATGAATCCTCCGCTCCCTCCTCCTGTTTTCCTTCTATCACAGGCTCAGTATGGAGTCAAGAAACCATGTCGGAGTACGCATTTGTTAGACTCAATTACAAAAGCCTCAAAGGGCTCAAGCAGTGTGTTTCAGTTATTTTGACTGAATTATGTCTTTACTATGTAACGGTCAGTACATTTTTATGTGCAGCAAAGTTTTAGTGACGCACTGCTGTTATCGGCTCTCACCAATGTGGAGGAGGGAGGAACTGGGCGTCGTTCACTTTGATATTTATGAAGCTGTCATGCAGCTTTGCAGCAGAGGGAAGTCTGGAGAGCGAAAGAAATGGGAGATAACTGCAGGAAAGAGTTGGATGAGTTACAGCAGCTTAATCGCAGCAGTAGAACAGCAGCCATTTCACAGTGCTAATAATATAATATATATATAATATATATATATTATATATATATATATAATATATATATAAATACTTTGTTTATCCATCTGCATGTATTGAGAATGCCACACAACATATCGAAACAATTAAGATATGAACTGATGGCAGTCTGTAATAATAATAATAATAATAATAATAATAATAATAATAATAATCCAATCCCACTAATGTTTCTGTCACGCATGTCTCCACTTCTGTCCCTGGATGGATGGACAGGAGAATGAATAATATAATATTAAAATACAGTTATTTAATTATACTCTGCTTTTACAACAATAAAAAGATGGACTAAGATGTTTCCCCATACAATGTCAATCTCCTTTTTTCTCAGATAGTTTCTTTTCTTCCTTTTTTCCCTAATATCTTGTTTTTGTTCCTCTCCCCCACAGCTGAAGATACAAGACTGATGCCTGGGAGACACACTGTACCAGGAAGTGAGTGATGAGGAAGAGAGAGAGAGAAAAAAAAAGAAAAGAAAAAGAGACTGCTCTGTGTTAACACACTGAGACTGGATCCTGCCCATAAGGACTGAGTGACTGAGCAACAGCTGCATCATTCTCTCTACCTCCCCTTCCACCTGTACTCTCACTCCATCCTGCTGCCCTGTCACCATAACGTGTCATCCTACCGCCACACACACACACACACACACACACACACACACACACACACGTAAGAACCATCCCATCTGGCTTGTAATCAGTGTGATGTATGTTTTCAGTGTCTCGGTCCCTTTCTGCATATGACTTCCCTCTGGTCGAGTGTGTATCTGTTCTTATGTGTATGTGTGTGTGTGTGTGTGTGTGTGTGTGTGTGTGTGCGTATGTTTGTCCGTGTATAATAGGGAGATTGAGATCAGAAGTCAGAAGGTGAAGAGATGGAGGATTATTATCTTGTATATTGTATTTATATTTGAGTATTCTTTCATTCATCTGTAAGTTTTTGCTTTTTTGTTGCCTTGATATTTTTTTAAATTCCCACATTAAGCTGTGATACATCGTGTTTTCTTTTGAGCAACATTAGGGCAGTAAATTTAACGGCTGATGCAACAAAACAAATGTGAAACTGTTGCATGTAAGTGGCCAGTGTATCACAGCTTCTAATAGTCATATCCAATGATTATTTCAAGACTCTGTAGCAATTCTAACTAAACCATGGTACAAGTGGGATTCCACTGACAGTTGGTGATGACACTGACTGCAGAAAACAAAAAGAGGGCAGAGGGTATGATGCTATCCACCACAAATGCTTTTTACACATTCTGTTGCCACAATGTGTTTTCACTCTGCACCCCAGCAACATATTTAATAAGCTTCATGTAGATAAAACCAACAATCACTGCCTGATAAACTGTGAAAAATACATTGTTACATATTGTTTCAGGAAATAATACAATAAAATACTATTTTAACACCCTCATTTGATAATACTGCAGAGGTATTTGGTTAACAGCGACATTCAAAGGATACTTTAGCCATTTGTTGACACTGGAGGAGTCCGATGGGTAGAGACGTGCTATAAGAAACACTTACAAAGCTTATCATGTGTCACAGTGTTTAAAAGTAATGTCTCTGTTACATACTGTACGTATTATTTGTCTGGCAAGTTTACATTTAACACATCCTTACTACACTATGTTTAAATGTCTTAATTAAATTAAAGACAGTATGTTGATGCCCCCTGTTGCTTACAAAACGTAGTGCATCCTTTAGTTTTTAGTTGACGGTGACATTTTAGCTTCGACTGGGTGATTAAGTATGAAAATGTTAATGCAGTCTTCTGGTACCTGCTCTTATGTCATGTTCTTCACTCAGCATGATGGCTCAGGTTCAATAAACTGGCACTGGTTGGGGCTGTAGAGAGGCACAGCCACTGACTGCATGGGGCCAGAAGTAAAGATAAACTCTCATTCCTAAAAGCCAAATCGAGTTAGGATCAATCAGGGAGTCATGGTCTTGCCATTGCTCACAGGATAAGGCATAAGTTGCATCTAATTTAATTCCTAAGCATCTACTCAGCTGCTTTGAGTCACACATCAAACCTAAGTCACAAGGTCAGGGCGTATGTTGACAGTCCATTGGCAAAGTGGGAGATGTTTTCAGGTGGAGGAATATCTGAAACATTCCTGGGGTCCAGTTTTACCACCAAAGCAAACGTGACCGTGGGCTACACTGGCATTTGTTTATGTCCTTCCACATTTGGGAAAGTTGTACTGCATCAGTCATTCAGGCATCTTGAGCATTAATTGTGAGCGCTTCTGTAAAAGTGATTTAAATTTGACACAAGCAGCTTTAGAGGCTCACATTTCACTCAGCTTTATGACCAAACAAGAGAAGGATCAGGAAGTACGGACTGGTCGGGTCACCACTTCCTTTACTTTGAATCTAGAGAACGTGTCACATCAATTCATGCTTTATGTAAAATATAAATGATTAAAAAAGACAGTGAGCTAAAAGACTTTTGCTATATTGTTGCATAATGTAAAGCATTTAGTTGGGGCACCCGCCCACCTCAGCCTGCTTTTTGTAACACTTAACTGTGAACCTGTTAACATTTGTACAGATTGTATACCTACTGTATGTACCTAAAATCATATTGTTGTAATATTAACCAATAACATGCAGCCATTTCGCATAATATTCATTAGCATGGTCTTAATGGTATTTTATATTTTCCAAGCTGTTAATAGTAAGGATAGAGAAACCTGTCTATATTTCATTCAATAAAGGTAGAGAAAATTGCTGTGTGCCTTGTACTCATCGCTGAATAATACATCAATCACTAGACATTAATAACCACTGGGGCAAAGAAAACTTAAGGCTGACAGATGACTCCACACACCCCATTTAAGAAATGATAAGCAGTGTTAAGACATGGTGTATCATGCTGTATTGTATGTGTCAACTATACATCCTCTTGTGTCGCAGCCATAAGTGGAGGCTGTATAAACAGACAATCAATGACAGTATGGCAAACAATTGGAAATATATCTTCACTTTGAAAGTTAACACTTAATTAACCTTTTCCTGCTTACAACTATATTATAGTCTGTAATAAACCATGCATTAATAAATGGATGGACAAGTAATGACAAACCTCCTAAAGCCATTTTGTTGAGGTAAAAAATCAAAAACAACCACAATCTTAAAAAACAACGACATGTCTTTATTGTTCATTCTTCATTGAAAAAAACAAGTTTATACAGAAAATTACTCACATTCCTGAGAACACATATTGATCACAGATGGGCATTGGGGAGGACGATCAGGGGTTGGAAAAGAAATAATTGTTTTTACAATGGACAGAGGACAGAAAATGACGAAGTTCTCATCTTCCTGAGATACGGAGATATTTAAACACCCACATACACAAACCAATAGGTTACAAGACTGGTGTGGCAGAAGAACAATTACAACTTCAAATGAGGATGGATTTAGACTTTTCATAAAGCTGTGCATATTTCTGTGCATCAATTGAGCTCTGAGAAATGAATGTCAGTAGTACAACATTTCAGTTGCCTCCAAAAACAAACAAACATGGGAGACAAACAAGAATCCTTCCGTTAGTCAAAACTTAACACTTGCAAGAATACATTTGCCGGCATTTGTGGTCTTTTCTTTTTACTATAATGTGATGGCATATTGATTTATGGCAAAGATGGTCTAATTGTTGAAAACCACATCACAAAAATACTACAAATTTGACAGCCTTCTCCCAGAGAAATAAGGGAAACAGCTCCATCTAGCGAATCACTGGGCTCATTGCATCAAAGCAGCAAAATACGATTCAAAGTACAAAAATCCCAGTTAAACCAAATTAGAACTGGGCCTCATCCTCCATGTCACAAACTTGGACTTGAGGCTGGATGGAATTGGCTCAAAGAAACAATATGCATGTTAAACATACTCGGGATTGGCATTTTGTTGTATATGTTCAGAAAAGAAATACTAAAAAGAGGGAAACTCGTAAATAAATCAACAAAGACTACATTTAATAATACTTCCTACAATACACATGGATGAACTTCTGCGTGGCTTAGTTAAAAACTATGCTTTAAAATTATTTAGCAAAATATACTTTGTCCTTTGAATTGTTAAATTGGTCTCTGGGATGAAAAGCTATTATTGCTGTCAGGAAATTTGGAAGACAATTGTCAGACTAAGAAATCAATTTGGTTTTTGCATTCTAATGGCTCGGTTAGTATTTGCAGCAACAACAAAAAAAAGGCAATGTTGTTGCAATAACATTACAATGCAAAATGTATTTTCCACTAGAAGGAACAATAGCAATATTAAAACAGTTTTACAAGCCTCCTTAAAAAAAAATCATATTAAAATTCAGGCTGTAAAGTAAAAAAAACAAACAGAAACAACTGATCTGAAGACAGTGATACTTCAAACTTGAATAAAACTGACTGTCTCAGCCCGAGAGGCGCTTAATTGAGAATTTTGTTGCAGAACAACCTGTATTATGCTTGTTACACTTAACATGTTTCAGCATGAGAATTCATATAACTGCTTCACATTAACTCAAGATGTAAAGATTTTTTTTCACAATTTCCAGTCATCAGTAGTTCTTAAAAAGTTTGTTATCCCAAACTAAGGATCTTCTTCCAAGTTAGGATTAATGGCATGTTTTATATTCACACAACACACGTGTCCAAACAGTCGAGTAAATAGAGACATCACCCTGTCAATTCATTTTTCGTATTAAAGCTAACTGTCCCTCTGTCACACTGTCATCCCTGCCCGAGTTCATACAACCTCCATACTGACAGGTGGATCAGCACATCTGCATCATAGAAGTTTCAACATGTTCACCTGCATTATTTCTCCCACAATGTTTTCTAGAAATGACTATTGCTGCAACTACTACTTCCTTTACCGATTTGTTAAAGAACAAATATTAATGACGGTCTCATTACAGAGAAAATGTTTCCCTTTACACAACAATGAATAAGGTTAGAAATAAGCACACATTTGGCAAAGTGAAGAGACTTAAAATGCCAAATATTCTTTTGTTATTCTAACCTATTTTAGCCTATTTCTTTAAGAAATGTTCATGCCCATTCCTTATACATAACATTTTACTAAACCAAATGTAATCCTAGTTTGGAAGCTATTTGTCTAATAATATACATAAACCTTTGTAATATAAAGTAATCTTTGAAAATATATAATTGTATTTAAAATTAGAAAAGCATGTTGAACAGAAATGATGGGCTTTTAGGAGCAGATTGAAACAAATGATATAAACAAAAGATGTACAATGTTGTATAGAAAGCCTCCAACCAAGGGTTGTGTGTCTGAAGAAACACGTCGCTCCTTCGAACAAACAACAAGAGTTATACAACATATGAAAAAATGAAAGTAAAATAGAATTAAAAGGGCTCAACTGTAAACACAAGAAACACTCTTGCTTGTTGTGACCAATTTCTTTAGTGGCCCAACTCTATTATGAAGAGCAATTGTGCTTTAATTAGATCTAAGGACACAGGAACCATATTCACACTTAGCAGTCAAGAAAACTAACAACTAAACGGTTGCTGAGAAGGATGCAAATAATGGTCATTACTTTACAATTCAAGTTATTCATCCTGCTGAGCATAAACAACCAAAACATGAATGGAAGACATGTGTACTTTCCTGCATATCAGGCAGCTACTCAAAAAAGGGCACAGATTGTCTCAGGTCTAAATATGTTGGGTGCTTTTAGCTTGAATCATAATCTATACCTGATCTGCAGAACAAGTCGCTCATTTGTGGCTTTGAAGAAACAACCCTTCTGTGCAGCTCTTTCTCCTCCTCGAATCTAGCAAAGCAACTCACATCTCACAACATAGTGCGGCCTCCGGAAATGTCTCAGCTTCCTCTTCCTCTTATACTCAAAGTCTGCCTGTGCAGCCTGACCACAACTTTAGCTGTTGAGTAAAAAAAAAAAAAAAAAAAAAGTGGTACAGCCTGACATGCGAGAGTCTAATACCAATTTACACCAACCATAGAATGATTAGATGAAACAAAGTAATTACTTCATCTGCCTTATTGGTAACTTAGCCTCAAGTCAAATGGTAAAGTTATTTGCTTTTTTTAAATGATGTTGGACTAAACCCCAGAGAGCTATAGGGGATTTACTTCACTATTTAATTTCCACTTTTGTCATACTCAGGACCATGTATGTCCAAAATACAGTAACCCCCCCACCCCGTTAAACTAAAGAAAAAAAAAACACTAAACTGTTTTAGTAGATTGACGAGCTCAAACATACATACCCTGACTAACTTCACCTTTAGCTTACCTATTAACCATAATTTAAAAAGTAAACATACATGTTAAAAAAGGACAAAGAGACAGTTTTGGCACTACTCTACGAGGATTTCCTCAGTCTTTATGGGTTCCAGTGGGGTGCCAGAGTTGGACAAATCAGAGCCGTCATCTTTGGAGTACTCTTCGCGCTGGAGCAGCATCCCCGCGCCTGCATTTCCCTGCAGCCCCACTAATCCCCCTTGCGTAAAGCACAAGTGTTTGATCACCTCATTGGGACTGGAGAAGGTGGTCGCGCAAATGTTGCACTTGTAAGGCTTTGACGAGCCCAGGAACATCGCCTCCATCTGGCTGCTGTCGTCGCCCGCGGCGCACAGCTCCATGCTCTGCCGGTCCACCATGGTGTAGGTGTCGGCCCCCTGGTTCAGGCACACGTGGCGGGCTGCCTGGTTGGCCCGGCAGAAGCTCTTGCCGCAGGCGCTGCATTTGAAGGGCTTGCCCGTGTGGATGTACATGTGTTCACGCCAGTGGCTCTTCTGAATGAACTTGCGCCCACAGGTAGAGCACTCGTACTTCCTCCGCTTCACTTCCCTGTCCAAGTCGGCACTCTCTAGGTTGTCGATGTCCGCAATGTCTGACGGAGGTGGCGTGTCTGCCTGGGAATTCAACCCTCCCACCCCCCAGCTGGAAGTGGACACTTCTGCTCGTGGAGAGTCCGAGTTGGTTCCTGAAACAGGCGTTTGCTCGCTGTCACTGATTACCTCTACTGCTCTTGTGGCAGGCAAGGCACCTGACCCCGCCTTGCTTCCCTTTAGGACCCTGTCTAACTCTAGCATGCTTTGTTCTGCACTCATGACAGGTGAGACTGCATTGCTAGGCTCAGCTGGCACCTGCTGTAGAGAATGGGTATGTTGGAGGAGATGCTCTCTCAGTAGGCTTCTCTGGGTAAATCGACTCCTGCACAGATGACACGAGTAATGCTTCCTAAAGGAGGAGTTCCTCTTCATGATGCTGGGCTTCACATGAAGGATGGCAGTGGCCGAGGAAGCATCTGCACTTTGCAAGTCCCCCCCTCCCTCATCAACTGTAGGCTTGGTACCGCTGGTCGAGGCCTCCACGTCTGGGGGTGAGTCCGCTAGCTTGGACAGTAAGGAATTGGCGTATGAAGCTGTGGCAGCTGGTGCAGATAGATACTTCCCTTCTGAGCTCAGCTGCTCCATGTCAAAAGGAGAAGAGAGCTGCCGTCGAGAGGGCACTCTAGGTGACAGCCCTACCTGTTGGTCAGAGATCTGGATGCCGTAGAGGGAGGTGGAAAGGTTGATGCTGTGCTGCTCAGCGTGGGAATACACTGACTGACTGGCCTCCTGCAAGAGTGGATAAGCGTGCAAGAATCTGACCCCCTGCTCCAGCCGTGCAGGGTCTATCAACTGGGGTGCAAGCTTGCCTGTGTACATCAGGTTGAGGAGGTAGCTGAAGATATCTGGCTGTATGTCAGCAGCCTTCAGGCGCACGCAATCACTGAAACACAACGACATTACAGTTAAATAGTGACTAATGATGTCTGAGGTCTCCATAATATTAGATCATGTTGTCCATTATAAATGGAAATGACTGCTCCTCATTTATTTACGATTTGAGGAAAAATCTGCTTAATGCCAGAGTTGGTATTCTTCTTCAAAATAGCTTTTGTTATATTTGTTAAAATTTCCTCTACATCCAAACAGACAAATAAAAAATCTAATTTTGTGACAAAAAGGACTGCAATATGTCTATCCAATAAATTCAGGCTTACAGCCCTTTTCAGTTGGATAAGTCTAAAAATGTAGCGTACTCTTGCTAGTTTCTTAAAATTAGCAATTGTAGCATTAGGTTATTGGTCACAGGTTGTTGAAATCTTCCATGTGAATAAATGGGTTTGGGTCTGTATGTCTTTCAGTTATCAGGGCAGCAAAGATACCTGGTTTAGATCTGAATGCCCTTACAGACCCTCCAATTTGTCACCTCATTGATCAAACAATAGCATTAGTTGTGGGTCATCACACTAAAAATGATTTAGATACATTCCAGTGTTTAACTACAGAGACAAAAAATCTTCAGGGTGTGACAACATGAGAAGTGAGTGTTATTTTGACATGGCATCTGTTAGTTTTGGCAGCAGAATTTGGTATTAGGTTTATTCTCTGATGTGACAACAAAAACATATCTTAGCTCTGTATTGAGCTGGTGTCCAATACACCTATTAATAAATTCTTCCTGTACCTGTCCTGATGAATGAAGAGCATTCGGAAGTAGTTTGAGAAGGCAGCAAGGACAGCTTTGTGGGCTTTGAAGAAGACATCTCCGATAGCCACAGTGCAGTCGCACAGGAAGCCAAACTCCCTCTGAGCGTTAAGCTGCTGCAGCAGGATAAGACCATGGTTGGCCAACTCCATTCTTCAACCTGCACAAAAGGCGAACACACACACACACAGCAATGAGTTTCCTGTCTGGAAGGAGACCAGAGTTTATTGTGACCACAAAGTGTCAAGCTGACGAGGGTGATCTAACGACCTTGTATAGGCTAGTTTAACACAACAGCGAAGAGTCATTTTGTGAAGTTGGAGACGATTTATCAAGCACTAATGTCACAGACATTTTTGCTAATTAATGATCTGACTGATATGAGGGGGACAAAAACATCCCAGTCTCATTGTTTTTCACTGTATTGTACAAGTATTTGGACATGTTTTGCTATGTTAATAATTAAGAGTAAAAATCAATGACAACCAGTTCTCATTATGAGAATACCAGTCTCACATAATCCCTTTGATCAATCCTTGATGGTGGTATGGTTAGCGCTAAACATGCAAGCTAATTACTGTGCAAACGGGTTAATCTAATATATACACCCCTCTAATGTTCATCGTGTTTTAATTTAGATCCACTTTGACACCAGGTTTTACAGAAATTGAGCTCCAGAGGTTTCTACACTCAAATGTCAGCGAGAGACACTGAAAACAAGTAGATGAAATAGTTTATTATCACTACGGCTCTTTACTCTTTGAAGACTGTGAGGAAACATCCTTTTGCAGGACATGGTTCATACGGCGCCCAAGCCGACCAAACACAAGCTCAAGGGACATTTCAGAGCTATGTGCGTTCTGCTGACCAATAAGATGGGTGTTGTTGACCTCAAAGGTCACTGGAAGACTACAAGGGCTCCAGGCCATCACATGATCAGGGTTTTGGGTGTTGACACACATTCCTAAAGCAGAACTGGTTCTACCCCCCTTCAAGTGGAGAATGAAAACAGCCTGTGGGCAGGGCGAATCTCCCTTCTCCAGACCTTCCTTCACACCACACAGCCTAAGGCAAGACTCTACAAGGACAGAAGATGATGGATACCTCATCAGCCATTTTACCCCCAATAATCAGAATCAATACCTCTGCATATTCCCTGCTGTTGACAAAAACATTGATGAAGCCCTCTCACATATGCATTTCATCAGAGAGGTCAGAGTGCAAAGACATTGGCACTACAGCGCTCCAGGAAAAGGCTAGGTTTCCGTGTCTTGTGTGAGGGGAATACAGCAACAGCAGTCCCTTAAGATGCAAAATACCCAGTGTCAACCATGCGCTTGTCACACATAACTTCAATATACTGCAGTTGCAAGTTATTAGGTACACCTAGCTAATATCGCAGTTTATTACCAGTCTTGCATTAAATCCTGCCATAAGTGCACAACATCTCTAACTATGCCATTCATGTCATTGAGAATAGACTAAATACCACAATTCAGACGCACTATAGACTCCAGAAGTTTAATCAACACCCGTCGAAAAAAGTTAAAAATTGATTATAACGTTCATTGTTGTAGAATTTATTGGGCCGTTAGTTTTATATAGAAGTACATTAATTACCTTTAAACTGAGTTTACTCATCTCGTCAGTTCAGTAGACTGAAACAGAAGTAGCTCACCCTCTCTGCTGCTCTCCAATACATTTAATAAACAAGACGTATTTTATGCATGGTTGCACTGACCCAGCTTTTACATCTTTATTACAAGTTGTTAGCTATTGCAGAAATTTAGATAATTGTTAGTTATAGTGAGCTGCACAGACCTAGATCTGAATTCAACGTGTGACAGTAGTAAAATACATATACACGTTATCATTGCCAGTAGATCCACATCTAAATAGCAACGTGTTACTTAACTTGCAAAAATATCAATTTATACCATTTAATACATTTTCAACTTTAGACTATTTTTTGTTCAACCTTTTCAGCAGTCTGTATTTCTTCCTGGTGTAATTTGGATTAATCCCAGTTGTTTGGAAGCCTCAATATTGCTATCTTTTATGGGAGGATTTACATAGACCCAAAAGGGCTTTAGTTTGAAACGGTACGGTTTGCCTCCAGCTCAGCCGCCAACATGTGTGTTGGTTGGTGGCTCCGGAGATCTTTTAGGGTTTCCTGAAAGTAGTATTATGAATACGTGACTCCTTGGCAATACTATTAATAAACCGCACAACTACTGACCATATGAATTCAACTTGTAGTCACACAATCCAGTCAGTTAGCCACAATAGCCTGCCATGTGGTAATCAACGCCGACTTGTTTGCAACAATAAAGCACCGCCCCTGATGTGATGTAGACACGTGGAATAGTTACTTCCGTAGAGAGATTTACTGTAATTCTGAATATACACACGTTAAAACTGCTCGTGAGTAAAGCACGCGACGAATGTAGCGTAAACATACAGCGGGGATAAAACGAAACGATTGTAAAAATCAAAAAAATAACAAAGTACGCGACGCCCTGTAGCAGGGGACATAGCCTATAAAACGAGCGCGCCTAGACTGCTCCTTCCCCTGCCTCGGGTCTCTCTCGGTTGCTATTGCTAGCGAGAGAAAAACGGACATACAGGCACGCGCACGCGCACACCACGCACACACAAACGCGGGGAAAGAGAGCGAGAAACGCAAGGGGGATGGGGTTGGTCACGAACGCGTTTCTTTTAACTTCCTCCGTGACAATTACAGTTGGTCCGAGGCGCGCACACAAGTAACCAAATAACGTACCGCTAACCGGTAAACGAGCGAATGAGTGTGTAGATACAAAAACAGCCATACCTGCTCTCCGGTTTAGACCCGCGGAGTTTGCCGTGTCGCCGTTGTTTGTTTGTTACCGGGGACTCGACCGTCCTCTCTGGGCTCGCAGCGGCTTGTACTGTTGCTAGCGAACGCAGCATTCGTTGGCGGCGGAGAGGGTCGTCCGTCGTTGTTTTCCGGTTAGGGGTTTTACGTTACAATCACATGACTGTGGGTAAAAGCCAGCCAAGAAACAGCCGTTGTAAAAATCCGTTGAGCAAGGGGGCGGTTGAGTTAACGTTAATTTTCCGCACTGTGTAACCGACGTGAGATCAACCACCGCTACACATTTTTTTTTTTTTTGACAGCCGGTGAGTTTGAACATTAACAGCTACGCCGACTCACCGTGTGGTGGTTAATGCCGTTAACGACATGTTAAACATAAAAACCCAAGCGTGGCTTCTGAGTGTAGCTTACATACGGGTGTTTGTTTGACCCTCACCGAGAAAAACGAACAACATTCAGTCGTATCTCATTTGTATTTTTAGTTAAGCTTAAGCTAACACCAGATTTGACATTTTCCACAAGTTACACGTATGAATACACGTATTGTGAGCGGACACATTTTAAATATTTTTAGTTGATGTTATGGCAATATCAAAACAAGACTGTAGCCTTATTAATAAGACAAATATTAAGATATTTTTTATAGACTAGTTATATATCCAAATCTATATATGGCCATTATTAAAGTACTTTTCCCCTTTTTAATAACGGAGTAACACAATTATGATTTTGAATGAAACAACAAAATGCTACAAAGTATGAGGTCTCTACAACATAATCACAAAATGAATTAACTTACATGCAAAAAGTATATTATCCCTAACAAATGTTGGTATCAACGTAGATTTGTCTGGAAATTTCTTTCTTTCTGATAAGTATGTTTTGTTAATTTCTTCTCTAAAGTTTTGATCTCAAAGACTAGTATTAGAGGCTGAGAAAAACAGACAATACAAATTAGAGTTGCCAGTTTAAAGTGTAGAGTGTGATAGTGGGGCGAAGGCCCACAGTAATTTCTGTCTGACAATCATAGAACATAATTAATGAAATATGAATTATTAATATAATGGTTAATGTATTTTTTGTTGTTGCTGAAAACCAGGAATTATGATTTTATTTTAAAATATATATATATAGCCTTGTAATTTTTTCTATCAGGCATAATTTTGGTAACAATGTAATTTGAAAACGCCATAAGGCAAGGCAGGTTTACATATACAGCCCAATTCATACTCTGAGGCAGTTCTAAAGGCTTTTATATCAACTTAATATTTATAAGTATAACTTATCAAGCTCAATTTGTTTTTAGAGGACTGAATTCACCCTGGACAGGGCTATTGACCTATTTATAAATGCAGAATGTGATTTCCACAAAACGTATTAGTTGTATGACACAAGATATTGTATACAGATTCAACAAATGTTCATACTAGCCAATATTGGTCACTGGTAAACAACTGGTTTGTAGTTTGCATATATGTCACTATTGGATTATCATGTTTTGATATCAGACTATGCACTCATTTCCAAGCACCCTATGTGTAAAAGAGTGCAGATAATAGTGCCAAAATCTTTAAACTGATCTACAAAATATACTTTTACTCAAATGCTGCTGTTATGAGCTGCACAACAGCATCTAACAAATTTGCGCATATAGTAACCTGGGTACCCCCTTGCATACCATAACCAAGCAGTGTCACAACTGCATGTGCGTTGTAAACTGTGTCATTGACCACTGTAAGTTCAATAACCTTAAAATCACAACCAACAGCAAACAGAATTTCTGTGAGTTGTTTCTTTTGTGTGGAAATAGTAATTATAGCCGCTTCCTGTGGCCTACACTCAGAATGGGGTCTTAAGTTACAGCTGTTATTTTGTGATCCCAACAAAGGGTTGCCTGCCTGTGAATTGGTCAAGTCAAATGTTAATGGAAGCTCTTTTTTTTTTATAGAAAGAAGTACCATAAGAAGTGGTGGAAGTCTGGGAAATAGATTTAGACCAAACTACACATTGCCTGCACAAACAGTGTGAAGACCTTCGCACAAACGCACTTTGGAGTCACATCAATATTTTGACATCAGATGTTGCCCCATAGTGTAAACACCAATTATTTTTCCAGAACCTGTCATTACAGA
This sequence comes from Clinocottus analis, assembly GCF_023055335.1. Taxonomy (NCBI): domain Eukaryota; kingdom Metazoa; phylum Chordata; class Actinopteri; order Perciformes; family Cottidae; genus Clinocottus; species Clinocottus analis. The sequence continues at coordinate 6,941,461 of NW_027175876.1, forward strand.
GTTGGTTTTCAGCCTTAGGACAGGGAGTCTACAATAGGACCAGATCAAGCTCATTGTAACTCTGTAAACCCTTACTCGGCAGTCAGAGAAAAGGTAGGTTTATTTGACAAGGTGACGGAGGACAGAAGACATAAGAGGGGGCAGAAATATCTCTGAAGCAGGGCCTGAGGACCTTAAAGTCTCTGTCCCCTCAACAAACAATAGATCTAGATCTGATCCTGAAACTAATTAGCTATAGAAACAAAGTGTTTCACAAGCAAAATATTGATAGAGGCCACTAGTAGAGTAATAGTAGATAGTAGGGGTAATGACTACAGAACAAAAGCCTGCTTACTTTGCTGAAAGGCCCACAGCAGGGGTTTATTTAAAGAAGCAGATCAACTGTTACCACATGGCTCATTTTTTTTCATCAATAAGATCAATATATTTGCATCAATAGTTTTTTAAAATACTCGTCCACCATTAGGGGACGTCTGTCTGTCCGGTCAGCTTCTGTACATATGGCTTCCTTATGCCTCATTAATCTTCTCCTGCTTCCTTTTCTCAGAGGAGAGAGACGCGGACTGGACTTTCACATGACTGCCCTGCCACTGATTTTAAACTAAATCGATTCTTCTTGCATAATGCCAAAAACACAGCAAAGACGGCATGAAATTGCTTAAAATGTAAAAGTATAGCGAGATTTACTCAGATTTGGCGATTTCCTGTCGTCAGGGCACAATTTGCACACGACATTTAGTTGCTCGGGCCTACTGTTGCATGAGACGACTGCGTGGTGAGCTGAAACACCTGTTTAAACAGCGCCTTTAACGTTAGCTCCCCCCACCCCCCATGGCCTGTTTTGAAACCGGAGTGGTGAGTCACTCTTTTCTCGGTTTAGAAAAACAGATCCGGCCAGGCTGGGGCCCGGTGGGGGGATGGGAGGCCGGCGGTGGATGAACACCGGAGGTGGACGCAGCTGGACTCCCACTCCCAAGGACCCCACATCCTGACAACGGCCCCGTCGTGTTCCCATAGAGACCGGGGCTGGTCTGCAAGTGAAAAAAACACCGCCAGAATGATTTGATATGCGTGTTTTCCCAGCTCCGTAGTCGCGGGTGCGGCAAATCAATTGGTCATGTTCTTCAGAAAAAATACCAAGAGTGGGGAGACCTTCCCGTATACTAACTATAAAATGGAGCGTTAACCTTATGGGTGGACCTACTTGAAGCGCCAATGTCTTTTATCCTTTTATTTTTAGACTTTGGTGAAAAGTGATAAGCAACAAAAAAAAATATTCTTGATATTTTGTTTATGGTTAGATTAATGTGTTTCTTTTACTATACGTTGCACATTACTGTAATACTTCATATGTTCACAAATACTAACTCAGTATTTAATTTAGCGTCTCCAGCAGGTACTCACTACTAGAGTAAAGCTGTCTGCCTCTTACCAGAATCATCAGTCTACCCCCGCCTTCTTTTCCCGCCAAAAGCCTCGGGGGGTGGGGGGTGGGAGTGTCGAATTCGAGCCTTTTTCTGATAGAGCGAATCAATGTCTCCATGACAACCGTTGCTCTGGACGACTGGGATGCTTGGGGTGCTGCCGCAACAACAGAGGGGCCATGCGCAATGCGGCAGCGCGCGTGGCTCTCTTTCGTACCACAATCCAACCCAGAAATATTCATTTTGAAGTCTGTAACGCTGACGGCTCACGTGTGCTAAAAACAGTGAGTTACCCTCAACTAAACAAAGTGCGACGTATCATCTTAAAAATATATTGGCGGCCGACACACGCAACGTGCCAACCAAGCACTGACCGCTAGATGGCGGCATCGCCCCCTAAATAAAACTCAGCTATACAAGGAACCAGAAAAGATATTAAAATGTTAAAACACTTGTTCCCAGAAACAGAGGAAGCGTCAAGCTTGATACAATTAGTTTCACCTTAATAAAATCCACCGTCACACGTCGCACCCGAGCCTCAAGCAAACCCCGAAACTTTGTTCCTGTCCCCGGACATTTGATCGATAAAGTTTGAATTTTTGAACCGACTCCCACTGCTACAATGATGGCGGCTAATCGGGCGGTGCACGGAGTGCCCCCTTCACTGTCTGCTAAAGTGGTTGGGTACGTTGACAGTTGCTCTTAACACCTCTTTCACCGTGTTAAATAATGTGGCTAACCGAAATTACACTGCTTTATCGAAGCGGCCACGCTTGTCGTGTTCAAACCAGCAGCAGTAATAGTTAGCTCATTGCTAACATACATCCAGGAAGTTGGTAATTAACGTTTACTGAGTATACACGTGCAAGCATATAACGTGCACTCGTTTAACTTTAATCTATTTGTTGTACCAGCAAGTATCGTTTCGCAGTAGAACAGTCTACAAAGTAAGGGCTAACGTTAACTTTACGACTAACGAGGTAAATTAGCTTGTTGGCTCACGGCGGCATACACCTGCTAATGTTAGAACGATAACATGGAGTGTCAGTGTAATTTCAGTGTCTGTACCGTGTCTCTGCAGGTCATTTGCCTATTTGACTGTGAGAGACAGATTGCCCACCATCCTGACTAAAGTTATCGATACAATACATCGCAACAAAAACAAGTTTTTTGAAGAATATGGGGAGGTAAGAATTGTTATTGAGGAATTGAAATCGAGTTGTTTTCATCGACCACTTGTTTTCTTTAGCTCATTTGAAAACCTAAATTGTATCCTTGCCTGTGTTCCCTCTTTATTTTCATACAGGAAGGTATCCGGGCAGAGAAGCAAACGATATCTCTGCTGTCTAAGATGAGAAATGAGCTGCAAACGGATAAGCCAGTTCTTCCACTAACAGACGAACTGCAAGACACGGAGTGCTGGAATCAGTACCTGCAGAGACAACAGGACTTGCAAGGAGACCAGGAGTCAGTCAGCTGGTTCACGTCTCCCTGGCTCTATGTGGAGTGCTACATGTATCGCAGAGTACAAGAGGCTCTCTGGCTCAAGTGAGAAGTATTTCCATTTTATGATGGAATCTTTTGCCGCCCTACTAACCACTTTTTGAGTATATTTCTCAAGTAAATATAGTCAATGGACTTGTACTTATAGAGCACTTTTCCAGTCTTCCGACCCCTCAGTGATTTTACGCTACATGTCATTCATACACTGATGGCAGGGGCTAACATGCAAGATGCCACTCGCCCATCGGCGTCTATCTAAACATTCGCACCCCGATGGCGCAGCCTTTGGAAGCAATGAGGAACGATGTACTGTACCTTCTAAGCCCCTAAAATGCTTTTTTTGTTGTTCCTTTTTCTGTTCTCGTCATGATTCTATTTGTTTCTATTTATATTTCAGTCCTCCCATCAGTGACTATGACGTCTTTAATGAGGGAAAGACTCAGAGCTTCTTTGAGTCTCAGCAGGCTATGATGACCTTATGTACGTACTTCGAGGGCGTCAACAAGAATATGGAGGAACTCTCCAAGAATCATCTGCTTGATCATTTTAACAAACTGCTTCAGGTAATATATTTTATATCAGCATAATGCATAACAATCACATAAGTGAAGGTAAAAGCTACAGTATTTAACATTTTGTTTAAACAATGGTTCAAATTATATGTAATGTGAACCCATAGCGCTGGTATTGATGAAACCATGTTACCACCTAGTACCTCACCCTAATCTGCAGTTCCCCTTATCTTTTTTTGAGCATTTTTTTCGGGTAGTTTTTTGTTGCATGTAACTTCAATGTTTTAACCTCCTTTCTGGCTGCTGATAATTTTATTAAAAGGATAATTGGTATGTGATGAATGTATAAAGTTACATTAAAAAAAATCTCTCCATTTTCATTTGTTCTTTTCAGGGTCATAAGTGGACACATTACAATTGGTTTGTGTTTAACTTTTTTATTTGACTTTTCTTAGGTTTCTCTATGGGGGAACAAGTGTGATCTGTCTATCTCTGCTGGCCAAGACAACTCACAAAAGACCAGTCCAATAGATTCCCTGAACAGCCTGCAACCCTTCATCTTGGTGAATGACTCCAACATGGTATGGTCAGCTCTTCTTGCAGCTCAGAAGCCAGGACAGTCCGAGAAAACCACTGCAGCCAGAGTGGACATTGTTCTAGACAATTCTGGCTTTGAGTTATTCACTGACTTGGTCTTAGCAGATTTCCTGATTTCCTCCCGCCTTGCTCGTGAGGTCCATTTTCATGGCAAATGCTTCCCATGGTTTGTCTCTGATGTCACGGCTAACGATTTTCAGTGGACCATTCAGCAGACCATGGCGGCCAATCATAAGTGGATGTCAAAGAGTGGTGTCCAGTGGAAGAATCACCTGAAGGAGGGCGTGTGGTCCTATCATGATCATCCTTTCTGGACACAGCCCCACGAATTTTGTGACATGGAAGCCGATGCGCCTGATCTGTATGCGACCCTGCAGGGGGCAGACCTGGTGCTGTTTAAGGGAGATCTCAACTACAGAAAGCTGACGGGCGACAGGGAGTGGGCTCACACAGTGGGCTTCAATACTGCGCTACGAGGTTTTGGGCCTGCACCACTGTGTAGCCTAAGGACTCTCAAGGCCAACGTTCAGGTTGGTCTGCAGCCGGGCCAAGGGGAGAAGCTCGGCTCCCAAGATCCTGATTGGATGACTAGCGGCAAATACGCTGTCATTCAGTTCTCCAGCTCAAAGTCAGAACAGAAAGGCTGATCTCACTGGAAAGACGTGGATTCATAAGAACATTACAGTAAGAAGTACCATAAGGAATTACCTTTCAAGCCATAAGACCAAGTCTTTGTTCCTCGTGGTCAGTTAGCACTGCGTCATGTTTGATACAGAAATGTACATTAACAGACATATTTGAGTTATTTTCACACTATTTTTACTATGTTGTAAAATGTTAGCACTTTAGATCTTAATGTTTCTTCACAATTTAAGCAATTGTTTACGGTGACAAAGTTATCCTCAGAGGTAATAAATCTTTTTTTTCTTTTTTTTCTGGCAAATGGCTAATATGTTGTGAATTTGATCTCTAGCTCAAGTGTTGTGCACAATGTATTAAGACATACTGTTTACAGGTTATGTAGATATTAACTGTTTTTGAGTAAGAATTGGGCTTTATAAATCTCTTTCCTAGATCAGCAATACATTTTTTTGGTATGCAATATTTTTGCATTCCTTGTCATTGATATGCATGTATCAAAACATGCAGACAGTCATTTACATTCTGCTAAAGTGGATCGTAACATTGTTTGATAACCTTTTTGCTTAGTGTAAAAGATGGTAGACTGTTATTGGGGCAGCGTAACAGTAACAGTGACAATGTGTGCTTGTTTTGGTGGCAACCCAGACCTTCAAAGATGCAAGTGGATGTGATGTCATCAAAATTTTCCCCATCAGTACCATGGAGGTGATAACTGGATTCTTCTGCTGTGTGAAATTATCTAATTTTCATATATGAGTTTGATTTAATAAAGAACTGCAGAACTGGTCTTTTTTCACCTTTTGTGTTTTACTTTACAAACATTAAAGATAATAGATGTCAGACAAGTAAACACCTGGCACTGTTGTCTAGTATATGAAACCGCATGGTTTATTAATCTCAGTCAATATTGTTTAAGTGCAGCAACAGTATTTTTAACCAAAAATTGTGAACTTATTCACTTAGAAATGTGAGCAAATGCATGTGACCACAGATGATAATCCACCAGTAGCTGTCTTAAATGTTTACCAGTTGTGTGACATTGTTCATTGATTTTCCTTATTGTATAACGGTTGTTGACGTTTCATGAACTCAGGGTCAGTGTGGACCCAGAAAAACAGCTAGAAACATGTGCATTACAATTCCAGAATGAGCTGGGAAAGCTGGCTGGCAGCATTAAGGCTGCTGGCATGCTTTGTTAATGTGGTCCGCCATTCAAATTAGATGAGTCATGACAATTTGCAGCCTATCTTGAGCCATTTATGTGATTTAGCTTTAGTTTCATTTCTAACCTTTAATTTTTCTGCTTCCTCATTCAACAGAGTCTTTGGTTTATTCCAGTGGAAATACAAAAAAATATGTACCATCAGGTCTACTTGTTTTCCACTTGACCTGACATCTTGAAAATTGGGCCGTTTATTCAAGAAAGATGTTGCACAGAGAAGGAAAATGAAGTCCCTGTCACAAATGTTCAGGTTGTGCTCAGTGGGGGAAGTTGTTTCCTGTGATCATCTTTATGAATTTCTGGCTGACAATTTCACACAGAAATAGGTATATTCATTTCAAGATGAGGATTTCTTTATCATCATTTGTATAATTGGATCTGAATTCTAATATTTATCCTTTTTTTTAAAAATTGACATGTAACTACTTTTGCAACTACTTTTGTAAGTTTTCCTTTTAACACTTGTCTTGAATGTTAGTAAATAGTTTATTACGTTTCTTAGTATTTAAGCTTATATTTTTATCTTGATGCCTGCTCCCAAAATATGCAATGACTAATAGGATTTCTGACAATCCCAATCCTGGAACTTTTGTGCAGTAACCATGAACATTGATTTCTTAAATCTATATTTACATAAATACTCTGCCCTTTGCTTTGATTTGTTTATATAAAGTGTTCTATTTCATCTGTGACTTGACCTGTTAAAGTAATGATTAACTGGTACATGTTATGGTCTTATAATATCCTCCTTTCAATAAAATGTCACTTTTTTACATTTTTTTTTAAAATTTACTTTTATATCTGTAATTTTTGCAGTAATGTTTGTTAAAATATTTAAATTATGTGAAGCATCTGATTTTAATGACCATCAATTACTTCATTTGGGATTGATTGTGTAATTATTGGCTGTTGGAATGAGATTTGACCTCCTACTGTGTTTGCTGTGTTATGGTGACCTGGCACTAAAACACACCGTGGTTTAGTTATCGATTTGGCCACAACTTTAATTTATTTATCCTCTTTTTAACCTTTTCACTGTTACCATTGTGTTCAATGATCCCAGCCGGGTTTCTGAGAGCAGCGAGATGAGAGAGACGAGCAAAGAGGCAGAGAGAAGACCCACAGAAGCTGGTATGAGAACGATTCTCGTGTGAGATGTGAGTAGTGCACATGAGTAGCGCTGTTTAAAACCATTGTCCGAATGTTTCTCATTTGATTTGTTTGCTTTACTGTAGTCTCAGGTATATTCAATATTATGGCTACAAAAATAGGCCTGTCACACGTCATGCTGGTAGCTTGCCGAATATCTGTAAACTCATTACTAGTTTACGGATGTTTATTCTGTGGGTGCAAAAGCTTTTCCATGTAAGAAAAAGGTGAAGTTGGAAGAGAACATTTTCATAGCGGTGTCTGTCGTGCTAGAGAGGACAGGGAAGTTATTTGGGAATCACTATTTCCCTGTCCATCTTCCTCTTTCTTTATCCCACTAGCATGGGAGGAGCCTTTTTGGATATCTTTTTTTTTTTTTTGCAGCTTGGTGGGCGGAAGCTCAAGGCAGATAGGGCAAAGGGACTGGAAGAATAGTGGACCCTTCAAGTTGCCTGACGGGTTTTGTTGGAATAAAGACAGGAGATACAGGGAGAGAGAGAGAAAGAGAGAGAGAGGAAGAGCAGCACTCGTCTTCACTCCCCCTCCCAGCAATTGGGAGAGCAAGTCTAAATCATGTTGCATATCAGTGCTGTTGTGCTGTGATGTTGTTCAGGCAGAGCCCGGCGCAGAGCAGACAACCTTGTGGACCAGTACTCGGATCCAGGATCAGCCCAGCCCTCTCAGAACTGGAGACCCTCTCCCCGCAACCTCCCTCGCCTCCACCACGTGCCCACTTCAGTGACATGTATCCTGAAGAGAGCCGGGGGTCCGGAGGGGTAGCCACTGTGGACTTCCTGGAAGGGACATACGACTATGCCGCTCCCACCCCTGCCCCGACTCCTCTTTACAGCCACTCCACCCCTGGCTACTACTCGGCTCCTCTGGACTCCCACAGACCCCCCTCGGATGGCAGCCTTCAGTCCCTGGGCAGTGGGCCTGCCAGTCCTCTGGTGTTTGTACCCTCCAGCCCCCGACTCAGCCCCTTTTTGCACCCGCCCAGCCACCACTATTTGGAAACCACCTCAACACACGTCTACAGGTGAGGGAATACAGTTTGTCTTTATCGCCACAGTCGACAGAGGTGTTTGGAAAGAAGTTACTTTTAGAGACTCTGCATCAACAAATATGAATCACTACCTTCATTTTTTTTTAAATAATTAAGTGAAGTTGGTGAAGTTTTGTCCATTATCTAATAGTTTGGTCAGTTTTGGTTACGCTTTAATGATTATTTCACTGAAAAGAGAATTACTATAAAAACATCCATCGACCTCAGAGATTTTTTTCCCAATTTATTTTTTCCCAATTTGCCGTGATTCCAGCACAATGAATAATATCCATGAAGAAATGAATCATCCCCATCATTTCTACTGTATCGTCTCTACTGATTTGGTGTTTTGTAATGAGTGGTTGTGGGACATTTTGCCACATAACTGTATTTAATATCTTTCACTCACAAATTGGCATTGGTATTCTGTTCAGTCCTCACAATGCAGTTAGAAACAAAACGTAATTATATAACTGCATTGTCTTTTACTGCAAACAAAACAATGCCGCTATCTCAGTAGAAGGGATCAAGCTTTGCCCTGGTTTCTAATTCCAGAGATTAAGGACTTTGTCAAAGACCTTGAGAAAGGAACAATACGTAAGAACAACTCAAGTACACGTACAGATTGCTTCCTGGCTCAGGTGGAAAATAGAATTCTGCTTTTGTCTCTGCCACTGGCAAACTGAAGTTGGTGAGGTAAAGGTTAGAATGATGAATAAGTATTGCTGGCTCTTACTTTTTATGATAAAATATATTCATTAGAGCAATGTTTGAAAAAAGGTCCAACTATATTTTTTGGCAAGAAACGAAATGTATACATTATTTAATCTGCACCCTAATTTCTGAGATAATTCAACTGATCTGAAACCTGCGTCCTGTGACCAGTGTCCCCTCCAGTCAGCAGTCCGTATCCAGAGAGGACCAGTGCGGCACCAGTGACGAGTCTTACAGTCTGCGGGAGTCGGGGCCTGCAGCGGGGCCCGGGGGCTTTGAGATGGCCAAAGATACGCGTTTCTGTGCCGTGTGCAGCGACTATGCCTCTGGGTACCACTACGGGGTGTGGTCCTGTGAGGGCTGCAAGGCCTTCTTTAAGAGGAGCATCCAGGGTAGGTCATCTGTGGGTTATAGTCCCAAAAGTCTGTGAAACTTCCTCACTACGACATGACTGAAGCACTGTGTTTGTCTAGAGAATTGTAACCATTTAAAAGAACACAATTACCAGGACAATAGCCAACTTCGCAAATGGAGCACTGAGCCCCATGAACGATAGTTTTACTGTTCGTCGTCAAAAGACAATTTAGTGTGATTTAATCAGGAACATCTGGGAGTCTTAAAAACATCCACAACAGTTTAGTGCACCAGCTGCTTAGCAGGCTCATCGTATTCAAGTGTAACCCGTGAACTCAACAGCCTAAATTGTGATATTGTGAGGCTAAGAGCATGATAAATGTTAAAAAAAGAGGGGAAATATGTGTCATAAATTGTGATATTGTGAACACGAGAGAGTTTAAGTTCAGAAGGTAAAATTCAAATTTGAAGTTCTTTATTTTTTATTTGAAGTTTTTTTTTCTGTTTCTATTTTCACTCACATAATTTATAAATGTTCGCTCTTTCTTTGCATCTCATGTCTTTGATACTACATGATGTACTGCTGCCTCTGTGTGCTGATAGAAAACATCTGTTGTCAGTGGCTTGTAGCCATGTCTCTGATATGGCGCTCTGGCATATTGACAAGTCTTGCAATAGAAGACGGGTCATAAAGAAACCAATAGTCTCCATGGCAATGACAGACAAGTTTTAATTTTCTCCATCTCAAATCCATTTAAAATGGGAATAGAGTGTTCCTGGCTACTAAATAACATAAATCTGAACTGAACACTGGAGTTGAGGTCTTGAAGTAATAGATTTTCTTCTATTTCAGGTCACAATGACTATATGTGCCCAGCAACCAATCAGTGTACTATTGACAGGAATCGGAGGAAGAGCTGCCAGGCTTGCCGTCTTAGGAAGTGTTACGAAGTGGGCATGATGAAAGGAGGTGGGTAGACGCACTAGGAGATTTCCCATCTTTTTCGAAAACCAACCTCTTTTTTTATTTTACAAATGTACTTTTGTAAAACCAATTTGGTGTTGTTTACTAAATTTAGTTTAGTTATTATTAGTTATCCTGTTGTTTTTATCCGTTTCTTTTTGGTTAAAGTGTCTGATAAGTCTTCTATGGGTTGTTTTCTTTTTGCAGAATATAGCTTTTCTACAGATTGTTTTAATGCCAGCAAAACAAGATAATTTGATTGCTCTTTTCTTAATATGTTTCAAAATTGATGTATTTTGCTGAGAGGATTGGCACAAATATGAGAGTCCTGGTGGATGCAGATAAGCTTGAGACTAACTTTAACATGACCTTGAAGGGATTTCCTCTTAAGGAGTACGACTACTGATTAAAACACACCCACATTTTGTTTTCATACTTCTGGAATCACACAGGCATCCATGTAATCTGCACTGCTGGACTTTGTGGTAAAAACAGGATATGAAGTTATGTGTGACCGATGTGCCAGATGAGTTAGTGTGGTACCGTATGCTTGCATGTTGGTGGCGCTTTTATTGCTTTCTGTGTGGAATTATGTAGTAAACCACGACTTGATGTTTAAGGTGTGCGCAAGGACCGCGGGCGTGTTTTACGGCATGACAAACGGCGTTCTGGCACCAGTAACAAGGCCTCAAAGAACCTGGAGCACCGGACAGTGCCCTCTCAGGACGGGAGGAAGCGCAGCAGTAGCAGCAGCAGCAGCAGCAGCGCTTTTGCTGGAGGAAAATCATTGCTGACCAGCATGCCTCCTGACCAGGTGCTTATAGAACCATGTGGACAGGACATTTGGACCTGAACGAAGCAATAACCATCTAACATATTCCATATATTTACACATAATTACATTAAATGTGACTAGTAGATGTTGAGATATGTTTGTAGTCGCTTTAAATCTATTTAAAGAACAGCAGCATTGATTTTTTTCTGGTTCCATTTCTTTCTGTTTCTCTGCTGCTTCCACAGGTGCTCCTCCTGCTCCAGTATGCCGAGCCCCCGATACTGTGCTCCCGTCAGAAGCTGAGCCGACCCTACACCGAGGTCACCATGATGACCCTGCTCACCAGCATGGCCGATAAGGAGCTGGTCCACATGATTACCTGGGCCAAGAAGCTTCCAGGTACCGATCATTATTGTTTTATAGCCCATAATGCACTCCAATGTCTTTCTTGAGACTTGCCAGAAGTCTGTTGACATTCATGGCCCATTAAAATGAAAGATATCCTGTCTGCATTGTGGTCTGTAAGGAAATATTACAGTTTGACATTGTCCAAAATAAACCTAGTGTCCTTACACCACGGTTTTAGATATAGCAAATGTATTAAATTTCCCTAAAAGTGAATGGTACACAATGTAGTGGATAACATTATGACATGTAAGCTTAAAGTTCAATAATCAATCTAATTTCTTTATGTCAGGCTTGTTGTGATGTTGTGTTGACAGCTGTATTTTTAGATAGGTCATAAGTGATGACTGATAGGGATTATGAGTATATACATAGTTTTCTATGAAATTGCATGTTATACCTTTAACACTTTCAGAGGTGCACCTGACCTCCAGGTACACTGCCTTCTGTTGCTATCAACAAGGAACAAAAATGTTTTTTTTAAATGGTCCATTAAAGGATTCAGGATACAATGACTGAAAACATAAAAAATACATAACTTTTATAAATGTCTTCCCTTTACAAACTGTAGAGCAGAAAATTAGGTTTATAACATCAGTGCAAACTTAATTTCCTCAAGGTTCATTGACATCAAGCTTTGAAACCAGAACCTTCAGTTTAACAAAGTAAAATTCTTGCTTAGAATATAATAATATAATAACCTTATTTGTATAGCACCTTTAAAAACAGAGTTTAGGAAGTGCTCTACTGAGCAGCAAAGCATAGTCATACATAACATCAACACAGGTAAACAATTAAGAAAACAGGAGGCAAAAAGGCCATGAATACAACAGAGCGAATGGAAAACAAATAAAGAAATCAAACAAACAAATAAGCACCGGGGGAAAAAAAGAACTGTATAAAAGGACAACATAACTTAAAAGCAATTGTATAAAAAGGGGTTTTAAGAAGGAATTTAAGAGAAGTTACTGATTCTGCAAGCCTTAGCTCTTCATGCTTGTAGCTTTTGACAGATAAGGGAGACCTTTCTTGTGGAGGCACAGATGGACACACACACACACGCACACACGCTCACACACACACGCACACACACACTCAAACGCAAAGCCATTACAGCAATGGTTATTACAGTCATCACCTTTGAGAGGATTGTTTGGCCAATCTCCTAGCACCCCATAGAGCCTAAATGCAGTCAGTATAGGACACATCACCCTTTTATACACACACACACACACACACACACACACACACACACACACACACACACACACACACACACACACGCTCCCTTAGTGAGTAAATCCTGATTTTGAGGTGTTACAACCTTGTGCGTCACTAAAAGCCCAAAGGCACACAGTTTTAATTGCGAGGGGTCCTAACAGGGTACAGAGGGGGACAATGGGAGGGAATTGGCTGTAATTACATATGAATTGAGACAGCTGAGTGCCAGCGATAAGGCTTCGCAAGAGTGCAGAGATTGCAGGTGGTTTAATTTAAGTAGCCGTTCCCTGCCAGAACACAAGAGCGTGCATATTTTTTATAGACGGGATGAAGGTTCACAAGAAAACATTTAACTCTGGTATATTCTACACACCATATGGTGTTTATTTCAAATAGCATATGTGTTCAGGATGAAACGAATATTGCAGCAACATTCTCTAAAAATGTATCTTCTATTTTCTCTGAATTTCTTTTTAAGAGAAAAGATGCATCAAACATTCGTGACTGGTTTCCCTCAAGTGTGCAGAATGAGTCCGACTTGATTATAAACTGGAGACGTGTGGCGGATAGTTTATTATCATCATTATTTATGCCCATTATACACTATATAAGTAGAGGTATTGTGCCGTGTGTAAATACTGACACATGCCCAACAATTGGAGAAATGCACCAAAAAGGACTTAAGAAGAAGACAAGCTTGATCAGTTTGGATATCGACGTACTGTTAAATCAACTTGCACAAAGTAAACATGGTTTTCCAGTGGGCACAACTGGCGTTACAGGAAAATCATAAAGAATTGAGGAGCAGTAAGAAGTTCAGAACGCACGCAATATCATCCAAACGGTTTTGATAGTCTTAATCGGGATCAATGGACCAATGGTATTGCTTAGCCCGCTACTGTAATAATCAAATCATTGCAATCCTATGAAGATGTGTTAAATCTACTGTGAGTGTGCTGGGAATGATTGTAAGAATGCACTTTGCGTGTGTGCTTCTCTAGGTTTCCTGCAGCTGGGCCTCCATGACCAGGTGCAACTGCTGGAGAGCTCGTGGCTGGAGGTGCTGATGATCGGGCTCATCTGGAGGTCCATCCACTGCCCCGGCAAACTTATCTTTGCACAGGACCTCATACTAGACCGGTAGCCAGGAAGACTCATCGCACTTCTCTACGACATGCACCGATTTTTTTTTTCTTCTCATTCCCAATTTCTCTGTACCAGCTTTTCCTCCCTATTTCTCTATATCTCTCACTCTCAAATCTTAAGAGTGAGACATCAGCATTGTAGATTTTCCATTTCACACCTTTCCATCCATTGTGCTGCTGCAACACATCCGCCTGAGAGTGAAAGACTAATTACATGTCCCCCATGGAGTGGAGAGCAGCCTCTCTCTCACCTGAAATACCCCTCATCATTACTGTGCTGAGCTGGCAACCAGGGCCGAGATTTAATCAAGGACTCAATGCAAGGAATGATGGAAAAGGAGGAAGGATGGAGAGAGCGAGAGACGACGGGGAAGCAGCAGCAGGAGGAGGAGAGAGAGAGAGAGCTAAATGACAAACGGAGAGGACAAAAACATAGAGATGCAGACATGGATTTCTGCTCTGCAGGCACAGCCTGTTCCCTTCATTTCCCCCCGTGTTCAAAGTAAACAAGATAGCCAAACCACAGTATCTCCCTCTAGAGTGAGAAAGAGAGGGAGGTGGAGACAGAGACGGGGATGAGGGAGGCATGCAGGCAGACATCTTTTACCTTCTGATGTGTCTGATGGTCCCATTGGATTCAGATGTGTATTACAGAGTATTATCTCTAAAGCCTGGTCTCTGTCCTCACCAGATGGACATGATGACTAAAACACTGTGGGTCACGGTTCCCTCGGCTCTGGGTTGTCCGGTTCAATCTTTCCCTCTAAACACTGGACATTATTTACCTTTTCTGTCACTGTTTCAACTGTTTTACAGTGATTCAGTCCATTAGTTGTTTATCTGCTCTTTTGATAGTTTCATGGTTGCAGATGAAGTCAGGTGGTTTTTCGTTCTACTGTTGGTGCTCTGCAGCTCAGCTCTCGGGCTCTGCTTGTGTGACTTTCAGAATGCTACAAAAGAAAAAGATGAAATAAAAAACATTCTGCTGAACTCTCTCCCACTCCCTCCTCTTTTAGACTCCTCTGTCTGACTGCTGCTATAATACAGACTGACATTTTTCTTAATATATATGTAGGAGCCATTAGTTATGTCTGTGTATTATAGTGGTAGCATACCACTATAAATTAGCAGTTTAAATATGAGGCACAGGGTCAACTGACATGGGGTAATGACGCGTGGGTGACGGGGAGATCGCACAGAATACTGTAAGCGAGACACTTCAGAGGGAGACCAGGAAACCAATACAACACTTTGTATTATCAGCAGTGAAATAGAATTGAACGGGAAACTCACCCTAAGATATATACGAACGGCCTGGAATCTCTCTGAAAAAGCGAGTAAGGAACAGGATCTTCTCCCGCACCCAGCGGAGTGGATATTATAAATGGTGTCTTAATGTTTTTAAAAAAAAAATCTATGTTGCACTTTATTATTATTATCTGTCTTTATATGTTGGACAGGAGAGAAATGTTTTTTTTTTTCAATTCTTCTGTATGTTTGCACGTGGCAGAATTGACAATAAAGCTGACTCTGACTTTGTTTTCTTTCACTCTGCTCTCCAGGAACGAAGGCGACTGCGTGGAAGGCATGGCGGAGATCTTTGACATGCTGCTGGCCACCGCGTCCCGCTTCCGCTTGCTCAAACTCAAACCGGAAGAGTTTGTCTGTCTCAAAGCTATCATCTTGCTTAACTCCGGTGAGGCAACGCGTACGTGTGTGTATGTGTGTGTGTGTGTGTGTGTGTGTGAGTGTGTGTTTGTTTACAATTTGAGTCACCTCATTTGAAAACATTGTCGGGGAAACCGAGTGTCAACTGAAGCCTGGAAACCCTGACAGCAGGAACACTACCCTCATGAATACAAACGCTCTCCACCTCGAGTTTCTGAGTCGCAGGTCTATGTTTTTTGTTCCTGAGAGTAAATATTGAACAGTGTCAAACTACACCCACAGAGGTGTAGCCTGGACGCTGCTCGGGCACATTAGAAAGGCCTGTACATATGCCCGATAACTGTCTCCATGACAACATGAGGCAACAAGAGGCCTGTGTTTGTCCCGGAGATTGAGCTCTTCTACATTAGAAACCGAGTGCACTGAAATACCAACGGGATGACACATCTGGCACAGCTGCTGGAGCCGGAGGAACGTTTGATTGCTGTGTGGGCAAAACCTTTTCTAATTAATGCCCTGCTCTTATTCCCATGTGTGAGTCAGATCTTTTATCGAAGTTGAAATCTTTTTTTTTGCAGGTTTTATCACATTGTCACATGAGCATGTCTGTATGAGATGTATTACTCCGACGGAAGTCTTTTTTTTTTAAGACCAGAAAGGTCAAATTTAATGTTGGCCTATGTGTTTCCTCGGTCAGGTGCCTTCTCTTTCTGCACAGGCACCATGGAGCCGCTCCACGACACCGCAGCCGTTCAGCACATGCTGGACACCATCACAGACACTCTCATACATCATATCGGCCAATCGGGAGGCCCGGTTCAGCAGCAGTCGAGACGGCAGGCCCAGCTGCTCCTCCTGCTCTCCCACATCAGACACATGAGGTGAAATTCAATTGTAAAATTTCTCTTTTTGTTTTTACCAGAATATGTTTTTTAACATATTCGGCTGAGAATCACGCTTCATTAATACCACAGTAGTTCTTAGAAGTAGGAGGAGCTTAAAAGATGAAGCTTAAAAAGGGTTTTGGCTCATTTTCGATGCTCCGTCTCGATTTAACTATGGTTGTGTCTGAAATCACTCACTCGTCCAGAGAGTTCTGTGTAGAGGAGTGCTTGGGGGAGGTCGAGAGTTTTACGGCAAAATGGTAAAAACACTCTTGACACTACTGGCGTCATTTCCTCTCGCCGCTGACGATGGGACCATCCGTAAAAAATAAAAATGTAAGCTATTTTGTTGAGTTGCCTCCTTTCAAAATGTTTGAGTGAATTGAAGTTCCTCTGGTAAGCAGTGATGCAGCGTATATATGCTGAGGGTTCGCTGAGGTTGTCAATGTGGAGGCATTTGTATCATTTTATATTTTTATACTATTCTGACTTTAATCATGACATCTTTATGAGAAACTATGCTATAATGTTTTTTTTCCACATACTTTGACTTTTTTCATAATTTTTCTATGACATACTATGTTTGTATGTTTTTTTTAATCACACATATATTTTCATTTACACTATTTATTCTATGACAGTTTTATGTTGTTGAAAAATGTGTTTCAGGTCGAATTCTCCGTTGTTCAGATGAGTTTTATTCACTGTGCAGTAGAGACCGACGTTCTCTGCAACCAGAGAGAGTTCTGGGCATAGTCATATACAGATGTATATATATACAGATATATAATACAGTTATGTACAGTTATATACAGTTGTATGCAGTTATATACAAGGTTACAGGAAATAACAGGTACGCAAAAGGTGTGGGTTGGGCTAAGCTCCTCAGGAAGGTCGAGGGACCTTGAAACCTTCAGCAGCCACGATGTGTATCTGTGGTTTGTCCAGTGGAGTTGGGCGTGGTCACTGACTGTGCATGCTGCTCGCTCACAATGTTTTACTCACACAGGTTTGTTAATCAATGTGAATTAGTTTCTGTCTGCACAAAGCTAACACACACTAGCAAAGCTTTCTATGACAATTTTATAATATACTACACTATAACCTTTAAGTCACGTTTTCATGACATGCTATTTGTGATTTCTTAAAAAAAAAAAAAAAACTTTTTTTTTTTTACAATATACTATAATTTTTTTTATGCCATAATATACTATGCCATTATTAAAGTGATTTAATATACGTTGTCATTCATTCACTGTATTTCATTTGTATGACATACAGTACCATGACCTTTTTAATCATGTCTTCATGACATGCTCATAAATAATGAGTATGTCATTATTTCTATTATATGACATTTTTTCAAAATTCTTTTTTTTGTTGAAAATTGTTTGACCTTTTTAATGACATTCATGACATACTATTATTCCTTCTGCAGTTTTTATGACATACTATATACTATGACATTTTTAATGACCTTTGTATGACAAACTATACTATGACATTTCTCATGACATTTTTCTTCGTCTTCATGACATACTTTTGTATGACTTTTTTACATTTATATGACATACTATACTGTGACATTTTTCCTGACATTTATATGACATACTATGACATTTTCTCTGACATTTATATGACATATATACTCTGACATTTGTATTTAAAAAAAACACCAAACCTTTTCATTTTTATGATGTACTATACTAAGACTTTTTCATGATATATTTATGACACGATACTAGCCTTCATGGTTAGTATCGTGTCACCCCATGAACTGATTCAGTCATAAACTGCACATTTCCTCATCTCCCATTTTTAAAATGACTTTCTCTGCAGCAACAAAGGCATGGAGCATCTCTACAGCATGAAGTGCAAGAACAAAGTGCCTCTGTACGACCTGCTGCTGGAGATGCTGGACGCTCACCGCCTCCACCGCCCGGACAAACCAGGTGAGGCGTGGTTCCACGCTGACGGAGAGCCTCTCTCCGCCACCAGCAACGACAACAACAACTGCAGCAGTGTCGGCTTTTCGGGCGGTTCCAGTTCAGGACCCCGAGTCAGCCTGGAGAGCCCGAGCAGAGTCCCGACAGTCCTGCAGTATGGAGGATCCCCTTCTGACTGCACCCACGTCCTATGAGACCGAGCACAGAGCGCAGCATCTGAAGGTGATAGACATGTGTAGTACAGGAGGGCGTGTGGGAATGACACAAAATGGTTGTATTTGAATTAATTTCATGAGATAATTATTTATAAATTAAGTGATTTTATAGTTGTAGTTGTATATTTTTCCTTTGCACTACTCCAATTCACTACAATGAGCGTCAATGCAGTTAATCTTTTATGCTGCCTTTCATAATATCTGTGATTTTGAGTCAGCCTTCAACAACTCTACAAGTACAGCTCATTATCAAAGCGGCAGGTGTTGGGTCATATCGTGGCACTCTGGTAGCTTTGAAATGACGAGCAGCTCATTTTTCTTTCTGTTTGCAGAGACCAAAGTGCACTTCCTCTGGGCTTTAAGGGGCTATCGGGCTTTATTTTTACTTTTTACATAATAAGGATGATTATGCACTTCACTATGATACAACTGTAATCTACTTTGTTTAAATTCCAATATTGTTAATAATTGTATTTTCTGTCCACATACAATAAAAAAAATTAAATATATTTTGGAAGAAAGTCATTCTAATGATGAAATTGGGAAATGATCAGTGCCTCAGGATATCTGTTGAGTTTTAAATAACTAAAAAAAATTTGCACGATCAAATCCTAGAACACTGAATACATAAAGGAAGCCAAGCTTTATTGTTAGGAAACGTGCCCCTTTCCACAGCTTTTCGTGTGTAGTTGGTTTGTTCTTTATGCTTACCTGCGCCAAAGTTTGTTTTTCCCTGACTTAGTCTTAAATATTTGTTTGTGTGGCAGAGAGAATGAGCTATGAGGGGCTCCAATCGTATTTTATGCCAAGATGTTTGACTTGATGCAGTCGTTCAACATTTCAAACACTTCAAAGCTACAAGAAGTTATTGTTCATCCACTATTTTGGTGATTACATGTCAAGTTTGACTGGATTTACGCCTCCAGAAAATGTATCGTAATCCGTGTACACATGCGTTTTATTTTTAATTGTGTTTAAATAAGACGGAATTTGATCAAATTAAGAACATTTCTGATACGGAAAATTACCAAATAGATCTTGAACATCTTCCTCTCCAATGACACAAATAGTTGAAGCTGTACTCTTTAGCACAAAAAAAAGCAGGAAATTAAAATGTATGTTGCCAGGAAAGAAATTCAAAACAAAAAGTTAGTGAAGTTTCAAGTCATGAAATCTGGAGTCTGTGCCAATGAAGTCTGGAAAGTTATCATAAAGTAAAAATAAATTATTTAGCCACTTGAGTTGTGAAGTGTACATCCAGTCAAACCTGAACTGACATGTCATATGTTTACTGTGCATAAAAATAAAAGCATTCATGGGGAAAATATTGTTCAGTGTTTTTATCCTAAAGTCACACACGTAGGACACACGTAAATATTTTATGTTTTTATTATTTGCAAAGAGTATTCTTCATGAAGTGGGCATTAGCAAACTGTACATACATAAATAACATTTTCATATTTCATCATTTTTTACAGATTCTGCAGAATACTTATCGCAGTTAATACAAAGCTCACTATTTCATGTCGCAGTCGTCTACTAGAGCACTACCAGTGATCGTTTGGCTTTCTTAAAAGCAGGGGACTTTCAAGTGCATGCTCAAACAGAAAGATAAAAAAATAAGTGCCTGTATTCAAAGGCATTTCAACAAACATACTTATCAGTTGAGAACAGTTGTTTTTTTCTCCATCTCATTTCATATTTGCCCCAAATACTGAAATTAAACAGAAATAAATGCCTTGGCTATTGGGGAGAGAAGTCGGCCATCTTGGCCGGACGGCTTCAGAGCAGTACCTCCGGCAGTGCTATACGGTCCAATTTGAGCTTTAGCGCCATGTGAATACATGATCTCCAATAAAATGTTTCAAGTTCGTCCTTCAGAAAATACTCCTGCTGAGCTGATTTCTGTGCCGCTTCAGTCGTTAGGTTTGAATAGTTCTTCACATCTGAGACTGAATGATTGCTACTACAACTGCAAGTCTACTGTACAATTTACGGGTACAATAGCCCACTCGAGGTGGTTCTTTAGCTTAATCAATACT
Source organism: Clinocottus analis (assembly GCF_023055335.1). Taxonomy (NCBI): domain Eukaryota; kingdom Metazoa; phylum Chordata; class Actinopteri; order Perciformes; family Cottidae; genus Clinocottus; species Clinocottus analis. The sequence goes on from NW_027175876.1 coordinate 6,961,888, forward strand.
AACAATCTATAAACTGATTGAACGCTGAATAAATAATAGCAGCACTGGATATCATGGACAAAAAGCACGGTCGACTTTGGCTCCCAACATACAGTATATAAATAGTGCTTTGTTTTCATTGATTTCTCAGGTTTCTTCATGACCCTTAAAAAATAATATACACATTTAGGTTAAAACAGGAAATATCTAGACTAAAGGGAGGGGTTCTCCAAATGAAGGTCCATTTAATCTGGAGAGTGGACTTAAAGGGTTGAGGTGATCTCAGGAGAGTGGGTGTGCAATATAACATATCACCTCTGAATCACTTCATAAAGCATAAAAGCACCCCAGCAGGGGGAGAGTTTGTTGCTTTAGGGCACTGGGTGAAGAGGAAACATTCAGTGAAGTCCTTGGCAAAGCAGCAGGTAGATAGTCCGCTGCTCCTCATATGGGCGGAGGTCCATTGGTGTAGCGCAACATGGGGTGGAAGGAGCGGGCAAAGTTGTTGGCGTAGTGGCAGCTGTAGTCCTCCTCGCTCATGGGCACCAGGCAGGCCAGGCCGATCAGGAGCAGAAGGAGCAGCTGGACGGGAAGCGCAGCCCTGAGGACCCGCAGCAGGAAGGACTGGCCTTTTGAGGAGGATGAGGAGGAGGAGGAGGAAGAGGAAGAGGAGGAGACGTCATCCGGAAGGTCAGAACGGGAGGAAACGCAGCCAGCGGCGCCTGGTGATCTGCTCCGGCTGCCAGAAGACAGAGTTCAGTTAAAGACAGCAGAGAACAGACCGGAGTTCACTAGTATTTGCAAATCAGGTTAAGTGTCAAAACTAAAACAATACATAATTCATGTTCGAGAAGTATGAAGGCAAGAAGTTCTTTTGATTGAGCTTTGTTAAAAAGGTAATAGTATGCCATAAAAAGTAATTGTATAGTATGTCATGAAATGTCGTAAAGCGTAATTGTCTTAAAAAAAGCTATGAAAAAAAGTCATAAAAAAGTCATAAAGTAATTCATCACACGTCTTAAAAATGTCATACTCAAGCATGTCTTAAAAATACCCATTAGAAAGTCATAATATTGTCAATTATTTTTTAAAACAAATTTCAAAGAATGGTACGTCATACGTAGCGTATAGACAGAAATAATCAGGAGACGCAATAAATCTGGCAATTCTGTCATTTCAAATAGTCTAAAAAAACGTGTTTGCAAATACTACTTTACCCAAGTCTGACAAATGAATGAAGATTCAACAAACACTCAACAGGAAGAAAAGTGAAAAAGCAGCAAAAAGACTCAAATTCAACCGCCGGAGAGATCGAGAAAGTGACAAAAGTTGAACACCGAGACACACGTGTCCAGTGGACCTGCATACACGCACACATGACAGGCAAAAACCACAAACACTCGGAGAACGCCGGCTGTGTCTCACTGGGGGAACCGCTCTGGCTTTAGAGCCGAGTGTGTAAGAGTTCAATGCCACGTCTCATTCCAAACGGGCAGGAGAAATGCCAAATGCCTCGCTGCAGATTTCCACAGTGAGAGCCAAGACTCAAGGGAAATAACGGCATGTTCTTACTGCGACTCATCCTCGAGGAGGCTCCCTCACTCTATAGCCTCCCTCTTATATTTAGTCCTCCTGGATGCTACAATACGGCTGCTGTCAGCAAGAGGAACATCATTGTGTGTGTGTGTGTGTGTGTGTGTGTGTGTGTGTTCATATATGTAGTTCATGGCGACCCCTCCTGCCTTGTTGGATTTCAGTTTCCAAAAGCCCATTCATGTGAGATAGAGTACTTGCTTGGTATATACAGGACAACACTTATGGCAAGACTTGTCTAGGCTGAGTTGTCACCAGGCATTTGTGTTAATGTTGTTGGCATTTAATGGAAATCATAGAAAGTTAGATCAGAAATGACAGAGAGTCAGAGGTGGGTAAGTTAAGATTGTCTGGAAAGGAAACATAGGAAACAAGGTGGGAGTTAAGGTAGAAGGAAAAAAAAAAAGCAGGAGTTATTGCATCATATCCTCCTTTCAACTACGAAGAGAATAAAACAGGAAGGAAAAGGTGAAGAAAGAAAAACAGAGCTACAAGAACCAGGGCTGAGGGGCCACCGGGATTCAGATAATGACATCTAGTGGAGGAGAGCGCTGCATCACTCAGAGAGGAACGGCAAAAAGTATGACCAGGCAATATCTCATGATGCCATTCAAAAAGCAGCCGGGCAAAGAGAAGCAGTGAAACAAAACATTTAAAGGAGAAAGGGAGCGGCCTGATGTAGGCGATTCCCCACTCGTTTAAGAGCTGATAACATGGTCTCTAGAATGAGGGAGGATCATGGAACGCATGGTTAAAGCCATAAAACCAATCAACTAAAGCAGCTAACATCATATATCATCCAACAAGCTCATATATTTTACAATTAGTAAAACATATCGTATTGTGATTAATTGATTTTCTCATGGATTGAATGACTATAAATCACGTTTCTAGGCATGGCTGTGGTTCCATCATCATCCCATGTTTCTAGAGTCCGGGAGAGAGGTACCTGTGGCGCGGGCCGCTCTTAGGGTGTCCTGGGTGGGCCTGACTACTTTTGCCTCGAGGCTGTACCACGTAATGAGCAGGGAGGGGTAAAAGAAAGAAAAGAATGTTTCAGTCAAGGGCAAATAAAGACAAAGCTTTAGATGAGAGAAAAAACAAATAACATAAAGAGCCATAACATCGCTAGAGAAGGAATCATCAACAACGAAAGAGCAGCAACATAATCAATGACGGTGATTGACTTTCAGAACCAAGAAATCTGGCTTCTCTGGACTAAATTAGTTCAAGTCAAAAGAAACTGACAGAATTAAATATGCTTAACCATTAGTTACATAGTTGTAAAGAAGGAAAAAAGTAAGTTATTTCATAAATTAATTCCAAAAATGAGACCTAAACTAAACTATTGCAGAACAGTTTTAACAAGTGAAACGAAAAGCCAGGTTTTCTTGTACATTTTTGGCAGATCAACATGGTGTGGGCAGCACAAACATCTTAAAAAATGAGGGTTGGGGGAGGGGCAGCACACAATATGTTCATATGCACGTTAGTAGAACAATTGAAAAAGGGAAAACATCCATATCAATAAAAATAAAAGGGGGAGTCAAGTGAGAATAAGTAAGTATTTTGCGGTTTCTTATTGAACATCATGAGGGTAAAACATTACCGATCGTTTGCGACTTTGGACAGTCACCCTTGACTCGGGACCAGCTGACCCACAGATTTCTGATTTGCCAACAGGCAACGATAAGCAATCCTGAGAAATAAAGCAAAACAACAACCGTCACTACAATGTTCGACATAAAGCTGCTGCAGATGGAGAGGCAGCGGCCGCTCCTTCAACATCTAGCGAGCCCTCGCTCATTCGCTTTATATTCAGCATTTCTCTGACCTGCCGCGAGCCCGTGGTCTCCAGTCTCCTCTCCAGCCCGTCCAGGTCTGCGCTGACCTCCCTGAGGAGCAGCCTCAGCCTGTTCAAGATCACGTGCACCTTCTCCTGGGCCTCCAGACACTCGCTGCCCTGAGCTTGGACCTGCTCCGAGGCCGGCGGCTGCAGCAGCAGCGTCAGCGGTTTAGTGTTGACCAGCAGCTGAGCCGACAGCTCCTGAAGAGACGACACCTTCTGCTGCGAGTCCAGCAGCTCGCGCTTGATTTTCTGCAGGAAAAAAAACACACACGAAAAGAAGAGATAGCGGAGTCAGCAATGTGGTCGACATCTTTGTCTCCAATTTTTAAGAGAAAATAAAGAGCGCTTTGGCTCTCATGTTCATCTGCTAAGTTATTTCTGAACATATTTTAATTCATTAGTATTTGTTATCAGACATTGTATTAATGCTGCTGTTTAACGGTGAGATTAATATTTAAAAAGCACGAGCCTGCTGCACATTCAAAAGACATACCGTCAGTGTTTTGTGATGAGCTCGTAGTGTTTCCCGGTCCAGTCTGGGCGGGATCGGCACCACCTCATTCCTCCTGCGGTCGATGTTCTCCAGCCACAGCAGCAGGCCGTGGCTCATCTCATGGAACTCCTGAAATGGCATAATTGGCATTAGCTATGTGTTTTAGCATGGCTATGACATAAAGTCACATTATAGTCAGTCATACACGTTACAGAATGTCATATAGAGTAATGCAAAAAGTCAGAATGTAATACGACTGTCTCTTGATTATTGTTTCATAAATTTAAAATACAAGGAGCTGATTTGAAGTTCATTCCTCAAAACATACAATGTTTTGTTTGTGTACAACATTTTAAAACTTTTTTTTGCAAAGTTCTATTCATATAGATACAGGCTGAAAGTTATAAAAATGAAATGTATTTTTGTACAAAAGAAGGTGTAACACAATCAGAGAAAAGGTTGCCAATGAAATGGTATTCTTTCCGTACCTGGCACTGCATGAGCGCCCTCTGTAGCTCTTCCCTCCAGCCCTCCAGGGAGGTACCTAGCCGATCCCAGCGTGTGTTCATCTCCTTCAGCTTGTCCCTCAACTCCCACGCCTCCTCGGTGTCAGCCTCGGATTGGAGGAACTCTGCACTGCTCAGATTGATGGACAGGACCTCTGACTTGTGGGCATCGACCCCTTTCAGCAGCTCCTGAGGAGGCGAGTCAAAGGGGAAAGTAATCAAAACAGCATCTACATCTGGTAGATTATTTATAATGACACTGAACCATGAATGGGGCCAGACTGACTGGCTACAAGGTAGAGTAAGCTGAGAAAACACGAGGTACGAACAGACATCAGTGCAGCAAGATTAGGCTGCGTTTGATGTTTGTCATTAGGGTTTTATAGAACAGTGATATTTTGCAGATGTTTTACAGCAGCAACAGCGGGACTAGGTATTGAGGAGTGAATGTGTATGTAAGTGAGAGGACATACTTGTCAGCACCCTGCATGCAAAAGAGGACATTATGACCAAGGCCAGTGGAGGCAAATTACTGCAGACAAACTGTATTTCATGTACAGTTCTTAAAATTATACTGTTCAGGGACTGACAGATAAAAGTGCCAAGAATGCTGATGCTGCAGAACGGATGGTTCCAATTTCCAAATGCAAACAAAAGGAGCTCATAACAGCGTCCAGAGACTTTGATTATTCTGCTGTCTCTGAAAGAGACACGAAGGAAACGCACCTTGAGCTTCTTGATTCTCTGCTGGATGGTGTGTATGTCGGTGCTGAGATCGAGCTCTCGCAGCTGGTTGAGTTCGGCCTCCGACTGACCCAACCAGTCCTGCATGGCCTGCAGATCTGAGATCAGTTGCTGCCACTGCTGCAGGTTCTGCTTGTGCTTGTGCTTCTCACTCAGAGTCTGAGCCTGGATCAGCTCCCAGCGCTCGATCACACCTGAAGGAAACCAGACCACATATATTAAACATGGCTGGAAGGGATAATCTATCATGAATTGTGTACGTTTGTACACAACTGACCTGCACTTTGAGCGTCTGTGCTGGTGGGGTTGATGAGTCCTGGCATGTCATCCTCATCTTCAGTCAGCTCTCCCTCCGCTCTCTTCACGGCATCTATACTGCCTCGACACTCTCCCATCAGGCGCATCTGGAGTGATCAAGTCAATGTCATACGTTTTGGCTTGAAATAAAAGTGAATACAATCCCACGTGCATGTCAGAATGTGCCGGACTCACGTAGCCCATGTATGTGGAGTCCATGTCGGGGCTGGAGCTGTGGACGGTGGCCTCTCTCTGCTGGAGGTGGTATCGCCCTGCATCCAGAGCCTGATCCAGCTGTCTGAGACTGGCCTCCAGTTGGCCCGCCTCACCTGCACAAAGGTCACAACAAGGTCAAAAAAAGTAGGAGGGCAAATGTATCCATGACTTTTCATGCGCGTGCTGTTGGTGAGGAGACTCTGTGGTGGCATGCATTAGTCTGAATTGCTAAATAACAAAGAAACACACAAGGCAGGTTTTTATTCATATTAATGACAATATTAGCTGTGAAAGAAAAACAAAAACAAAGAGCACACGCGCAAGTATAAATGCAATGACATTAGCATTTAGTGATCTGGACTTCAGCATGCAATAATGTCACTTTTAATATGCCAGCGTTTTTCTGGATGGTGGGACATGCAGTCTGGATGGTGCTTCCTCGTGTGGTTGTGTTTTAGTGGATGTTTATGGCATGCTTTAATATGTCATGCTGCAGCATTCCTTATCAGAACCGGGGATTGCTGTTTCCTACCAGAGGACGATTTCAATGTTTTCTCAGTCAGTTTTATATAGGCCTCTGGGCTCTCTGGGATAACTACATCTGGGAAGAGAGACATACAACATACACTACTTACAATGTGGGCATGATCGAATGTGATATCTGTGCTAATTTCTAAAGAATTGTTAATGAGTTTGCATTGATCTGGATGTTCAGCTCAGAGCTCTCGATTTGAAATCTTTAGAAATGACGGGACCTCATCTGAAGACTTTTTGGTTGAGAGTCCCCAGGTGTCTCGTTTTAAAGACAGCTTCTACAGCAACATGTGAACACATTACAATAATGGAAACACATGTTTGTGTCATAATTTATTACTTCATGATTTAGTTTTTATTTGATGGCATACTGAATGTCTTGTCGTTTCTCATACTTGAGGAAACAATGATTATTTACTCAACCCTTAAACCATTTACACGTGATCAACTCTACTAAACATAACTCTTTCTTTTAAAAACACATCACTTAAATAATATTTATTTCAAAAATACACTAAATGAGCACATAACTGTTGTTGCTCTACAACTAATAATACATTTAATATTTGATTCAAACTGCTCATCAGCATTCATTCATATACTTGGTTTGAATTCACCAACCTGACAGCACTGCGACAGCCGTCCTCAGATACTCATCTTCTTCCTCTTGGCCTTGGCTCCTTTCCCCTGGGCCTCGTCCTCCAGGGCTGTCCAGGCCTCTGCTCAGGTCGTAGTCGTGGTCCCACTCCAACGGGATGGAGTCCACGCTAGCCGGGGTGTCGCGTCCCGAGCGGTCCGCCCGGATGAGGGCGGTCGTACCCGAGGCTGGACGGCTGGACGTCCGGGGCAGAGAGGAGTCGCCCCACTGCAGCTCGGAGAGCTCGCCACCTTCCTCCATGTCCAGCTCCCTGTCTGAACCGTCGAGCTCATCATCGGCCAGCTGGAAGACGGGAAAACATTCGTAGAAAGAAAGAAAGCAAGGTGATAAGAGGCACAGAAAAATGCAAGCATGAGAGACAATGCCAAATAACACACAGAAAATAGAGTCAGCCACTTTTGAGGTTAAATAATGATGTATTACATATCTTCAACTCTGTGAGAGAGCAGTTAGTGATGCGAGTGTGTGTGTGCTGTTAACATATGTCACCTGAGTGTGTATTCTGATCCCTACAAGCTGTCAGCGTGAGACTATGTTTGACACGTTTTCAGCGTGTAGGAGGACAGCTGTCGTGTACGTGTCATAGTCTTTACTCACAGGCAGTCGTGTGAGCTTCTTGTAGTATCTGTCGACTCGTCCAAAAACCTCCTGGCAGTATCTCTGCAGCTCCTCCAGCTCCTCCTCGATGACGGCGGCGTCCAGAGGTTCACTCTTCTCAATCAGAGCTTCCCCCTGTCTGAACACCAGCTCAATCTTCCCCGTGTTCAGGTAGATCTCCTGCTGGAAGGCCTGAGAAGCACAAACACAGAGCACAGGTCAGATAACTGCATCTAACAATAATGCAGATTATCTAACACTGTATTTAGCATTTAATATTTAGTGTCATGTATTCAATTAAATGTTTGAATTTCAGAAAATCACAGTTAAGCCAATTTAAAATGAAGGCCTCAAACCTGTTAAAAAACTAAGACTTCACTTTACAATGACGCAAAGAGGAGGAAAGCAATCACATCTTTGTATTTGAGAAACTTTAACCAGCAAACATTTTGAACTCTTTCTTAATAATCAATTAACCAAATATTGGTTTCAGCAATTGAGCGCAGCAAGACTTTTTAAACTCCACTTACATGACTACATTTAATATGATTTGTAGCCTCTTCCTTTTTTCTCCGCAACAAAAACATGGTATATATTATATGTTTCGTACTGATTCGTGGAGTCTTCATTTTAAACTAAATGCACTGTTCTTGCAATGTTTGGGTTCTGTATCAAGTTGGCTTGTTGAGTCAAGAACCAACACTCCCGTCTTACCCTGAGCTGTTTTATCTTGGCCTGTACGTCACACTCAGAGAAGTGCTCTATGTTGGTCAGTTGGAGGTCCATCTCAGTGAGCCACACCAGGATAATGTCTCGTGCCGTCTCAAACTCCTCCCTCTGGCTGATGAAGTGCTGCATAAACACAGACAAACAAACAAATATACTTTAATGCTTCTCTTTATCTCTTTAACTGAAGTAGTTCATAAGATAAGGTAATACAATTGGATATGGACATGGTTCATTGATACGAGAATAATAGAAGAGTTGGTCAGCACTGAAATATTACATATATATTACAACTAACTCTTGCAAACGTCAGTCAGTGAGCCAACAAGCGAAAACAAATGTTACCTTGAGTCTGCGTAGAATGGCGGCCACCCTCCTCTGCAGGTTATCCCATCGCCTGTTCCCATCATGCACCATTTTCCTGAGTTGGCAGGACGAGTCAGTGCGGTTCTCCCGGGCCAGGCGACGGTACTGTTTGTTGATGAGCTCCAGCTGGGTCAGGCACTCCTGCACCTGTCGCTGGAAGGCCTGCAACAAAAAAAAACAGACACACATATCCAAACACACACAAGTTAAAGATCTGAATAGGACACACACATTTGGAAATACACATGCAATATTACATTTGACTCTAAGTGTTTTTATGTGCATGCACAGTGAATACAAACAATAAACAAGGACTACGATGCCCCCGAATCTGTAAACATGTTTTCTGTTCTGCAGTGAGAAAGAAAATGCTAAAAACAAACAGATATAATATATAAACAAAAAATATCACACTAATAAGAGGTGTAGAAGCTTAAAATCCTGAAATATCAATCTGTAACTAAACTTTAAATTTCCAATCGGGCACAAAGCAGATCCAAATGGTGGTTACAGGCCGTAGAGCAGGAATGTGCACGTGCACAAAGATAGACTGCAGCAGCTGAGCAGACCAGAGCAGACGAGTTTAAGCAAGATCACACTCTTCTCTTTTTTCTATGATCTATCGCTCACATGGAAAATGTAAATGACTGACGTGAAACTTTAAAAACATCATAGCATGCAGATATAAAAACACAACATTTAAATCAAGCTACCAATTCAGCATGTATACATGCAAACACTGTGCAACTGTGTTAACAAACATGAAATAGACAAACCTCAAACTTTTTGAGCTCTTCTTTAGCGACAGTATACAGAACTCCAGAGGAGTTCGGCAGGGCTGCTGTTCTTTCTGAGGTCTTCAGCCAATCTTCAAATCTGGAGTAATCATCCAGAAACCTCTGCCACAACCTCCACGTCTCCTCAATCCTGCACAGATGAAACTGCTCAGTGATGTCGTTTTAAACGTCTTAAATATAAACACATGGTTCTATGATTAGTATTAAAAGCAAGAATATTATAGTATACTATAAAAGGCAGTGGGATCTTGTCGGTATCAAGTGCATGTTGATGTATTCTCATAGATCAAAAACACTGAATTGCCCAATCAAGGCATAGTTATAGAAAGAAACCTGTCTGCTATGTCTGCTCAAATATAACTTATAAAACTCTTAAACCACACAAAAGATGTCCCCTGGGCATGAATATGAATGCATATGTATAAAAGAATTGATGAAAGTGGCACTGACTTGAGCCTCCTCTCCATGGACATTGCACAGATGTTCCTCCAGCGCCTGTCCAGCCCTCTGGTGGCGTGCTGGATGGAGTCGCACTCCGTCTCGGTGGAGCAGGCGTCGCAGTCGTGGAGGAGGACTTCACACAGGTTCAGCACTGACGCCACTCCTGTGCTGTGTTTCTCTATGTCCCTCTGCAGCTCCTGCAAGCCAGAATGATAACTTGATTTTTCATGTTGTTTGTGTGTCTTTTAGCATTTCTCGCAATGCTGGAAAAATGTTGCTTGATGTCTCCTGACCCTACTTGCTTTTGCTCCACATGTGGATTCTATGCCATACATTAACAGTAAATGTATGTGTTAGCTAAGTCTGCAGCTCTGAAGAGGAAGGAGGTCAGTGGGGTCTCGCGTTTAGAGCTGCATCTTGGCAAAAAGAAGGATACTGACACTGACTGAAGGCGAGCTTTAAGCAAACAGCCAGACATGTATTCATGCTGGGATTTCCTCCTGTGATTCAGCAACACTCATTTTCCACCAACGCAGGTTGAGTCATAAAGTGCTGCTGTTTCTACAGTTTTTACATAAAAAGGACATACTGACAAAGTAGATGAGCTTGTCTGTGTCTGTGAAGGTGCTTGTACATTTGAGTGTGCGTTTGTCTCGTAGTGTGCGTGCAAGACGTGATGTAATTTCCACTTAGCAAATATTTTTTCAAACAGAGAATGTGTTGATTAATTTTGCATTCTTAGAAGGCTTAAAAAAGAAAATATCAATAAAGTATTCTGCTTGGGAATGCGTGTGGTCCCACTTGCCTGCTGCTGGTTGAGTTTCCTCTGAATCTCCTGGTCGTCACAGGTGTCGTAGACGATGGGCCTGGACAGCTCTGTCTCGATGTGAGCCAGCCATGAACGCAGGCTGCTCATGTTTTTATCCAACTGCTGCACGGCCACAAGGGTCTCCCTCAACTTCTTCACCCTGGTAGACAAACAGATGCCAGAGCAGAAGAGAAACATGAGGTTGAGGAGGAGTATTTCTGAACTGCATAGATAAATATGTCGGAAGTGATGAATCCTTACGTGACCTGACATAACAACTGGGAACCATTTGTCATATAGTTTTGATAAGAGTGAAGGAGTTGGCCACATTATATAACATAAACAAACCAAAGACCATTATCTGGTAACAATAGACACATTTAGCGTGCCGAAACCTGCTTTAAGGCGTCTCACAACATGCTGTCGTAATTTAATTTCCCCGTTCACATTACGGGATGATATATTGCATAACTGTCACACATAATCTACTGCACACACTACTCTTTGGTCAAACGCAAACTGCAAATAATTAAGGTATAAGCAGCATTTGTTTTAACTTGTTATATACGGTTGCTCAGCTTCACTGGTTTATTTTGATTTCAATCAAACAATGCTTCTATCTCCACCGTCACTAACAATGACAGTACCATCCTGCTGTTGTCTGAACTATCAGGAACTCACTGTACTGTACAGTCCTGTAACCCCGACTGTACTCCAGAAACCCAGACTTGTTTAAATAACATTTAAGAAAATATTTTTACACGGTTATACCAGATCTCCAGTTAACCATAAAACTACGACAAAATAAGTAAAATAAACATTGCAAAAAGAAGATGTAGCTCTTTGTAGCGCAGAAACATATTTAAAACTTTCCTATCTGTGTGAAGCACTTATCATAAATAATCCTTGAGAAAGATTATGCTACATAGCGGGAGCTGGATAATAACATATAACATGATCTATTTTAAGAGAATGAGAAAAATAAACTTTGCATGAAGAAAGCACATGGAGCTCTTTCAAGACTGTAAACTCTTGTTGTGTACAAAGCGGTCTTAGGAAAACAAAAATTCTCAAGTTTCTCCTGCCTGTTGACATCACAGTCACAATCCGGCAGATCCTCACTCGGGCATCCTGCCATATTATCCGTGCCTAAGTCCAAAACCATGGGGGTGCAGAATTTCCAAAGGTGACGTTAAAGTCAGGAAGCGTAACGTTGCCGATCCAAACACTCTTCTGACTTTTGTCTGTGTGCTCCACATGGAAGTGTCTCTGAACTCTGTGCGGAAGGGGAGGGGGCGAGCAGGTAGTGGTGGCACAACTGTGACGACTCAACTGCTCTCCAAGGTTAAAAAAAGAGAACCCCAACAGTTGTGTGTGGGTGTGTGGGTGTGGGTGTGAGTGTGCGTGTATAGGGGCGGGGGAGGAGGGAGGAGGGAGTGCCTGAGAGTGACAAGTGCTGCTGTTTCTAAAAAGAGACGTACAGTCAGAGGCATGTGACACAGAGCTGGCCTGTGTCTGAGTATCATACACCAAACACACACAAATGGGACTGTGAACAGACGCAACAGCTGGAGGCTCCATGCACGAGAGCAAACCTCAACGGATAGTGCACAACGAGAAGAGAACATTTCCACTAAACCATATCCGCTGGAGAATAATAGATCCTTGTTTCTTCGTAAAATAAAACCTCCAAAATCTGTCAATAAATGAACCCACCAGAAAAAGAAATCTCAAGAAAACACTTGCATGTAAAGTGCTCTGCACTCTAAGACTCTACAAACTGTTTGTCCTGTTGTTTTTAAGCAAAAGACTTTATAAAGAGACAAAGAGAGTGCAGCTGTCTGCATGAGGTCGGACACCGTCCTCCCCTTTCTTCCTTCATCCACTACAATCTCAGAGGACAACAGCCGGAGGACTGCAGGGGGGGAGGGGCGATGGGGCAGCTGGGTAGTTAGAGTCAATGTTTGGGGTCATGTCACTTTCAATTCACAACACACAGAAAGGAGGAGTTTATGTTTTACATAGTTTCAAGATTAAATTAACACAAAAAATTAAAAAGAATACCATGTTGCCAACTACTCTGTAATGCCAACTCTGGTAAGTGGAGGGAAAATGTCATGAAGATACCATAGTAACAAAGAGAGGCCAAAGCAAACCTTCATTGATAAAAAAATAAATAAATACTCCACTCGGAGGAGTGATGCGATATATATATACATATATATATATATATATACATATATATATATATATATATATATATATATATATATATATATATATATATATATATATATATATATATATATATATATATTCATTGATCAGACCACAAGCTACAGCCAAAATAGATGGTGATTAAATAAACCTGTGTACAATTGTTCTTGTACACACATTTTGTTTTTAACCTTTTTAAATAATAATTGTGTCCATCTGACTGATATTATCCATGAATCATGCAATATAAGACCATGAGTAGCTTCAACCATCAAACAACCCTCTGAACCGGCTCTTCAGAGTCTTGGACACCCACCTGGCGGCGATGAGGTCCAGCAGGTGTTGCCAGCGCTCGCTGACTTTGCTGAGTTTGTGTTGGATCTCGGCCGCCTTGCTGTCCTGGCTGGACCTGGCCAGGCGCGCGCCCATAATCTGCAGCTGCTGCTTGTTCTCCTGAGCTACACCGATCTCCTCCTGGTAGTCCTGGTAGAGAGACATGCAGTCGGTCACCACTGGGAGGTGCGAGTGTGGTGTATAGTGTTTGTGTGTCTATGCAACTGTGCATTAGAAGTACAGATGAGACCACGTTAGTAAATCAAGGTTTGTTTTTAAAGAAATCTCAATACATTTGCCCTTTTTTTAAGGAACCTTTTAAAAAGTACACATGTTGATAACCCTTGTCTGCAAGCTATAGTGGTCTCAAGTTAATTTATTGCTCTAATTGTTGTAAAATCATAGCAAATAATTAACATTTAGGTATAATTTGGGCAGTAAACATAGTACATAGTACATAAATCCATCTGTCCATAACAGTGGCCAAGATTTGGGAATGTCAAAACTATCTGGGCTCAGTTTGTTGTGCCGAGTGAACGTCTTCATGAATAGTGTTGCGTTTCATTAATTTGTACATTTGAGGTATGTTTTCTGTTGCGTTAAATCACCTTGCGGAGCTTTTCGATCATCTCTTCAATGCTGATGTCTCCATTCTGAGAGACCTTGCTCTCCATCTGCGTGAGCCACTCGCATAGCTCCTTGTTTTTCTCATTGAACACCGCCCACTCGTTCAACTTCTCGCTCACTTGCTGCCTGCGTAGAGAAAGCTGAAGGGGCAAAAAGAGTCAAAATATGAAAAACACGTGACGCTTTGGTGGTTAACAAAGATTAAACGGAAAGCACAGAATTGACGCAAGATAAACTTAAAGAAATAATTAATAAAATAGATGATTAAACATTTTATGCACAAAAAAATACTTAAGCATCAACGAGACTATGCCCAGTTCTGGTAATTAAATCCACAAATTGAGGAAGACACTGCAGATTGTAACACAAATAAGTCTGAGATTACACAGAGAAAATTTAAAATAGACCAGTATCAGCCTTTCAAAACACCCAACAAAAAAATGAAAATAATATCCTGGTCTAAGATATGATCCATGCGTCTGTGTGAATCTACCTGGTGGCAAACCTCCCCCCACTGGCGCTGGAGCAGCTGGAGGCGTTCCTGTAGGACTGTGATGTCATCTGCACTGACCACGCCCTCCAAGGAGTCCCTCAGCAGGAACAAGGAAGTGAGGTCATCGGTCCAGCCCTCCACACTGCTTTCCAACTCCTGCATCCACATGAAAAGAAATGATTTACAAAAGTGGTGACCCATAATCTTAAACGTGTGACACTCAGATTAGCCTGCTCACCAACAGCCAAAGTCTAAAGCAGGAAAACCACAAAACAGAATAACTGAAGCTGAACTGCAGCGGCTGCACCCTCATAAATAGTGATGAAGAGAAGCAAAACAGAAAACTGTCTATAAATAGTACAGCAAAACGTTCCTCAGAAAGATACACAATTCCTACTAAATGATTTAGTTTTTCAGAAAATTAAAATAAAAAAGAGTAACATGTTAGAGTCACATATTAATACAAATCAGATCCATTGAAGACTAAAGCGCAATATAAAGTAACGGACGCATCAAACCTTGTGTCGCCTCCTCTTCCGTCATTGTGACGGTTTTGCAGCGGTGTAATCATTTGTTGACCTGGAGAATGTCTCCATTATGCAATACGCACAAAAGGAAGCACACACACATACAAAAATATACCCCCACTGCAAGCAGGGATGCTGTGTCTCTCTCTCACTCTCATGCGCATGCTCTCTCTCTCTCTCTCTCTCTCTCTCTCTCCCTCTCTCTCTCTCCCTCTCTCTCCCTCTCTCTCCCTCTCTCTCTTTTGCCCCACCCCCTCTTTTCTTTCAGCTGATGCTAACTATATGCAGCTATTCTCACAGCCCTCCTCCTCCTCCTCCCTGAGGAGCTCAGGACATGTCAAGCATGAAGCATGACTGTGTGCGGTTAACGACAAACTGAAAATCACCAGAATGTGAATTTTCGCATCATCAGACAGAATAATAATATAATATAATATTTCTTGACCCAAGACAGGCTAATGCTTGAAAAAATATTATGAGAAACAGATCAGATACAAGACAACAAAAAACAAGTATTGTGCATTAAAATGTGCTGAAGATTCAAAATGATTTCCCCCTGCAGGAAAAAATAACTTAATGTATAAAAACAGGACAACCAAGGTCACACAGTGTGACAGCAGCGGATAGATAGTCATGTGTTTGATTGCTTCTGGTTTGTCTGTTTACATGTTTGTCCTCAGAGCAAAGGGGATGTGTGAAAGAGAGCGAGACAGAAAACACAATTTGAATATGTGTATATTAGACTCTCTCACCTTGCATCTGATCTGCTCTGAGTGCAGCTCCTCATGGTGGTCAGGCAGTGGCACAGACAGCTTCCTCTTAAAGGCCCTCAGCTTCTCCAGTGACGCATTTATGCCCTTCTCACATCGCTCCCAGTTCTATAGACACACACAAACACACACAGCAAGAATTAGAGCATAAAACACACACACATTGTGAGAGCTAAATTATTCCTGCAGCTGCAGAATAGACAGGCACACACACACTCACTCACAAGGTTTGAGTCAGGTCACATCACCTGTCATGCTGTATACAGCTCATGGAGCCCTGAACCTCCGTAGCAACCCCATGAAAAGAGTGATACAGCAAAAATCCAACGGCAAAAGATGAGAATTAACACAGTTTCATTCAGAGGTTTTGCTCCGAAAGGGCGGATTAAAGCTATTTTTAGAACCTGAGGAACGGTTCAATTCAGGATGAAACAGGGTCAGAAATGCTGCAGCAGAGTGGCACACCTGAAGCAAGAGTCAGGAAGTAAAGGAAGTACCTGCTGCTCTCTAAGTGTAATCCCAGGAGGAGAGACAGAGTAACTGAGATCGTAAGAGAATAAGATTAAGAAGACGAAAGGAAAGAACCATGTTCAACAAAAAAGCCAGATTTCCAGATACATCTTTTATAGTGCGTCACTCAGTCCCATTCAAAACAGGACACTATCACAGTCTGCAATTTACCTCGCAAAGTTCAAATCATTACATCTCACTGTGCAGTGTCTGCACTCTGCATGTGCATGTGTGTGTGGCAGGTTGTGTTTATGTGGATGTGTGCTCTGGCCTGACAATGTTGGGCTGTATTGTGCCACATGCTTTGACATGTGCGCAGATGCAAATTTATCTGAAGACAGGATTAAGTGTGCTCCATCTCTGTCCTTCTTCAGGAGTGAAGACACAGCGTTGCATAATTCATGTGGTGACCTGGTTCCAGTGTCCTGCAAGTCCAACCGAGCGGCTCATTAAGGGCTCAGATGCCCTTCAGCACCCTTCACAGCAGCACGGTAGAGACAGCCGTGCTTGCCTTCAACACAGACTGTGCTCAAATGAAAACCTGCAATAGTACAGGATGTCCCACAATACATCACTGAACTGTTCTCTCTTCATTTGCTGCAATCTACTGTCTGTATAATGACAAATATATCAACTTTTCTAACATCGAGTGTAGAAACCAAAATATAGAACAGAAAGTGGAACAAATGAGGGTAAGATTACATTAAAAAAAGACGTATTTATGTGATGTTTTACTGTAGTTTAGACATGAAAAGATCAAGAAAGCAAAAGACCCCCCCCAAAAAAAGTATGAAAAGATGTTCATTATTATTCCAGCTGTAGTTTTTTCTTACCTTGAGCAGGCCGTGTAGCTCCCTTCTCTGCTGGTCCAGCCGATGGTGGGCGTGCCTCCACCTTTCCTGAATGTCCATCAGCTCCGTCTGCAGGGTCGACTCGGCCCTGGCATCGGCCGTCAGCAGCAGGCTCCTGCCGGCCTCCACCGTCAGGATGTAGCCTCCATGCTGCCTCTGCAGCACCCGCTCCCTCAACTGGAGGAGCAGAGACAGGGACAGTGGGCAGAGTGGATAACGGTTAACTAAGGGAGTCTAAGGTTGGAGAAGAGGTGAGGGTTTGTTAGTGAGAAGAGGATATTTAGTGCTAAGTTAAATATGAAGTTTTTTTCAAGCGGACAGAAAAATATATTTTTAGCACAGCTTTCGAATAAAAGCAGGTTTTAATCATCTTTGATTAATCAAAAACACATTTTATTCACACTATTTTTTCAAATAGAATACATGTTTGTAAAGGTGGAAAAGGTAGATGAAAAAAGAAAACTTTCAATTATCTTAAAATCCTCTTCAATTGACCTCATAAATAAAGAACATTTCTTAAATAAGCTTTAAGGGGAAATAATTAGTTGGGAGAGTCAGTGAGTACTTTAAATTAATATTAATTAGAATTAAAACTTGCAGAGATAATAAAGCATACATATTTTAGAAAAAGTCATTTCAGAGAAGATTAGAAATTTGATTAGGTGATAAGTGAAGGACTTACCTGAATCTGATCTAATAGGTTTCTGGCCTGCTGCAAGGCGACTGGTTCTCCTGGCTGATGTTCATCTGGATCACGCGTCACTTCCTGAAGCCATTGAAGCAGCTTCTCTGACATCTCCTGGTACTTCTGCCACTGACGGACCAGGCTATCAATAATGCCCCTTCGTTGCTGAGCCCGTCTCACTACACCTTGCCACTGATTGCCCAACAAGGCCAGCTTCACACTGAAGTCATCTCTGTTCGGGGGACGAGAGCGAGAGCAGCGTGTAAGCTCCTCCCCACTGGATACATTTGAATGAGATTGGCATTTTCATATAAATAGGATTGTGTGTATCTATGTGTGTCTTTACCTGTCATCTACTTGTCCCTGGTCCAACATATGATGGCCATCATTGATGATGGAGTAGAGAATCTGTTGCCTGCTAAACATCTCTGCCTGGAACAACTGCCAGTACACAAACATGCTTAGATACATATATAAATAGCGCATACACTACCTACAAAGACAGCATTAGATGCACACATGTTCTTTTAATGCTGCTCTGACCTCGTGGTCTCTCTGCTGCTCCAGCAGATTCAGGTAGTTTCCTGAAACCTCAGCGGCGAGCTTCTGTTCGGTCTGAGACAGGAACTCCATCCACACCTCACACTTCTGGAGGAAACTCTGCTGTTGGAGCAACACTGCCTGCAGTTTACTGGACGGGGACAGAGGGAAGTCGTTTGGAAAAAAGGTTTAGTGACAAATTACACTTTTTTTTTAAATGTATGTCATTGTAAAGTTACAAAATACAAAAAACAAATTGTCCGAACATTGAATTTCAAAGACTCCCAGGCCTGTAAATACAGGACTGTATATAATAATGTAAAAAAAAAACAGTTATCTTTTTCCTATCTATATTCAAGAGCATGTTTTTTTTTTATTTGAGAACATGATGACTTTTTGATATAATTGTAATGTTCCCCTTTAAGCCTCTTATTCAAAGACCCACGGCTTGCATTTTGATTTTTCTGTGCTTCTCCACAAACTTTCCTGTGCTACAGCTTTTTTCTCCTTCTCGTCACACTCAGGCTGCCTATGTGTGCTTAAAGATGTCTCCTCTGCTGTTTTTTTTTTTGTTGTTGGTAAAAACCCTGCCAAAATAATACCATGGCATAGTGTTGACCAATGAAATGAGCCCTTCCTCAATCCCTCCCTCACTGTAGTCTACATGATATTATCACTACATGAGTTGGATGTCATATGACATTTCTTCGGATGCCTAGGCCAAGTGTGACTAAAGGCTCGTTTAAGTACAGCTGCGCTTCGCCTGGAAAGAGGACGAGAGCAGGCGGCAACGGCAGCAGGTGTTTAAAAAAAAAACTGCGGTCAAGTCGGATGTTTCTAGCCGCCATCAAAGAATAGACAGGAAGTCAAAGAAACAGCTACATCCTGTTAGATCCAATCTGCAGGCTACTTGTTGTTTGCAGACTTCATTCAGATTTATTCATGTATTTGTAAAAATATATTTATGTTCAAATGTGCGTGTTTCTGACATTGTGTGCTATCCTTTGTTCTAAACACTTTTCTGCTCATCATGGTCTGTTAAATAAATTAGCTCTATATTATAAATCACACAAGATAAGTTTTTAGATTAAAGCCTAGACTATTAGCCAACAATTGAGCGTTGAGCATTATAATTATACAAAAAAAAAAATACAGACAAGAAAAAGCTCTAAAGCTCACATTACTAGTTTTGTTCATAGACTGAAGGTAAAAATTAAGTGTTTTTTTTAAACGTTTCAACAATATAAATATTAAAAGCTTATTTAAAACATGTGACATTTGAATGTTTTAGGTACCTGAACCTCTCAGTGAGGTGAGCGGAGTGAGTGGCCCAGGCTCTGTTGAGAACTTGCAGCCGTTTAACATCTCTGTCGCTGACTGGCAGTCTGTACACCGACTCGTTCACACGCTCCAGGTCTGGAGAGAGACTGCTCAGCTTCAACAGATGAACCTGGGAAGACAATATGACACATTTTTAATCAGACAACCTAAGGAACATACAACTATTTGTCCATTAAGGTAAAGATAACCTAATAAATTGAATTTACAGTAAAGTTTTACAGTAAAAACTTGTATTATATGATCGATGTACGCAGACCTTTTTGTAAAAATGCATCAGATGTTTAAACACAAATAACACAACAACTAAGTAAGCAACATTTGTTATACCTTCAGTTTTTCCATACGTGTCTGGACCACAATGAGCCCTGGTGAGCCAACTGGGTCCGACTCCTTCAGCACCTCCTCAGCCTCCTCTGCCTCACGGATCAGTGTGTCCAACTGCTCTCTGAAACCCTCACAGGCCTGAGATCCAGCCTGCAAACAGAAGTGATGGCTTAACATTCATATAATGAGGTTTCACAAAGAAAATCATGATGTATATGTCATTCTTTTTATGCCCACACATCCCTGCTATCCCACCTGCAGTACTTCCTGCTGCCTGTGAAGGGCATGCTCCAGTGTTGCTAGACGTTGTGTGAGTGACAGGTGGTCGGACTGCAGTGCCGCAGAAGAAGAGGCGTCAACTTGGCTCTTCAGCTGCTCGCCAAATGCCTGCAGCTGCTTGAGGGATTGTTGCGCTGAGGCCTGGTCACCAAGGCACGCCTGCAACAGTAATGTCATCAGAAAGAACAGAATGACTAAATGTTTTGAGAAGTTGGAAATATACATAGTATTTACGTGTAGACTAATAACACAGGGTCCACAGGACTGTATTCTTAATGCAAAGGCAATAAAAGATTTAGTCAAGGACCCCATGACATATCCAAAATGTCTGAATTTAAAATAAATTGCTGCATGTTCTTATATTTAGGTGTTTATTCAGTGGGTTTTTAAAGAGCTTTAGTCCCAAAGAGGGTCAAGTGATCCTTTTGCTGAAGGCTTTGTGTAAAGCTTTCTTTGAAAAAGCTTTCCAGAAAGGACAGCTCATAAACAAACAACAGTTATCCACCTCTAATTGTTTACTATAAAAATAGTTTAAATAAGAGATTCTCAGTCAAAATAATGGTCTGCATACATTATTAGGACAGTCCGTCTCCAGACCTCGCTCAGCATGGCCCAGCGTGACATTGGGGGACCCCTGCAGTGTAAATCAGGGGCCTCCCTGTCTTTCCCTTTGCGATCTCCTTTTCAAAGGGCTTTTGTTACATTGTGCTGTGAATCTACATTCAAGCAGACAATAGAGCAGGGTGCAATTTGGTATTCTGCAGAGGGGATAGAGGCTTTGTGAATCCTTATAGTGAGCTGACAAGCCGCTTTGGAGCTTATTCACAAAATATCAGAAAGGAGGAGGGTAAGCTTCAACTGCTAACAGAATTTGTTTCACGTCATCCAGTGGACTGTGTTACACCGTCCCATCTCTACTCACATCACAGTCCATTATCCAGGCGCTGCTCTCCTCCTCTGTGATCTCCCTGTCGGTGGCGCTCTTCAGCAGGCGATCAGCACGTTCTTCTTGTTTCTGAACGAATGTCACACACTGGCCACCTAATGACCTGTAGCGCTGCCACAGGCCCAGCAGGGCCTTGCTGCTCCTTAGCTGTTCTGAGATCTGCTCTAGCAGACTGTTCCACCTATAGCAGAGGAGGAGAAACACATTGCTACATGTTGACCTCAGCTCAGAAGTTGCTGCAATTTGATTTGAAGTCGCTCGAGGGACAAGCTTTTGTTATCCCTACCTAATGTTGACGTCCTGGAGGGCTGTGTTGAGTGTTTCAGCGACAGACGGGTGGCACTCTGTAAGTAGCTGGTGTGTTACAGAGCCAAACTTCTTCAGGCTGCTCTCCTGTTTATCCATCTCATACTGCAGGTTCTTACGAACACAGAGGCACACGAAAAGTGTATTTCATCTTCAAAGTTTGCAAAATGTCCTTCACACAGTCTATTTATTATCTCAAAATGAGACACCATTGCCAACTGTCTTTCGGTCAGAAATGCTTTTATTCACACAACGATCTGCAATAGTTATAGTACTATCTCTAGCAAGACTTTATGCACTAATAACCGATGCAAAGTATTTTCATTGGTGTGCCACTCTAGACACATCTGCTCACCTCCAGACTCTCCACCTGTTGCTGTACTGCCTCTAGAGACCCGTTTAGGAGACGCAGCCTGGACACAGAGTACCTCCCCTCCATCAGGTAACCATTAATCTCCTCTGAAGCTCGCCGGTACAGCGTCCACTGCTCCAGCATCGACCGCAGGCTCACCTTCATCTGGCTTATCTGTTGGGAAGGTTGGGAGACAAAACGTGTAAGTATCTTAAAGCACAATGGGGAATTTTAGGCAACAATCATGAGGGTAAGAGTTCTAAGAAAGTCACCATGTGGTCCAAATGAGCCCAGGATTGGTTCAGTCCTTTAAGGGTCTCCTTGAAAACAGAGCATGCTGCTCCTGTCTTATCCTGGATGAGAGCATTTCCTCGTTCCTCTGCTTTCTCTAGATCCTTCTCTTTTTCCTTCACTATTTCCTCCAACTCCTGCAACAAACAGCTCCATTGTTTTAACTTTCTTCAAAAATCAAACTCAAACTGTGTGCTGCATCCACAGCATTGGTGTGTGTATATGTACCTGACAGTCTTTAAGTGCATTCTGCACAGATGATACATCCTCTATCCTGTGTCTCTTCTTCAGTTTATCCTCCTGTAGTGTGAGCCAGGTATTCAAGGCCTGAACTCCATTTTCATGCTCCAACCAACCTTCCAAAAGTCCTTCCAACAGCTGAATCTAAAATATAAACAATTTTGGAACTCAGAAACTGCAAACTAAAAATATGAGAAGAAAACAGTCAGGTCTGTGGCACTGTAACGGAAACATTACCTTTTCACCAATGAGGCCCTGTAGTATCTGCCATCGTCTGTTCATAGCTCCCAGCTTCTCAGCAAAGTCTGTTTTGTCACTGCGTTTCCCCTCCACATCTTGACTGCTGATCTGCAGCACTGACTGGTTTACAAAGTCTACAGTCAACTGTTTACAGGTCAGATCTATGCGGAAACCCTGTGAAACATAAATGAGACATGATGCGACTGTGATGAGGACGAGGGACTCAGAGGAAAGATAAAATACATAACTCCTGAATAGTTGTTTACCTTATACTTCTGTAAGAAGTCCTGGACCAACACTGAGCCCACAGCTCCCATGATTTTGTGCTGGTCCTCCTGTATGAGGTTTTCCAAAAGAGAGATCCAGCTCATTAGCTCTGTGATGGCGTGGCGGGATGCCAGCTTCTCCATCTGCAACTAAGGAGCAAGAACAGAAGGATTACCATGTAGCCGAAATACAGTACCAGCGAGGACAAAACCTCTTGGAAAAGAAATGTGTAACAATTAAAGTTCAACAGCTGCTGTTTTCAGACCTGGTGGAGCTTCTCTTGTACAACAGGAATACGGGTCAACAGTTCAGCCCACTGAGTGTCAATGTGGCCCAATGCCGTCCTGAGACCAGCTGTATCTACTCTTTTCAATCGCAGAAGCTGGTTTCCTGTACTGAGCACAGATGAACGCAAAGACGACTTTGCATCCACTTCCTTGGAAAACTCCTAGAAACAAAATGACAGTGAGTTAACTTGGTATCTGAGCATGCGTTCATGTATAATATAGATATTATTATTTTAAATGTGCACTGCCCAAACTAACCAGGAAGGCATAGAGGTGGTCTCTGACGGTCTCCAGCTCCTGAGGGACTGTCACTGACTGGGTCGTCCAGAACTCCAGCTGATCCAGAGCCGAATGCAACCAGTGGCTCAACTCTGCCGACTCACTCTGGTACCTGAAGTTTATACTCAGGTCAAATATGATCTTTTTGTTCTGAAAGCTTCTGAACGATTACAGAAACATTTATTACTGTATCTAGACTCATGGTATCACAAACAGGACCGCTGACTCACAAAGCTACATCATTGATTTGATTCTTGGCACACTGCCAAACAAAACAAACTTCCTGACCTGCTCCAGTGTTTAAGCGTGGAATCAAGGCGGTGCAGCTCCTTGTTGACCTTGGTAGTGGAGGAGAGCCAGTGATCTCCCAGCTGGGTCAGCTGGTTCTCCAAGTCTGAGCAGCCAATAGACAGAAGAAGCCTCTTGCCCTCCTCCAGGACCTGGTACAGCTGGGACTGATGCTCCGTCAGGCTGGCCTTCAGACGCTGTAGGACAGAGG
This sequence comes from Clinocottus analis, assembly GCF_023055335.1. Lineage (NCBI taxonomy): Eukaryota > Metazoa > Chordata > Actinopteri > Perciformes > Cottidae > Clinocottus > Clinocottus analis. The sequence continues at coordinate 6,985,696 of NW_027175876.1, forward strand.
GATAATTGATACTATAACAACAAGCATGTTTAAGCTTTCAGGGGACGTCGGATGACGTCTTGATAGTGTCATGCAGTATCAAGATGCATGTATTTGTGCATCTATGTGTGTCCAGTCTGTTTAAAGTACTAACCTGGAAGAGACTGATCCTTTCAACAAGTCTTTCCTCCGTCTCTTCTACCAGGCCGACAGTAGGGATGCTACATTCAACAGCCTCCAGTTGTCTACACACAGCCTGGTAGTTTTCCACAAGCCTACTCCATGACTGTTAATGAAGAAGAAGAAGATAGTGGCTAAGTTAATTCATTCTACATGTTTCATTCAATTGAACTATTCCTATTTGCTATAATTTCTTTCGTCACTCATTCCCACCTCCAGTATGCCCTCCAGCTCCACTCCCCTCCTGTGTGCCTGTTTGAGCACACTGTGGGCTAAGGCCATAGTCTCTTCCAGGACCTGGCTTTCCCTCTGCGCCACAAGACCAGACACTTTACTGTAGAAGGCCTGGGTGAGGATCATATGGCATTCAAGGCCCTGGAAAAACTCCTGTATTTAAGGAAAGACCATGTTAGAAAAGAAAGAAATATGTCTCTAGGTGAACAACAAATATACTGCAACCCATTTTTACCACCCTCCTTACTTTGTGTTTGTCTAGTAACATCTGGACCTCGATGACAGAAGCCACCGTCATCTTCTGATCGGCAGCCATCTTGTCCTGGGCGGTGTCCACCAGGTCTGTGAGGTCATGAAGTGCAGCTTCATACTGAGACTTGAGAGACAAGCCGTGGTTCAGGCTGCTACGTCTGGAACCCACCATCAGAACCAGCTCCTCATAGGCATCCTTCACAAAACCATCAACATGTTATCACAACAGGGGCAAGTGTAAGAACAAATAAATGATCTTCATAGGGAATGTGATATTACCTGTAGTTTGAGAAGTTCCTGGTTGGAGATTTGGTCAGATTGTAGTCCCTCTGCTCTTGTTTTCAGCTCAGTCACTCTCTGCTCAAACTCTCTCAGACTCTCCTCTACTTCTGTTAACGTCTACAAAAGATGCAACACATTTAATAAACACACCTTCTCAGAAGCTACTGCTAATTTACTGCATCTGTGGGATTTCTATAATTTTGTATTATGTGTGTAGCTGCCTATGGTCGGTATCATACCTCTATTTGTTTGGCCGCAGGTCTGTCCACAGTTCCAGCCATCTTCTGGAGCAGCAGGTGTTTACTTTCACTCAATGCAGTAAACAGCATTCTCAGTTCATTCTGTCAAGGACAACATAAACAATGTTAAGAAATGTTAAGTTTCTTATTCACAAAAAAAACATGCTTCTTACACTTACAAGTTTTATAAAAATCCGACTGGTGGATCGACATTGTACCTGGAAGGTTGAGTATTCCTGCAGCCTGTCCCTCATAGCATCACAGTGCTGGTCCAGGGTGGAGTCTAGCAGCCCCATCCTCTCCTGCAGACCCTCCAGTGTGTCCTCCATCAGGGCTTGCTCCTCTCCTCCACACAGCCGGCCGGCTCCTCCACCCAGAAGGTCTCTGCACTGGTTTACCTCCCAGCTCATCGCCTTCAGCTGTTTAGTCAGACCCTGAACAGAGGAGCAAAAGTCAGTAACATGGCAAACATGTTCCTTCCAGTAGAGTTTTAATTGTGTTGTCTGTTTATTTCCTAATTTTGTGTCTATTACAACAATACACGTGTCGTTAATACCTCTAGATTGGAAAGTTGTGTCTCTGTGTCTTCAGACAGCAGCACAGGACCAGCGAGCAGCTGATTCTCAGCAGCATCCAACCAGGAGGAAGCTGCTGAAACTGCAGCGTACAGGTCCTGCTGGACTGCTGTCCCTCCTAAAGACGCTGCTAGTTTGCTGTCACCATCCGCCGTCTGTGGAGAAGAACAAAGAATATTTACTCTGAAGCTGTCAGTAACAATGTTTTTGTTTCTTAATAAAGACACCTAAACCATTCTCACAGGGAAACACAAAGTAATAAAAGAATTTTAAAAAAAGGTGGAAAATCTGTGCTTTACCTCGCTGGCCATTCTTTCAAGAGTCTGACTGCAGGCCTCAAATAAAGCTTTGGGAGTGCGAGAGTCTTGGCTGGCAGAGATGCCTCTAAACACCACGCTGGGGCTGGACAAGCGGGACCGGTGGAGGACCTGGTGACAAGAATGACAAAAGAGACACAAGAGACATATGAAAGTCTGACTGGCAGCAAAGTGAAATTACCTTCAAAATGCAATCAGCCTTGAGTAAGGAGTTTTAGACAACTCAAAACATGGGTCGACTTCACACTATTTATTAAAAACATCCCACTCCATGATGTATGGCATGTGTACCGGGCTGAGCTGATCCTGTTCCATGGCGTTGAGGGAGAGCTGCAGCTTTGTGCTCTGATCTTTGTTCAGGTTTTCCCAGCGCTGTCTCATCTGGTCCCAAGGAGACAAGGTCTCAGACTCCAGCAACACTCCTCCTGGGATGGACAGCTCACTGTGGGAGGTAGAGGGGTGAGTCGTGGTAAGAGATTGGCCTCTAAAGTGGTATTTTACCTCTAAGTTCCACTGCAATTTAAGGTTTACCCTGCTATTCCAAATAAACATAAATTAAAAATCACACAAAAAATGAATCCCAGAAGCATCTCATTAATGCAGAACACAGTAATGTTTGTTCCACCTGTGTAAGGAATAACAAAGTAAGTGTGAGAAGAATAGAGGGAGGAGGTACCTGTCCCCATTGGGTGTGGTCTGCTGGCTGAGTAACTCCTCTCCAACGCTGGCTAAAGACTGCAGCAGCCTTTTCTGTTCAGCTACTTGCTCCTGCAGCTCCTTAGAGGTCAACATACAGCATTTAGGTCATTAAGAGTCAGAGTTATATCGCAAATGTATCTAGAAGATCCACTTCAATTCAATTGATTTGCCCCAAACATGACAGCCGTTTGGCCTTCCAGGCAATCAAGATGAAATCTACATAAAAGTTCATCTTCCTTACCCTCTGTCGAAGAAGGTTGTCATGGTACTGCTGTGTGCGTGTGGATCTGGCCTGCGAAAGCCAATCCTGGACATTGGGACTCTGGGAGAGAGATGAGTCCGGTTCACTGTCCTCCTGCTCCTGCAGTGAACCCTGGGGGAAAGACAGACGGACGTCAACACTTTTTAAATGCTCAAAAACTTAAACAGGAAAGAAAGGGACACGAAAAATAGTTTTCTTTCTGAGGCAGGGTGATAAGGTTTGTGAGTTTGTAGAACAGGAAACGGAATAAAGCACCAGTACCAGAGGAGACTCTTCAACAATAAATCTGTATTTTGAAGTATTACAGTTAAGATTGCAAACCAGCGTTTCACTTTCGTTTTGAGACTCAGATAACTAAGCTATTGTAGTTCCTATGCATTGTAGAGTCATTTTGTGAATGAATGGATACCAGTATTTACTAAAAGAGAACATTAAGGGAGGTCAGCAACAGGGGATTTTTCTTTTAGGGGAAAATATTTGTCAGTGAAAATTCAGATATTTTTTTACCATACAAAGAAAATAGTTTTTTTTCCAAAGGGGCCAAAGACAAAATGTGGTGTCATCAGAACCACACCTGCAGCAGTACAGTAGTGTGAGCATGTGATGAGATGGCATCTTTTTGTCTGTTGTTTGAGCCCCATTGTGAGACACACAGGCTCTTATTGTCCCACAGTGGAAAACAGTGGACTTTTATGAAGGAGCGCGACACGACCTTTAGTATTTGCACAATACTACCATTGATACTGTTGCACAGTGTCACATAATGCAACACAGCACAACACAAGTCACACAGAGGCAGGGAGGAAGGAAAAGGTGGACAATTGAAAAAATGTGTGGTAATGTGGAGGGGAAGGGGACTGCAGGCGTGGAACCGTCGAGGCCCATTGACCACAAATGACCTCCGATCTCACCTGTATGCCAACTTGTTTGTCCTGCAGCATCTTCTGCAGCTCCATCAGGCTGTCTTTGAGGGAGTGCAGCTTGAAGGTGAGTTGCTCCGCCTCTCCCTTGGTCTCGGCTCGACCCTCCAACAGTAAGCTCTCGCTGTGCACGGACAGCTCTGACAGACACGACACCTTCTGCTCGATCTCAAACAGCATATTCTGGAAAGACGAGTTACGGTTCATGATAAAAGAGCTTTTCTTGAACATTTCTTAATGAAAATTAAGTTTTACTTGTTGCCCCTCAACACCAGATGAGACCAGTAAAAGTAAAGAGTTTTTCTTTATTCTATTTTTAAATCCAAAAAAAGGTAAAATCATACAATAATTCCAGTGGTTTAGTAGCTTGCACTAAACATGATGAAAGACCCTATAAGCTTTTCAAAACATGCACTGTACACATGAAGCATCCTTCAGCATGCTTAGTTTTTCTGCCTCTTCTTGTCCTTATAAGATACAGTTATTATCACATACATTATCAATCACCTTTTCAAGTTGTTTCCCACTAAATCCTTTTCATGATATCCCTCTTACATTTCCTAACAAGGGAAACAACAAAAAACGAGACCCTCCTTTTTCGCTGCCCAGGTTTTGTGTGAAAAGTGGTGAATGTGTATGCAAGAAGGGAGGTACAACTCTAATTCCTATCCTTCACACGAGGATACAAAAGCCCTTGACAGAGACAGAGAGCCAATTCCCCACACAGAATCATTCCCAACAAAACAGAGTGCCGTCATACAACTCTTTTCACTCTATCCGGTGCTGTCATTGTGTCCTTCACTGGGAAAGTGGGGAACCTCTGTTCTCTCTACATTTTCTTACCACAAAAAAAGCCTCTTTATGGTATTCTAATTCAAATTCCTCCCGTTTGGCCCAGAATCAGAGAGCAGTTTTGCTGCGATTAATACAGTTAAAAGACAAAGGGAGTTGTTTTATATAGTCTGGTGAGATACAATGTGTGGCAGAAAGTTTAGACTCAGCAAAGTATTTCATTAAGCACTGACCCGTAAGAGGCTACGCTTAAGTGGTTTCTGAGCTGCTTACTGTGTGGTGATTTTCTTGTAGTGTAAGACTGAACAGACTGTGGCTGTTCAGTGAAGAGTTTACTGCAAAGGTAAATCAGCCACACAAAACTGTGGAACAAAAATACCTAAAGAACAATACTATCCTAATGCAGAAACCCAATTCATCCGATAAAACATTTGAAAAACAAATAATTTTTCACCAAAGCCTTTTATATATGTTCTTTCATTCGTTGATGTTCTGCTCCTCTTCTTCCTGAGTTGGTCCTGAGTTTTTATTTCTTCCCATCACTTCATTTCTATAACCAATCTAGTAAATCAATACTCTGATAATAGACGCTTGCAGACAGTTTTTACCCCTTGAGGATGACGATCCGTAGCTCCACAGGGGCCATATGTGAGAATTAATCAGCTTACTGTCTCCCAGCTGTCTCGCAACACTGATTTCCTTTGCCTGAGTAACATGACTAACATTATTACTACTGCGAAGCCAATTATGGTGCATCACAGGGTGAATGTTTAAACATTTATTTAAATCAGTTTTGCTTTCAAAAAGTCATACGCTTTCACAAAAAGACACGGTGCACTTCCGCAAAATAACCGTCAGCTAAGGCAATAAAAAGCACTTCACTTTTCTGATGACACTACAAGTTGAAGACGGTCACTGAAAAACCTTCAGAAGGTTTTTGGTTGTGGATCCTTGACCTGTGACCATTAAGCCATGGATGTTAACTACCCCTCAGTTTAAAGATGTTACCAACAAACAGGATGAGTGGGGGAACAACATTTGTTCCTGGAGGAAGAAGTGTTGAAGGGTGATCGAAGGGTCAGCCCCCGATCTTAATACCAATGTCCTAATCCTAAAAAAAGTGTCACTATATTGCACAACAGGGCACTTTTATCCGGCTCTGTTTTAAAACATATTCACAGCAGGTTCTGTCAAGTTACTTTGGGTTTTAAGCATGAAGTGAACAGTTTATGTGTGACTAAAATAGTAACAGCAATGTAATACTGAGGGGATGAATCCATGGATAGTCATTATTTCTGGCAGAGTGAAGCAGCCTTATACTTCACTTTAGCCTTTGATAACTCCCTCTTGATAAAACTCTTCAAAGCGTGCCTGAGGCAGTGGTAGGTTTTTCTTGACTGTGTCAGTTGTTATTCTTAGGAATCCAAACAAACCAAGCTCAATATCTTTCAACCGGTCAGTCCAGCCTTTGATGAAAGCAGAAATGTCATTCTCACCTGACAGTCGATGAGCTGCTCCTCCATGTCCAAGTCCTCGTTTTGGGGCTGAAGGGCAGAGCTTAAAGTGGCACGAGTGCTGAGCAACCAATGGTCGAGCTCCTCGGCCTCACTGTGGTAACGCTGCAGCGCCTGTTCCTGTCGCTGCTCTTCCAGCTGTTCACTTAGTTTTTCCTGTAATGGACGCAGACAGACATTTTAGATTCCACAGGTGAAACTATTCTGATAAATAAGAATGAAAGTATGCAAATTGGGGAGATGTAAATGAATGCCATCTTTAAGAAGGGCCTCACCTCCAGCAGCTGCCTTTTCCCAGAAGCCTTCATTCGAATGGTGGCCATCCTCTCTCCCAGCACAGTGAGAGTAGACTGGAGGGCCAGTTGGTCACCGGCCTCCCCATCGCTGTCGCTGTCCGCTAGCTCCTCAGAGAAACACGTCTGCAGCTCACCAATCTCTTCCTGCAGCATCAGGATCTCATCCATCACAGCCTGGTGGAGATAAAGGAAGTGTGCTGTAGCCAAGAGGGGAGAGGACATATAACGGCAACGTCCTAGGTCCAATTCTGAGTAGGAACGTTGTTGTGTGTCATACTCCTTCGTCCCTCCCTCTACATTTAATTTATTTAAGTGTGAGCGGTGGAATAAAAAGCGTGATTTGGAAAAAAAAGAACTTTAAAGAAGAAGCAATTAGAAAAAGGAATAGTAGATGATGAGAGGCGGCATTAAAATAGGGTTTGTCCAAATTACATGACAGTGGCGTGACGAAAAGGGACTGTAACTGCTTTCACTGAGAAGTTGGCATAGCAACGGAGAACAGTGCCATACAGTCTGTGCATCGCACTGGCCGGTGCAATATCAAACCCCTCAATCATTCTCTGTTTGCTCAGAGCAGGCTTGTCTTTTGTCGGCTTTGAGTTTTTTTCTTCAGGCTGTCTAAACGTGCACTGCTACTTTCAACGTTATCAATACTGCACTCACCTCCTCTTCTCTCTTTCTCTATCACACATACACAAACACAACAACCCCAATTCCTCCAGACCTCTCTGTCCCGCCTCTCTCTCACCTGGTGTGCAGCCATCTGGCTCTCGGGGCTCTTGCTCGGCTCCAGGCCCTCACCGAGCGATCCCTCGATGGATTCCATCTTCGTGGAAATGGACTGGAGGGACTCCTGATAGTGTTGCTGCCGCTCAAGAGCCTCGTACAGACTCTTCTGCTTCTCGCTTATCTATGATCAAAGAGAAAGAAATTCATGAAAGAGAGCAAAATCAATATTGTAAACTGGAGAAGAAGTCCACTGTATCATAATTTATCTTATGATGTGTGGTCGAGGAGGAATAATATACTTTTAAACAATGTACTCTTGCTTAAGATCTGATCCGATTTTGTGATAAAAGTGTCCAAAATCTTAAAACTTTACCTGTGAATTGTTCACTGTAAGCCACAAGGGTTTCTTAAATCTCTTAAAGCAGTTTTTTTCCTATCTACATCATACTTTTCTAGCCGTTGGCATATTGGAACATAACATATATATATATATATATATATATATATATATATATATATATATATATATATATATATATATATATATATATATATATATATATTTCTTGATTAATTCATTTAGTTCATAGTAGCTGATGATGTGATGTACCACGTTCTTGAGTGTTTCCCAGGATCTCTGCAGGTCATCCAGGTTAGCAGCACTGGTCTCCATAGACGGGTCGTACAGCTCGCGGAGGGGCGCTCGACTTAAGGCACCTCGACCCTGTGGCACAACAACACAGTGAGTGTAGGCCTCACTAGTGTGTGAGAGCGATGTCAAATATGTGGTTGAAGAGGGTGTGCTGGTTCTCAAATGCTCTCAAACATACTGGCAACAATGAATTTGAATTGCCACATTTGGAGGAAATATGCCCACATCTGCGGTACGTAGAGTAGAAGAACACACAGCGTTAAATCAAAACATCTCCAACCTGTTGTAGTTCTCTTATTGAAAGGTTTGCAGTTAATTAAATTAGTAACTACACTCTCTGTATGCCAGGGGGTCATGGTCATGGCAGTTCCAGTACAAGGTGAATTAGAAGCTCTGGTTGGCTGAAGGCCGATCAGATTAGTTTAAAATGTCTCCCATGATAATTTCCTTCAATCACTTTCCAACTGCCTCATTGCTTTTAGTTTACTTTCAACAGTTAGGCTCACATGACATATCACAAGACAAACACTGCATTTACATCACGCAATGGAAAACCTTTTGCTGTTTCTCTCAGAACAACAAAGAGCTTCGGTTTCACTGCTGCATCATTACAAGTCATCGATTACACAAAAAGGTAACGTTATGCTAAAGTAGCTCTGTTGATAAAATGACAACTTTTTCATTCACTCATTTACTCTCAGCAAAAAAAGCATGCGGCAAACAAATGTTCTTTAGCAAGATAAATCTGCAAACTTAATTAAAAAAGGGAAAGCAGGGACATCACAGCAACTCTCCAGCTGTTTCAAACATCCACTGAGTTGATAGTGGAGATGATGGGGAGGTCATTGTTTGGTGGTGGAATCAGACGGGAGTGATGGGATGAGTGAGCATGTCCATCTTAACAAGTCGTAGAGTCACATGTTTAATATTCTGTCTTAAAATCTTATATCAATTGAAACAAAAACTAAAAAGTCTGACAAAAGTTCATAATTCCAATGCAGGCTCACTTGCTGCATAAATCTTCAGTGTCTTGAAATTAAATACGTAATGCAAACCTTTGCATCCAGCACTGTAATTAGATAAAAAACTTCTTTGAGACATGTTCTTCTGCATTGAAAAACAGTATAATAATCTCACCCTAGTGACACATTGTTGTTTCAATTGAAGCAGAAGATGTTGAGAATAAATATTTGGTTGGCGACTCATTAAGATGGAGATGTTGTTGCTGCGAAGGTGAAAGGTTTCTAATGACTGAGAATTTGAGGTGTAAAATTGAAAAAAGACAGTGGTGGTATGGGCGCTGGGCGGGTCAGATAATGAAACCAGGGTGAGGTTTGCAGTACCTGGCTAAGAGGAGCGTCAGCATTAGCCCCTGGGGAAGGGGAGCGGCAGGCAGGGGGAGAGGAGACCTCACTGTTGGTGCCCTCCTCCCCTGACTCCTCCGTCACAGGGGAGAGAAGTGTGTGGCAGCGGCCGGCTGTCATCTGACCACACATACACACCGCACATCAAACGCGCACATCAAAAGAAGCAGGTGTAGGAAACGGGAGGCGAATCAAACAGAAAACGCCCAGATTTGAGGAGTGAGGAGACAGAGAGAGAGAGAGAGAGAGAGAGAGAAGAAAAATTAATGGGGGAGTGCAGATTAGCCAGATTGCAGTGAGTACATTGATGATTAATTAGACAGTGAGGAATCAAATAATACGGAGAGGAGACCAGACCACATTACTGCCATTGACATCAAACACTGCAATACTTTTGCCGTAGCACTGCATTTTTCAGACATATTTCACTGTATTGAAGCCACGAGATTTCTCTGGCAATGAATGAGCCATACAGGATACATCAGGGGAAAGGAATGACTATTACCAGGAAGTTGAAAATCACATATTCAGTAAGTAGGACACAAAAAACACACACACTGACACCGGTCGCACCACACACATAAAAACTGTATATATGCCTTTTCAAAACCACAGTCATTTCCTTTCCATCGCAGACACAACTCTCTTGTAAATGGCACACAGACATCTACTGTATATGGCAGGCTATTTTCCTTTGAGAACTAGAAAAGAACCACTTATACACTTGTATGCATGAGCATAGGCATTAGTGACACTATATTAACAGTAAGAAGAAGACACGAGAAATCGAAAGGAATATGAAGGCCCAAACTTAAGTAAAGTATAGCTAAAGCATCGCAGAGCTAACCGAGAATACAGCAGCAGCAGCTGTCCTAGAAGTGGCACAGTTATCTGTGGGCCTGCATGCTTCAGTAGAGAGGCAGAGCAGAAATGTGAGCCAAGCCCTACTGGGCTGCTATTTGGCAGTTAATGCAGAACTTGGCCAACTGACTCAGGACCTTGTTTTATTTGGTAGACTTTTTTCCCGGGCTTTATGATGCAATGCAACGCAACGAAGAGCATCAGCACACCAACACGAGTGGAAAACTTTGTGGTTTAACAAAGTGAGATTACTTAGAAGCTGAGCAGTGCAGTGCCAACACTGTGGTAACGGTGACACAGTACTATTCATGTTATACCAAATCAAGGATATCAGCAGTCCTAAGCAATCCATCTATGCCACACACACACACAAACTTATCAGGCTCTGCTCACATACTAACACACACACACATGCAGTGATATCCTGTTTCCTGATCTGTTGAGACCAAGCACACCACAAACAGCAGTAACAGAGCAAGGAGAAGAAATATGACTCCGAACAAAAGACAGAGTAAGAGAATGTATTTAGATGGGACCACATATGAAAACAGAATCAGGGTAATATGAAGTGAAGTGACTCAGCACAATATCAGTGCAGTAATACTAATTAATATAATTATTTATAATAATAATTCACTTATCACTCTTGCAATACAAAACGAAAAATATAATGAAAAGATAAGGAACACAATAATAGAGTGAAAAAGCCTATTATGAATATGAATCATTTGATATCTACGGGTCATGGACCACTGAATAGATACAAATGAGGCCCTATTGCCCAATTTAAGCGTAAATGTCATCTCAGGGGGTACACATCGCGTTAACTTGGAATTTAATTGCACCAACATAACTTTGTACACAGTTACTGGGAAATAGTAACACATTATCATAACTGTCATCCTCTAATTTGGGATAACTTTAAGCCAATTACAATTATTGTGAAATGAACCGTAAACACCATCTAGAAACTCCTAAAAGGTCCCTGAGGTTCCCTGATTTGCAATTTTGAGAAGCAGTGGTCTGGACAGAATGGGAGAAGGGATAGAAGTTACACATGCAAACACACACACACACACACACACACACACACACACACACACACACACACACACACACACACACACACACACACACACACACACACACACACACACTGACAGGCACACACACAAACAAACAGTGGGCTGACAGGCACACAGCCATGCCGTGTATCATGTGTTAGTTTCTGGGTGATTGTGTGTGTCCCAAAAAAGGCTTCACCACTCACCATGACGACAGAGGGGTGTGCTGGGAGCTGCTGGTTGCCGGCGGCGTTCGTGGTCGCCACAGAACCGGGCAGCTCCTCATCACTCAGCTCGTCCATGCCGTCCGAGAGGCCGTCCACCTCGTTGACCGTCAGCAGCATGGTGGCGTGTTTGGCTTTGACTGTCAGCATCTTACACTTGGAGTGGAGCGAGGCGATTTGCTCCTGGTAGCCGCGGATCTTCTGGGCCAGCTCCTGTCAAAACATCCCACCCCAAAAAGAAAACACCAGCACCCCCAGGGTCAGGAGAGTGTGGTTCAGTCCACAGTGGAAGATCAATAGTTCCTGGTTAGAAAGGATCCTGAAAAAAAGGGGGGTGGTAGAGCTGATTCAGCGTTGAATGTGATGCCGGTTAGAGAGGAGTAAGTGGAGTTGACGCATTCTCCTCTCTCCAGTCTCTTGCTTTTGGCTTCACAGTGTGTGGGACTAGAAAGAAAATAGCACTGCCCCCCCCTCTCCCTCTCTCTCTCTCTCTCTCTCTCTCTCTCTCTCTCTCTCTCTCTCTCTCTCTCTTGCTTCTGTATCTCTTAGCCAATCAGAGCAGCACAGAGGCGGGTGACTCAGAGCAGCGGTGAAGCCAACAGACAGGAAGTTTGGTTGAGAGAGAGACCCTCGCAGAAATAGTTCAAAATCCCTCAGACACTCCCTCTTGTACACATACACAATTGGCAACGAAAAACAGGAAGTGATCTCATTGACTGCGCCCCCCCCTTCCTCTGCCTGCCGCTTCCCTTCTCCACCAATCCTTGAGACAGATTCCTTTCAACAAAAGAGAGTCGTAAGGAGAGAGGGAGTGTTAAGGGAGGAGGAGGAGGACAGAGAGGGTGTCAAATTACAGCTATGGCATGAGCCGGGCAGGCCGGGTCCAACTCCTCCCCCCCTCCAACCTCCCTGTCCCGCAGATGGTCAATGCGCTGATAATCAGGTCATGTGACTAACTGGGCCAGTGGAGTTGCAGCTTTCTGCTCAGCTTAGAGATCAAACTCAGACATAAACACACTGCCATGCCAAGTCACTGTGCAGCACCGGAGAGATTGCAGTAACAAGAAAATATCTACAAACAGCTGGGTTCATATGTTCCCCGTCAAGTTGTAGAAGTAGATACAAAATCTGCCAGAACCGAGCGAGGAAAGTAAAAATGTGATAATAAATGTGTTGGCTCTGGACAGATTTTTTCTGTTTCTCTGCAGGTCTTTGCCTCTCTCAGGCTGCCACCCCCCCCCCTCCTTTTCGATCTCTCTCTCCCGCATTGGAGATCAAATGCACTTACTCAGCAAAGCAAAACCACAACAAAAAGTACAGGGCTGACTAAAACAGATACAAGATAACATCTACACTGCATCAAATATGAATCTATGCAGATTTGGGCATTGTGTTGGGCTTGTAGGAGCCCAACACAATGTTTTCCTAGACCAGAGTATGTGATGGCACTGCTCTGATGACATGTGATTTATTCCAGAATTAATGGTTTTATAGAAGCATCAAATAATTCCCTATTATTTGAATTTCGAATCAAGACATTGGGGAACAAATCAATATGTAGAGCAAGGATAGCAAATAAAATAATAAATACATTGCAGAAGGGCACCACAACTACTTTAAGATACACAGAATATTTCCTGTTGCCTCAACTTTTCTTTTTTGCGATGTCTCACACTGTCACAAAGTACAGGAAATACATAATGACTCAAACTTCTGCTCTTTGATGTTGACGTCGGCCTCAATAGAAACAAAATGTTTAGACGTCAGCATATTATCGTCTTTGAATGTTGAATGGCTCGTGGCCTCTGCTCTAATATCCTGGTTTGTAAGATTCTTATCGATATATATCTTCTTCTATATCTTCTTTGAAGATGTAATGCTCTTCTACAGTACAGTCAATCTCCAAAAGCTCTTTCTGTCCTTGTTGCTTTGCTGTTATTTAACACATTATTTTTTCATAACAAGCTGTGTATTATGTGAATAAAGACTAATCTTAAAGTACACTCCACGGGCAAAAGTGTTATTCATAATTCATGGTTCAGTTGAAGCGCCTTAACTTCCACTGAAGGAAATCCTCATGCTTCAGCATACAATGATATTATAAACAATAGTTTTTAACTTTGTGGCAACAGTTTAGGGAAAGTCCTTTGAAGAGCGAAGGCTGGTACAGCAGCTAATTATAGTTTAGAATGACAAAAATCACATATGGGTATTTGACTTATATTTAAATAAATATATGAGGGAGAGGAGGTATGTTTTCTCTGACCTCATGGTGGTGTATTTGAGCCTGAAGTTCCTGTATGTTATTCGTGGAGACGGGCCGGTCCTGGATGATGCGGTGAGCCTCTTCTATTAATCTCTGGAGGTTCTTTACTTCCTGTTCATACTGTTCATACTGCACCACAGCCTCCTGCGCAAGAGAAATCAGAACAAAGAAAGGTTGAAGCAGCATATTTTGTCAAACAATTATAAAATGTGACAGATATTACTGGGTTTTCACCCGCCAGAGAGGTTAAAGGTTAGTGTCACCTCTAGATGAAATGTAATCCACTCTCTATGCCTCTATGATATTGATTTGGATATGCACAGTATCACTACGTGTAAAAACATGTATATTCCAGTGTGACATTGAACAGAAAGGGATGAACACATTATTTCAAATATACTAAATCAAGTCATCTGAGATCTGCTGGTATTAGAGCTAAGAAGTGTTTCAAACACTTATTCTGTTCATTGTGGGATTCTAACATGTATGTAAGCAAAACCTTGAAAATACGATTTATAATATTGCAGTTATTGTGTTAGTATGTATATAAGCAGTTAATCTCATACAGACAGACAGATTCATTGTTCCAAATCTTTAGTTTGGTCAAATGGCTAAGATGCTTTAGTTGTTTGTGCTCCAGATTGTCACAGAAGGTCACCTGCTTCTTGGGCCAAAGGATAATCTTCACTACAATTAGCTTAAAAGCAAATTCAGCCCAGAACCAAAGGATAGGAGGATAACAGTGGTCTGATGGGGGCTCAGCCAAAACACAAACATTCCTGACATGGTCTGTTGGGACACTGCAGCAGGATTTTGAGCAACTAGTGACAAGACAATGTAGATGTAGACCTACAACTTCTCCAACAGGGTGACAAATTATACACCGAACTGCTTCGAGGCATTACAGTTTTCAATACTACAGTTTGTACCTTGACAGATAATTTGGTAGTTTTAGGAAAAAACTAAAAACAAACAAAGAAATGCTTCTAACATATTTGCAATATGAGGACTGCCCTCTACCTGCAGGATGTTGCACTGCTGGATGGTGGTGTGCTGCAGTTGGCTGGCTTCTTGCTGCAGAATCTGAGCTGTGCGACAGATCTGCAGGCCCGCCACTACCTCCAATGGTAGCCGGAGGGCGCTCTGACACTGCTGTACTGCCGCCACCTGCTGCTTGAAGCCCTCCATTTCCACCAGCAGACGCTGATGAGGGAATGCAGGGTAGTTAGAGAGTATGGAGGAATTGGTGGGTGGGTGATAAAGCAATGCTGTGTTGAGAATAGTTGCTTTTAAATTGTTGCAATACATAAATTCATGAATTGTAATTGTCTACGCGCACTGTGTGTATGTGCAGTGTTTTCTCCAAGTTTAAATTCTGCCATTTTAAATGTGTGTGTTCACCTGTCTCTGCGTGAGCTGCTCTCTGAGGCTGAGCCTGTTGAGGTCTGGTGAGGCAAGTGTGATCTGGATCTGGTCCACAGCAGCATGGAGGATCTTTACCTCTGCCTCCAAAAGCAGCATGTCCTGAGGAGAGACAACAGACAGATACAAAACAATTTAAGGAAGTAGCTTCTTTCCATAGAAAGTAAAGACGTTTTTTCAAAAACACATATTTCAGATGTGGACCTGCTTACATTAATAGATATTTAAACGCCAGACTGCAAAAGTATTTTTTCAATTACATTTGTGCAATAAATAAAACACAAATGTCTTAATTTGCAATTTCTAATTGAACAAAATTTTCCATATGAAAATACATGATATAACTAGTTGTTAGAAAGGTTGTGCTATGTCTACTCTACATATCCAGAAATCCAAACTCACACTCACACATAATGTTAGTAGCGACAATCAGCACTAGACTGTCATCTGGGAACCAGGTGTTTGACAATCAGATTACCGTAAAAGTTTACTGCAGCGCCACAACCTAAAACAGTGTGATGGTGTAGTACTGGATGAATGACCATAGGGGGGCACTGTTGGAGCTCCAAAGGGATGTGCACGTCTTGCTGTCCACCAAAATGTTTTGATTAAAGAAATCAAATTAGCTCCGTTTCTTAATGAAGATAATTGGATCAGAGAGACCTAAAACAATTTAGAGGTGACGTAGTACGGATGTCTGATTCCTTCACTGCTTGTCTGAACGCAACCGTTGTTTACCTTGGCTGCATCCTGCAGACTCTGGAGGCGAGTCTTGGCAGTTTGCTGCAGCTCCTCTGTGTGTCTGCTGAGGTGTTTCACCTGCTGGATCCACCCTTCCGTCTGCAACACCTCCCCCAGCTGCCCCTCCCTCTCCCCCATGGCCTCCAAGTCACCATGGAGACCCCGACACTCCCGAAGCAGTGCCTGTCAGCATAGGAACATGAATTACAAATCAGAGAGAGGAGCCTTTTGTGTTGTGCAATTATACTAATTGAGGCCAGCAAACACACTGAACAGTGAGGGAATCCAATTAGCGGTTCATTTGTGGGGCGTCTTTAAACTTACTTGGTTAATACAGGGAATATTCATATTTAATTTTGCAGACACACAAAAATAAAACAATACTTTTTTTTTGCAGTTTTCAGACATCTTAAAGCCATCCCCACTGTGTGACTCATTAAGACTCACCTGGTGTGCTCGGATTTGCTCCTGCAGCTGCGACGCAGACCCCCAGATGATACAACCAGTGACCAGAGCTTCTGCCTTTTCTGTCCAGCCCAAAATGAATGCCTTCATACCCCGATATTCCTCCACCTGTCTCTCTGCCTGTGCACACGAGAAAGACAGAAGAATTTAATCGTGAAAATGAATAAAACTCAATGCATTCCCCTGATTTTGGCCACAGAATTCTGACAATGATATAAAAAGATGTATGTATTTTAGGTTTGTTCACGCAAGCAATATTGGGAACTTAGGAAACTCTTCATGACATGCTGAACTGAATGGAAAGCTCACCTTCTTCAGTCTGTCGGCTCTGTCCTGGACCTGCTGCGTGGTGTGCCGTTGCACCTCTGTCAGTTTGGCCACAGCATCGCCCAGCTGCTTACACAGCAGAGGGTTCTGCTCTCCAAACTCCTGCACTGCTATTCCTAACTCTGCCACAGAGCGACCACAGCATTGACATTCTTCACAAAGAGCCTGCAAGAGAGGAGAGGTGAGTATAAAGGTGAGGCAAGAAGAGAGGACAGAGGAGGAGTGTAAGTGTCCTTATACTAAAAAGTGATCAATGAATCTTACAGGTGGCAGATGTTTGTTTAACCAAAACAATTCAATTATAAATTAATAATATATTTGCTCAATCCCAGTCTTAGAAAAGAAAATGTATAGCACTTATATGTTTGTATGATTAACATTAATCTGCAGTCAGCAGCAACCGATCTTAGCATAAAGACTGGAAACAGGAGGAACCGCTAACCTGGCTCTGTCTTAAGATCACAAAATCATCCAAACAGTACCTCTAAAGCTTACTAATCTAATACATTATACATTTTTTAATTAATCTGTACGAAAAACTAATTGTAAAGGGAACAAGTTGTGTTTTTACAGGACACCAGTGAGTAATTATAGAGCTACAGAGGCGCTGGTAGACGGAATAGTTAAATAAATGTCTTTAACTACACACCCTCCATCCCTTGTGGGTCTACAGATGGAAAGGAGGGAAAGAGGGAAAAAAGTTGGGTCGACAAGAAGGAGAACAGGAGGAAGGGGCCGTGTCTCCCATCTGTGACACTCCTCTCAGAAGTGGGTCGTTAAAGGCAGAATTCAGTTCATGCCATTCCAACTCTCCCACATTCATTAACCTCAACATCTGCAAAATGAATAGCCAATTTAACGGGGGTTAATTGCTTGCTAATTAGTCAATCTGTCTAGTTGATTACTTTGGTCTCTTCTTTTGCCTGCTCCAGGTCGGCACCCTTGTCTTCCAATTTCAGAGTGATGGTCTTCAGCTTTGCCTCAATGTCCTGGACTCTAAAGCCGAAGTCCTCTTTCACATCTCTGGTCTGCTGCACCTCCCTTTCTCTCGCCTGGACCTAAAGCAGAAAAACACACATTATACTACATTTCAAAAACTAACATGCGCATTTTAACAATGCTATGTGGTTACGGGTTTACAATGGTACATACTGTCATAAGGTTCATTTTCTGTTCAGTGTTTTTGATGCATTTCACTAAGAGTTTTTTTTACTAAGTTCCCATTTGACAGCCCTAATTAGTTCATGAAACAACTACTACATATAAGAAAGTGTTAAACTTCTGCCGAAAGGTCACCTGGTCTTCAGCGGATCCCAGAGCCAGAGCCACCTCAGCCAGCTGCATGCTGAGCTCAGAAGGGAGGCCGGCCTGGAGGTCCTGGTACTTGGACTGCTGCAGCTCTGTCATGCGCTCCACACTCTGACGCCTGCTGATGACCTCACCATGTGCCGTCTACAACACAAACATCGTCACATGACAGGACTGCAAATCACTTTTCCTTTCTTTTATGACCTGATACTATATTTATGACCAAAAAAGCCAGAGAAGTTCTGTAGCGAGTCGCTGAGGACATGTCAGTTTGTCCGTATGTGTTAGCTGTGTGTGTGCGTGCATATAGTGGCCTACCTCTAGATCTTGCAGCAGTGATTCCAGGTCTGCAGTGGGACTCAACAGTAAACCACGCGTATCTTGGATCCAGCCTTTGACCAAGCCAAGCTCCTTCTCAACCTCCTCTCTCTCCCTCAACTCCTGGTGTACCTGAGCCCTGCTGGCTCGCACCCGCAACACAAGACTAGACAAAATACAAGCAAAACATTTAACATTTTAGAAGCCGTTAATACAGTGTACATTTTAAGTTTATACAAAGTCATGCTGTCGATCCTGGTTCTGGTTTGCTGGAGCAGCCACAGCACTGGGTCACTCACCTGTCGTATTGCTCCTGCATGCTTCTAATCTGTTGTAGGCAAGGCGTCTCTTCAAGTCCATTCTCTGCCTTTTTCTCCGTGGCCTCCTCCTCCTCTCCTCTGAGGCAGCGAGTGTGTTGCCCCAGCAGGGCCAAGATGGACTGCTCCCTCTCCACCTCCAGGCCGAAAGAGTCATGGTACTCCAGGAGGCTCTGGAGCGCTGCCCTGGTGGCAGCCTTCTCAACTGTGCTGTCTGGGACACGACTGTGAAGGTCTTGGGACACGGAGCGCACCTTCTCCATCTGAGGGAAGTTTATGTGCAAAGATTGAGGTTCAGTTCTTGAGGCCATCTCGGGACAACAGGTGACTACAGTTTGCTGAAATGTTTTTACTAATGGGTACTGTCCCCTTATCAAATAAAGCCTTTAATAGTTGATGCTGCAGATTTAGGGTAAATTATTTACTCTTTACAGCTAGTAAACATGGATGTTTTCAATGTTGAATTGGAACAGCTGAATGAAAAAGTAAACACCATAAATCTTAGTGGTTTTGGGCAGATGGTTGTAGAGGGGGAAAAATAACTTATTCTGTGGAACCAAGAGACAATTTGAAAGATAGAGTTTATGAATTTTAGTATAAAAAGTCAAAGAATGGTTATTTTTTAGCCTTCTGGTTGTACTGTGAAACATATATCTAAAAGGTACACATCGTGATTAAAGGGATGAGATAAATGGAGAGGCCTGAATATGTATCTGTGTATAAATACAGTATATATACTGTATATCTTGTGACGCCATGTGTCACTTAATTTTACAAATAATCTTCAAAGTCGTATCTATACTATATAGTAATTACTATGATAATCTGATACTCAATGGGAGAAACAAGAGTCTAGAGATTAGTCTAGAGAGAGTGCAGTGAATGACATCATGTCCAGTTGAACAAAGAAGCCATAGAAAATTGGTGAACAACAGGAAACGTGCCATATACAGAATGAGGAAGTGGCCATCATTCCTTACAGTTTGACCTAATTTCCCTTTTAGAAGCATTGCCTTGTGGGAATACTTAGTTACTGACAGTGTACACATTTGAAATAGATCAAAAGGCGGGAAAACGCTTCATGACAGTGTTTTGGCAGCAGAAACCAACTGGCCTGGGGCCTGTAGTTACATCACAGCACACCAACTGGTATCGAGTTGTCGCTGTGTTTGACCTAAATCTGTGAGAGGAAGAACAATATTCCAGATGTTCGTCAACTGCAAATGTGGGTATAAACAGCTGCTGTGGACTGCAGGCACACGTATAGTTTTACACTGTACATGCGCTATACAGGCAATATGGACTTCAGTGTGTGCACAAGCACACAGGGAACCGTGCACAGTATGACCAACACGTGCAGTATCTCCTCAGACCTTGTCAGTGAAGTTCCTCCACTCCCTCGTGGTGTCCTCCAGTGCCCTCTCCTGGGCTCGCGCCACACTGCGGAGCCGGGTCCACCGTTGCCACAGTGATGACACTGAGTGGCTGGTGACAGCTTTGCTGGACTCAGAGACGATCTGCTCCAACTCTGTTGTATTCTCTTTCAAAGCATTTAGAGGCACCTCGAGCAGATTGATGTGAGCCACGAGAGACTACAGCAAAAAGAGGACAACAGATACATACAAGTTATTTCATAAATACAGCGTAAGGAAACAATTTATACAATGGAAAACTAAAATGATCCCCTTAAAAGAAACAACTTGGCAGACGCACAAGTGTACAAGGAATAATGCAGAAAGACTGTTTCAATATGAATGTGCATCTGCTGCCATGACAAGAACAAATGTTGGAATTTAAAACGACAGCCACACGGGACACAACACATGCAATTTAGACAATTTCTTTGAACATCAGATAACCCTTTTCTACAGTATCTCTGTTTCATGAGCGTAAGATGGTGTCCCACCTTATATCTCTGACACTTTTCCTCAGCTTGCTGGATACTGACGGCTTTGGCCGTAGTGAACATGGCCATCTTGGCCTCTGCGTCATTCATCTGTTCAACGAGTGTCTCTTTCTCATGTTGGAAGGAGGTCCATAGAGCTGTGCAACTGAGAAAATTATACAAATTATGACTGCCATTGATGCCATTTCTTCTGTGTATTATTAAAACATTCCTTTGATCCCTAGTAACAGTAATACACACCTCTGCAGTGTCTCTCTGTAAGCATCCAGTTGCTGTTTGACTTCTGTATTTCTCAGCAGCATTGCCCCAACCTTTTCTCTGAATTCACCCATCGCTTCTGCATTCATAAAATTCTCGAGCAGAGGATCCAAAGTCCTCAGCTCCGCTAAACCAGTTGTAAAGTTCTTTTCTTGGGCTGAAATATCTTCAACGTCCCACACACAATCTGTTTGGTTCTCAAGATCCACCCCCGAGCTGGCCCTCTGGAGTAAAGCTGCAGCAGAGTCCAGACATTTCTGCATGGACTGCAGAGATAAGTGGTGTCTCTGGACCAGGGGAAGCACTTGATCCACAGCCAGCTAGAATATGCAGAAGGTGATTTCATTAACCTTTTTGCTTCTTCCCACATTCATTTCTTACAAATGCCTGAAGAAATCTTTTCAACAAGCATGGTCCTGTCAGCCAGTACATTATATCTGTGTGTGAAAATGTCCTGTTCCGGAGCTTTACTTTAAGTTTTAGTAATTTAACTTCAGTAGTTTTAACTGTGTGTATGATGCACAATAAAAAGGGTTGTCACATGTTGAGGGAACTAATTTTAGAATTCAAGCTTCCTCTCAAAATGTCAAAGGTCAAAATTGTTATTAATTTATTTTTTTTGTAAAACTTTGCTGATTAGAAATTGCTCTGCTATGTCATTCTAACTTTCACTTATTATTCCACATAATACATGGAATCTTTGGGATATGCTATTTAACCACAGTTATAGAATAATAATATCTTAAGTACTTATTCAAACTTCATCGGATCTCTTGAACTGTCTTTTAAATATTTCAGCTTCCCTAAGCCCATTAATATTAATAGAACAAGAGATGGAAAATAATATTCAGTAAGTTAGAGTCTTGAATGATGAGTTCAGGGTATCAATTAGAAAAATAAAGAAATACAAAATGACTGTAATTTCTGAATAATATATACACATACCTGTTTTCTGCTAATTCCTTGTTGAACTTCAGCTCCCAGCTTTGTCAGCTCCAGTAGTTTCGCTTCAATGTTTGCAGGAACCATTTTTTTCCGACTAACATACTTTTGCTTTTCTCTGCTCCCTAAAGCATCTCCTATCCTACATCTACTTTTCTCTTCCTCCTCTACGATCTTCAGTTTGCGCTTTTCCTCATGTACCCTCTCAATTCTGACCTCTGAAAGAATCAACGGTTCTTCCACTTTATCCTTGATAGTCCGGAGCCATTCCAACATTTTCTCAGTTTCTTCTGTGAAATCCTCATTCTTTGTGATTGTTTCACTTTCATCCATAACACGTTTCACTTCACACCGTAAGGACTGCAATGATTCCAGCTGCAGGTTAGTTTCCTTAAAGGCATTGGGGTCAAACTTCAGACCGAGGCCTTTAGTTTGTTGGTTACATTCTTGAGCCTGAGAGCTAACACAATCCATCCTTTCAAGCAGTGAGTGAAGACTTGTGATTCTATCCATGGCACCCTGCTCTGTGTCTGACTTAAGTCTGACCAGCTTCTCTTCCACAGACTTAAACTCTGAGTCCAACTTGGTTGATATTTTGGTGTGTTCAAGTAGTGGTTTCAAGCAATCCTCTAAGTGTTTTATTTTCTGATCATTCATCCTTTTCAGTGTGTTATGGAGATTGACCAGCTGCAGTGTCTCTGCAGCTCTGAATTGCTGACCCCAACTGAGAAACCCCTCCGTTTTGCCGTGAAGTTCTCTCACAGCGGGGCTGATATGGAATAAACTACCCTTAATATTTTTGTATTCATTTATCAGACAAAAAATGAGTTCCTCCTCACTTATACTGATAGTCTGCTTTTCCAGATTGTCAAACTGTTCCTGAAGCTCCTCCAGTGCATTACGAGTGATATCAAAGAAAGTGCTGAACTCTTTTCGCTCTAAGATTACTTGTTGGACTCTGTCCTTTTTCTCTTTGGCTAGAGCTAGGATGGCATTGTACTGCTGAGGCAAGGCATTGAGCCGCTCATCTAGGTAGCAATGATCAATCTCGTTCAGAGTAGGGAGGATTTCCTGACCTATTCTTTGGACAATAAGAAGAAGGTTCTCGTACTCTGAAGCTTGTTCTAGGACATTCTGAAAGTTAGACAGTTGTGTTTGCAACTCCGAGCTATCGTCAATGTTGCTGAAATTGATTTCAGGGAAAGTGATGGCATCTGCTCGTCTCAACCAGTGGCAAGTCTTATCCAGGTCGACCTGGAAGTACTTTCTGGAGGTCAAGGCTTTCTCTAAGTCTGTGAGACGCTGGCTTGTCTTCTGGAGAGCAGTTTCAAACACTGCCTGCAGCTTCTCAAGTCTCGCCACAGTTTCTGCTCTCTCTTTGTCAGTGGCATCTCTTTCTATTTCTCGCCCTTGTATCCAGAGAGATGCCAGCTCCCTCTGGTACACTCGCAAACCACACTGGACGCCTCGACAAGCAGCAACCTGTTTGGCTAGGTCATCAGGTAGAAGGGCTATGTGGTCATCTATCAAAGCCCTCCTCTCCTGTTGCTGTATCCAAGACAGTGCTCTTCCCAGGCCATGAAGGAACTGTGTCCTCTCTGTGAAGGCCTAGAGAGATGGAATTAAAGATTTCATTATGTATAAAGTTGTAACAGCTTAAATATTGTATTATTATTTTACAGTTTATTTCTTGGACCAACTATTTTCTGGTTTTTCACAGACCAACAGCTTTGATGAAACTTAGGTCCTTTAAGAGATGATTAAAATTCCTCTTGCATCCAATACAAAAATCAAACTGTTTACCTTACTGAGGTACTTCCTTCTCTGCGTCACTCGAGCTCCCAGATTCTCCACTTCAGTCTGGGCTTGTTCAACGAGCTCCTGTAAGAATCTCTTCTCACTCAGCCCCAGTCTGGAAGCCACAGCCTGGGCCTCGCTCACCGCCTGACCCAGCAGCTGCTGACGGGCCTCCAGTTCGACGCACACACTCAGATGGTCGAACAAGAAACTTTGGGCCAGACCGGGTGGTGGGCTGGTTTTCAGCGCAGAGGTAAAAGCAGGCCGCTGCTCCTCCACCCACTCCCGGGCATCCTTTAGCTGGGTTTCAACTCGAGCTAAATCCTCTAGTGTCCGTGAGGAGTCCTGGATCTTTTGTTGAATCAGGGTTTCAAGCTGGGCCCAGCGCTGCTCCAGATGACCAACCTAGTGACAGGCAGAACACCGGTTAAAATACACACAATACTTGTATACTTAAAGTTCACAACTTTCCATCTTAAGAAGCAGCTGAAGAACTACAAGAATGAAGCTCCACCTGTTGCTTGATCAGATCCTTGTCTAGCAGGCTGAGTCGCGGCAGGATAGCTAGTCTCTGTTCTCTGAGGTCTTCCAGAGTTGCTTTCTGCTCTTCTAGGTCAATGGAGAGCTTCCTCAGAGCCTCTAGATGCTCACTAGTACTCTCTGTGTCAGCCCTAGGTACACACAGGCACGGGTTGTGATATCAGGTCCATACAGTGATATAGAAATTCAGCTATAGGAATTGTCTTAGCCAAGATAAATAGAAAGAAAAGACTGATACCAGAGGAAATATAACAAATACAGTATATATAGCCATGTCAATAAATAAATAAATCCACTTGTAAATGGGCAGCATGTTTAAAATCCGACAGAAAAGATTGATACCTTGCGAGGTAGTCCCATTCCCTTGATACTTGGTGGAAGAGTTCCTCCACAGCAACAACAATCTCCTGGTACTCTCCACTTCGCTGCATGTCCTCCCCCCGCTGAGACTCCAGGTCTTCTGCCCGCTGGCCCAGATCCATCCAGCTTCTCCTCAGTCTCCTTATCTCCTCCAGGGCAGGAGAGACCTGTCCATCTGTCATCTTACCAACGGTGTCATTTAAATGGGATACCTCAGTCTGCCTCTCCCTAATCTGCTGAAGGAACTCCTGTGGGAAAGATAATGGATTTTCAATTCTAGTCAAGTAGTCTAAAAGTTTGCCTCAACCATGACACACACATTGTTTTCAACAATACAGCATTGTCTACCAAACACAGACCTGTGCCTTGTCCAGCTGGTTCTGTGCAATCTTAGGCTCCAGCTCCGCCGGTCTTCTGATGAGGTTCTGAAGTTGCTGCTCTGTCTCTCTCAGCTGGACCTCCAAATCTGCCTTCTGCTCCTCAATGTCCCTCCAGCTGTCTGCGACCTCCTCACAGAGCAGCATGCGCTCCTCAATCTGGACACAAGAACACAATGGATACAATTATTGCGCAAGCATTTTGTCAAACAACATTTTCAAAAGAAAGGCGTGTTAAAGCTGACTGACCTGCAGTTTGACCTGCTGGATAGCTGCTCCGGTCCCCCTGACCCTCAGCTCGGACAAGTCACATGTTGAGCACACAAGCTGGAGGTAAGTGTTGGCCTGTTCCTGGAGAGCCCGTTCCTGCTTCACCTGTCGAAAAAGAGTTGGTTAACGGTCCTATGGTTTTATTGTCTCATCATATTATCCCTTGAGAACAATCTGCAACACATCATTGCCTGCAATTCAGTCCCCCTCAAAAAACATGCAATGACGCAAACTGTCTCTGAGTTTGCCAAATGACATGCCATTTATATGAATACTATTAACTAAACAATTCATAATTTCAGTGGGCAACAACATGTTAAAAAGAAATTAATGCAAGCAATGCTGTACCTGGTGTAGCGCCTCCTCCAGGCTGAGAGGAGGATGTGCAGGAGGCTCTGGTTCCTCTGAGACAGAAGTCAACCATGTCTGGCACTGCAGCAGTGTGTCTTGGAGACTCACATGTCTCTGTAACTCATGGTCCAGACTCTGATACACCTATAAGAGACAAATAGATATATTTCAGTGCAATACATAGGGAAATAGGAGGGAGAATAACTTTTTTTTTAAACAGCAGAGCACAAATATAAAGTGAAGGAAAGCAGAAATGCTATAGGTAAAAACAGCTTGACGCATAGCTTTGAAGCCAGTATAGCATGACCAAACATAAAGAGGCATTAAAGTCTATAACCTGAACAAGTAGGCAGTTATGCAGTGTTGTATTTGACAGGTGTTGAATGTGGAGGCGTCCATGCCCTCCAGGAGAGCGCGAAACAGAAAGGTCTGATTGACAGTGTTAATATGAAAGCCCAAAAGAGGGAAAGAAGGGGCGCATGTATTGGCAGATGGCCCGGTGTATTTGGCGAAGGCTTGAAGGTTGGCATGGTGGCAAGTGGCAGGCAGGATATTAGAGCAGTGTTGTGCTGGGACACAGTTGGCAGCCATCGTAACACTGGAGGCGCAGTTGTAGAGAAGCCAGCAACGTAGTGGTAAATTGTGGCTGGATCACACAATGCCAGATTGGATGTGCGAGTGCTGGTAGAGGTGGTGTCTTGGGAGGTGAGCTATGATGACAGAGTAGAGGTTGCCAAAATGACAGAGTGGGCCTGGATTAGAGGGCTCGCCAGAGCTACTGAATAGTGGTGTGTGACCACTTTTGGCTCAGTCATGAAATAGTGGACTTGACAGGGGATATGCAGAGATTAATATGGGTAGATTGAGTTAGTGATTTTGGCGGGTGGGGTCTGTCGGAGTATGGCTGCTGTTGAGCTCCACTTTGGCAGCCTTAATTGGTCGTGCCCTCTACCCAGGCAGTGAAAGGGTGTCTTGAGAAATGGGTTTACGTGTCAAAATGGGTAAGGATTAAGTGGATGCCGAGGCTGTTGGAATATTAATAGCACCGATTTGTAGAACTGTGTGACTGTGCATGTGTGTGTGGTCACATTCATTGATGCATAATCAAATGTGTGTATCCAATGCACCAATAAGTCCGATATGTCTTACATTATAAATATGTGAGAACCATTTCACTACTTCAAATACAAAATACATCTCCGTTCCCCATCCATCCCTCCTCCTCCTCCTGCTCCGCATCCCCTCCCTCCTTCTTTCCATCTACTCCTCCTCTGCATCCCCTCCCTCCCTCTTTCCATCTCCTCCTCCTCACTCACTCTCTGTGCTGTGCTACAGATGGCTGAGTAGCTGTCTCTGGTGCCTTGCTGGTGAGCCTGGACCTGCTGTCTCAGCCTGCTCTGCACACGGTCACTGCAGCCTTGTACCAGGTGGTCTCCGCGCTTCCTTAGGCCTGCCAAGCGATCCTCAAAGCCCGCTATTTCCTCCATGATGGCCTGTGGAGGACAAAGTACCAACGTAGAATCATGTATGAAAGAGTCTCCAGTGGAGACGTATTACAGAATGAGCCTGTCCACTTGACAATGACACAGGAGGTCAGAGCAGGCTGATAGCAAACAGTGATGTCTTATGGTTTTACACAGAACCGAAGGGATGAACTTTAAAGACAAAGAACATTTGTGAATGGCCACAGCCATTTACAAGTGTTAATAAAGGCCTCAGTTAATTAGGACAAAAAACAACAACATCGCATGTCATTAGAGCTTGAGTAGATTTGCTAAAACATGCTGCTACGGTAACAAGTTTGACTCGATTGAAAGGATTGTTTATACAATATAATTACAGCAACAGTTATCAACAATTATCATAACAACGTCAGTCTGAATAATTTAAGTTTCTGCGTAGGCGGAGGTGGTCTAATCAAAGCTTATTGCTCAAGCTCTGTCAAACGGCAAAAAATCCAGAGATGCGATTGTTCACCTTGTGCCTGGACAGCTGTTGAGTGGCTGCCTCCAGGTTGCCGCCCACAGTGGGATCAGGAGTCACCATCCTGCTGGACATCTGGAGCAGCCAGCGCTCCACTTCCTGAAGCTCGTTGTGGTAAGCTTCCTGCTCCTTCACCTGGCCTTCCAGATTCTCCACGTGGGCCTGGGCCGCATAATTCACAAAATGTGAGTATCCACAGGCAATATGGATAATACCTAATTATACTATTTAGAAACAGCATATGCAACAAAGTATTAAAACCACATTTCTGAAGCAGAATCACATGCCCTATATTTATGTTTGCCTCAACTCATCTTCAAACTCCTACATGGAAAGGGACATTATTTTTTTCCTCCCTGCGTATCAAAACTACTGTAATACGAGCACAGTTCTCACCGCGGCAGTATGACAGAGTTCAGCGTAGTCCCTTTGCATCCTGTTCATTTTCTCTCTGATGGAGGGGTAGTGCACAGAGGCCAGAAGAGCGTCTCCTTTCTCCACCACTGACCTGACAGATTCATCATGGGACTGAACCATCTGCAGCACAGCCTGGGGACACGGTCAACATGTATTTTTAGTTTTATCTTATATTGATTAGAGACCATATTCAACAATGTGAGTTTGTTATGTGGAGTTACTATTGTCGTATTAGATCATTGCTCAAAATTAAAGGATAACCCAAGTGTTTTTAACATTTTTTAGCTAATTTACTACCAATGGTTTCTACTATAGTGTCAATTTTACAAAGCACACATTGCTAAAAAAAAGCAGTGGTGTACTCAGGAAAATGCTCTGCAGTTATGTAAAGCGTGTCTATTTTTGGAGTTAATGGATAAAGACAAGCAAGGACACTCATGTGGTCCATTAAGCTAATAATATTCAATAAGATCTTGCTGCAATTTGTACCCACCAGCACAAATGTACATATTATACACACGATTTAAATTCAAATACAGTTTGTTTGAGGAAGATTATAGTTGCTGCTGTACCTTATATTTGGCCAACAGCGCTCTCCGTTGGTACAGTTCAGCCTTGGGCTCCAGAGGGGATTTGAGCAAAGTCTTGGTCTCCACCAGCCACTGGGCCTGAGCCTTATAGCGGTCCTGAAACTCCTTCGCTAGCAGTAACGCCCGCTGTAAAAAGCTGTGCTCCTTCCTCAGCCCACCTGCGAGCTCCTCCAGCTGGGCAAGACGAGCCTCTACCTCACCTCCTAAAATCTCAGCTCTAGCCTCGTCCAGGAAGTCTGCCGCCCGCTCGGCCCGCTCCCTGAGGGATTTCAGGAAACAGTGACCGCGTTGGAGCTCAGACTGAAGAGTCTAGGGGAAAGAGAAAGCAGAAATACAAGTCAGCAAGGCTTCTGCTACAGTTTCATCACCATTGCTTTATACGTAATGACCTGCAAACAAGGCATTTTACACACTGCTCAGTTAAAGAAAACAATACTGCTTCTCTGCTCTGGAGCTACCAAAACTGTAGAAGGGAATCCTTCTACCATAGTTTTTATTGACTTTGAGGTTGATGTTCAAACACAGTATCACTGATTTCTTTGTCCTTCACCTCCACTGCTGCCTCAGTCACCCAGATCAGCCTGGCATTGTGTTTGAGACGCTTTGAACCCATCAGGTAGGCTGACACCTGCATGGCGAGATGTGGAGAAGACCTGGAAGTCATGTTGTGGTGGAACCACAGTGAATAATATGAAAGGAGGACCCAATTATATGGACCCTTAACAGGCAGCAGTAGCTGCGGGGGGTTTCCAGGGCAACCACAACACACCACACACGGACCTCCACTCAATGGGACGCCATCTAGCTTTCATCATCAGTCTATTATTGCTTGAGTAGAGAGAAGCTTCAACCCCAGACCTCCAGCTACTGCTGCTGATAACGTAATATAACAAGACCTGTGCCTGAGCGTGCACGTTCTTGTTTGCTGCTTAATACAAAGCGTCCATCGTGATCATCACTCCAGTCACCGATGTGCCTACCTCAGGACCTTCATAGCTGACACTCAATACATCTCAATTACGTACAAGTCTGTGTGGTTGGCCATGTGAGTTAAAACAAGGAAGTCTGCGGTAATTGTCATTTGCAGTAGATTTTGTGATGTATGACTCATTACCTCCACTTCATATTAAAACATCTGCTGCCTCTGCACACCTGGCATCGAGTCAGGTTGTCCACATGTTGAATCAAACTTGCAAGATTACCATTTCATTACCAGTGTTCCTGGAATTGGTCCAAATTGTGTATTTTATATTCAAGACCGTCTGAGGAACCATCCAAACCTCTGAATGATCTTTAATCTTGAATCACTACTTGCACTACTCTGATGTCTTTAATGTCTTTTTAAATATTTATCTTGTTTATTGTATATAATATGTATATATGTACGAAGAGAGCTATGTGTAACCAAAGTCAAATTCTATGTATGTGTACACAGACATGGCCAATAAAGCAAATTCTGTTTCAATGAAAAAAATCTCACATTTCAGTTCAGCATGTAATTGTTCCAGGAAGGACAAAATAATATTTCAGTGGTCTTTTCCACTGAAGGAAAGTAGGAGGCCTCATTGAGTTGTTCTAACACTTTGACACAGTCGACAGAACACAGGGTGCTCTTTATGCTGTAGCTGTCTTGTATCATGTCAGCCCCAATTATCTATGTCAAGTGTCTTGTGCACCCGGTGTCAATGATGTACACTGGTTTTACTCATTCTGGATCAGTTCTCAAGCTCCATTATATACTATATTATACATCTGTGTCACTAACAACCATGTTCATCAGTTCCATTTTGTACTAACACAAGTGAGACATTAATAAGGTGAGACCCTGTGAGCAGCAGTTAGCTCTGCTGTAATTGTCTCTCTGCTTTGAATTTATGGGCCGTAGACAACTGCAGCACAGAAGCATCATATTGTATTCTGTACAGGCAGAAAGAAATCTTGGGGAAAAATGCCCTTTAACATTTATGAAATGCCAGTGAAATAAGAAATATTGCAGAGGAAGGCAGTGAGGGGGCTTAATTAGGAGCAGGAGAAACCAGTTTCTATTTTTTGCATTATTTTTGCATATTGCCCTGTATTCAATTTTTTGAGGGAACCAGCGAACAGATGATGCTTATGAGCACTCAGGGGGACAAACTACTGAATAAACTATTTTTTTTAAACATCTAACTAAAAGGAAATGTGAAGATACACTGGATGGGGACAGAGTAGGGAAAGGTGTAAAATGTGAGGATTAGTCTTATTTAAATTACAAGAAACTACTGAAATTCCCGAGTTCCGGGGGAAATAAATGCCTTCAGAAAAGCATTTGTCTCACATTGGTGCATTATCTCAATACTTTCATTTTCAGAGCTCTTAATGAAGTTACAACACCTTTCTAGATGACTGGGGCCCACACTCCTACTGTATGAGTCCTGCTTTTACAGTTACAACTCAGAATCAAATGAAGTCTACATCCAACTAATGGCCCTTGACACGGCTATTGACTACTGGTCTTTGTGTCAATGCATAATCATCACAGCTCGCTGAAAAGCCCTGTAGCTCTCACTACGGGAGAATGAGTAAGTGAGGGAGCTCTGGCGTATTATCTGCAGTGCTGGAAGGACTCATGTGGTGACAGCATGTCTTCAGTCCCGATGCAGAGACAGAGCATCGATCCCAGTCAGGGATTACTGCAAAGCCCACACCAGATGATGTATTGTGATTGTCTATGTGTGCTTCTGGATATGTGTGTGTGTGTGTGTGTGTGTGTGTGTGTGTGTGTGTGTGTGTGTGTGTGTGAGGAAGACAAAGAGAGATGTGATGTAGTGATATGTAAAGAAAGAGAGTGAAAAAATGTGTGAAACCACAGAGAAATCATGGGTTAGAAAGTTTTCTGCAGCTTATTAGTACTTTGGAAGGGATCTTGTGATATGAAGCGAGTGAAAGAGAAGAGAAGTGTGTGTGTGTGTGTGTGTGTGTGTGTGTGTGTGTGTGTGTGTGTGTGTGTGTGTGTGTGTGAGAGAGAGAGATGTGAAGCGGTAAGGGCACTGCATCAATTACAGTGTCTGGGCCAGCAGGCTCCTGACACCGGCGCTTCTTCATCCTCTACTTCACAGTGGGAGGTCTCTCCCTGCTACCACGCTTCCTCTAAAGCGGCACCCACTTTGTCTTCATAAAGAGCGGATCGATACACACATACTCATCTGATCCTCTCGATATGAACTATGCCAAGCAAACAATGTTGCCGTTGGGATTTTATTGCGGCCTGTACATGTTTGAGCAGGGCTGCGTTCCTCCAATGTCCATTTGACAAAAAGAATGTAAAGACAAAGACATATATATATATATATATATATATATATATATATATATATATATATATATATATATATATATATATATATATATATATATATATATGTGTACAAATATTATAGATACACTGAATGGTTTGAAACCGCATATTTTACTGGCTGAGCATATTGTAGCTGCCAAATGAATCTGTACACGGATGCTCCAAACAAGTTTGTACGTCACTTGGCAGAAAAAAAGATTGCAGAAGGAATTTTTTGCTGGCTTTGATATTTGATTCATATGAGTTTGTGCTCAAATTCTCCACTACGAACAGAGGTTTGCTAACTCATCAGTTTTCCATAGTAATACCTAACGTCTGAGCTGATTTATTGCAACCTGTTCATAGAGGTGTATTAAGTGCCTCACTGCACCTTGTATCTAAATGCCTTACTGACAAAATGAGATTCAGAGTAGTGGCTGGGAAACCATGTAAGTACACAAGTACAGCACAGATTTTGGTAAATAAATCCTTACCTCTAGTTTTTTCATCTTCTTCTCCATGGCGACTCGGTCAAGAGGTTCAGAAGTGTCAGTTAACGCTGTGAAGCTCTTCTGAGTGGAGCCGAACCAGTCGGTGAAGGACGTGCAAAGATTCTCAGCCTCTTCGATGCTCTTCAGCTCCTCCTGAAGCTGCTTGATGGTGTCCTGAAAAATGATTGGATGAAAAATCAAAAGTTAAGTTTAACAAGATCGCTTCATACTTCCTATACCCTTAAAAAACATGATGGCTCATCATATGACATTGAAATTCACTTCATATGCTTTTGTGTTTGAGGACCAATTGACTATAAATACAATGTGTAATGAACACCAAATTTCCAACCGGGTTTTGTCCTCGTGGCTGTGCATCACAAGACTGAATATCGACAGTAAAATTACATTTAATAGAATGTTTGTTTTGGCTCAATAAATTCTTCATTTGTTTGTTTGGCGATAAACTATAGGTGCTAGTGCTACCCTCTCACATTTACAATATATTTCATAATTTTAACAGAAAGGTAGATAATACTCACTTCAACAACTGCTGCCCTTTTGTTGTGTTTTATTTAGAATTGTTGTAAAGACTCTTCAGACTCTATTTGGCCAGGAAACAATTCAGAAAACACGGTCTGTATCTCTTTCTTTTAAGCTATGAGACGTGCCTCAGCTGTCTTACCTTGGCCACTAAGGACCAAAAGCTCTCTGATCAACCATCAAAACAGAAAATATCTGCCCCCCCATCCCCACCCTCAGCCCCTCCATTCATCTGCAGAATGTCCATAGCTTCACTACAGGGTGGAGAGAGGTTTTTATGTTTTTGACGCATTATCCACTTGAGTGAGATTTTGAGTCAATAGCACCATGCGGATGGAGAGGGTCCCTTGCAGGTTTGACACGTTATTCACTCAACTTTAAAATCCTGTGGTGTTGCGAGAAGCTCCAATTAGCAGATATTGCTGAGTGCACACCTTTTCCGACTAGACGGAGGTAACAGCTTCCCACCTCAAGCCCATATGGCCCCCACTTCACACGGTATAATTACAAGCATCTTTGGTATGAGCAGGATGTCATGTGTATGTACCGGCATGAGTATATGCATACTTTAGTCAATTTTGAGAGAGGAATGAAGGGGTGTGGGTATAGAACAAAGTGAGGGGGAGACACGCACACACAGACTCAGATGTGTTTCTGAAGGTGTAAAAATCAATGTAGTGCAGGCAAAGCTTTTCCACTCCGGGTGCCAAGTGTGAGATTGCCTTCTGTAGCGTTTAATTATGGCCTTAGCCACAGACCAGAGGAGCCCCATTGATTTTCCTTTAGCCCCCCCCCCAGAGGAGCAGTCAAATATAGTGGAGTATACAAAGCAACACAGGCTGGGCTCACGGGCATCACTCTCAAAGCAACTTCAATGGGGTGTTACAGAAACAAAGTCCAAACTCTCACTGGAGCAATTTCTATGGTGAGAGATAAGCACGTGTGAGAAGCTCACTGCGGGCAGAGACCCCAATGACAACACACACAGCGTCACATTTTCTTTCTCTACCATTGAAACAGGATAACACAAAAGGGATTAAACCAATACCCAGTCAATTAAGTCATTATGTTTTGCTATTATCAACTCATAATGACAAGCAGGTACCTTCCAGGTAAATCTTCTAGTGGACAGGAAATTAGGTATTGTATGTGTACGGACTTCCAGCCAGCAGATGCTTTTTAACCCAGATATTCATTCACAATTAATATATTGTTCAGCATGGACACTATACTATGATCAGACATCTGTATAACTCTAAGGCGTAAAGATAGATGAACATATGATGTATAAGTCATTAAATAGCAGACAATAGAGCGTGCCTTACCTGTATGTTGAGCAGCAGGGAATGGTAGCGGGCAGTGAGCTGGGTGGCAGTAACACTGACACGACTACTGATGTAGGTTTCCTCCAGAACCTGTTGGGCCAAAGAGGAAAGACCATCGACTTCTCCCTGCCGTGCAAGCACTGCCTCAAGACACCCCTGTTCAGAAGGGACACAGAGAAATGAATAATTAGCAACATGCTCAAACAATACAGTCAAGATATTGATGATTTAATTGTAATTGCTTCGCAAACAACATATGGGGCCAAGGGGTTCTGTCTCTTGTGTGTGTTTGTGTGTGTGTGTGTGTGTGTGTGTGTGTGTGTGTGCGTGTGTGTGTGTGCGTGTGTGTGCGTGTGTGTGCGTGCGTGCGTGTGCGCGTGCGTGTGTGTGTGTATCCCTATAAATGCAGGCAGGGAAAACACTGTGAATGTCTGACATTCTGACACTGGCAGGAAACCTGCTCCAAAGGGAGGTTATCCCGTAGGGATATATCATGTTCCCTGCTGTTTTCTGTCAAATACATGTTGTGAGTGGATTGTAAAAGTGTGATTTATTGTAGAACAAGGCCCTGGGCTGCATAAGACACAATATTATTATTGGCTTTGCTATTATTGTGGCTGGATTTTGTTTTGTTTAAAAAAAAAGAAGCTCTTTCAAAGGATTAAAGTAGGTCTTTGCTACTAAGAGCTTAAAATTAGTATTCTCCTGTTGTCCACAATATTGAATTAAAGCCTACAGTATTTTACGTTATCTACAGTTTAACCAGGTGTTTGCTGGCCGAATATATGTGGTACTGTATAGCAGGAACAGAGAAAAGGATATTTGCTTAAAATATTACAGAAGGGGATAATGAGTAAAGAAATTATAAATAATTCAGAATGTGCATGCACATGTGTGTTTCAGATGCAGAAATGTAATAATGGGCTGTCTTCCTTATGAAATTTAAATCAATGACACTTGAATGAAATCCCATATCTTCTGTGAACTTTCTCTGACCTTGAGTTTCTTCAGCTGAGTCTCTTTGGTGCCTCTGTCTGACCGCCGATGACTTCTGATGCTTGCCACCTTCTCCATCTCCTCCAGCCACTGGGCCAGGCTCAGGAACCTTTGGCCCATCTGCCTCAGTCTGCTCAGTGTGGCGCTCAGCTGGGTCTGAGTCTCCTCCAGACGGCCCTGGTAGGCCCCCCACTCCTGCTGAGCAGTGTCCAGCACTCTGTCCTCAATCTGAGGTATACCCCACGGGATTACTCTCTCTCTGCTGGTCAGCACAGAGGAGAGCAAAGACTGGCCATTTGAGCAGCCTTCCTGCAGGAGCTGTGTGGGAAATAAAGAGGGAAGAACAAAGAAACTATGTGACTGAAGAGTTTAGAAGTGGTTTAGATTCCTAAATCCAGTCTTGATCCAGGCTGTGAAGTCAGTTGTGTGTATGTGTGAACAATGTTACTAGGAACACTCTCTGTTTATGACATTGACATTATGCAAAAGACTCCTTAGTATCAATACCTGTAGCTGTTGCAGCGTCTTCTCCAGTGTATCCACGTTTCCCTCTGGATGGGACAAGGAAGCCAGAGTGGCTTGTTCCTGCTCCAGCCAGTCCTCAAACACATGCAACCCCCTTTGATATTCCTGATGGACCAGCACCAGCCCTTTGGCCTTACTGACTGCATTCTGAAAACAAAGGTTTGGAGATATTACTGGAAAGAAGGGGCGTGTATTCATTCACTATCCCAAGAGCAGTGAACAAAACCAAATTACAATTAAAACAACAGTTTGAAACGGAACGACTGAACTACATGTTATCTGAGCAGCACATTTGTAATGTACTCTGACACTATACATACAGTATTTGTCTTTATATCTTTAAAATAAACAGTGAAACATGTGTAAGGAATTTGAAATGATTATTAGATAATTGACTAAAATGCTGAAAGTACAGGTCACTCACAGATAGTTTGTGGGAATATCAATATTGCAGAGAAAAAAGTTACACCAAATGTTGTGTGTTCTCTAAGTACCTTGGTTTTTTCTTTGAGGGTGTTGTATCTACACTGCAGCTGCTGCACCTCCTGCTGGGTAGTGTAGTGTTCCCGCATATTGGACCCCTTTGTGGCAATGGTGTCCAGAGGACTGCTGTGACTTAGTACGTCTTCATAGAGAAGCTGGAATAAAACACATACACACACTCAGTGTAGTACATCTAACCCTACTGGGAGGCTCTGGGGTATGAATTTACTGTATGTAACTGCATGTGTTTTGAGTAGGGCATTCAATAAAAAAGTAGATATTCAAAAAGTGGCAGTAAATGGAAAACACCACAGTTATTCTGTAAAAAAAAAAGGGTAAAGGTTTTTTCAAAAGTAACATATGCTTAATTACTTAGTGTATGGTTTGTATTGTTTAAGTAAGTTTACAGAACATATTCTGGCATTTCAAGGCTAGACATCATGAGTGAGATGTGATACCTGGGTCTTTCCCAGGTTGGCGGTCTTGTCTCTCATCTCAGAGTACTGTCTGTCTGAGCAGCTCAGTGTCTCCTCCACCCGGTCCATCCACATCACAAACTGACCCACGTCCTCCTGATAGCTGGTCCATTGAGACAATGCGCCCTCCAGCTGGCTGTTACATCAACATTACAAAGTTAACACACAGTGAACAAACGTTTCACGAAAAGACACACATACATTTTAATCTAATTATCCCTGTAACCTTTCAACCAACTGAAATCCATCAAGTTAAACTAGACAATTCCCAGTCCCATTTATCAACTGACTGACAGATTGATTGGTTCATGATCACAACCTTTTACACTGAATGGAGGCAGAAAGCAAGGAGTCCCATGAGTCTTTGAGGTCTTGGATCTGTTTGCGAATTACTGGGACCCCCTCGGCTGAAGTGTTCCTCTGGACCGCTTCTCCCCGCGTCAGAAGCATCTTTAGCTGGATCTCCCTCTCCTGGCGAGCAGCCAGTAAGGCCTACAGACAGAGGTGAAGGGACAGACTGAAAATAATCGCCAGGAGTCTGAAATAAATGTCTATATTTCTGTTTTCCACACAATTAAAAGAATGTTTTCCAGATCGTTGTATTCCCAGCAAGGTTCATTTGGTCTGATGCACCGCTCTAAAACCTAACTGAATTATTCCTCTGTTTATTACTGACAGATTTCCCTCCTAACTTAATTTGTTTGGGCTTCAAATCGGACACAAAACCATAGTTTACCATATTCTACAAGACCTGATTATTTCACTTCTAGTTCCCTTTCACTGAAAATGTCAGCACGAAGTGAAGGAAATGTTTTGCTGAGGAAGCATCGACAGTTGTCCAGTAAAATCAACCAATAGCCAAATCTCTAATAAATTGTTGTGTATTCCTTTTGGGATGCCACAACCATGTTACTACTTACTTCCAGCTGTAACATCCGGTCCTCTAACACACTTTTGTCAGTGGTGGTGGAGATGCATGTTTTGAGGACCCTGTGGGCTTCACACACCCAATCCTGGAGCTCTTTAAGACCCTGAGAGAAGAGGCGATGCTCCCCTACAATACGTTCAATCCTGGAGGCCTTGTCCTTCAGAGATCAGAGCACAGCACTGTTAACACTCTCTCCTTTGGTTGGGAGAAACAGGTCAGTACTGAGTTGAACACAAATGTTTCCGTTGCACAGTGTCAACAGTTACAACAGTGTCTTCATATATTTCTGTTTGCGTTTGAAATTACATTCTTGTTTTTCTTAACAGACATCTCTCGAGACGATACCGCCCCCACATTACAGCACCCGTCACTCGTAACTCTTTTGTTTAACTGTAGAGTGAAGAGAGGCAGAGATACAATAACTACCTTCTAGTGGCAATTTTAAATGATTTTATTCCTGTTTCCATGTCTGGTAGGGAAGAGGACCTAAAAATAGAACTCCACTAGCTAGCGTGCAAAGTACATACATCTCATTCATCATTGTTTGGGGCACTCTCATTGTCCTGTGGTAAGAGAATGGTGCTTTGCTCTACACTGTACATCACATTAATCATAGGAGTGTGACCAGTCTAATGAGAGCATCAAAAAAGGTTAGATTCTCAAGCACTGACACATCTCAGCTCTGGCATTTTAGAAGTGCTTCAGTGTATACAAGGAAAGCTCCACAGCCATTGGCCATTTGTTTTGTTGATGAGAGTGCAGGGGAGTGGTCCTTTTGGAGGAGAAAGATAGCTCATGCCCAGGCAAATTACTCTTGATACCGAGCCTCTTTTGTACAACATATTTTACCAAAGACGAGAGCTGATTGCCGCAACCATTACTACGACTGGGAGAAAAATGCATGACACAGCAAATAACAAGAGAACAATAATAAATAACATGGCTGGAGACAAGGCTCACACAGTACAGGAATCAAGCAAGGCATGCTTGATTGAATGCTGCATGCTGCAGCATTTATCAGACAGAAGCAGAGATGAAGTAAAGGGACAAGAAAGGTGAGCACAGGGTGGCGGGCAGCGTTACCTTGGTTAGGTTGCTGAGGGCGAGGTACTGTGCTGACAGCTGGGATACACGGTGGACGAAGCCCTTGCCGGCTGCTTGTCCCTCCCAGAGACGATGAGCTCTTTCCCTCAGCCTGCCCAGCTCTGCTTCCCGACTAGCCTTGTCCTCCAGTATACACTGGGCCAGTACGAAGGAGGAAGAGATGGAGATGGAGATGGATAAATTAAGACAAAGGAGCAAGAGGATTAGAGTAGCACAGTTGAGAAGGAGAAGAATTCAAGTAACATGGAGAGGATGATTGCATGTAAGCACCATCACATTTTGAGTCAAGGGGAAAATGAAATGACAAAACACATGACAACGATGACAGAAAAGGGAGGTGTGAGAGGAACAGAGGAATGAAGTTGGGTTAACATGTCACAAGAAGAGACGGTGCAACAACAGCACATCAAAATAAAAGGATGAAGACAGGGGGAAAGGACCATAAAAACAGCATCAGCATCATTTCTCTTGATGTTCTTTTTTATAAAAAAAAATGTGGTTAGACGTCACAGTTCAGATCAGGAAAAGGAGAAAAGCCTCTTTAAAAGCGCAATGGAGAGGGATATGTATGTAAAAAGGTAGAGAGGATTTTTTTTTTCCACACAGGTTTAGACACTGAAGCCTGCATGTATTGTAGGTACTTCAGGTGATGGGGGAAGAAATGTAATTGCTTGCAGGGCCAGACAAAAGGCAACAAGGAGGGGTGCAACAGTGGGCGACAGTAAATACAAAAATAGCAACAACGATAAGAGCAGAGCTTTGAGATGGGCTTGATATATTTTTTCTCTTTTGTCAGTTTTATCTTTTTAACGCTCAGTGCCTCTCTCCCTTTTTTGTCTCCGCCAGACACAGCAGAGGCTGTTATCACATCCTGAAAAGGGCCTTTTAGCCACGCAGCGCTTCAGCTGTGACAGAAGGAGAATTAATTAGATTTCTGGACTTTTCCTCTCACTATTGTGTCAAGACGCTGCTCTATTTTGATGCGGTGGCGCTCCACAAATGTAATTAGTTCCTTCTCTTTTCCTTGCTGATTTTAGATTGTGCTTTAGGGATGCATATCTGATGGAGAGCTACGAGTACTAAGTATCCTTGGAAAATCAACTTAATATTCAATTTATGGTGTAATGATGGGGCTTACTTGAGTTAGGAGAGGAAATAAGAGAATGTCAGCGATAGCAGCCGAGAAGAGGACTATAAAAGGCACACTCTCAGTATGACATAATGCAATTAAACGGAAAAAGGATTCCAGATTGTGAAATATTATTGCTTCAGGAATGGCTATTAAACACTGTAAAAAATAGAGTTACTCAATTTTAAGAGAGATTTGCATGTGGACGGTAGGAACATACTCGTATTATTTTTGGCTATGGATAATTCCTATACACTAGATAATTCCTGCATACCCTCTCAGAGGCTATGTCTCAGAGACAATCTACCTACCTAATGCTATGACTTAAATGGCCGAAAGGGAGGGGGCCATGTGTAGGCTCACATCATGTGCACATGTAGTACTTACACAGACATGGAGGAGGAGAGGTGAGTAGATTGGTGTAACTGTGTATAACTTTACAATACCTGTAGTTTGCTGAGTTCCTTTTTCTTGGCTGGAAGGTCGTGGAGACGAGCGCTGCTCTCCTGAACTCTGACCTCTGTGCTGTTCAGCCAGTCCTGCAGAGGCTCGGCACTGACCTCAAACTCCGTCATCTGGGACTGCAGGATCTGGAAATACAAGATTTAATACAACTATAGAAGTTTTCATTCAAATTTAATTTGCACAAACTGATAGAACTCAGTTTATTAGATAAAGTAAAATTAAATAATGAATTTAATATCGTCTGGCACCAGGTCTAAAATGCATATCAGATCCATGTTAATATAACTGTGTATATAACACAGATTTGTGTGAACTGTTAAAGAGGCAGACAACAGGGAACTGCATACAAATAGTCTGCATTCATTCTTAAATCCAAACTGTACAGTTCATCTATATTCAACATATAGCGCTCTGAGATCCGGTCTCTTTCAATGGAAACCTTACTCACAGCGTCCAAACAAAAGTGAATGTCGACCAACCTTGAGTGCATCCTCCCTCATCTTCAGATTATTCATCAGACTCTTCCAGTCTTCTCTGGCGTTTGCCACCTTGGGCTTGATTCCCTCGA
Organism: Clinocottus analis; assembly: GCF_023055335.1. Taxonomy (NCBI): domain Eukaryota; kingdom Metazoa; phylum Chordata; class Actinopteri; order Perciformes; family Cottidae; genus Clinocottus; species Clinocottus analis. Next base: position 7,026,435 of record NW_027175876.1, read on the forward strand.
CTCTGTCTTTGGACACCACAGCCATCAGCAGCTCCCCACTGGCTGCTACTGTACTCAGCCTGGCCTGGCCCTGCTCCCTGTCACTCAAGAACTCCTATGGGGATACACAGACAAAGACAAAGGAACTCAGACTATTTAACACCAGCACCCACACAAAGGGAGGAGAAAGTGAAAGCAGAAGAGAACAAAAAGAAATCGGCTGAATGACAATTCCAAACTTATTTTTGTCTTGATGGTTAACTGAAATCAATATTGCCATTCTCTTCGTAGAGAACATATTTATTTTCAGATCTAACTAGTTACATTGTCAAAAGCAGTAATTAAACCAAGCCATTATGTATTCCATATGCGTGGGCAGAAGGAAGGGCTTGACCCGGGGAGGCAGTCACAGATAAGGACAGTACAGGGAGGCTGAAATGTGTTGGTTTTTACATAGCTCACAGAAGTGTACACACACACACACACACACACACACACACACACACACACACACACACACACACATACACACACACACACTACCCTCCCTCAGAGCTGAGTCGATGACAGTAGCGCAGCAGGGACCGCTCCACCATCTGTGCAGTCAGCACATCACTTACACACACTACTGCTTCAGCCCCCTCAAAACACACATGCACACACACACATTTGGTGAAGTAAAACCGCACACAAACATAGAAAGTCTTTCTTCATCTCTGCTTTTCTTTTTTTTTTCTTTGTTCATTCATATTTTGTTTCACACTTACTACCATTCTCTCCCTGCCAATCTTACTATATACCACCAATTAAGCGTGACACAAAGGATGCCCCCACCCCTCCCTGGCCCTCCTAGAGGTCAGCCATGTGGAAACATTGTTCCACATTCCTCACCAAGTCAATAATAAATAAAACATGCTTTGCCTCTTTATTCATCTCTCCTTCACTGCCATATTCTCTATGACATTCCTGCTCATCCTCTCGGCTACATTAGAAACTTCTAATGCACAAAAAAGCACAGAAAAACTCCAGCACAGCACTTCCCTTCTTTAACATGCTTCTAGAAAATTATGTCTTCAAGTAACATAATGTGCATTTGACACTCTTCATGTGACTGTTGATTAAATAATCTAAGTTCCACATGTTTTACTTGCACTGGATAACACATATTATTATTAGATAATAAGTCATGTGCTTTATGGGTGCACAATTATCCTCTTACTATATAAGCTCAGCTAAGCAATAATGGTATCGCAGTTCCTTGGTGGTAAAGTAGTGGTTTACATGGTCAGGTGTCTGACAGGTAATTAACTGTCTGGTGCAGAGATGTGAGGACTACCTTAACTGAAGAGCACTCTTAGCCAGGGCCCTGGGGTGCTCTAAAGCGAGTGCCAGACTGTTACACATGCCAGCTTCTCAGAAAAAGACACATGCCGATTATTTTGAAGAGAGTGGCACAGAGACCCCGCTGTGGAGCTTTCTCTTATCCCTCGTGGCTATACGCCCACTTTCAGCCGATGCAGCCAACGGCAGGTCCCCTCCAACAAGCCCAACAGAGGACACTCAACAGTCGGCATGTCAATACAGACATCCCCTTGAGTAATCTCCCATTGAAAGCGGATTGATTCTTCAACAATTACGCAATTTCCCTTTCAACTATTACTTTGTGTTAGCAGTCATTGCGAAGCCTACTCAGTCCATGCAAATACATTAAAGCCCAAAGGTGGAAGAACAAAAACAATAACTTTTATGACAAGGAGATTGTTGATTTCCTTTCCTCAACAGGCTGATTATTTCTGGTTTATGGAAGTGAATATATTACCCTTTTCCCCACATGTAACTCCACCATCAGCAGCTACTTGCTCTGACATCATTACTGTCTCACTGCAGCTGGTTAATGGGCAATAGCGTGAAACTATAAGGACATTCTGTGTGGCAATCAGACATGAGAAGCACCACCTATTCTGCAACAAAAAATATTTGAAATGTAATGTCTTTCTAAAAAAGCAGAATTGTAAGTTATATTCAGTCAAATAAATATAAATTATACTACTTTATATCCCTGAATAACATCACAAAATGTGATTCAATCTGTTTATTTACTGTTCGGTGTCTGGTAGCTCTGCCCTAGGGAAGCTTCTCTGCAGCACAGGAGGTGATACACTTCATGTTTACAGAAGCAATAAACATAATCAAAAATGGGTAAGTAAGCAGCAATAGCTGAAAAGGCGAAACACTCGTACATGGTCCTCACCATGGTGCAAAAACACCATGGTGAGGACTGCACAAGATCACAAGTTTATGTCACCAATGTTTTAAGAACATAGGAAGAATCTAACAGATGTCTACTCTAAATAAGAGCTGAGAAAAATAATTCTCTTACTTGGATCCTCTGCAGAGCGGTGAAGGCCTCGGCGACACTCTGTGGCACATCAAAGCATTTGGCTGTGCTGATTTTGGCATTGACCGACCACTGCTGGAAGTCTCTCAAGGCCGCACGGAACTTCTGCTCCAACAATCGCTCCTTATTTTGACACTCCCTGGACGCACGAAGACTGAGACTGGGGGGCAGAAAGACAAGTGTAGGACTGACTAAACATGTTGTTTACAGGTTGAAATCCATCTTGAGAAATGAACAAAGAAAGAGAGGAGTTACAACCAGAGGAGTGTTTGCCGTCTACTGTCCATGTGCTCATCAAAACAAAGAGGATGCGTGTGCAGATGCTCAGATACTGTAAATGCTGTCGTCACATGATGTGGAGGAGAAAGAGAAGCCTGGGAGATGAGCTGGAGTGAGAAGCAGGCAGGTGGAGAAATGGCAAAGTGGGTGAAGTGGAAGGAATGAGCATTGGGGCAACGAGGGGGAGTGGGGGATGGTGGTAAGGGGTACTGCTTAGGAGGGGGTTGAAAGGCAACATATGAGTGGGGTAAGAGTTCACAGGGGCGACAAGATGGAGAGAACAAGGGTTGACAGATTGATGCTGTAAGAAAAAGAGTGAGATGGAAAGGATCTGGCAGAAATACTGTCTGTTAAGGAGAGGTTACAGTAAGGGGGGATAAATTAAAGGGATGATTTTACATTTTAGTAGGCTGTATTTTACCACCACGCACTAATCAAATGCTTTGTGTTGTTCATATATCCATCACAATCTATATCTGCTACCCCAGATTACAGCAACAATACAGACTGTGTGACAACAAGAGAGATTTGAATCAAAGTGAAGGGCAATTTAATATACAGTATAACAATCATTTCATCTTGAATGAAACTGATATTTAAAATATTGAAGTTCAATTCTTTTAGTGACAGCTAACATTTCTGACAGAATAAATGAATAAGGGAAGATCGTAAAATGATGAACTGCAACAATGTAAGCAACATTTTAGGGTCAATCAATAATTGACAGACAACAGTGTTGATATTGGCCAAATCTAAAATGAAATTGGAAAAAAAGTATTTATGTTTTAAAGTATTAATGGCTGTGTTTATAAAAAAAATCTGCCTTTCTACATTATCTGCACATGGCAACTACAGGTTCAGAATGGTCACGTTGAGGGAAAGATTAGCATTATTAAATGCAAGTCTGTGATGAGACACCAATCCCTGTCTCCTGAATAAGGTCAAAAGTCAAACATTACATGCACGACCTCGACCTTCACACCTTTTCTTTTTTCCTCACTGGATGCTGTACAGGACACACCGCACTGGCTCAGAACTGAACAGGACAGTCTTGGGATACCTGCCCGTGTAATTTATGAGTGAGATAAAATACCCCAGGCAAAATGTGAACCTTAATTGCACAGACAACATTTATTTAGTATGCAAAATCATAACGCACAACTCAAACGAGGGAGGGCAACAAAGGTAAAGAGCCATTGGGTTTCAGACATATCGGGCAGTGGGTGAAGGTTAAAGGGTTGATTGGAAGAAGGGATGGAAAGGATTACAGCAGGGAAACAAGGTGCACAGCTGTTCAAGCAAGGGGTACTGTCCAAAGGGAGCCATGTATGAACGAAGCAAAAGCACACACAACCATCTATCGACACACACTTTAACGCACACAAACACCCTTGAGTTTTAATGATGCGATGAGAGCATGAAAGGGTAGTAAAGTGGGGATGGCATGAGAGTGGAAGAGGCACTTTTTTCTGCTGTGCCAGACAAAATCTGGCATGTGCTATGAAAAGGATGGGGGAGTAACAACCTTTTTCTCTCCCATCTCAACTCCTCTGATGCTCTTTTTTTCGCTCCTTGCTCTTTTTTTACGCAGTGCTTAATGCGGGACAGGTGCAAAGAGCACACAGGCCAAGTCTATTACAGACTAAAAAGCCAGGGAATGAGGAAGGGTGCTGTTTATGCCAATAAGCAGCCAAAGCCAATTACCCGCCAAAGCCTCTCCAACAAGTTGACCTCACTCAGGTTGTCTGCCAATAATTGTTGGTCACAGTGCCTCACAAACTGCGCCCCCACTACCATGCAATGTCGCAGAAAGTCAACATGTCATCCATGCAAATTAAGTGAATAATCTGTGTTACTGTAGATACTCATACTTTATTGTTGTATGCATGCGTGTTCTTGTGAATAGGCATTGCATGTTCACAAACAACCACTACATGAACACAGGCTCACTTATGGGCTCAAAAGCAGGCAAAAAGAGTGCAAGGAAAAAAAGAGCATCCAAATGTATCTGATTTCTCTCAAATCACACACAGCCTTGCATAGAATTGAACTGGAGAAAGACACAAACCAAAACAAAGACAGTGAACAAGCAGAGATGAAGGGAAGGCAGTTAAATGTTGCATAGCAACTAGTGGATCTGGTGCTCTCCGTCACCTTTAGACTTCGTTTAGCCCGGCTGACACATGTCACAACTCAGTGTGAAAGATGGCCACACACACAAACACATGCCTACAATACAAATAAGCTTGTGAAAACATGCACGCTTAACGATCTGTTTTGTGCAATTTTCTTATTATGAGCAAGACACTCTCCCAATTAGGATTATAACAGGGCTGGGCAAAATGGTTAAAATCGTTATCCTAATGTTATGCAAATATATATTTAGAGTGTCTGATATTAGGATATGGATAAACATCTAAATAAATTACAGAATTATGTAAAGCAGAAATGTTCTATTGATATATATATATATATATATATATATATATATACATATATATATATATATATATATATATATATATATATATATATATATATATATATAGCATACAATTCTTCCAGGATGAAACAAAAATCTTATTTTTCTTTACATTAAGGTGGTTTGAAGTACAGTTCATCTGAATTATTGAACCCGAGGAGTCAAAACATATCACAATGATATAAATCCGTTCAAAATCCATGGATGACAATATGATGCATCACAGAGGTCAAACAGAGTTCAGTATGACTCCAAATCCACATAGTGAAAATAAACACCAAATTATTTTCCACCACACGCTGTTTACTAAAGCAGAAAGACTTCTCTCACCTGTTGTGCTGCTTGATAAGCGCGGTGACCCGGTCTGACTGTGAGCCCAGGTCCCTGGAGTATCGCACCAGGTCGTTAAGTTGGCCTTTCAACTTCTCCGCCATCGGCTCGGCGCTCTGCAAGCCCTCCAGTGTATCCTAAACAACACAAAACAGACACCAGCTGGCTCAGTGTGTATGTGTGTGTGAGTGTGTGTGTGTGTGTGTTAACAAGTAACAAGCACCCAATGGATCTGCATGACACCCTTCAATAAGTGCACTCACATTCCTATTCACACCCTGGCTTCATCTTCCTAGTCTCCCTCTCTCTCTCTTTCTCTCTCTCTCTCTCTCTCTCTCTCTCTCTCTCTCTCTCTCTCTCTCTCCTCCCCCCCTCTCTCTCACACATACACGCACACACACATACACACACACACACACACACTCACTCCAACACATACTCACAGTGTTGCTTGTACAATAGCATTTCTGTTCTTCGCGCTATGGCAGGAAGGAGCTGCGGATAGCGTTCTCCCGCTTTCCTCAGCGTGCCTCACATTCTGCACTTACACAGTCATGAAATCCTGTCCCATGAAATATGTACAGGTCCAATCCCTCCCTCCCTCTCGCTCTCTCTCTCTCTCTGACGCTCGCTTGCTTGTTCTCTTTCTGACGTATTACCTATAAACAACCCTCCCTCCCGCCTTCTCTCTTCTCCTGGACTCGTTGCTCTCTTCTCCTTCCCTCGTCCCAATGTTCTACTACTTTCTCTTCCCTCCTCTATCCTCTTTTTTTCTTCCTCCTCCCACTCCTTGCACTCTTTCCCTCTCACACATTTTCACTCCTTCTCACTCTCTCACGCTCTCTCCCGGTGGAATTCAGCTGTCAGCCCTCACAGATGCAGGATTGGTTCAAACGCACACAAACGAGCGCGTAACGAAAACACGGCTGGACACAGGAAGCAGGCTGAAGGAGGAGGAGAGAGAGAAGCGGAGGAGGGGGAAGACTCCTCCTCTGTTCTTTGACAGCCCCAAATTGAGAAAAAACAGAGAAAGGCATGGACGAAGAAGCAGGGGAGGAGTATTAAGGTGTGCATGCTGGCATTGGCCTTGACAATACAGAGAAATTGTCACACTGTAAACATCCTGTGGATGTTAGAAACAGAGCAGCAGGGGAGGTGAGGAGCAAGAGCATCGAGGAATCAACCCCTGCAGTCGGGAAAGACATCACTGTACACTTGAGTTCAAACACGTCAGAGTACAGAAAGAGGAAAGGAGCAAGAATTGAAAAGGGGAATGTTTGCAAAGGAGAGATAGTGGGAAAATAATGGCTAAAACAACAACAAAAAGGGGAGGGGTAGAGGGGACAGAAGACAGAATGAGGAGAAAACAAGAGAAACTGATGGGATTGTAGCTGTCACTCCTTCCTCATCCCAGTAAAGCTGATTTAGAAACTAATCTGTTTTTAGGATTTACACATGGAATGGTTAATTACTGACAGAGAAAACGTAGCTGAATGCAGTGGACATAGACTATGTCTGCACAAGGAGGGTGTGTGTGTGTGTGTGTTTGTGTGTGTGAGTGTGTGTGTGTGTGTGTGTGTGTGTGTGTGTATGTATGGCAGTGGGTACTTTCCATTAAACAATGCTAATCACCTTCTCTAAAATTAACATTGCAAGGTGTTGCACAGCCACTGTTTTGTTTCACAGTTCGCCAACCCAAATCTCAGTCAAACAGAGTTTTTATTATCTATTATTTTTTAAATAAACTATTGTGAGCGGATGAACAGTGAATCATTTAGACAGTAAACTGCCATTTATTGAAATGTTGTGCTCTCATACCTTAGCCAGCTGCCATCCCTCCACTGCTTCCTCGCCATTGCTCCGCCCTTCAGCTTTAATCAACTCCTGGCTCCACACCCTCAGCCGTCCATCCAACTCCTTCAACTCCTCCTCCAGCCGGGCGGTCAGACGGCGGTATTCTTCCTCTGAGGCCGCAGCAGCAGCCAGGGCCCCCTCCAGGTCGTCCCTGGCCCTGAGGGCGGCCCCCTCCCACTGCTCCAGAGCATGGGACAGCGCCCCCAGCTGTCGGTCCATGGCCTCGCAGCCGCCCGCCGCCGTGTGTTCCGCCGTGGACGCTGCACTGCGCCGCACCCTGCTGAGGCGCTCTCGGCCCTCCAGTAGCTGACACTCCACGCGCTCCTGAAGAGATGGGAAGGTAGATAGGAGACGAAGTTGCTACGGAAACTGTGGCTACGGAAACTGCAACCTCCGATTCTATTTAAAGCAGCTTATGCCTCCTGCTCGATCACGTTATCTCTTTGATTCTGTCTTTGAAGCTTCAGTTATGATGTCCTGTATTTTCATTTGATCTCTCAGTATTCTCTCACTACATCTGATTTCATTCTCCGCCTCCATCCCTCTCCCCCTCCATCTTTCATTCTGTGTAGAAAGGTAGCACTTGGAAAGCAGAGGGTGTGAAAAGAAAACACTTGAGTGTAATGTAATAGCACTGAGCAGTTAGGAGGATTAAAAAGGGATGGGAAATGGCAGCTGATCATTTTTGTGTGTGAGTAGAAGGATATGAACATTAACCTTGAGACCATGAATGGGGAATTTTAATGGAGCAACTAGCTTGTATCTACAACAAATTACACTTCCCCCCTCTACTGAAATGATTCACACCATGACTCTCCAAACACAACACAACATAATGTGATAATAAGGGCCCGTGTGTGAAATTTAAATGCAAATCGATATCGCCTCACATATTTTCTCTCTGTAATTGCAGAATTAGTGAATTGGGAAAAGCTCCAGCATTAATTGCACATCTCTTCCCTTCTCCCTTCTTTTTAACACAGTAATAGACCAACATAGTGGTGATAAAATATGCCAAGAGAGATCGAGATATTTGGCTGTGATATGGGAACAAACTGAGAACCAATTCCAATTCCCTACATAGTTTTCCCTCCTTTATAGCAGGAGGCCATTAAGGTTCAGATAATTCAAGCAATCAGTTACCTTAGCAACAGTTATATATAATATATATCATTTTTCAACTCGGTGTAGTTTCACCAATTCACATCCTTAAGGCATGCTGTGTTGTAAATTCAGAGAAACATCGCTTACGAATATGAATATGAATTCAATATAAAAAGAGATACTGTAATCCAGCATTACAGTACACCCATGGTGCAGAATACAGATGTGTGCTACTAATTCAATACACAATAATTAGTGAATATTAAAATCATCCTAATAACATCATACAAGTACATCATACATCATACAAAAGGGCTAGCCAACACATGAGGTCTAAAGTAGAATGAATCAGCTGAAACTCCGTCTTTGGAAGTGATACAAAACAATGTTTTTATTGCAATCCCCATGATACTGGGAAAATTCTACCTCAGTTAAAGATGATTAAAATAATGAAAAACTATGTTGACTGCACACCTATGCCTACAGCACAATAGGCTTGTCACCTGTCGGATGTGGCACATTATTATCTGTCAACGTATGGAGCAGAATTTGTTTTCAGGATTTGTCAAATTTGGAATAAATTTCTTGACGAAAGTGTAAACAAAGAAAACAAAAGGAGTGTCAGCCGGCATCAACAAAAGGATTTCTTTGTATTTGTTCCTGCCTTACCCTCACTTCTGACAGCTTCTTTTTGATGGAGGCCGAGTCTCCTGATGTATCAGACCAATGATGCAGCTCCTCTCCAGTACTCATCAGCCAATCAGTGAGCTCCCTTACAGCCTCCAGGTATTCTTGGTGTTCCAACACAACGGCCTGCGCTAGACGTACTCTCTCCTAAAGACAAAGACAATGGACACAATCAGCCAACAGTGGCTCGAAAATAACAACGCACTCACAATAGTTGGTGAGATTAATACAATAAATTGGTTTCAAGGTTTTTAACCAAATATAATGAAAGATTAAGTAACGTTATACCTCCACCAAGGCTGTAAGGTCATCAAACTGCACCTGCAGCTGGGTGCGGGCACCATGATTAAAGCTGGCATCGCCAGTCTTCTTGAACAGTTCTCTGGCTTTTTCTTCGAGACTGGACAGAGCCACCTGATGGTCTTCCAGATCAGCCAGCAGAGCTCTGAGTTTCTCGAGCTGGGAGGCCTTTTCTCGGGGCCCCGGCTGAGGCGTGAGAGGGGCGCACACCTCTCTCTCTACAGCCTCCATCCAGCAGCGCAGCTGTGCAGCACCCTCCAGGTATCCTCCCCACTGCGACACGGTCCACTCCAGTCGACTGCAGGAACGACATAAGATCATTTTGTTATTGCTTGTGACTGGCCCGTATGGTATATACATTTTGAATAAACAGAGAGAATCTTAACAAACACGGATGGTATCCTATATTTTGGCAGTTTATTTTTTAAACTGCAAAGAATTACAAATGTTTTAAATTGTAACAATAACAGAATTTAGAAGATTATACATTTTTTAATTATTTAAATACTTTGATCAGTAAGTGATATTTTGCATACAAAATGCAGATGTATACAACTTTTTTTTGTGAAAAAAGTAACAAGGGACCATCTGACAATGGCGTCCCACCAGCTGCGATACCAAATCGGACCAGGGCTGTACAGTGGGGTGGGGGGCCAATGGCTCCTTCTCTACTTCCTACATCACTTCTTCAGACACCCTTGCTCAAACCACATCCATCTTCAAACCTTGGCAAAATAATCAAAATCTTCCTGGTACAGTAGACGACTCACAGACTAACAAAGTGAATACAATTCCAGCCTCACTGTTGCGGCTGGTGATAATAGTATTTCTTTTTTGGATTAATTAATAAATTAGTTAATTATATAAAAATATGTATGTAGTCTAGTTGCTGTAAACTCAGATCATTTTGGGACATAAAAGCTAAACATATAATGTTCTTCTGTGTACCTTTTCACTGTCATCTACAGGAACAGTAAATATTTCATACTTATGATATGGCCAAGAAATCTAAATACTGGTTTTAATACTGGCTTAATGCCTTTATCCTCTTAATGTATTTGTGCACACAGGGGGCAAATACACACAATTTACCTTGCCATCTGTTATCGGTGCATTTACAATTACCACCAATACCCGTACACTCTCTCTCTCTCTCTCACTCACACATGCACATGCACACGCACACACACACACACACACACACACACACACACACACACACACACACGCACACACATCTGTTTTACCTGCTACCCCATGCCTCCTGTTATCCCCTTAACCTTAAAACACAAACACACCCCATGTGTGACCCACTGCTTGCCGTCCACCATCCATCCCCTAATGAGATGGTTTTTTTTTTGGAGGGGCCATAATTACTCAATTAAACACCAACATGCACAAAACTGATGGATTTGCATGCGGCCATGCACGTGTACAGACACGAAAAAACCTGCACTAAATCAAATTCATCAATCAGAATTACCAAATGAGACAAATACTGCTCATTATGTACTTAACCTAATGGTAATAAATGGCATGGAGACATCAATCTATCATGGTGAAAATAACCTGGTCCAAAGAGAGGCTTTTTTTGGCACACAGGTAAATGCCCTCGAACTATCCAGGGCTAAATGTTTTATAGTCACAATAAAAAAATCCAGAATGGTTTACAGTTCACAGTTCTGCAGTTTGTCTTGTTTCTGTCAATGCAATGATACAATTAAATAATGACGCAATGTTTTTTTTGGTTGTAATTGCACACATGGGGACTACACCATCACATTATATGTTAGGTGATGTAACAAGGTGAGCGGTCTACCTGTGGCAGCTCATAGCAGTCACGAGAAGCGTGGCCCACGCATCCTCTACTTCCTGTAGCTGAGAGCGGACCACTTCCTGTCCAGTGGCTTCATAGCTGCGCAGGGCCAGCTCACCCTTACCCATCGCCATATTCAGCTTGACCTCCCCCTCCCCCTTCAAAAGCAGGATGTCCTGTGCAGACAGATAGGGGTCAGAGTGAACTGATTTAGACATCACAATTGTGTATGAATACTTTATCAAGCAAACAGCTCCCTCTTGTGTTTACCAAAACGACTGTAGGCTGTCATAGAAAAAAAACATGCAAAGTGTCGAAAGAACAAAATAAGTGTATGCGTTCTTAAAGATTCCACACCTTTATTTTATCATGTGAAATAATTTGTGTAAATTACAGATACACATAGCCTACTACTCAAAACCTCCTCTCACCTGCACAGTCTCCAGCCTCTGCTCTAACTGCTCTTTGGTCCCCATGGTGCTGTCTACTGTACCCAGTCTCTCCTGGATCTCCTCCAGCCAGGCCCAAACGCCTTGGAGGGTCTCTCCAAAGGCCTGGCTCTCTTGGCAGCCTCGCAGCTTCTCCCTGGCTGTCTTCAGCAGGGCCTGGTGCTCCATCTGGAGCTGGCCTGTCACTCTGACCTCCCCTCCTGACCCCCGGCCTGCTTCAGACAGAGACTGCGCCTCCTGGCAAAGATGCTCGATGGAGTCCCTTGCAAGAGACAATGATATGTTATTGTTACAAATATTTAACAGCCCACATTATGGCATCTATAACATATGGCGTCACACACACACACACACACACACACACACGCACGCACGCACACACACACACACACACACACACACACACACACACACACACACACACACACAAACACAAACACACACCTTCTTGCAAGCAGATCCTCGTGGAGGTTTTCTATCCTCTCCAGCTCTTCTGTGGTGTCTAGGGCTCCTTGCTGGCACTCTGCCCCAAGAACAGGCTCTCTCTTGAGGCTGAGATCCATCTGCTTCAGGCAGTCTCTTACACCCTCCACACAGTCATTAAAGCTGGAGAGGAGGTGCATTTCCATTTAATTCAAATTGCTTTGCATGAACACAAGACACAACAAGAAAATGTACTTACTTTTTCATAAGGTCAATACTCTCTTCCAAGTCTCGTTGGCTCTGAAAGCAGCAGTCCAGGTAGCTCCTCCACTCTTTCTGGCAGGAGGAGAGATGCTCCCGGATCTGTGCTGCTCCAGCTTTAGGCAGGTGGAGTTGAAGCCTCTCGGCTTCCTCACAAACCTTAGAAAAACACTCCTCACCCTTAGATGCCCGCTCGACTGACACCTGTGGATGTATAGGGAACATGTTGGCAATAAAAAGCTATACATCCTTGCTAATTTAAGAAATCTAAGAAGCTGTATAAACGTTATCAACTCTGGGAGGTATTTGTACTTACAGCACAATTCCTACAAGTAAGACGCTGTAGTTTGTTCAACACAAGCCCAGATTCAGTTTGGTTCAAAGAGCATTAATGATGACGTACAGTCTTTCATGATGCCATTTTGTTGAAGATAATAGAGTAAATTATATGGAAGATATAAAATTAATCGTGACTATAAATAATGACAACTTATTTAATCCAATAATTTTGTTCTAACTACGATATAAAACTATTTGGGTGTGTCAAAGTGTGATAGCATTTTAGAATCAACAAGTGAAGCCACTAAAGACCGAGAGACTTGAACATAATTTTGACAACTGCACCAAGAGAAAGTCATGACAGAAGCATGACAAATAACAATACCTTTAACCGCTGCAACTTAGCTCCAAGGACAGCAACATCTCCCGATTGGTTCGAACATTCTTTCAGCTCCAACTTCAGATCTGTCAGCCGGGAGTGAAAGTCTTGGACGAGTTCTGCAACAGTAACAGAAAGAAGAGGTGAACTAAAAGCTAAATAAATATATGGTGACAAGTTGAGGAACACTGATGTGTTAAAATGAAGGCACAGAAGAGGTAAAGGTGAAGGGATCCGAAGGAGGAGAGCAAGAAGAGGAGATGTGTGGAGGCAGATGGTAGGAGTGGGCGTGTCCACGCTGCGCTGTGCTGGGTTGCCTTGGCAACAAGCCCAAAATGACTCCCTCGAGACCAGATGTGACAAGAGCGACATTAGTCTCCGAGACACAGGTGTGTGTCTGAGCAATGAGAGCGCACCAGTGTGCCAGACAGTGTGTGTCAATGGCGTGTGGGCTGTTGTGGGCGGATTGAGTGCTCCATGGGGAAAAATGTAGGATAATCAACAATAAATCTGTTGTACCTAATAAATGACTTTGCATCATGTAGTTGTGCACTGTTTGATTGGGTGATAATGAGATTTTAAATGCTATGAAAATCTACACTTCTCCTTATAAGGAAAGAAGTTATAAAGACTGTTGACTTTATGCATTTAATGGAGGTAAATAACCTAAAAGTCATCCAGGAGAGAATTTAATAATGCATCAAACAGAGACGATCCAGATTAAAATGTTCTTCCACAAAATCCAAACTGCACATAAATATCTATTACCGTTGAAGTGGAGCTGTAGCCCATCCTGCAGGCTGCCCTTGGTCTTGGCACAGCGCTGGGCGACAGCCTCTGTTCGCTTGGCAATGGAGGTGAGGTCAGAGGAGAGGCAGGACAGCTCCTGAGAGGGATGAGACCTGCACAGGGCACTCAGCGCATCTCTAGCTGAGTCCATGTCTGCCCTCTGTTGCTGCACAACGCTCTGCAGGTCCTGGAAAATGTAAAGTGAGAAATAAGAGGATGTATATTCATAATTGGGATTACAGGGTGGAGGAGAGGGCAGAGATGGTGACATGTACTGCATCCACTTTGCAAATGTGAGCCACGGCTAGAATTACTGCCAGCTTAGAGAATGTTCTGATGTGGAGTCTGACCTCTGATCTCCTAAAGAGGGTCATAAATGAGGACAGACGTTCACCCTTGGGGAACAATAAGGTATCAAGCGAAAATGTTCTCATCATTATGCCTCTCAGCGTGTCTTTATAGGTCTTTGGAGAGTAATATACCCAAGGTGAGTTATCGGAATTACATTGTAAAGAACATGAAAAAGCCTCTGTGTTTAAAAGGTGCTTTACAAATAAATTCTGAGGGAATCCATTTAAATAATTGAGGCATCACCGATCAAATATTGTGTAATTGTGTGTCGTCATATAGTGCATGGTTGGTAGAACTATGAAGCAACAGGGATAACTTTTGACGAGGAGGTAGAGGAAGACTGTCTGGTTACTTTTGGCATTAGTATTAGTTTATATACACTGTAAAATATGTATGAGAATTAAATTATTGTGTTTTTGCATCACACTGTGGAAAATGTCATACCTTAACTGTACCCATGTCTTCGGGTGAAGTAGCTTCAGTGAGGTCAGATAAGGAGCCCTCGACTGCCACCAGCCGCTCGGCCATCTGGGACATGAGGTCCTCCAATCGCTGCTTCTGGAAGCTGAAGTAGGTCAGAGTGTGTTTGGCCTGGTTGTACACGTCCTGCGCTTGGGCAATTTTTTTCCTCAAGTCTGACTCCAAAACCTGGTTCAACAAAGAAATTAAACAACATCATACAACTAAAATCACATGCACTTTCAGGTGCTCCTCATCAGTTTTATACTGTAGTCTATAGTGATGATTTCAACATGTATAAACATCACAGATAAACATGTAAACAAACAACACTAAAATTGAAATAAATACAGGACCTGATTGAGAAAACTGTTTAGGAGTCAAAGTTTTCGTTTGACTCAAAATTGTGTAATTTCCACTGTTACTTCGCTGCTATTTTGGGTCCTGAAAAATGTCCATTTCTTACACTTTTCTCATAATTTTTCATCTGTGCCTCTTGCAATCTCAATCGATGAGTCGATCAGTCAAATAAAAAGATAATTCCATCCATATATGTGAATTGACAAATGTGTGATAAATTGTACACGTTTTGCATTTCATCAACCACTTTTTTTATGTACTTTTATATATTTCGTTGAATGCTTATTTCTCTTCATGTTCCTTTTAAGTGCATGTATGTGGTTTTATTTCTGCACCATTAGTAGTTTTGTAATAGTATTTAAAATCATTGGCCTAAATGTCAATGGAAAAATAATCTTTTGTCGTAATAATTTTAGCAAAATCCTGACAAGTTTTGCTCCCCACCATATTCACCTGCATTTGTATTGGGGTTTCTTGCAGTTTGGCTCGCTCCTTCAGCTCTGTTACTCTCTCCTGCAGGGTATCCAGCCTCTGCTCCCTCTTTTCAACCTCAGCCTGTAGGTCAAAGCGCTGGACATTTCAATTAAATCACATCTACTATGAACTCACTCTCAATATTACACCCCCATAATCATTCATGCACTTTTCTTTTTCATGCAGACTGTCCAGCATGCTCTGACCTGAAATGTGGCAAGAAGGGCCTCTGTCTGCTCTTTATCACTAAGATTGGTAACACTGTCGGTGAGATCAGCGATGGAGTTGGCAGCCCATTGGTTCATGTCCTGCTCCATAGACTTGAGGTCGTTCCACAGTGCGACACAGTAGCTCAGTCTCTCTGTGTTGGTTTGTATTCTCTCTGAGACCTGAAGGAACACAGAGCAGCAATCTAAGTACAGGATACGTCTCAATCAACAGGAGACTGAGGGGAGGTAGGATCTCTCTCCCTCTTTGTGTTTACTTTTCTCTTTATGTTACAAGGGACGGTATTCTTTACTGGGAGATGGAAGGAAAACGAGACTTAATTGGTTTGACAGATCTGAGGATGAGAAGTGTGAGAGAGACAGAAGGGCAGATAACGTGTCTAGACTTGTTTATATTTCTGTCTCATTTGTGACAGCCTCTCAAGAGGAAAAAATGGGAAAAGGGAAAAGCAGAAATAAATATCATTAAAAGAGGAACAGCAAAAGTATTTGGCTGAGCTGTAATGTGGACTTCACAATTGATTTTCACAAAAAAACAACACCACAAATCCCTTCATGGTCGTTATCACGTTTCAGCTTCAGACAGAATCCATGAAGCGCCATGTGTCAGGATGACAACAATTCATTACTGTCACAACACTCAAAAAGTATTATTTCACCAGGTCTGACCAGCTAGTTCAAGTATGTCAATATATTGTGCGTTTATCTAAAAGAAAAACAGCCCACGCATTTCAGCTGCCAAGGTTTCTTTAGCAAAACAGTGGCATGGCACAGCATGTGCTACTGTATATCAACTAGCACTCACCTCCAGCCACTGGTCTCTCAAAATCTCCATGTCTCTCTGGATGGAGCTTGCATCGGAGTTGGGAACCTTTGTCAGTTCTCTCTGCAAGTCCTCCACTGTGCTGATGAGCTGGTCCATCGCTTCCTGTTTTTCTTTCAGCTCGGCTTGGACCGTGTCATGCTGCAGGGACAGAAAAGAGTGCAGAGGGAATGACAACAGATCACCACTAGAGGGAGGGATACTGTACAAACAGGAGGGGAAGAGATAGTTTATTGTTTATTGTAAAAACATACACATTGTCTGATACATGTAGAAATATAGCTGCAGAATGACATTTTACGAAAAGGAAAACATTGTAGCATCCCAGTGAAAGTTATGACTCTTCAACTCTGGTATATCAGCATATACACACATTATATCCAATAATCTGGAGAATGTATGTATTTTGATGTATGAATCATAGCCCAAACATGTGTTTGCCATGGGCATCATTTGAAAAGAAAAGAAAATGTAACTATTAGTAATTTTCTGGGAAAAACAAAAAAGGTACTGACTCGTGTGACAGTCCTTTTGGCCTCCTGAGCGTTGTGGTTGTGGTCGGGCAGATTGTAAGCAACCGCCTGAGCATTCTCAACGACAGTGGTGAGGGTTGACTTCAAGTGGTGGAACTGACGGAGAAGATCTACCACGACTCCACTCTGTTCCTGACTGCATGAGAAAAGAGAAGTGAAAAAGTCAAGACTGTTGTTGTGCACATCACTTGGCACGACAATAAATGATGAAAAAACACTGTGCAAGCGCTGTACAACTGTTGTGTTTCTATATTCAAATGTGAAGACATTATACTGCCTGCCTCTGCAACATAGGACCAAAAACAAACAGCGCTAAGGAATTTAAATGAGATAAACAAGTTAAAATCCCTTTGTTGTCATCCATCCCTACCCGTTGGAGATCAGAGTCCTGACGGTCTCCCAGGCTGTCTTCACCAGTGCTACCTCCCTGAGAGCCTCCCCAGCCAGCTCACTGTCTCTTTGGGCCAGCTGGCTTCCCTTCTCCTCTAACCACTGCTGGGAATGCTGCAGGGACTGGAGCTCATCATCCAGCTGGACGAAAAAACGCATCCTGGGAGAAATAGATGCAGAAGAAAACAATGGGGATTACTAGCCTGATTTAAACATAATATATGAAAATTCCTAGTATTAACAAGTTTAAAAGGATTTGAATCTATGGTTTAGCTTCCTTTGTATATATTATATTTTCAGAGTTTGGCTCACAGAAGGTTTCTGAATGAAAAGCTCAGTGCACATATTTAAAAGTTTATTCAACCATATATCTTACACAAAAACAATAACACAGCACGTGCCTGTTATCTTGTTTTGTCAATTTAATTTAATTCAAATAAGGGAGATGCAGGGATATTGTTTTATTGTAATTTAAATGTAATTTAAAAAAATGCCTGGGAACTTCAGCGCAGGGAAATCAAGTAATTCTTCAGTTTAGGCTGAAACCAATATTGCTTTTTCAAACAATTAATTCCATACCAGCTGATCCAAACTATGCTGATATTAAATATACCATAAAAATAGATCCGGGAGCCTGATTACCATTTACATACCTGTTTTGAAAAGCCTGTACAGAGCTCTCTCTGGCCCCCTCTGTCCGTGCTTCATCCTCCAGTTTCTTTAAATTCTTCATCACCTCTTCCCTTCTCTCCCTAAAGGAGCTCCATAATGCCCCCAGAGCGTCTGCTTCACTCTGCCTCCATCCCACACCCCTCTGCACCTCCTCCAGAGCGATCGTGAGGGCCACTGCCTGCCCCCTGCAAGATGTTCTCGCCTGAGGATGGCTCACGTCTTTGGAGCCCCGCCACTCCGCACCACTCAGGTTAAGGTGTGCTTTGCTTAGCTGCCCATCTAACCCGACTGCCTCAGCCTCAAGCCTGGCCACGTCTTTAGCCCCTTCCCCTATTCCACGGTGCAGCTCTTCAGCTTTTGAACGGTCCCAGCTCCCTCTGCCCTCCACCGCCTCGTGAAGGTGGCGCACAGCCCTAGTTGCCGCTCCATACTTCTGAAGAAAAGCTTTTAATTCAGTTAGGCACTCTGTACGGAGGAGTAGGAGACGCTGGGATTCATTGAGCGGCTGGAGGCAGTCCTCTCTCCAGCCCTGGAGCTGCAGTTGGGCCTCTGAGGTGGAGCAGCGAAGCAGAGAGGACTCTCTCTGATGAAGAGTGTCTCTCAGCGATGCATGTCCCTCCAGTTGCGCCTCATGCTCCTGCAATACGATGGTTCAATTAGACAAATGTATGTAAGCTCCTACAGTAATCAATATAAGCGTGCTTAACATAACAAATCCCAGGTACAAAAAAACTGTAAAGGACATAAATGTTAGCAAAGTATTGATTATGTACATGGCCATTAAAGCTGATTCTGATTATTCACCTTCAGCTGACTAATTGCAGACTCAAGATCAGCAATATCAACCTGGGAAGAGCTTCTCAGACCAGATAGGAACTTTTCACTACTTTGGGTCAGAGTCAGCAATGCCTGATCAAACTGCTCCAGCTGTGACAACTGTGACTCCAGCAGCTCAAGTCTAAAAGAGAGGGGAAAGGCAGTTTGGATTCAGGACATGGATTATTGTTGTGACAGATGTATATTTAAATAAAACAAACAAAAGCTGAACCACACAATTTCCGGATGCCATTTATGGAGAGATACATAAAGTGGAATAATCTGTATGATACATCAAATAAGAGAATTGCCTTTGTGATGCACTGTTCTTCACAGAGGTGCATCTTTCCTGCAGTTGTACGAGATCATTGCTGAGCTCTTGGATACGAGCTTCAGTCGTTGCGGGATACAGACACAGCGCAAGATTCACAAGGCCCTGCAGAAGAACCTCATAGGATGCTGTCTCCCTCTGCATTTCCTAGTGAGGTGAATACATATTTTATAAATGATGCCACACAAAAATAGCCAATTAGCTCAAGTAACTGTTGAGGTAAAAAATAAAACTGAGAAGTTTATATAAACATTCAACATGCAAATGGGGAGGTTAGTGAGAAACAATAATATTAAAATGACTTACCTGTACATTTAGTAGTTCATTCCTAAGCTTTATTTTGTCTGCAGAAAGCAGGTTTGAGTCCGGACAGCAAACAGACTCACACCTGCCCAGCCAGCTTTTCATAGAGGAACTCTCCTTTTCAAATCTGTAGATACAAAGGGCACAAAATAGTATTCAAATAAAATACAATTCATGCAGCACTATTCTGAAAATAAATAGAATAAATACTGATCGAACAATATATCTGTATTAGTAACCTGTGATCTTAAAGTATTAGCATAGGGGATGACACACACACACACACACACACACACACACACACACACACACGCACACACACACACACACACACACACACACAGGGATACAGTCGGTGTATTATTTTGTTATTATCTGACCAAGCGGCAGTATCAGTGACAGGGTCATAATGTGGCTACCTATCTTGCCAGAGCACCCAAGTAATCCCTCGTATATACACCTGCAGGGGAGAAGATTGTACTGCAGAGAGCCACACATAAACACACTGACACACACACACGTAAACTCAGTTGAAGGTCACTATCAAAAATAAAATGTAATTAAACTAAAAAGAGTGAGTGACTGCATGAACACGATAAAACAAGCACAGAAGCGTTGAGACTATAAACAGCTCCCACGGGACTAATACAGAGTGAGAAACAATCGCTCCAGTCTATTGTCCAGGTCTATTGTGTGATCAAAGCAAGTGATAAGAAAAGCATTTTATGAGAATAGAAAGGCGCAGGCTGACTGGAGGACAGACAGATTGAGTGAAAGACAAGATCTCGCTTCTCTTCATCACACTAGTATGAGGGAATGATTCCAGGAATAAAAGAGGAAATTGGCACAAAGAGGAGGATTCAGCAGAAATAACAGATATGCACAAATAAAAGGGGAAACAGCATGATTTTTATGATCAGAATAAGATGTGTGTGACGCACGGACCAAAACTGACAGCAGTCATTGACTCAAAATAAAATAATTTAGCAGTCTTATAAGGCAAATCCCTGAAACATTCAAACACGCCTCTTCTAGTTGTTGCAGGGACACACTTAAAATGTACAGCGTCAGCCCAGCAGGGCATCACAACAGCTGGCAATACATACTAAATATAATCAAGCTTATGACAACTATTCGGTCTTAAAAGCTGAATAGGATGGCTCATATCTGGGTATTCAATAGTAATATATTCAGAAAATTGCTGAGCAAAGCTAGAGCATGAGATACATGAGATTACAGACTGATGTTCTTCAAAAAAAATGTAAATGCATATTTTTTTCCCACAGCTTCTTTTGCTGATGCCCCAATTTAAAAAAAATAAACAGACACATATAACGTTACCTCTGCCAAAGTGCTAGAAGGCTCTGTAATGTAGATTGCTTTTCTGTTGCCTTTGCCAAAAGTTCTCGCTGTTGCTTCTGGAGGTTAGCCACCTCTTCCTGCAGCTGGCTGCCCTCTCCCAGCCTTTTCATGGCCGAGCACAAAGACATCAGCCTGGGGTTCAGCTGCTCAACAGCCTGGCAGACCTCCTGGAGGAAACGGATATGTACTTGTCAGCTCTGCAGAGAACGTTCAACCTCAATAGCTAAAAACTTGACTCTTGAACATAAATCCGACTAAAATGATAAGTAAGAATGTGCTAAATTACTTCATACAGTCTCATACTGATATGACTGTATAACCTGAAAATGAATCAGGAATAAGTTGATTAAAATACCATTTACTTACGAAAAATCCCAAAGAAGAGGTCCTGAGTTTATAGTTTGTAGTCAACCTTAAAGTTAAAACTGTAAATCCACATAGTGATGTCGCATTATGGTGTTCTTTGTTTTTTTACCATATGATCCTGGAGGCTTTTGTAGGTCTCAGATGAAGAAGAGCAGTATGTGACGGGACAGTCGAGCTTCTCTTTAAGGTCAGCCATTGCTTTCTTGACCTGATAATAACAACAGCTTCAATTATTTAAAAGTATATTTAACCAGTGGCCCTGCCGAGAATTTAATAATAATTTCTGCATGAAACTATTGTGTGTTGCTGTATACCTGTTCAAGGCTATCGTTGTATCTCTGCCGGTACGAGGCGCTCTGGTTGAGCTGTCCTCCCAGCTGCTCTACTCTCCCCATCAACGCTTCCCAGTCGCGTCTCATCTGTGCAAATCGAGTGCGGATACGTCCGGCCTCTCCAGGGCTCACGAACGCCGACAGGGCTTCACAGTCCACTTCCATGTGGACCAGGGCTGCCCTTCTCTCCTCTAAACCTTCTGCCACAGCCTGTGAGGATGTAACAGCAGAGGAATATTCAAGAGGGAAAAACATTGGAGGCATGAGTTGTAAAAAAGCAACTATAAGATAAGACAGAACAGACAATGTTATGTGTTATTGTCCATAAATTCATTTGTCTATGATGGATACAATAATCTCTCTTAATGTTTATAGAGTTTGATAATATAATTATACATAATTAAGCTGTAGTTGTGTCTGGGAAACGCCTCGCACTACAACACCCCTGCATGTTATCAGTACGTTTTCATAAGGGAAGCAGACTGGCCATTGCACGACCCAGTCTTGTGAGAAAAGGTGAGGGATAAGATTCTCCTCCTCCTTGTCCCTGGCAGCCAATTAGATGTCAGGATGGTGCAAAACCTGTGATGGAAACCTGTGTATGAAAGGCCCGAACTTCCGGTTGTTGGGCAGTTGTTCATTCCTCAGTGCTCTTGCAGATGCAGCGCTTATACTTTGCTTGTGATCAGATAATATATTTACTAGAACGAGAGAAGTTGTTCGGCTGAATTCTTCCGGGGGCTCCATCAAGCATCCAATTTAAACACGCTAACAAGTTCGAGAAAGATTCAAGCACAGCTGTTGGGTTGAAAAGGAAACTGACTGTGCTGTTTCTAGAAGCAAATGTTTTTTTAAACTCAAAGCTAATCAAATGGCAGCCGCAGGATTTCTTAACTCATGTTTTTTTCTTCTTCTCTACCTTCATGAGATTAAAGGCTGAGGTCTGGAAAACCAAGATTATATATTTTTTCAATATGATCAATTTATTTTCTACATCCTAGTCTCCGCTGCAGCTCCTCTGACCCAATTTCCCCTTTGGGGGACGTTCAAATGTAATCTTATTTCATCTTAATCTTAATAACCCTCAGGCTACTGTACACTCCAGGCTAAACGCCAGATGGCAATTTGACGATTTTTCTTGGAAGTGATTAAAGAAACATGTGGATGATGTATATTTATTCATGAATATCTGAAGATGATTGAAGAAGCTGTGGAGTTATTTCTTTTAGCTATACAGCACGCAGTCAGTATTATATATTAAAAAAACAAGGTAAAGAGATACACAACATACTTCCACTGTGCTGATGTGTTTATCCAGAGGATCTATGGACGACGTGGCGTTGACAGCCTCCAACTCCTTCTCTTTTTCACTGATCCATAGAGAGAAAGTCTCTGATTCACTGCCGAAGCGCTCCCACCACATACACATCATCTCCAGCTGGACAACACTGGGAGACACAAGATTAAATCAAGAACAATTGTGTTAACTGTACTCCGTGCATATCTAGATATTCAGTAAGAATGAGAACAAACTGGGAAACAAATATACCATTTAACATGATGAAAACTGCTTCTACACTTTTTATCAAACTGGAAATTACGATTTGAAGTTTGAGGACTTTACAGTGTGATTTAATTGGGTGGGGAGCTTGGGATGAGGATGGGACATACTTCTTGTTGAGGTGGTCTTGAAGTTGTGAGATGGCTTCCCTGGTTGACTCGGCCTGCTGGAGAAGAAGAGTGTGATTCTTCGGACCGAGCTGAATTTCTTCTGCCTTCTCGAGGAGGAAAGCTGCCCGCACAAAACAATCCTCAACCTTTGTGAGGAGCTCCTACAGACAAAAAAATAAATACATTGTTTGAGCAAACACAGAGCATGCACAACATACATGTACTCACACACTTATTGTAAATGCACACCTTGTTCTGCTCCAGTTCTGATTTTAGGCTGTCCAGCGTGTTGAAAATAAGTTCTTTGTGCAGCTCTTTGCTGGTTTGACTGATAAACCTCCAAATTTTTTCTCTTTCTGCTTCAAAACTCTGCCAGGAGCTCAGAGTTGCCTTGAGATGATGAAAAAACAGCAACATATAATGTCAGTGCATAAAGTTTCATACAGAAAATGTAATAGATATGTACACACAGAGTTAATGGGAACGGTCGAGTTTGGTTTCATTTAAAGAATACTCCCTCATACTCATTTAATTTTCTAGATTATCCAACTAAATTATTACAAAGAACAAAAATGCCTTTTTTTAATGCATACTGATCAACTGCATCAATCTCTCTCTCTCTCTCTCTCTCTCTCTCTCTCTCTCTCTCTCTCTCTCTCTCTCTCTCTCTCTCTCTCTCTCTCTCTCTCTCTCTCTCTCTCTCTTTAATTATTTAATGCTGGTGTAATAAGATCTGTCTAAAATGGATCTTTAACTTTGATTTATTCAGAGGGACAGACACCAAAACCTTAAACATTCATCTCTGATGTCTTGGAGTTTTGATTGAAGGTATTTTGCAGTGTTTTTCCTCTTGATAATTTACTTATTCACTCCATACATCTTTGTAATTTTCATGCAGACACATGTTGATTTTCTGATCAATTCGAAGACAGTGATATAATAGATGTATCCAAATCCCAATAAAACAGACACAAACATAATAAACATACCGCATAACAATCAATATCTTGTTAAGGTTTAACATGGACCAATCAATGACGTCTGCAGGGGTCTGTGTGACCACTACACATGCAAACATTAGCATACTGACATGTGTGACTTGGTCTACCTGCAGGTTGGGCTCTTTTGCTCCTGATTTGTGGTCGACGTCTCTGAACGCTCCCTCCAGCTCCCGGAGAGACTGGTCGAGCCCCTCCCCTTTCTGCAGCTGGTGGCAGTGGGCCACCAGAAGCTCCGCCTCCGTCTTGTTAGCGTGAAGGCGCTTTAAGTGGTGCTATCACAAACACATAGAAAAGAAAATAACATGTCAGAGGACAAATGTGTTTTTTGCAGCAAAATTAGCATAATTGAAGTGGGACTGTCCTTTGTAGCATCTATCGACACCGTTTTGTTGTGCAACCATTGTACAATGACAATAAAAAAATCTTGTAACATTGGAAGTATACATTGATGTTGCAGGGTCTTAGAGTACATGAACATAACTGAAAGAAGTGAAACCCCTGGAGGTCAGTAAAACTACGACTTTGAGGGGCAAAGTTACTCTTCAAAATATTTGTGAAATGTCTTTCATTTGATTCATATTACTTAAACCAGTTAGAAAAACAATTAACTCAAACAAAAATAATTTGTGTTCCTTCACAAGATACAAAATAAACTGAGGGTAAGACATTTGAATAGAGAGATTGAAGAGGCTAGAAAGTGCTTTATTTGAACACGAAACATCAACTGATTGCAGTTTCATCTGATGTTTCCTTTTGATGCAAGCTTCTGTTAATTAAATACCTGCACAGAGTTGACATCACCTCTCTCCTGCCTCACTACACACACCTGGTGAATAAGATATAGTTGCTTGGCCTCTTCCAGATCCTCAGCATCCAGGATCCTGCTGGTCTGCTCCTCAGCCTCCCTTCGCACTCTGAGAACCTCTTCCAGAGCACCATGCACCTCCTCTCTCAGCTCCTCGTACTGGAACATAGGAGAGCCCTCCTCACCCCACTGTGAATGAGGAAGGCAATGGATCAGATTTTGTTGAGATAACAGAGGACATAGACACATTTGAAAGCATTTGGACTATCTCAGAATACCTGACAGAGTGAAGAAAAGAGTGCCCGCAGGTCAGCTGAGAGTTTGGCGAGGGCCGTTCTCTGTCTCTGGATCTCCAGTTCAGAGCTAACCTCAGACAGTCCAGCAAGACGGCTCTTAAGCCACAACAGGCTCTCCTCTCGGGCATCTGCTGCTTCCTGTAGTGCCTGGAAATAGTGGAAGCACAAAAAAAGATAATGCAGGTTTACTGAGGCCAAGCTGCATTGAATCATCAGCTATTATTTGTGCCGACAGCAGCTAATATAATGTGCTAGCTCACCTGAACAGCAGCATCAACTTGCTCCTGATGGGTGGAATTTCTTGCTGTCTCTCTCAGGAGCCTCACCTGCCTCCTCTGAGATGAGAGCCAATCAGAAATCTCACAGAACCTAGAAAAAGGAACAACTGCTTTGAAACCTCTTCAGTGATTAAAAGATTTCCGACTTTAAGGAGTTGGAGACATTTTGGAGGACTGATTTTTTATCAACCTTTACCTCTCATTCCACTTTTTCCACTTATCAGGGTGATGCTCCAGTTTGAGGTGAGTGCTTTTGATTTGCTCTGTAACCTCCTCTACAGCCCTTCTTGTGGAGTCTAGCATTCGATAAGCCGGGTCGTTGTCAGGCAATTTATGACACAGATCTTCCATATTTCTAATCCTCTTCTCACACAAAGTCAAAGGTTTACGTTCCCTGAAAAAAGTCTGGAGATAAAAGAGAAGGAAATGTTGAATTTAAAATGCTCAAGAAAGATGATGACGTTAAGTGATTTTATCTTCCTCCTTCTCTCACTCTTGGTTTAATCTGTTTTAAGTCTCTACCAAATCCGATGCTCACTCTGTGCTCTTTGATCACGCGCTCACTGGTGCAGGTACCGGAGAGGGCTTGTATTTCTCTGTCCAGCTCTGCTCTGCAGTCCTGTAGGATCACAGCTACCCGACTTTGTTCCACCTCCACTTTCAGACAAAGCAAGTGAGACGGTATCTCGCTCTGGATGTCCTGTAGAAAAGAGTCAGAAGGAACAGAGTAGATTAGATATACTATGACATAAATAAGTAACAGTGTCACATTATATCATCCCCAAAACTGTCAAAGGCAAAAAATATCCTCTCAGGAGACTGTGAGTAAACACTGAAGAGGGTTACATTTTAATATAGCTAGTACAAGTTCATTAGAAACACACTGGAGGGAACTAAACCAAAGCCATAGGTCCTCCTGGTTTCGTTAATGAAGTATCAGCTAAGCGCATCCAGGGATGTATAGTAATTAGTGAGAGTATTAACGCGCAGTAACCCCTGACCTTCCAGTGTTTGTGGAGTCTGCGGACAGTTTCTTGCAGCCCCTGTTGCTCCTCCTGTGGTAGGATGTCAGTAAGTTCGTCACATGCCTTCAAGAACACGCTCAGCAACCGCTGGTCCAGTTGGCCAAAGAAATCCTGTGCAGAATAAAAATGTATGATTTGACCAAACAACAGAATGACATACAGATGTATTTTGAGTTCTGTTTGCTACTGTTTACACGCTGTAACTGTTTGTCTTTGCGGTCAGGAAAAGCTTCAGCAGCCATGTTCTTTTTCAACGGATGAGCTCCAGCAGAAGGTTATGGGTTTAATCTTACATGGTGTTTCTTCAGTAACTCCTCAGCATCTCCAGTCTCTCTCAAACAGCCGTGGGCTTTTTTCAACACTCTCTCCAGCTCTTGTCTTGACTCCTCAAACCTCCTCCTGAGACAGTTGTTGGCCTCTTCCTGCCTTCTCCATTCCCCAACCTCCTTCAGCAAAACCTGAGAGGACGGACAGTAGGCAGCGGTGATTGTAACTGGTCTCATCGGTAATAGAGTGTAATTACATTATTTATGAGGCGCACGCACACTTTTGCCTCCTGGGTCTTCTGATGTTCTTGTAACCTAATTAATACAATCAGCGATGCGGTATGTAAACGTGTACAGGTAGTTTAACACTAACCTGTGCCGAGCCCTGTATTTCAGCCACTCTCTTTTGTAG
The DNA here is from genome assembly GCF_023055335.1 of Clinocottus analis. NCBI lineage: Eukaryota > Metazoa > Chordata > Actinopteri > Perciformes > Cottidae > Clinocottus > Clinocottus analis. The sequence goes on from NW_027175876.1 coordinate 7,053,797, forward strand.
CAGGGACATGTCAACGTTTCGAAGCACCTTACTCGTGGAGAGAGCCTTCTGCAATGTGTGGTGATTCCTCTCGATCACTGACAGACAGCGTTTACAGCTTTGCTGCTGGTTTAACAAATCCTGAGGAGATTGAGGAAACAAAGACAACTTGTTATGAAAGAGTGTTCATATTGGTGCATTCCAGTATGTCAACATTTCTTTTTTATATATCAGCAATTCCCTTCCCATACGACAAAAAGGTTATAGTACAAATATGTTGTAAGTAGATTAATATGATTCCAAGGAGCTGTGGATAGTGTAGATGAAATAATAGACCCACCACAGAGCAGATGTGGGTATATCCTTAAGTCTTATATTTGTAGATTTTGCCAGATTGCTTTTGCTTATGATAACATATTAATTTAAACATCAGATATTCTACCTATGATATATATTAATTGTACTGTAAAACTAATTGTGTGCAGACTAAGAATGAACTCTACTACAATCAGACACCTTGCTGTAAAAAAAAAATGTTATTATTTTTTCCTTTAACTAGTCAGGCTTCTACTTTGTAACCATTTAAGTTCAATCTGTTCACTGTCATCATATCTAACCTGCCACTTTAGTTTTTGCTGGGTCTGGGTCTGTGTGTCTGGGTCTCTGGCAGCCGAGGTGATGCGACTGGCCCGCTCCAGGGCTTGGTAGAAAGCAGTGATGTGTTTCTCCATCTCTTCCAGCAGCGGCAGAAGGACATGACACTCCCTCACAAGGGAGGGACAGCGCTCTCTCACCTGGAGACAAACAACAGAGGCCATTAAATAGTAAATAACAATGTGAGGATATTGTTAAAAAAGTCTTTCTGGAGAGTAAATATAATTATTTTCGCTTTCAAAGAAAGACTTGAGATTGATGTCATAAAACTTCTTGTGTTTCTGACTTGAATGATACGTACCTTACTCAGCTGACCTTTGGCTGCTGCCATAGTCGCCATGACCCTGGCAGCCTCGTCATGCGGCGCGTCCTTGGCGAGGAGCTGAGCACTGCGGGCGGCCAACTTGTATTGTGTCTCCATGGCAACAACCTTTTGCTTGGTATTCTGAGATGAGACGTGGAGGCGAAGGGTCATCTTGAGCATCCTTAAACTGAACGTACTTCTATCAAAACTGCTTTTGGCAACAACAAAACAAGGTTGTGTGCAGCTCTTACTTCAAAACAGCAGTGACAAAAGCTTTTAGTGAATGTTCATCAAAAGTTTAGGGAGTGCAAGTTCACCAGGAAAAAACTCTCTTTTTAAAAAAAATTAAAACTAGCAGAGCTGGGGTTCAAACCATCGATCCTTTGATTGAAAGACGAGCATACTAACCACTGAGACACACTCGCAATCGATTAGACTGATATTACGCGACATATTGGTCAACTAGCCGATCACCGAGGAGTTCCTTGACGTGATCCCCATGACAGACAATTATATTTTGGTCTTTATGTTTCTAGTTTATTGTTAAAAGATCTTAAAATAGGGTTTATCATCCAAAAACCTTCACCAATGATTTAAACACAGAATAGAGGTTTGATTTTCTCACCTCCACGTCCTGCAGAAAGGCTCTAACATTGAGGAAAGACACCTGGACAGGAACATTGAGCTTTGCCTCTGCTATGTCCAGCAGCTCTTTAAGGGCAGATACAGCCTTCAGATAGTCTTTCCTCCACTTCTCCAGCTCATCTGCACAGGCATACTGCAGTAAAGAAAAGTTGGTACAAAGATTAGGATTGATTTGGAGAAATATGGAGAGATGTATTTTCATCAGGCTTAGGTCAAATAGTACCAAACCTGAAACTTTCTTAAAACTGCCATCTGGTTACTAAATCATCTAAAAACAAAAAATGCACTGAGATACACACCTAGGTAGACAATAGGTACATTTCAGGCTTGTCTCTGACATACAGTCGTATTTGTTTGACTTACTTGTTTAACTTTGAGGAAGAGGTCTCTCCATCGTCCATTCAAAAGAAGCAGCTGCTGCTTGAGATCAAGCGACACGGTCTCGTCACATGTTTCAATGAGAAAATTCCCTGCGTCGTTCATGGCTGCATGCTGATCCATCCAGTGGCTGAGATTCCTGAAAAACTCCTGGATGAGAGACAAATTAAGAGAAACAAAGAACACACAGAATGAGTGCCAAAGAAAAGAAGAAAGAAAGCGAATCAAAAAAGAGACAAAGAAAGGAATTCAAAGAAAGAAACAAAGAAAGGACAATAAGAAACTGGGGTAATTAGCTGTCTAATCCTTGGTGGGGATGTGACTCTGAGGTAACCATGGCGATGTGACAACTGTAATATCCTCCGTGGCTTGTTGTAAGTCAAGAAGATCATTTGATACTCGAGTGGAGACCGCTAATAGGATTCCACTTAAAAAACCAAATGCTTGAAATTGGGCTGACGTGGATTTAACTGCTACTACTCTGAAGGCATTTGAGTCCATCAAATAAACGCATGTATGAAGAATCTCTTAATCTGTTCACATAAAAACTTAGAGTGTCCGACAATATTAAGAGTTAAATCTCAAACCCGTTTAGTGTTTTCCGGCTGCCTCAGGGCTTCCTCTGCATCCTCCAGCCAGGCCTGTAAGGAGGCCACCGTTGAGCTGTGCCTCTCCCAGTTGGACAGCACCTCCTCCAGCATGCTCTTCACGCTGCGCACCTCCATGGACAGACTCCTCCACTGGGTCACCACCTCCCGCATGAACCTGCGCACTCCCATCTCACCCTCGTCCACTGGAGGAGTGACACATCAACTTTAACAACAACAACTACAACGACAAGAGCAGTAGTACTGGCTTGCACTGCTGCAACCGCTACGACTATTCCTAATAACTGCTACTAACAATACTAGTTATACTAGTAGGAGGTACCGTCAACTTACTTCAAAATTAAAACTAATTATTGAATTCCTTGTCAATTTATATGCATTTTTATTGCGGTTTAAGTGAGATTACGCACTTGGTCTGTTTTGGCACATGTGAGCACACAATGTGAGCTAATGTTCAGATAGCTATTGCCATGTAACTTTTACTATTAACTTATTAAGTCTGTTTGATGACTTGTGGACTCTTCTCTCCCTTTGTTTAACTTATACCACTATTAGCATGTACATTTAGGCTGTTACTATATAATTGTTACTTATGAACACTGCTGAGCAAAAGTTACATAGGTTCTTTTTGAGGCACTGCACATATGGTGCACATATTCATACAGACACCAGACGAAAGGCACATGACAGATAAGCTACAAATACAACTCTCTGACCTCAAAACTCTCACTACAGGGAGACGTGGTATCTTTGCTTGTGTGTTCCATTTCTTTGGTGCAAACGCTCTGGTCTCACAAGTCCTGTACCACAAATTATTGTCAGCCAGTGTCGAGCTGATCAATCGTTCCACCAAAAGCAAATATCAAGTTTCAAATAGACATCAATCAGATAGTATCATGCCTTTAAATAGTGGATCATTACATTTCAACCCGGTTATTTTCCTCTTTGGACTCAGTTTAGTGTAACCTTTATAAAGTGGGCCTTTATACAGATCTGAAGGATCTCTCATCCAGCCAATCACAGCCCTGGGGTGCTAACTAACAGCGAGCCTCCGGTGGGTATGATCGTGACAGCGGGGGGTAATACATTTGTGGGGGGCGGCCAATCAAATCTCAAATGTCCTGATTTCTCGCTATACCTCACTTCCCCGCTCTGCATACCCTAAAGCAGCACGACCCTGAAACTTAATGGAACCAACAAGCTAGCTCAGTTTGCGCCCAGAGACCTGCAGAAGTGGAGCAGCGCCTAACTAGCAAATGGGGTTGTATTCCCCACTGAGAGCTGGGAATGGAGGAACCTCATTTAGCTGTAGCCTGCAGACTCTCCCCTTCTACCCAGCTGTAAAACCAGACAGGGGAAAAACTGAGCTAGTGAAGGAGAAAGTCTCATTGGTTGATAAGTTATTGACAAGGCGCAATAAAGGTGAGCTATGTGTACAATGTATACAACAACCATAACATGTATACAGAGATATTTATCCCTGTAATATCTCTCTAATTGTATGAGACCATTGTGGGCAATTACATGGCATAACATCACTGCATCACTGAGCAGGACTGCTGCAGTTTTATATTTGTATGTAATTTTGACATTGAAATAACCTTAATTAGCGAAGTATTTAATTTGCTGGAATAGACAAAAACAGACAGTCCTGTATCTTATAATGTAAGATTACTTCCTTCACAGAGGATTTTTATCTGGACGAGCGGCTGCTAAATACAATTATTTAACGTTTATCAGTAGCTCGCCCCTGATCCAAGAAAGTTATACTGTGTGTTACATATCAAATAATACATTTATAATAAATATTTGTATTTCTCACCTGAGCTGTCAGCATTGACATAGGCCTCAGCTGACTGTTTCAAGGACCGAAACAATGCGTCGTAGTTCTCAAAAAAATGTTGCTTCTCCACAAATAACTGTTGAAGACAGAATCAAAGAGGAAAATATAAACACATTTGAATCATAAAGCAAATACAGCAGGCATACAATATAGTATATGCAGTCAAACCGTAAAGATCCAATTAACAGTTCAGTACATCATGTACAGAGTGAATTGAAAACTGAGCTTACCACGTAGTTGTGGAGCATCAGTTCCACCGACTCTTGTCGGCCGTATTTTATGATCCAGGACTTGAGCTTGGACTCGGCTAGAGAGAGGAAGGCCTGCATGTGGTGTTTGTTCTCCAGGTATTCCATTCTACACAAGTGGATGCTCGAAGATGTAGAGACAAAGTTCATCCTAAAAAACACAAAGTTTACAAAGGATATCAGACGTGTCACAGCTTGACCCGCACATTCAGCTTCTCCTCTGAAAGCAGAATGTTAATTCATGCTCTGTGAGTTTGATTTGATTACCTCTCGGCCATGTCTTGGAGCTGGTCAGGGGGAACAGAGACTCCATCGACACTTCTGTCTTTATGGATCCTCTGAAAGACCTGCTGGTGACTTTCAAGGCTTTTCAACACATCCTGCAAGTGTAAATACACATGGACACAGAAAAATAATGAATACTTAATACAAGGTTTCTAATGAGAACATTTTAAAACAAATTAAAATAACGACAATGACTGTAGATCTTTAAATGTTAGGAGGATATTTAAAACTTAGATTCTGCTTAGTTCAGGAAATAGTACTGATTTCATATTAAATATTCACTGAACAAAGCCATCGCCCTCTCCAGCGCCTTTTCTTCTGCATTTTTCCTCCTCTCTCTCGGCCTTCATGCTAACCTTGTGCTGCTCAAGAGCCCTGTGGACAACGTTAGCTGTCATGTCGTGTGCCTGATGTATGACGATCTCTTGTCGCAAGGCTCCTTCGGCCTCATGCAGCCACGCCCCCACAATATCCAGAGGAGCTGGCAGACACCTGTCCAGCTGCAGATGCCAGTCCAGGAGCTAAAATAAGAAACACAGTTGAGGAGACAGAGAAACACTGTGATTGTGATTGCCTAACTCATTGCGCGGCACAATAACAGAAAAAAAAATCCCCTTATCACGCCAATTAAAAAGTTAAAGTACACTACAGATAAAACAATCACAATAGAAATCCCAAGCTAAAAATAAACAGGCAATTAAACTGATTTAGCTTCTATTTGTGTACATTGTATGTGTAAGCATTACATTATCACACATACATTATTAACAAGGAGGAGACAAAATGTCATTCAATTATTTATTTTTCAAACAGCTAAAGCTATGACAGACTGCTGCCCTGGCACTCTAAAACAACCATGCAACCATCACATCCTTGGTTCAAATCTGTCTGGAAATCCCATTTCTCTTTCTCCCATTTCTCATTTCTCTCACCTTGTTAGAGACTCTTTCCCAGGCCTGCTTGACCAGAGCCTGATCCACAGTTAGCATCCCATCCTTCTGAGTGGACTGCAAAGCTCCCTCCACCTGCTTCCTCTTCATCTCCAACTGGACACGCAGACTCTTGAACAACTAAAAAAAGAGAGAAGTTTAATATGGTCATAATTCAAAGCTCCAAAAATGTTCAAGTTACAGGATGCAGACGTCAAAACTAGCGCACCGTCTTCCCAATGATACCCAATCAGACCTCGTCATCAAATCTGTGGCTAACTGCCTCTGAATGCTATTCTCTCTGGTTACAGGTTTGTCGTATAATGTGCAAGAAATGAGAATATCCCACATGCTGTTGAATATGGAAAGTATCCCGAGGCTTGGTGGAATAAGCCAGATTGACTGAGAATATGACGGCTGCTGTCTGATCCCCACAGTGTAATGCCACTGATTAGGCTAATAATAAGAGCGTCTGTGCCCAGTGTTCCCAGTTTAAACTGCACAAACATCCAGACACACAAGCAACCAGGCACACACAAGCACACACACACACACACACACACACACACACACACACACACACACACACACACACACACACACACACACACACACTAACCTGGTACTGTTGAGCGAGATTGCCCTCTGTCTCCTGAGCCTGTATTGCGTCTCTCTCCAGCTGGTTGAGCCACATTTTGAGCTCCCTCAGGCTCTTTCGCTGCTCTCTCTAGGAGGCCGGGTTGGGTGAGGGGTGATGGGGTGAACAACGGGTGGAAAGATGGACATGGAAATTGGGAAGCGCGATGGGGAAATGAAAAAGAGAGTAAAAGAGAAGACGGAGAAGTGTAATGGAGAGGGGGAAAACAGAAAGACAGAGAGAAGAAGTGATTAACCAAATGAATGTTTGAGGGATGGATGAAAGGAAGAGGGTGAAAGAGAGGCCATGTACTGTTAAACATGTGTTCTCTTAATCCTCTGTGTCTCCCTGTTGGACAAAACGTCAAAAAACCCACAGCTGCCAAAACCACTCAGCTTAAACAGGGTACTTTGTATGAGACCCCCTGCTGACATATCATTGGATTTTAAGTAACCATGACGATAATACTATGCTGCTGCAAAAGCTTGTGAGATTGTCTTTTCAGTTTTTTCACTTCAGCTCCTGTACGGATTTCAAACTTTATTTGTTATGACAGAGTTAAAATTAATTCAGCTAATGCTGAATCGGATTTGTATCCGTTATATTGTCATCAACTGAAAATAATTATACAACCAGCATTTCATTTGCTATTTATTTGATAAAATAACGCTTTTGTTTTTTACTGTGAACACACCACAGCCTATAGACCTTCATTCATTGTAAGAGAATATTTACACCACCAAAAGCCTCCTCAGCGTTGTAAGAAAACAAAACACAGAGCAAGTGGTTAGCGTGGCTTTCAAGAACCTCATTGTTCTTGCCACTGTTAACCTTAAAAACAGGCAACTTCAATTCACAAGCTTTCCATCAAATAAGCTGTATCAATGCACACTCCCAATGCCAGAGGCTTTCATTGTCATGCTAATGGAACCAGGAGCCATAGCGGGAGGTAACGTTAATAAATGGTAATATCACGTCTTATGATACTGGACTTCCTTTTGTTAGCATGGCTCAGAAACCCTGCAGCAGGAACATCACATCAGGTAAGATAAAGAGCCAATATTAGAATATAGGCTTTATTTTTACATGGGAAAACAATGTTTAATCTCACTCATATGCTGTACAATCGGCAGTGATACTGTAATCCAATAGTAGAGACAAGAAAATAAGCATCAATCACATTTATATGGAAACCATGAATGTGCATGGGTGCTAATTGCATTGAGCAGCGGAAAATGATGGGAAACCTGCCCCTGGGACTTTTAAGCTCCTCTATAACCCTCCAACAATTCCTCTATATCAAGAGGAGCAAGACTATGCTGTGGGAGAGAGGCCAGCACAACAACCACAGACAAGAAGTCACCACACAAAAACACTAGAAACAGGAGATGTAAAGAGAAAGATGTGCAACAAGGAAACACAAAAAAACAGGAAAGACGCTGCCAGACCTGAGTCACATGACGAGTGAATTTATGAATGTTTGTTTTAACCTATGTTGGATCGCAGATTGCTGGTGCTTACTGCATCAGAACATTTTAAACAGCGCGAAGTAACTTGGCCATGGAAAAAAGCCTCTCCCACCTTGCACTTTGGTTAAAACAAGCATCCCATTTATATTAAATAAATAAATGTATCAATTTATTTAGAAAGACCCAACTGTGCACATGCCACTGACTTAACAAAGACCAAATACAAATTATGTAAATGTCACAGAAGAAGTTTGACACACTAACTGTGACATCTGAAGAGAAGGATGCAGATTGAAAGAAGAGAATGAATGGCGTATCCAGACTGTGGTTAATTGGACAGATTCTTACCTCTTCTTCTTGCTGTCCGCCTGAGTCGCTCTGCTTTAGATCAGGATGATGCTTCAGGAACTGGGCTATGTATGTCATGATAGATTTCTCATCTGGCTTGTCTACATCGACATCTGAGGAAGTAAAATGAATGTAATCAGAAGTCATATCAGGTCGAGGCCAGCTGATAACTCTACCACAGTTTCTCTCATAGAGAAGAATAATTATTTTTTAAATGTTTGACTGACTATCTATTCAGATCAATTCAGAAACAGACAACTGCCACCTTAAACGAAAACAACCTTCAGCTCTCAGATCAGTGTCCAAGTATTGTTTGGAGGTTCCACCATGCTGAATCTCATGGCCTAATGGACCTTAATTATATCGATGTCAAGCTTGATTTGTCAGAGTTCATTCTGAAGGGCAGGCGTGAAGGGGCACAGCTGGTGCTTGGAAGTGACACTGAGGTGCACATCTGATGCCGTGATAGATGCCCACTATCAATACTCACAGCTCAATATGATCAAAATCTATGGATTAAAAAAATATTAGGTAATAATAGATAAGTCATTTTGTAAGTTGTATTGTTTTCTATGAACAATAATAAAGCCAAGAGAAAAAGAAGAGGTCACAAAAGGCAAATTAATGTAGAATGAATTTGATCACATGATGTTGTAGATATATGTTTAGTTTTTCAGTTCAGTTTTTATCAACTTAAGTCAAAATGTAATTTACCCTCTGGGTCCAGAAGTTGTGGAACGCCGAGCTCTGTCTCAGCCAATATGAAAGCTTCTTTCAGATTTTCTTGATTGGGCCTCCTCCATACACGCTCCATGTCAACTAGGTTGGGCCGGAGGGCATGGATCACTGCAAAGAATGCTAACCCTGTGCGCCAACTGGGACCAAAGTCCTTTACCTCAATCCCCAGACGTCTACAAAGAACAGAGCATCACAGTGTCAGTACAGATAATAATGGTGTGATGCATTTTGCATATTTAGTTTTGAAGAACAATACTTTTTGGAAGGGAGACGACATACTTAGTGGCTGTCTGCTGGACCCATCTTAGTAGGGCCTTTCTGACTCCGCCCTGCAGAGGTGGGAGGGGTTTTCTTTTGACAGGTGGGCTGGCGGTCTCAGTGCTGCTGGTTGAGCTGTCCAGGGAAGAAGTGCTGCTGGACAAGGCCTGAAGTGCTGGTAGGCTACACGTTAACTCTTCAATCTGGAGAGAGCAGGACACCAGGAAAGGAATCAGGACATCACACCGACACATTTACTCCAGCGTTATTTTTTATCTTCTATTGTTAAATCATTGTAGTAGTACTTAATGGTACGTAATGATTGTCTTTTGGGTTTGTTTTCTGCAACGGATAAAGACGACGTCCTTCAGTTATACACAGGTCTTGTGAATGCATAAATATCTAACTTATATATTTCTGGCCTAGCCATATGGTCAGTTATTTAGGATGTTTTGCAACGCACACACAAAATCTACTTTTTAATTTACTACCAAGAATCTACTACCAAGAAACTGAGGCTGCTGACAACTCTGAAATTCAGTAATATCAGTGTGAAGAAGTACTCCTTGTCTTCTCTGATTGTTTAATTTAAAAAAAAGTAATATCCTGTACGTTGCATTTTCTAATCTGAAAAATAGCACTTCTGTGAATCAATTTAAAGCAACTGTTACCTGGAAATAAAGGATGATGGTCCACATCAACCCCAATACAATTGACGGCCGTCCATCAACAATGTCTGTGGAGTTGATGTTCACAAGCTTGATCTGTGTCAAAACACAATATCCAATAATTAATCCCATAACAGGACTGAATCATTCTAGATGGGAATCAATTCCAGTTAATTTGCTTACAATTTGCTATAATCTCATTTTTATGGATTAACTACACACAATTTCCATCATTCTGTCTAGTACAAAAATGAACAAGTAACAGTGTGAGTATAATCCACAGTACTACTGGATGCAGATAATTCTGACCCTATCTATCTTATGTCCTGAACAAACAGTGCAGTAATGGTGTAAATACTAACCGGAGATCCTCTGTAGGCAGACTGGAGGGCAGATAAGAAAAGAGGAAGAAAGAGAATGAGAGCAAGAGAGCATTTTGATACGTTTGATTGAAGGAGGACACCTCATTGACTGCGAGATATCACATACTAAAGCATCTCTGAGGTGAGATAACCTGAGTGGTTGGCTGAGAGGAGAGATCTATCACCACTACACAGGCAACAGGGATTATATCCAGCAGAGAGAGAGTGATACAAGGATAGTGATACGGGGAGAGAGAGCGAGAGAGGTGCATGAAAAGGACGTGTGTATCTTCTGATATGAGGAAGTATTCTATATGATCACACAGAGGGTTATATTACGGAGGCGCTGCAGCACAACAGGTTATGACATGTTAATATCAGCAGCTCCGTATGTGGACAAGCATGGAAGAAGAGATTGTGGGCAGGCAAGGGCAGCGTGTGATAGTGGCTGATAAAAATACTTGCAAGACACGGTTTCATATTAGAAAACACAGCAGGTCTTTCCAGCAACTCAACACGGCGAATGCAGTGTGACAGCACACGCCAGCATAAAAAAACACAGTATAGTTCCAAACAGTCATTTATCGAACTAAAATGCCAACCATTTCTAGTTCAAGCTTCTTAAAAGTGCAGATTTGCTGTTTTTTGTTTTGTTTTATGTAATTTAACAGTGAATATATTTAGGTTTTGGGGAATTATTCAGACAAAATAAGCCATTTAATAATGTTCAGGTGAAACGGAAGTCAGAAGAGTTTTTAATTTCATCTTAACTTTAACAACGTCACATTGGCTGCAAAGAAATATGGAGTTTTCTATATGTTCTGTCATTAGGAGGTTAATAGATCAATCAAAAACTAAATAAACATATCAAAAGAATTATCAATAATACAAATAATTCTTAGTTGCAAACCTTGTGGACATTACAGCTATGGGTCTGAAACTCCCAGCTAAATACATATAATACAGGGTTTCAACAAATATGACAGATTAAATGGTAAAACATCATAATGACACTGCACACTTTTCTATGAGAAACACGCATCGGGCAATAAAGCGATTGGGCCTCTAAAGCAAAATGTAAATACGGTCTAGACATAAATCAGATTCACACACAGAGCATATTTACATTTAATTTTCTACATACATAGTCTCATACACACACACACACACACACACACACACACACACACACACAGACAGCAGAGCGCCCACTGACGTCTCATCTCCAGACTGCAGATTACTGGTGTAGGGTTTATGGTTTTAACCCTGTCACACTTGAGGAAGACAAATCAATGTCCCTGCAGACGCCAGCTCATACTTATGGCTTTATTTATGTATATCCAAGGACGAGCTGGGTGAAGCTTTTCGAATGTTTAACTAATCTCACGGAGGGGCAGTTGATGCAGTTAAATGATTACATCCAAAACCACATTAAGTATTTTTGGTTGTAATTCTGCCAATGAAGCAGGGAAAAGGCAAGAAAACTGGAGAGTAATAATATCACGAAGTGGCGTGGTGGAACCAGCAAATACGGTGGATCAGCTTCGGTGTAAATGAAGGTCATGGTCCAATCACTACATTTGTATATACTTTTTGATCATTTATAGGCAAACAAACAAATGAATGCTAATTCAATGAAGACAAAACAGAGCACATTAGTGTGATATAAATGAGGGATGTGGAGAGAAACAGGTCACACAAGGTCAGGATTCAATGTTTGCAACCACAGGGCAGCAGCTGAGCAGGGAGAGAAGCAGGAGGGGTAAAACAAAGAAGAAAAAACATAAAAAGAAGGCCCTGAACTCTTACCTTCCTACCCTCAAGGAAGTTCAGAGCTGTACCGATGTTGGTGACCCAGTGGATCCTCTTCAGCTTCTTGCCTGGCTCACATGGCTGGAGGGGAAAAGAACAATGGAGATAGAAAGAAAGAAATAGAGAAACAGAGAGCCAGAAGATGAAAGATAGTGTGGATAAAACAAAATGGTACAGTTGAAAAGAAGATACGTTATATTGCACATGTATGGGAATTATAGTGGGAGAGCACACACTCAGTACGACACGGACACCATTTGATTCAGATATCTGATTTTCTCCTTTAATCTTTTTAACTGTATTTGTGTTGGCTGATGAAGAGAGAACCACCAAGAGGTCCAATCAGAGCCATGTTTGACTATAAACAGTTGGATCAATAGGACACAGACAGCTTAGACCTAAGGCAACATGGGCCAAGTCAAATCCTCAAACTGTCTTTGTCTGTGTTGTGAACTATGATCCATCTATGGTTATCTGGGCTTTTCCATTCAATTCAAACATCCTAATAAAAGCAGATCAATATGCATTTCCATTGCAATTGTGGCTCAGTTCCCATGCACTGCAAATAAGTCTGTAGCTCTTATGAGATTTGCAGAAGCAGCATCACGGTCTGTTATTGTGTAAATAAAAACAACCAAAAATGATTGAATGATTACAAATTAAATCCAAAGCGATTAAAAGACATGAAGTGTTTGAGCTCTATAGCCCTCACAGTAGAAATGACCTTTGAAACTCACCAGTTTTTGTCCAGAGAGGACTTCCAGCAAGGCCAAGAGCATCACGCCATCCTTGATGTCCTCAAACAGGTCTGTCACCACCAGCGGTGGAACACGCTACACGAGAAAACAAGCATGTTCAAGAGACTTTATTGGAAAAACATTTGTGACTTTTTCAAACAATATGTTAAAACAAGCCCACGTAGAAATGATGTAGTGCCCGACGGAAATGAAACGGTTTCGTCTTTTGATATTGAAAACTGAATGCCTAAACCTGTCAAAAACAAATCTTTCAACGAGCAATTTTTAGTACATTTCTAAATAGAGTCTGACATCTCTAATTAGGTCCATGGGTATAATTAGTTATATAAACTTGCTGTTCATGCAAATGTTGAGTGCCATAAACTCACACAAACAATTCTCAGTTGTCTCGGAATGCTAAACCTCAGGATTTAGGTCTTAAGAGTGCTTGCAATGTACATGAAACTATGAGGCAAGAGGCGGTTTTTATCCTCCTCTAAGTCGCACGGCACATAAATAAACCAAAATACGATAAATATATTACACTGTAAGATGTTAATTTCAACTTGAGAAACTTGGATAAAAGGAAATCCTCGTAAAAAATGTACTTCAAGCCCCAAATATTACTGACAGCTAGAGTCAGCCATAAGCAGAGGCTCAGCAGGCTCTGAATGGGGTCCTCAAATCCTAAAATATGCTGATGATTTCAAACTGTATCCTTCCCATTGACTTCTTCCCTGACCCGACAGAGACTTCTAGACTCGGAGAAATCCACATATCTCTGTTTCTTGCCAGCGCCACATCAAGGATTTCTCTTAAAGCACAGTCACATGCCGGGGCTGAGGAGAGGTTTAGAGGGGGGGAGTATTCAAACGAGCGAGCCATTCACAGGGAGATTAGCGGCAAAGGGAATGAAGGAGAAAGAGAGAAACGCGTAAGCAGAGATGTAGGCACGAGTATGGTTGTGTAGCACGTGCAAGTGGAGTGTCTGTGTGTGTGTGTGTGTGTGTGTGTGTGTGTGTGTGTGGAGGGGGGGGGGGGGGGGGGTCGAGAAAATTATACAACCCCCAACATCGTGGATTCCTGGGAGGGGTATAATTGAGTAGAGAGAGTGGCAGCGAGAAAAATGATAGAAGGCAAAGAGAGAACCTCACGTCTTTGAAAATTAATTAGCAAATAAAGCAGCTCTTCTTGCTAATTCCTCTTCTCATGTCATTTCATGGATATTAGAATTTTTAGACAGCACTTGTGCCTCTATCATAAAGTGACTGAAGAAACACTTACAAAGATCCTTCAAAGGGATCGATTAAACCATGAGCTAATTGAAGTTAAACTTACCTATTTGTTCATTATAATCTCAAATACTAATGAGTAAATTTCTGACTAATTACAAAATGAGAAAGTAATATCCATTTCCTCTGCTCAGCCATATGAGCTAAAAAATGAATCAAGGTCTTAATTAGCTAATTACATATGAGTGTCTGGGCCATAATTGATTGTGTGAAGAGGAGTTTCAGGATGTGCGTCTGTCTGTGCTCTCATGTTATTCCCCTGGTACACTTGACTCAGTGGATTCCAAAAGATCAACAGCATGAAAGACAGAAGGAGGGGCAGAGATGAAGAGAAGACTGAAAAGGTTTCATTTTGAATTGCAATACATCCCGTTTGAATGGATAATTGACACCAGATGCTTATTGTCTAAGGTAAAGTTATTTGCAAGTTTAAAGCAACAGTGTAAATTACTTTTATCACAGTAAGTGGATTATACTTTGGCAAAACATAGTGAAACTAATGGTGAGAGATGAATGTCTCTTTTAAATACTTTTGACTGTTAGTGAGAACACCTTCACATGTAATGGATGCAGACAAACCCAGCAACAAAGGAAGACTGGACTGCAATGTGTCAATACAATAAACAGTATAAATACATTGTCCTTAAGATATGAACAATATAGAATACTGGAAAAGTGGATAACACAAAGTACAGCTGAGGCTAGTTGTTATGTCACTAGTTGCAGGTATTTTTTAACTATAAGCTTGGACAAATTGAAAATTTGAAGACATTTTTGCAGCTAAGTTGGCTGAGGCACATACTCGTCTGCATCATGGTGTGCTGGGTTTGAATTTAGTGTGCATGGAGTATGTCATACACTCAATCCCCTTCTTGCCCCACTAAGGAAAGGGGGAGGGGAAGTAAATCTCAAAAGAGTAGCGAGGAGCTTCACTTTACTGCTGGTGTAATCTCTAGAAACACTTGGTCCACTGATTACTGTACTAAAACGGTTCGCTTGGAAAACGCCTGAGTGACGATGAGACCTTAGCCGCTCACCACTGGTCATTTGATAATTAAGCTTTAACCTTCTCAGAAAGGATTTGTAAAAATGGAAACTTGGGACCCACTCACTGAATTCTCCTCCCTTTTTGCTCAACTGCAGTGCAGGCTGCAACTTTAAAGCCAACATTCAAGCCAAATTCTAGCAATATGTCCTCCAATGCACTATAAACGTAATCGCTAGATCTTAACAACATACCTCCCTATGTAAAGAAACAACAAAGGAGCTGCTGCTGTCTTTTAGTTGAGACCTTTGGTGTATAACTGGTGAGTTAATCTGGTGAACTACCCTCTCGTAATGAGAGTCATTAATCTTCTGTATAAATTACTAGCACCAATACCTCTTCTCCTAGAAACTCTTTGTCAGAGCTCATAAGACTTCTTTTGTTATACCTGTGGAGTGGAAAAGTAAGGGGGAGGGGAGTGATAGTGAAAGGAAGCCCTCATGCTACGTTTCAACTCACCTAACGATTAATCACATACCTTTAGGCGCTGAATTAAAGACCTGTGATAACTGAAGTGGCCTAATCATCTGCATAGCCAAGGGCAGGATCTATCCTTCTGAGAGCAAAGCTCGACCACGCTCCTTCCCTCGCTCTCTCTATCCTCCTGTCTCTCTTACACATCTTGGTCTTTTTAAATGGGTCTCTATGGGAGTATTTACACCTGTGAGACAAGCCCATAAGGTGCCGTTTTTTCCCCCTACTAGTTAACAGAATGACATTTGAAGGAAATGCACCTCCTTATTACAACAGATCCTCTGCACCTGCTGATTTGACTTGAACATTTACCAAGCTGCCATGACGACGAAGACATTTTTTAAGACAAATACAGGCCAATCAGTGTCACTATGGAAACGTCAGGCATCAGGTGAAAGGGTAAGCAGTTGGTCGAGGAGGAGCGCAAGAAATTTGATCAACAACGTAGAGAGAGAAGCATGGGGCGCAAATACTCACCCTATCTCTTCTGATGGACAGGTGTGATAGTATGACTTATTTATTCATTTGTTCAATTAATTAAAGTGAGTTTAAATTAAATTCTAGTCAAATTTTCTGGATCTTTGGCCAACCAGTTTATTGGGGATTTTGTACCAAGAATTGGGCTTTAGTTTCAGGACTGAAGGTCCATGAGGCATTACATTAGCGCACTTTAAGTTAATGTTTCTCCACACGATATTCAGAGCATTATTGTGCATCAAACAACTACTTGATATGTTAAGATATAGTGGAGCAATGTCTACTTGAGCAAAGAATGGCGTCACTCCCCTTCTGTGTGCGTTATAATCCAAGCTTTTTGACATAGCTCTGTTGACATAGCTGAGCCGGCGCACATGGCTTTTAGTGCATGACAGTGCATGTGAGCGTGCCCCACTGGGTAACTCATGACCATCGCACTGAGCTGTTACAACTCATAACACTGACCGGAGTCAACGCAGATACGAAGCACCTACCCTCCTCTTTTGCTATTGTTGCAGCTGTTAGCGCTGTTAGCGCTGTTAGCTGCGACCTGCCAGCTAAGCCAGCCCCATGTTGAGGCAATATATATCCTGGGAATTTTGAATTCAGCACATCTAACTTAAGTTAAAACAGTTAGAGATTCAGTTAGTGTGCTGTTTTCCTTTCTTGCTGCAAGTTAGATAAAAAGATCAATGCCATGGCTGCATGATAAATATGGAGTCCGGGACAAGCAGATGGTTAGCTTACTTTAGCATTAACAATGGAAACAGTGGAAATGAATTTGTCTGGCTTAGTCTGAAAGTACCAAATCCTTCAGCCAGCACTTCTAAAGCTCGCCATTTAGCATGTTGTATCTTCTTTGTTTCATCGGCACGAAAACGTAAGGGAAAATGTTGCTGTTTTACCGGATGTTCCAGACTATTCCTCGGCTTGGAGCAACTCCCGGGCAAACAAAGGAGACTCCAGCCAAGAAATAGTTTGGCACATAACAAACTACAAATTGTCATTTTTGTATGAATTATCAAGATGTAATGTGTTAATTAGTAAGCATTAAAAGTCCTTTCCCGCCCATTTTTAGTCTATAGGCTCAGCTAAGATGCTGGAACCATCTACATGTTTACCATGCAGATGTGAGAGTGGTAATAATCTTCTCATTTAACGCTCAGCAAGATAGCGAATAATTGCATTTTGCAAAATGTTGAACTACTCCTTGACATTATTTAATCCAGACGAGTTGGGGATCTCTCTCCTTCATAGGCCTCTGAATCCTCATCATCTTTCCCTAATCACTCAAACCCAACATTTTCAGTGACTATGAAATAGCAAAAGGACTGTGCATCTGTTGCTTCAAGTATAATAATAAATAAACTATGTGCTTACCTAAATGTTATAAAAAATGTAAGGCATTTAAGTATTTGGCTGTTTGTAATTTTCTGCTGGCACAGTCCTGAGACATGATATTTAATATTACGTCAAGGTTTATTCCCTCCTGAGTGGTTTTCAAATGAATTTTCTGCTCCACGTCACCGTGGTTTAAGGCCTCCACAGCTGTCGTAATCAAATAGGAAACCCTGAAAGCAGCGTTGCGGATTAAAATAACGCGTAATTGTGTTGCACTGTGCCATATTTACCTTGTCCACCCGTTACCGACACACTATTCAAGCAATGATGGGTTAAATTGTGGCACCTAATGCAGTATAATATAAAAATTACACGCATACGATGGCCCCTCAGCATGCAGCTGCACCAAGTGTAATTGTTTAGTATAAGTGACAGATATACTGGTGTCCAAGCTCATTGAGGAGGCAAATGACAGGCGGTCCTTAACGAGAAACTCTTATCTTGAACAATCTAAATTGGCCCATATTGAGATAGAGCTTACAGGTTAGTAAGACTTAAATTATTTAGTAGCTTGCAGGGGAAATAGATATAAGTTGTATTAAATGCTGCATTGTAAAAGTCATAATTAGAGTGTGAGTAAATCCTTGCTACGAGCAATGTGAGGTTGAAGGAATAAAAAGGAAAACGAAAGGCATGCAAGTAAGAATGACTGTGAGTGTGGTCTTAGCTAGCGCAGCAGGTCCCATGACCAATCCCACAGTGTGATTTGGAAATGGAGCAAA
Source organism: Clinocottus analis (assembly GCF_023055335.1). Lineage (NCBI taxonomy): Eukaryota > Metazoa > Chordata > Actinopteri > Perciformes > Cottidae > Clinocottus > Clinocottus analis. The sequence continues at coordinate 7,072,110 of NW_027175876.1, forward strand.
GTTCACAGAGAGCAGAGTGGATGGAGTATAGAAGATCAAAGTGATTGGAAGTGGAAAAGCAATGAGACGGATAAGTTTTCAACCCACACTCACCAGCACCAGTGTTTGAGAAGTGGGAGACACACAATGCTGGCGGCAGCAGTTGGAATCAACCGGATTTTCTTACCTTTGCCAAGTGGGAATTGATCCATTTTGTGAACGTCCTTTTCTGCACAGCCTCCTGCTCATCTGTAAATCAGAGCCCAGAGCGTCACTATCAGTCACATGCAAAATTAAACAAAGAGCGGATTAAAACACAATCTTCTCATTGTCTATTGTTTTGAGAGTTGATTGGGTTTGCAGAGCTGGATGGCAACTCTAATTAACTTTTATGTTATTACTGTCTGTCTCGTGTGTCTGAACGCACTCGCAACACATCGTACCTCACACTGATTTAAGAAAGATTTAGGAAAAGGCATTTGACATTTAAATATGACATTTTCAGTAGCTGGACTCCTCATAGAAATCCTGCTCTCAAAAATGCCCTTTTCGATGATAAAAGGGCAATGGTTCTTCCTATCCAATGACATGTATCTCTGCTATGATCTATAAGAAGGTGTTATTCATTTCTGAACACAGTTCAAGCATGCAATCTGTTGCTACAATACTCACACATAAAGCTACTTGAAACATACTGATTTACCTATATATATATATATATATATATATAGATATATATATAGAGATAAAGATAGGACATTGTGGCTGCTACAGTAATACAAATCTCTTAAGTAAAAGCACAATCAATAGCATAGATGTCGGCTGATAATGTCCCCTAAAAAGCTACTTAACTTAAATGACAACATCAATCAAGTCTTATCTTTACCGCGTGTGCACAAACAAAATGATAGTGATAGTGCATATACAAACTCGCACACACAAGCAAAAATTGTATACTTATATTCTGCAGGTATTACTGCTGTAATCTTTCCTCCCCAATTCCCCTTTGACTCCAAAATGCATTGTTGCTTGAAGCCCATGCAATAATAATTGGGGCTGCTTTGACGGTTACATCTGTAATCGACAAATTCATGTGCAGCTCTCACATGAATCTCATCATAAAGTACACAAACCAGATGTATAGTTTGCCTGGGACTCTAAGGATCCAATCATGTACAGTGACTGACACATGTGACAATGCTTTTTTTCTGTCCCGTCTGCACTGCAGAGCAATATCCTCCAGATAAGCATGTTATCAGCGAGAGAAGACGTCTGACACAGTGCTTTACTTAATGAAATATGCTGACGGTTTGATTACACTCAAGTTGGTTAGTGTGTCACTAGGTACTGTGTGTGCAGCCGTGAACAGTAAGGGGTGTGTGTGCATCAGAAAGGAGGGAGGGGTGGGCTGTTCATACATAATGCAGATACATTCACACAAAGTCATACGTGCCACTGAGCAGGTCCTCGTTCTATAAATGAATCTTTTGATTGGGTCCAGGAGTAATCAAATATTGATGGGCGGTAATATTGGATGAGAATAAGAAAGATTTAGCCCCTCTCATCCTGAAGTAGGAACATGTGTGACAGAGAACATGTCTGCACGAGCGGGGTACTCGCCGCTCAGTCTCAGGGACGAGGTGACTTTGAACTTGACGCACACAAAATCACACTTAAGCACACACACACACACACACACACACACACACGCACACACACACACATCAAATCACATTCTTTCAATATCACAAAGGGAAACAGCCGTCCCCAGCAACCAAGCCTCGCAGCAGCATTTTAACACACTTGATTACCTTCTCGGCTAGTGTTGGTCTGTACCATCATTAGTCTCTTCCGCAGCCCCTGAGTTCCCACTTTGACCCCCCACGGTGAAGATGACCTTAATGAAATATCATTACAATCAATTTTTTTTTCTCTCATAGGCTGTGTCTAGAGACAAATTGTAAAGCAATCAGTCCGACACAGTCTTTTATAGTTCCCAAAAGGAAAGATACAAAAGAAAATTATTATTAGTATGATTATTCTGATAAAGTCTCTTGAAATCTAATCTAATCCATCAGACAGTGAGACAGAATGCTGAATGCATGGTCTGGTATCCAAATACAGATGAGCAGACAGGCGGACTACCACAGGGTCAAACAGAGAGATAAGAAATCAAACATTTTGACAGTCTGCCCGCTGTGCAATGACACATGCAGTGAGCTGCTACTCGTCTGCTGGGTATGTTTGCTTCACCTGCTGCAGGCTCCGAGCACAGCAACCTCTGCGCACACACTCTACCAAAGTGGAAACGCCCCCTTCGAATTTCTGCCCATTTTACTCAGCACACCACGTCTACAGCCCCAAAAAAATGTCCCCTGCAGGGAACATTTAGTCAGGAAATTACACCGCAAAATGCACACCCTCGCAGAGGCACGTCCCAGTCCATACTGCAGTGCCATGCTCAATCACACACACGGCATACCTTACCACAGATTCAAAACATACACACTATGCACAATTTGATCACACTCTCCATCTCAGCGTAGGGGACACACATTCATGCACACTTCGTCCCACTTACCGCGGAGGTAGTGGAAGAAACCCGTCACCAGGTTGAGGGATGTGTTCTTTTTCGGGGAGCCCTCGCCCCCTACTCTTCGTGCCATCCTGTACCCCAGACTACACCTCGATTCCTGCCTGTTTTCATGAGGATGTTGAGAGGACATTCAGGGCAACCTCCGGGTGAGGTAATACTTGCCCTTGCTCCTGCCCTTGCTGCCTCTCCCCCTTTTTTGGGGAGGCGTCTTGAAAGAGCTCCCTGGAGCACTAGACCTCCCGAGATGACAGCGGTGAAACTGTTTTGCTCTGAGGCAAAGCGGTGAAGAAGGTTTCACCCTCCTGGTCTCCTTTCGTCTTGCTGTCCTGTCCTGCAGCAGCGGGCTGCCGACTCAGTCAGACTCAGTGCTTTTCCTGCCTGTTAAGCAGCTTGGGAGTGTAATGTGAGTGTACGCGTGAGGATGTTTGTGTGTGTGTGTGTGTATGTATGTGTGTGAGTGAGAGCAGTGCGGTGTCGGCTTGCCTCCGCATCAATCTTTCTTGCTTAGTCCCTCTCGTCCTCTCTCCCTCTCTCCACACTCTCTATCGCTGTCTTTCCCTCCCACGTTCTCTCTCGCTCTAAATTTCTGTAGGCTGCGGGAACGATCCACTTCCCTCCACTGGCCAGCCAATCAGAGTGCGTGGGAATGGATGATGTCACGGCAGCCCCGTACTGATGTGGAGAGAGAGAACTGACTGGTGAGGAGGGTGGCGGGTGGGTTGAAGGGGATCACTTAACAGGTTAGGAGGGAGGGAAGTGCAAGCTCTACTCTGACATCATCGCACACATATGTTCAAACACAATATTGGGACAGACATACAGGAATTCCCTAAGTGTTACTGGCACTCTATTACCCTTCCTCTCTCTCTCTCTCTCTCTCTCTCTCTCTCTCTCTCTCTCTCTCTCTCTCTCTCTCTCTCATCCACACAGTCACCATGCAGTGTTTGAGGCTTGCAGTTCTCTACTCTTTAGAGCCTGCAGGAGCAGACCACCGCCGGCAGTCCTCCTGTCTGATCTGCTACTGTACCTTCTTCAAATAGGATCTGCTTTCATCCGAACCACAGTCACATACAGTCGATCTGTTTGTTTTCTCCCAGGGAGGGAGTACTGTATTAAACAGAATACAACAGAGGTGAATACAATATCTGAGGATAGGTTTGTGTGATATACAGAAGGTAGTACACACTGTATACTCTACAAGCCTGTGTTTTAAGTGTCTATAGACACTATAGGCAAGTCCAGAATAAAACAAAACAATATTAAGAGTGGTTTAACCTTTATTCGCTATGAATGTGTGATCTGTATTGAAGTGGAAAATGTGCTGCTGCTTGTAAACTTCAGCATCAAACCAAGTGAAAATCATACACTGCAGACAATGGCAGCATTGTTCATCCAACTACTCTGAATTCAGCCTTGAAAGAGACACTCTACAACAACATATTTACTAAAGCTCTGTTACTAGGAAATGATCAGGCCAAAATCCCCCACCCTTCACTGCTGCAGTAAAATTATATCAGAAAATGCACGTGTTGCAGTACGCTGACTTCTTCTTCTTTTCACTGTCTGATTTTTACCACTGTTTCTGTCTGACCGATGAGCTCTCTTATTCTGTCTTTTTTTTCTCAAATGTTGGTCCTTATATTCTTGAACACACACACACACACACACACACACACACACACACACACACACACACACACACACACACACACACACACACACCACACACAATCACACACACACACACACACACACACACACAATCACACACACACACACACACACACACACACACACACACACACACACACAGCTATGGCAGTGTTACAAACATTTGGCTCTTCTTTGAAACCATATTCAGAGAGTTTTCGAAAAAGCAATTTTCAGGCCGAATAGCCTGATGGGTCTTATATCAGCCTTAAAGATGAAAGGATCATTCATCATTTGTGTGATTTTCCCTTTTGTTCTTTGGGTTCCCCCCATAAGGGATTTTAATTATGAAAGTCATCAATAACCAATGGCAGCTGTCATCTGCTATCTGTCTGCTGATAATCACTCTGCTGACACTCCTCCCGTTAACAGCCCTGAAACTGGCCGTCATAACGCCACCATGAGCCTAGTCCAACGACCTGTCTTTGAAAGGATTGTCCGTTTTAAATATCTGTGTAGTATGATTACTGTGTATGTGCCTGAGTGTGTGTATGTGTGTACAGGTATTATATATTGACAGAGCAAGGGTTCAAAGAAATAGTCACAGTCCCGTTTTTCATATTTACATATACAGTACACAGCTGTTATTTGCGCACTCTAGACTAGAAAAATGAATTTCATGCCGGTAGCAAACAGAATCCAATGGGACATTCACATGGCACACACTCTCAATCCCTTCTCAATAATATTACTGCAAGAGTGAATCTACAGCCAGAAAAATAGACAGAAATCTATGTTCTTTATGTAGTTGTTTGTGCAGCCCACACTATATCGATGTTCTGAATAATGGAATAGGCTCTATTGACCGATGATCCCTTGCAAAAAGTCTCAACAAGTCTCCACGTTTAAGGTGTTTTTGTATCTAACAAATCATTTCTGAAGAGCTACACTTCCTTTTGGGAGAAGGAACTATCCAAGGTGCTGAACCTGTCAATGAGCATCATTTTAGTGTGACAATGAATTTGGTTTAATACAGTAAATTTACATGGAAGCAACAGAAAATTAAGATGAATTGTACAAATGCTGGGACTCCAAATAGTTGAATAAAAAACAACATTTCTGTTTTTGTCGGTACGGCTGAGAGATTTATTTCCAGTTAGCAAGCTGAACTTCCCTGGTGAGCTAAACTGTTTAGAAAAACAACCCCGGGACAAAATCAAGACAAGATGGTGAGGAATCTTGGGACTTATTAGGTTTCACCATGGGAGTTGTAAGAAATGCAGGGCGGGCAGGTGCACTCTCTCTCCTTCACAGACACACACGCGCACACACACACACACACACACACACGCACACACACAATAAAATAAGCTGAATGATAACAGAAACATTCTCTCGTCTACTGTATGTGCAAGAATAAACCAACAGACTCCTTTAGGCTGCAGACCTCAGGAGTGTTCCAAGAGAGAAAGGGGGGTTGGTTGGTTGGTTGGTTGGAGGGTTAAAACAGACTGAACCTCAGCTGGTCTTGATCCCTAATGGCGCCACTGGCAGCCAAACAAAGCACCAGATCCCTCTCTGAGGTTGTCGAGGTTGGACGTGGGTCAGCGCCCGACACTCACACAGGTATGTCTGCGGGGTGTGGGGGTTCCTGAGGAGAGGAGGAACAGCCTCTTTTCAGCTGTTAAAGAAAAAACAAACAGCCTACTGGAGGGTGGACTAACGCTGTTTCTGCTCATATCGTAATCTATTCACCCCAAGGATATTTGGGTTTTCTTTCTGAGCTGCCAAGTCTTGTGAGGTTACAGAGACACAGCACCACCTAGTGGATAAGTAAAGATTGAGGTATGTAAAGTTCTCTTTGTAAGTGTCTCTGGTCTGCAGTACAAAGGGACGAGCGGACAACACAGAAATAATGTACAAACTCAACATTAACTCCGCTTTTACAACGCAGCCTCCTACATCTCCAATGTCTTTTAATCTATTAATGAGTCCAAAACTAACAGCCGTGATTGATCTATCAGAAATAGACTGGCACTGCACACGGACAAGGTTACACAGTCCGCTGTCAAGTATTAATTAAGTAATGCATTAATTCAATTAGATGATCTTAATATTATTCAAGCTGGTGGACATTTAAATTCAAAAAGCAGTAGCATGAAAGCATGAATAGCTGCAGAGAGACACAATGGCAGCATCGGTACCATGCTGCTACACAAGAGCCTGTTATATATCTTTTGGCATAATGCCTTCTCTTTTGCAATAAAACAGTAATGGAACAGGCCTGTTAAAGCTATCATACACTAAATGGATGTCTTTGTTGTGTACTAGAGAGGTAGCTTGTAATTGCTCCATACAAACACATTCACAAACACAACACATGCAGAAACACATTTAAGTCCACGGCACTGACACACAAAGTGATTAAACAGGTTTTGGTGGCTTTTCTGCCCCTCTACTCCTCCAAAAAAGCTTCTTTATCCACTTCCTGATTCCAGCTCTTCTCTTTCACCCCAACAATTCCTAATTTAAAAAACCCTTCTCAGCACTTCCGCCAGAGTACTTTCACCCTAACACTCAATAACACCCTCTATCACACCCTCAGCACATCCACTCAACCCATACATGCCTATTCAGCCTCGCCATTCACCATCCCACTTCATTGACAGCACATTTTTACCAGTCCCAACATAAGTGCCGAGACGGAAGTCCAAATGCCAGCCTATTAGCATAGCTAATTACATTTCAGTAATAATGAACCACATTAAAGAGAGTAAGAAGGGGGGAACAAGTCAAAGTGATTATCAAAACAACCCCTTTCCTCTTTGAAGCACCATTACTCCCTTTTCAGCACCAGATGTGCATAGAAAGCACATTGTCAGCAACAAAAATGTCCAAATATCAGTGTTCATTAAAGCCAGGCCATTGATACTGTAATTTCAGCACCTGCAGTACTGACATGCACGCACACACAAAGCAATAAAACAGATAAGCATGCCAATGAATGAAAGTGTAAAAAGTAAAGGTATTTATAATGTAAAAAGAAACATTTGTAGAAAACATTAAATAAAATACAAAAATACCACATCAAATCTGAACGTATGAACTATGATCACCTCGGGTTGAAGAATATAGAAATTTAAATGATACATTTTACTCATTTCTGTCAGGGATGCTGCAGAAAATAAAATATTATGATGTGGCAAATCACATTGCGCCTTATTGGATTTGATTTGCAATTTTCATCCTATGCTTTCAGGGGTTCTTTTATCAGGTAAATACATCCAGCTGAACAAAACCACGTTTTAATACTATACAAAAACTGACTGAACATGCGGCTGATACAAAGCATTTATTCAACGGGAGGTACGAGGGGTCATATCAAAACGCCACTCAGTGGCACTAAGAGCATTACAGAGACTCAATTTGGCTTTGAAAAAATATTTTCAGCTTGATGTTTCTCTGCTGCTCTCTCTATGAATGTGTGTGTGTGTGTGTGTGTGTGTGTGTGTGTGTGTGTGTGTGTGTGTGTGTGTGTACATGTGTGCCTATGTGATGCTTTGTGTGCATGGGAGTGCAGGAGTGGGTCAGACAGTCTAAGCTCTTTATCCAGGTTCAGTGGCCCGCCACACATCACAGGGACGAGGAAAGTGAAAGGACTGGCGTCAGCACACTAAATAAATCCCTGTGGCCGGAGCAGTAAATTCAGTTAGAAGTCCTGTCTTTGCTGTGAAATAAAAAATACTGACTGGAACAGAGCCAGACTAATCTACAAATTGTTGTTGCACACAACCACTTGTGTGTATTTATTCGTATCCAGCTGGGGCCATTTTTCTGTTTTACTGAAAGTAAATTTGAATTATTTTTGCAACCAGCAGATGTATTCATTTTTTCTTACTCTAACAACAACCACCTGTCCAGTAAGTAATCCCATTCTGTTGAGGCATTATTTATTTCCTTTAAATTCCCTTGACAATGCCTGAATGTTAACTTTTTCTCACAGAACATTCTTGAATTATTAAAAGCAGGAAAACAGGGTTTGTTGTGTCAGGTGGCAGGTTTTGTTTGTGTCGGCAGCAGGACGCCTCAGAGTAAGAAAGGGCCCTGAGGGAAAGATGTTTGCATGCAGCACAACAGGAAATCATATTTCATAGACAGAGCACCGCCATTGCTTTGTTTCGCATTGAAGGTAAATGAAAAGGTTTTATAGACTCCCTCCCTCCCTCCTGGAACTTGGGGACATTGTAACTGAATCCAGTAGAAGTAAACAATGACACAAAATAAGTAAAGGCTCGAGAAAATGCCTGATTTTAAACCTATATTTAGAACAACAGTTGGATTGTATTAAGGATATTAAAATGACTGAAGGAAGGTTCAGTCTAGCTTAAGTGTATTTTTAATGGAAATGCTCTACTGAGAGACAGATTATTTGAAACTATTTAAAGCTGTGATAATCCCAAACCCATCTGGTGCTTCAAGCTGATTTAAATAAAAGCTGGGAATGACTGATTTCACTACTAACTCAGGTATGCTGATATCGTCACATTATCTGGCCAGCTGACCTCTCAGAGGTCAGGGCATCACAATCTGACCTCTATTTAAAAAATCTTTGAGCGCTAAATGGACCGCCAGAGGCAGAATTTTCCACTATCCAATCACATTGTGACAAGTGAAAAAAAAGAAAGAAAGGTGTCTGTGGTTGAAAGATAAAGAGCATGCATGAGACTCAAAGTATTACAGACAGAGGCAAAAGGTGTCTCGGGGTCACAGGCTGAGGTGTCAGGGTTTTATCTGTGAGGACATTGTTCTGTTTGTCCATCAAAACTATCGGATGCCGCGATCTGACAGAATCGGGGATGTCACAGAAATGCTGCAGAAGTGTATCATGGAACCAGTGTGGCCTGAAGGTGTAACTTTTGCTCCACTATAGTGGTCCATACTGGGTCAACAGTAACTTATATTGCCTGTAAAAGTGTATTTCATTATATCTGAAACACTGCATGTATAGCGTAACATTTTGGTCAATCTGCCATGTGAAGTTCAGCGAAATTAAAAATACTGATATTTTGCTTGGCTGAGCTACTGTTGGAATACACTTTGACCTTCATGAAGGTGTGATCTTTAAAAGAGGGCTGAAAGTAGATAAAGGGGGGGTCCATCCTCCATAATGGATGGGTAGACCCCCCTAGTGGCCTAATCTTGTGATGTGTCACTCAAACCTTCACTGACTGATCTGATCTGCAATAGAAGCTGTCACCAAGAAACCAGCATGGACTTAACACACTAAATACCTCTTAGTATATAGACACACACACAAATACACACACCATTTCATCAAAACTGTCCTGTTGCAGTAACAGAAGCTGGACAAGACATGGCCAATAAGCCCACAGGGCAAAAACAGCCTGTGCTGGCGGTCATGCGACTGCTTCTATGGCAACACGTCTAAAACACAATCTGGAAAGACGGAAAGAAGCAAGAGAATGAATAACTCATGCTGCAGCTCTATCCCACACCGGTCCTTCTGCCACCGTTCTGAGGCCACAACACAGCAATGTCTTCATGTGAACGGTAGCGGCCGCGTAGATGTCTGTTAACCATTTAGCTAAACTGCTGACTCCCAGTAGTCCGATGGAGGGAGGGGTGGAGATGCATTGCTGCTATTTTTAACACCAAGTGCTTGTTTTAGTGTCTCTGTGTGAGCGTGGGCACGTGTGTGTGTGATGCTGTGGTACCCAGAGCCGCAGACGATAAATGGTGGTGTCAGAACTAAACAGGAGGCTGGCATGGCTCAAGGTGACCGTCTGCTTGGTCCTTCCTTGGCTGCGGCCGAACCATAATGTCGCCCCTGGCAACAGGATGCCACCTTGGATCTGTGCCAACCGGAGGATTTGTGCCAGTCCCACCAGCAACGAGAAGCTTAAAAAGGGGTGTGTGGGCTCTCTCTCACTTGTCCAGTGACATTTTCTTGCTTTTCCGGCTGCCTCTCTCATCCCTATTTCATGCATCTAATATGCGGCTGACTGACGTTGCCTTTGCTCTTTACTTTACCCTCTTTTTCACCTTTCTTCCTGCCTGGCATCCTCCTGGATTAAAAATTAAAGGTGCTTCTAAGAAATGATTTACCATAGTGCAGAATTTCCTTAAATGCAGTCACTTTGACAGGAACAACTGAATATGCACAGCCTTAACTGAGAAACTCAATCTGCTGCAATCTCCTTCCGAATTATTTGATCAAAAGCAAATTGCAATTACAGAATAACACATAGCCTCCACGCAGAAAACTCAACCAGGTGTCCCAAACACAATGGGACTTAGCAAAGTTGTCTGCTTGATAAGCTAGCAGACGGTAACACCCGGAGGCGTAGGAGGGAACGCGTGCCTCTGCCGCCCATGACTGAGAAAACAGGTGAGAAATTGAAAATAGGCAAAAACGGTGCATTGCTTTTCTCATTAATGAGAGACAACAAACAGGCGAATTCCACAGCATATGGAGGAGTTCAAGCTGGGAGGTGTTCAAAGCGGACTCCGCGTTCTCTGCCATATGGTGTCACTAATTGCTGTTTTTTTTCCACTATGACACAGAGGCACACCAAAAGAGACGGTTGAAAGATTAAAAAAAACACACAGACCCAAAACTGGAGAGAAAGTTTTGATTATTTTGATGTTGCATTGAGTGGTTACCAACGGCTTCCAAATTGAGCCTAAAGGGAGAACAGTTCATTTCATAGTTGCTGGTGATTTGTGGAAGTGGTTCATTCAAGAACATTGTTCTCTCGAGAGAGGAGGAATACAACGTTATACTAATCAGACTTTAAAAGACAGAATGAATTGAATTAGATTGCCTATATGTAACTCTGAAGTGGTAAGAAAATAAGATTGCATTCAAGTTTTCACCGCTAACGTGAACCTAACGTGTCAATATCGTACATTTTCTGAATACTTGTCCCTCTGGAGATTACTACAACCTTGGGAAATGAAAAGCAAGGCACCATGAACAAAGGTGATATTGATTTGATTGTAAAGATCTAATTTGTGACAAAGCTCATACAACAACAGTGCATGATACCAAAGACAATGAATGCATGTTCATGTTATGGTATGTTCTCTCGATGCTACGCACTGTTTTATGTTCAGACAAATAAAAACGCAAGTGCTCCTCTTTGATTCTGACAAAACATCTTGATGATATTATCACAGGTTTCAGCTCTCGTCTCCCGGGACATGGATGCCGACCAGAAGTGTTGGCGTACTCGGAGGACATATATGGCATAATGAGTGATTTGTGGAAAAAGAAAAACGTCGCTGAAATAATGCAAATCTATTGACACCACAGGCAGCATGTGAGGGTTGTAGTACATCTCTACAAGCATGTCATTCAATAGCCATTCACATTGACCATGTGTCTCTGTGTTGTTTAGGAAAATGTTAAAAAGGTAATGTTCAACCCTCAATCTTATCTGAAATGCTTGCATGCCACCAGACATGAACAATAAAGCCACTGTTGATAAATTATATAATGTAGACACGCCCCCATCCACAGGACCCAGTCAGAGGAGTATTTTTGGAACAAGCCACACTTGTGACAAAGCAACATTATTTAAAGCTCATGTAACTGACTGTCTTGTAGTGTTCAATGATAGTCCTGAATTGAACTACAAGCGGTGGACTCAGATATTACTACAGTTTCTCAAAAGATAGAATATTATAATTCTTCCCAAAAAAAGGAATGTATTTTTAAAAAAAAGAAATGTTAATTGTATCCGTTTACATAAATAATAGACCACTTTTACAGCACTGCGAGGTGATAAATTGTCTGATTATCTCCAAATAATATGTATAACACTCCGTCCTTGCACTGGAAAGACATCTTCAGGGGAAGCTTCTAAAATTAGACCAATGGGGATTCAAAGTGTGCACCAACACCTGCACACAGTGATGCAGAGGAGCCACGTGGCCGGTGATGCCGTTCTTAGCTTTCACAGAAACTGCCACCTCAGAAGCCACACAGGGAGCAGCCATATTGGATCCCAGCTCTGGTGTCACCTGACTTTCCTGCTACTTTGCGAGTGTCACCAAGCCGATCCCATCAGTGAGGGATGTATGACACAGGAATAGACTGTATTACAGTGGAGGGCGGTGAAACCGTTCAGAAAAGATACACACACACACACACACACACACACACACACACACACACACACTCACACACACATTGTTTGACTTCTAGGAAGGGAAAAAGACTGAATACATGTTGATAACAGCTGCAAATACGGTATACAAATGAAAGAAAAGTTAGAGCAGAGGTGAAAGATAAGAAAAGAAAACCAGAATTGCTAGTCTCAATATCTCAAGGGTTAAAAAAATAAATAACAAAATGGTTGCATTTCATGCCAGCGTTATCACCACAGGAATCTATATGAACAGAAGTCTGATGATACGAATGTCCACATCAAGGAATGGACTTCATCCTGTCAGCTTCCCTGGGGATTAGCTTTTCTATTGTCTGCTTCCCAGTCTATCTACAAACAGAAACACACACTGTGCATGTGTGCAAGCATGTACACACAGCAAGCATGTGCACACATAAACATTAACAGTGAATACGCAATGCAACACAATCTCTCACACGGTGGTTCACTTCATCTCATTTACTCTCGTTGTCCCTTTCTCGCAAAAAATATTTTTCATGGCATTTAATCTGCCATACAATATAGTTGTATGCACAGGTGCATGTATCTCTATTTTCAATAAAAAGAGAAAAAAAAACAGCAGAAAGTAAAGCCAACTAAAGCACCGTAATAAACTAAATGTTAGACAAAACATATCTGATTTCAACCTAAAAATATCCAATGTGCTTGAGTACTGCATGCTGTGATATTTAATGTCCCGTTCTGTGATGCCCTTCTCATACCACACGTTCACAAGCCATTTGAACTTGGACAGCGCTCCACAGATAAGACTTACAGGGTCATGATCAGAAAAGATGAAATACGCATAGAGCAGTTTTACATTAAGAGTAAATGTCTCTAGCTCCCACAGTTTTGCTGTGTCATGCCAAGCACTAGGTCACCCCTAAAAACACTGCAAACCCAGGTGGAGGTGTTGTGCGTGAGTAAGCATTTTACACCTACCTTGCAGCTTCTGCATCACATTGGCAATATCCCGAGTACAGTGTCCGTAGTGCCTGGGTGATGCCATGCTGCGGTACTGAGGTCATCAAAGTCACGTCCCAGCTCCTGTGCGTCACCCTGCCGAGCCTCTGATGCTGCGATCAGGACTCAGGTGGAGCTGCAGTAGTTTTGCGTTTCCCACTGACTGCATGCTATCAAGGCTGAATCGTGTCCATGTTGTATGCTGTGTTTCTCTTTTCAAGTCATCCCTGTTGCAGTGGCAGTCTGCAGTTCTCTCACTCAGAGAAGCTCCTCCCACAAACGATGATGTAATTGCATACTGTATGTTTGTATGCGAGCAATCCTATACAGTATGTCAGAGCCTTTTATTTCTGCGGACAAGACAGCTTCCTGGTCTGCTTACACTGCCACCTTCTGTCGATTAAGAAGGGATGGGTTTTCCTTCTCACTTCAGGACCAATAGCATGCCAGGTATCTTCCCATGCCAACTGGTGCCACTGTGAGACGTGTGTTGTGTCTGTGAGTGTGGGAGAGAAAATGTTTGTCAGCAAGCGAGGGACACAATGGAAGAACAGAGGACAGAATTTGCTGCAGCAAACCTCGCCTCTGACGACAACAGCACATTTCTTACTGGATGTGAATTTAGATAAAGCAGTCATGCTAACTACATTAAAGGAAAAGTCCATCCAAAAACAGAATTGACAATTGTAGTTTTCTTGTGACTCAATCCGATCATCAGGATTTGAATTGATGATATCAGCTGACACTTTCAAGTGTTGCTGAAAATAAATGAGTGACTCGTTTTTGTTTTTTTTAGCTATTATAAATGATACATCAATTGTAAACTGTAGTTTTATGCAACTGGATAGTTGAAGAAATACAAACAGCATACATGTTTATATACATGTATGGATATGGATAGTCATGTATGTGTGCACAAATGTACAGTATGTATGTAAGTACAAATACAGTACATCTATTTCTTTCTTTCTTTCACTTTTTGTTGTATTTTATTACAGATACACAGTCAGGATTTTAAATAATAAAACCGTCATAAACTGAATCATGACTTAGTCATGTACTTAACTAATAACGCTAAAGTATATCAATACAATATTTGGATTTAGATGAAGGGCTTCCAGCTCTTCAATGTCTTTTTTTAAAGAAGTCACTATGCATTGCTCTTTTAGTTTACCATTATTATTCATTACAGCTCCAGGATTTATCCCATGACATCATTTCCATCTTCAACTTTTCTAAAAAAGTAATGGGAATTTTTTTGCAATTGTGGATTTTCCTTTTAAAATAAAAGGTGACATGTGCAGGTAGGAAGAAAATCACAGATAGATACACGAAAACAATCAATCAAAACAGACCCCGGCCAATAAAACATCTCTCCAAAACTCTATAGCCGATATTTGCTACTGCACAGCAGATCAATGCCACTCTTCGCAGGAGGGAGGTGTGATGAACCACTCGGGTCTGAGCACTTATCACAATGTGTAATCCCATTAGACAAGTCCTTTCATCATCATCTCAGGAGAGCTCTTAGAGCTCTTACTGCTCTGGCCACAGCTTCGTTCACCAAAGTGAGAGACAGAGGACTGACTGGGCATGGAAAATATAAAAGCTGATAAATTATTATTGATTGCAGATCCTCTGCTCAATTTGGTCGATGAACGACAGTGAAAAAAAGCACAGATGTAGTGCATGTTGATTCAATCTGTTGGGATGACAGTGGAGTGCAATCTGCTTCGAGGATTAATTTATGGAATGGCTTTATGTTAATAAGATGGTGGCTTAGAGCAGGTGAATGAGGGTGATTTCATGGATGGGAATCTGCAGGCCAGCAGAACAGCTCGGCTCAACCTATTTGTGAATCTAGATTTCTTGGTCTGTGCATTGCCGGACTCTTTTTTAAGGGTTTTACTGTTTTACTGTTTATCCTCAGTGACTGAGGGAGAGGGGCTGATTTTGTAGATTGAAGAATTGTTGCATGTGAATCATTCCCAGAAGCAGGACACTATCTATGTTCATAGAGTATTGGTATAGCTTACTGCCAAATACATTCTTTATGCAAGTTTCTTCATAAAAATGGCAGCACGCTACAGGATATGCCATACAGGACAACAGGATACACATACAAGACAACAAAATAAATGATATGCCTAGCCAAACGCTACTGTCACAGGAAAACCAGGGGCAAATCAATTATCTTGGTAGTTTAAGCTTAAACCCACACAGTAACAACTACATCAGCAATGCATCCCAATAAATACATATATACAAAATCTAACCATGGCGTGGTTATGTTGTCAGAATCAACTGTTCGACTTGCCAGAGTGACACACTGTGGGATTTAGTTGGATTGGCTGGCTCCTCTGCAGCAGCGACGGACTGCTGATTCCTACATTTTCACGCAGCTCTGCTGGGGGTGACCTCTACCGTCCAGAGCCCCGCAGGACCAAACAGACACAGCCAAACAGACGCTGCTGCGGCAGAGGGGAGCAGAGAGCGGAGACAAAGCACGTGGGTCAATAGGAAATCTTCCTAGAGTAGCCAGACCCATTCCCATTAAGGTCTGTTTTTTTATCTAATCAATGCACAGACAGAGAGCTGGGACCAAGACCGCCAGTGTGGTAATCTCTTCCATGCATAGTCAGCAGTTTTTCTAAAATCTCATTATAAAGTTTATTGCCGACCTGTCAAAATCAACCTAATTTAAGAGAGAAAATTCTGTTTGTAACTATTTATGTACTGCAAAACTCACTCAATAAGCCAATTTATGTAGTATTGACTCAGATATTTCTTTAAAAAAAGGGGACACATCTTCTTGTTACAAGTGATGTTGAATAGATTATACTGATATGAACAGCCCTAAGGATTTCAATGTTATAAAACATTAATAAGATGTGTATGTAACTTGCACTGCTGCTATGTGTGTATTTATACGACACAATAATCAGTGCATACAGCTCACCACACACACTGCACAACACATTGAGCAAATTGGTTGATTAGCTAACATAGATGTTTTTGTCATTTGGAATAATCTTGTTGTGTCTGCATGTTTGATGGACAGGTTGGGAGTGGACCAGCTCTTTGAGGTTTTCTGGACACATGATGAGCTGCGCTGTGAACTTATCCTGGAGTATTACTCCATCTACTGTTCTAAGAGGGAACTAAAAGATCACATAGTAGAGACTGTCACTCCCTAGTGGTTGACTCAGCCTCCCTACATTGAAATATTACAGATCCCTGTGTTATTCATTTATTATAGAAAAGAAACATTCCATTTCTCTTATTGATGTTCCCTGTAATAACAGTTTAGGCATCAGTGCCGTCCCAGAATGGCACACTGATAAAAGCTTATTCTTCTTTTTTTCTCGTTGCTGGCTATGTCCTTTAAATCCTGACAGAAATCTAGTTAAGATATTAAGGCGTGCACACTGTACTTTCCTTACTTTACTCTGCCCAATGACATTTTGATAAGGTTATGAAGTTAAGCTAAAGAGCTCAAAGAATGTGTCCTCCACCTATGAGTCCATTGCACACAACACAATGGCCAGTGGCCACACATACTATTTTTCAGAGTGCTACAGGTGTTCGCTGGTTATTTAGGAAAGCTTTTACAGCAGAGCCAACAATTAAAGGAAGTTCAGACTTTGGTCGGGCTATTTTCTCTCTCTTTTCTACAGTGAGAAGGCTGCAGCTTGTCAAGTTTTAATATAAGACACTCAAAAGATCTAAGAACTTTTTGTTTTACTGGACAAAATTAACAGGGAGACTTGATTGATGTTGAGGTTGAATTTAAGGTGAAGGATGGTTTATGATGAAGTAAAATCCAATGCTGGTGAGGCAAATGGGGCTGGTCTACCCTAGATGCATACCAACATGACTACTCGTATCCTTCCCTCTGACTATACCGATGACCTTGCAGATTTGACTTGGAGGGAATTAATACAATGCGGACTGCGAGATCAAGAATGAGTAACACGAAGCGCTTCAGTTTCATTCACTGAATTAAGATTTTTGAAAAAATGTTGGTGCATTGAAAGAGTAGCTGAGCAGCTTTTCTATGTTATCAAACTACAATGTTTTTACTGGATCTTTCCAACTGAGAAAGAACTAGCCATCCAATGCAGGCACTGCTGACCTGGCAGACACTGTGGAAAGAATGAGCCTACCAACACAGACGCTGGAAATCAGAACAGGCAGAAATCCACACAGTCCGTTAAGAAAATACACCAGAGCATTATTAATTGAGTATTAAAAGCACCACATTATTGTCACCATCAATTCCAGCTGTGGTTTTGCGTTCAACACCCATTCAGGCCTGTAACTGGCAGTGCATCTTATGGTAAGCTGTTTCCTGTGGTCTCTGTGGTGGATGGAAAAAATATAAGAGATTGAAATATTTATGATTTCTGAAATGTGTGGTAAACTTTCCTATAGCTGAAGACTCTTACAGGACTTGGGTGATACCATTTCACATTAATCAACCTGAAGGAAATGATGGGAGAGGAAGTGATTATAGCAACACCCCGTCTCCCCACCTCCAGGATCTCTGTCCTGGAAAGATAAGCCACTCCTGTTACTAATTTCAAGCAGGAAAGCAGGAAATGTGACAGTGTAGTTTTCCGCTTCCATAAACAAGACGGCCGCCAGAGTTAGCCACCAGTCCTGTGCGCCTCTGGGCTTAGACATACTGACATACTAAGTGAGCAAGGGACAAGAGAGGGGAAAGAGAGAGAACAGGAAAGAGAGGAGGCAAAAAGACAGGAAAACCCATTAGAAGTAAAGAGAGACAGGCGAGAACTGACAGAAGAGGAGAAGGGAGAAGAAGAGAGTTAAAGACAGACTGAAGTGAGTAACAGTCTCTCTTCTTCTCCTTGAAGTCATGGCCGAGAACAACACAAATCTCTTTCTGGAAATACTTCAGTCTTTTGATGCTGGTGAGTATTTTCTAACTTCCCTTTTCTTTTAGCAGGTCTTTTTTCATGTGGTCTCTCTGATTGTTGCTGCTGTTTTCTCGGGAATCTGAGCGTTAATCACTTCTGAAACAATATGTGGGCATGATTCCTCTTGACGATTACTTTTTATAAACTTTTGCAACTCTGCAACTCACTCCAAATCCATAGGGTCCAGGCAAGCTAAGTTCTTTTTTCCCTCAGTTTTCCTAAATGTCCTTTCCAGATGACATTTGACCAGTGTCTCATTTCCCTTTTCCCGAAGTTAGGGCGAGAAAAAAATGAAACTGCTGTGGAAATATGGGCTGGTAGAAAAGTGGGTTCAGTCTTTTAACGTTGCATTGAAAGGAAATTGATTTGTTTTCGCTGGCAGGAGTCCACAGGGTTTGTTTTAGCCGCTGCATTCTCTCTCTTCTCTCAAGCTCGCTTATGTGGGCAATACTGCTTCCAGGGCCGAGAAGCAAGGAGCAGAAGTCAGTGCCTTTTTGGGGGAAATGAAATGCAATCAGTTCATTGTCTCTGAAAAAAACATGTTGTGGTAAACATGAAAGAGGAAATCCTATTATCATTTTGTCAAGAAACTGTTGGCAATCCTTTATTTGTGCTAAACAGATGTTTATTGTAATATTGGCTAAAATTCCTTCCATTTCTAAGGGCTAATAAAAAAAGACTATTATCAATTGTCAATGTAGATTATATTGCATGTGAATACATATTATTAAACTATTGTTCCTTACATTGAACCTAAAGAGAAAAAAGTGGATTCTGCAGGAAAATACAAACTAAATTACATTCAAAACAAAAATTATGGAGTGTTTTTGTTAAGGATCCATCAAGCAATACATATTAAAGTACAGTTAATAAAATATCCTTTTTGATATGTGTTTCTGTCTTGCCAGTCCCTCTGATAATAGCTTTCTGTGTGTCCATTGCGGTGGGCCTGGTCTTGGGCGCCCTGGTGTATGTGATCTTGACCTGGATGTCCCGACGCAAAGCAGGCTCTGCCAGCATCACCCGCCGTCCTCTCCGCCAATCACATACGTCTTCCCGCAACCGCCCGGGCTTTAACCGCAACAGCAGCTACGACCGGCGCAGCAACAACAGTTTGGTCAGTGCTGCTTTCAGCTTCCACCGCCAGACTTCCTCCGCAGATCCCCTTGATCCACTGGGCCACAAATCCAGCTTCAGAGCCTCCACCTTCCACCCTTTGCTCCAGTGCAGCCAAATCGCGAGAGAGGCGGAGGAAGGCAGCCAGACCACGCTGCCTCGTACACCGACGCTGACCACGTCAACCGGATCAGCCCAAACGGCAACCCGGCCAGCTGCCACCCCACCCAGACCTGAGTCATGTTGGGGGAACAATGGCCTGAGGTTTTCCCATGCAACACAGACCCCACCTCCAGCGTATGAGAGCATCATTAGAGCATATCAGGAAACATGCACCTGAGAGGAGTCAGAGAACCCGGCTCACTCAAAACTAAACAAGCCCACAGCTGTAAATGGATCTACAAATTATATTGGACAAAATCTGTATTGGTTTATTTGGCCAGGTGGAGCAGAGAGAAGCCGACAAGGACAAAAATTGTGTGCCGAGTACACAATAACACTCTGAAACAACAATCGTTTGTATGTCTTTTGGTGTGTTAGTATATATCTGGTGTTGACGTGCACATTCTTTCGTTATCATATAGTATATTATACAATACTGAACATAAAAAACAGCTCACACTCTCAGGTATGCTGGCTGCTTATGAAGATAAATTATTCCACTTTAAAATCAGAAGCCTGTATAAAGACAGAAATAAACGGCATTTACGCAGCAAGACTTCTCCTTTGTCTCTGGTGCAAAAGAGAGATAATAAATATGCAAAAGAGAGAATGATTGTGTATTTGTGCCCCAAAGGAAGGCAAATGTTTCTGTATTAATATGTATTTAAACTCTGTCATTGACGTATCTATGCTAAACCTGGTGGAGACAGCTTTTAATTCATTTGATGTTTTTGCATAGCTGTGGTATTTGGGGGGGGGGGGTGTGGTATTCAAAGTAATTTAGCGTGTCTGTGTTTGCGAGTACAGTATGTTTGAGCTTGAGAGAAAAATGTTGTTGTTTAAATTAATGAATTTTGTTCATGAATGTTTAAAAAATAAAACAGCATGACAACTGATTTTTCCATATAAAACCTGTGGTCTGTATTGTGATTGCCAGCACCAACAAAACAGTGCCCTTTGTTGTTATCGGGGAACACAAGATATGGACATAATAAAAGGAACACCTGCAAGATATTGCAACTCAGCAATACAGAAGTCATCCAAATAGAATAAATATTACCGTAGAGAAGTGTCGAAGGGTTCATTTTAGTGGACTGTGTTAGACAAGTGTTGATAGCATTTAGAGATTGTGGTGTTAATGTACAATATCATATCGTGATGCAACTACCTCATCAAAAGAAATACACAGCAGAATGAAATTTAATACGTCGCAAACTACGCGCTTGTGTAAATCAGCCGACAACATTATACTCTTTACAATAGTTTGCGTTACTTGGAGATTGTTGCATTAGATCGCAGGAGGGTCTTTGAGGGTTCATTTTGTCCTGTCTAACGGTTTCCTGACATGGGAAACCAGATTTAAGTGAGGACCAGCAAACACACATCATCACACATTATTCTACTGTAGGTTGACTGAGCACAACAACGTCACGTGGCCAAAGATGACGTATTATTTGTGAGACAAGTTTCCGTCGTGTTTCTGAACACCAGGCGCTGCAGCCGTGGAGGACATTACTGTAGTCCTCTTTGCAGCGGGTCGATAAACAAGGTAAATGTCAAGTGTTCAACGATGAAAACAAACCCGCATGAAACGACTCACGTCGACTTCATCTGCCAGCTGGAAGCGAACAGCTCGTTGCTAGGGGAAAGCTTTACAAGGGAAACGTTTGCGAAAAGCTAACGTTAAACCTTGAGGAGTAGTTTAGTGTTAGCTCGAGCTTAGTTTAGCTTGTTGTTATAGTTTATCGTAACTTTAGCGTCATGAGTGTCACGTAGTTTGATTTGGTTTGACATAAAACGGAAGGATGGACTCACACTGACTTGGTTGAGGAAGCTACTCGCGTGTTATTCCGAGTTAGCTGCAACGAAAGTTAGCTAATGTTAGCTAGAGGACTTTATTTGACTTATTAGCTAGCTAGCGTAATAAATTAGCGAGTTGACTCTTAACGTAAGGGGTTAATTATTTTTCCAAATTGTTAAATAGTTTTTCCGGGCGGTTGTTGCCTTGATCGCTCTGCACCATGACGTCATTGTATAGTTAGATAACGTTACATAAAATAAACCTTACGTCTGACTCTATGGTATGTACGTATCTAGTTTAAATTTGGTGGGGAAAAAGTTGTTAACCCTCTGAGGTGGTCAGATTATGAACTCAACATACTGGGTGCAGGTGCAGGATGTCTGGTGCAGCTCTGCGACTGATCCGGTGTCGGAGGCTGAGCACAGCTGGACCGCCTGGAGTCAGGAAAGTGTTTCAGTGGAAACATTTAAGTAAGTTATTATGAGACACAATTGGCCGACGTGTACACATCTGAATACACAGATTGAACCTTTATGCTTCTGTGAGCACATTTTCAAACACTGATCTATTATGGATTCCTTTTCCACACCTTACATTTAGGGAAGGTTGCTAAAGTAACTGGTGCAGTGGTCTCCGGGTAAGTTACAGTATTGACACATAATGTACTTTGATCCTTGACTTGACTTGAAAAGATCTCTCACTGTGAGCCATAGCTTATCCATTGCCATCCTGCAGGGGCTGTCTTTTTATCACTTACGAAGTGGTGGCCTTGGACAAAGCTGTGACCATTGACACGAGTGCAATACTTCAGGAGAAGTACAAGTCTTACGTCTATCTGAAAGCAACGCCCTCCGATGAAAAGGAGAACCTCACTGCAGGTACTGAATGTCACCCACCTTGACTGTATGACTAAATTGGGAAATGATTATGTATCCGTTTTAAAATACTTTTGAAAACTGAAAAGTATAACACCTTTTTGAGATTTCGTTTGAGTTCAGATGTTTTGTTTTTGAGCTTACCAGACTAGATGACATCTGGAATGGCTTTATTTATTTATTGTATGAGTACAACATTATACAGAGTTGTTTTGCCATGTTCAGGTGCCAAGTGACATCTGTTATCATTACTCCCAGTCTTTCCTTCCCCTCTCTACTATCTCTCCTGCCTTTAATGTGTGGGTCAGCCTGTTGACTGATCTCACTTCCACTGGTCAAGGTTCTCTTATTTAATGGAAACTATCACCTACCAACCAATACTGAGCTACACATGAGCAAACCTTACTGAATAGCTTCTGTTATATTGGTAGTGCTTTTATAGAAATGTAATTAAAATTTTCTAGGTCATTTTAATATTTACTTGCATTGTGTCTAGGGCTGACACACAAAGCAAGGAGGGAACTTCATAAAGCAGCAAGGCGGTTTCTGGAAATATCATCTAGGGTTTTGCTGCAATCAGTAGACGGTAAGAAACCAAAAGTTATCATTATATCTTAAATTTCACAGTTTGAGCCATTGTACTGCCCCTCATGTTTCTAAGATTGGAAAGCAGAAGTTGCTGCTATTAAAAACAGATATGTATTATCATAGAACCACAGTTGAAGACTCATTTTTATGCGATGTGTGCACATTAAGGCTGAAGGAAACACCTGCGTTGTACATGCACGTCCTGTTTCGATGTTGCATATTGTGCAATTGGCTGTGATATACATGATTTATTGTTTTTTTCGCCTTATATTACCACTGTATTAATCACTCATGACTTGTAATTGGAAATGCACAGATTGTTTTAATGATAGAAATGTGATATATTTTTCATGAACTTATATTCCCATAAAGTAATAAATCAACTTTTGACTTTTTTTAAATTAAAAGCTGCCCAGTTGATGACACAAGTTTTGAAACCACAAGGTAAAAGTGGTAGTGTAGATCCTGGTAGTTAGTCATTGTAAATACAGTTTGAATGTAATTTCGCAGTGCCTTCAGCAATATTTGTTTACCTGTATCCACTTTATTCTGGAAATGTTCAGCAAGTCAGTAAGTTTTCTATATGTGTGTCTTAGACTTAGAGCACTTCAACCATGGTGATGCAGACCCACATGAGGTGGCATTATGGGTCTTATTGAAGAAGACAATGTCAGCCAATAAAGCCATCAGACTACAAGCCGTTAGGGAGCTTGCAGAAAATCACAACTGGCACGGTAAAATACACCAAATTGTTGCATATCACTTCCGGTTCACTGTAAACCTGAGGTGGGATTAGTTCACACATGTTGTTAATAACGCAGACTACCAGTACCAGACAGCAGCCCAGGTTATAGACCAGCAAACAGCAGTGGGCCTGTCCCGGACTCCTCAGGTAGACCTTCGATTCTTCCTGCGCTCACCTGCACTGCCTGACCTGGAGGATGTAAGTATCTGCATAGATTGCTCTATTAAGTAGGATACCTCAAAAGCTCTTTTACTTCAAAGTGCAAGTGACACTATTCAACTATTGACTATTTTACTCTATTGTTTACATTGGACTAACATCACATGGGTATATCAGATGATGAATACGATGTTTCCACTTCTTCACAGGGTTTGTCAGCAGAGGATGGACTGAGGCGACTGCTGGCGTCTCTGCCCCAGTCTGAGGTGGACAAATGTGTTCAGTACTTTACCTCCCTGGCCCTCCGAGAGAGCACCCAGTCCTTGGCAGCACAACGGGTAATTAAGACGAAATCATGGACTCACGCATGCACTTCTGAAGACAATCTTTTGGAATGTGACCACCTGGCGGGAGAACAACACAATTTTTAACTCCTTATACTAACACATAGACTCTCCTATGCTACAGGGTGGCCTTTGGTGTTTTGGAGGAAACGGGCTGCCTTACGCCCAGAGCCTCACCTCTGTTCCCTCTGAGAAGGTGGAATCCTTCTGCCTACAGGCACTCGTACAGCACTCAAAGGTAATGATCGCCATTACGAATTGAAACATGATCTCGTCTTGGAGAAAGTTGTCCGATTCACTTTAGTTTACTAATCATTATTATTGATTAAACACAACACAGAACAACATTCAACAGCAAATCATGTTCATCGTCCCCTGAGATTTAGAAGTAAAAAGCCAATTCATAATTTTTGTTTTAGTTTGTTTAAATCAGTGGATTTGTATGTTTTATAGTTGGCGGAATTCTTGTCATCATGCAAGTATTTAAAAAAGAGTGCTTTAATTGTATCCACGGCACACTGAACTGCAACAAATGTCATAGTTTACTGAACGGAAACCACTTTAACCTCAAAAAAATCTCCCTTGTTCAGACTGGTTGATATTGATTGTTCTGCAAGGTGAATAAATGTTCTGAATTTACTGAAACACTTCCGGTTTGCAGGTTCAGAGCCACTGCGACTACATAGTCGCCAACGGTGGTCTTCAGCTCCTCCAGAGGGTTTATCGGCTTCGTAGAGACTCCCTGAAGATTCAGAGGAACATTGTTCGTATCATAGGAAATCTGGCTCTTAATGAGAATGTCCACCAGGCCATATCTCAGTCTGGTAAGTCTGCAACTCTTCTGATTATTCCATGTAGAGGTCAAGTTATGTGTAATCTTGACTGGGTGTACTGAGTATGATGTGTGGATTAAATCTGCCCATTTCATCTACATGCAACATATTCACCATTACAAAGACTTCAAATACTCGTTGTTCACACATGTTCATATGTTTGTGTTTGTTTTCTGTTATTAATACTTACTGTCCCAATTGTATTGTAATATGTTATTTTATTTCTTTCATACTTATATCTCACCTTCAGGCTGGGTATCGGCCCTGGCTGAGATGATGCAGTCTCCTAATGTCATGCAGGCGTCGCATGCAGCCCGCGCTCTGGCCAACCTGGATAGAGAGACGGTGAAAGAGAAATACCAAGACGGCGTCTATATCCTCCACCCACAAACACGTGACAAGTAGGAAAACGGTTCTTTTGTTGCATGTTTTTTTTCAAATAAAGTATTAGTTCAATATTATTTAGTATGTAAACAGACTTGACAATGTGTTAATTTACAGCCAGCCAATCAAAGCAGACGTGCTCTTCATCCATGGGATTCTTGGGGCAGCTTTTAAGACGTGGAGGCAGAAGGACCACACCGTGTTAGAGGAAAAGAAGGAGGCAGAAAGCAAGGAGGACTACACAGAGTGCTGGCCAAAAGTGAGGGATTCACGTTATTCCTATAATTACTGTGGAGTACAGTGGATCACTACTAAGTTCCTTTCCATGTTTTTCCTCCTACAACAACTATAGATTTGTCTTTCTGGATATAAAGGAGACTCAATTATTTATTTTTTTCATTTAATTTGATTCATCCTAAAGAAGATTATTCATCTCTCACTGTTCTTCTTTGTTATGCCCTCTCTTATTGACAGTCGTGGTTGGCTGCCGACTGTCCAAATCTAAGAATACTATCAGTGGAGTATGATAGTCACCTCAGTGACTGGATGGCCAAGTGTCCAGCTGAAAATCAGATGTGAGGAATCTGTAGTTTCTTCATGAATAAAATATTGTTCTATTGTGCATGTGACTTTGGTTACATTTCTATAGTAATAACCCTATTTTTGCACAATGCATCCAACATTACTATTTACAGCTAATTAAGCTACAATTCTTAATTCAATTAAATGTTTAACTATCCTAAATGTTACAGTATTTATTCCCAATTCTAAAAGATTAAGTTAAATCATTCTTTGCTTTGGTCTCTTCAGGAAGTCATTGGCCTACAGAAGTCAAGAGCTATTAAAGAAGTTAAAACTGGCCGGAGTTGGAGAGAGGCCCGTGGTTTGGGTAGCCCACAGTATGGGAGGTATTCTGTCAGAGCTTTTCTTCTACAAGCACTTCAGAGTTTTACTCAAATCCCTTGAACACCACATGAAAAACTAATTGTGTGATCTGATTTTACACCTGTGCCTACATGTGATTAAAAAAAATTTAAAAGTTGTGCCTATTGTGTTTGTCAGGATTGCTTGTGAAGAAAATGCTGCTGGATGCCTCGGAAGACCCAGATATGCATGGCCTGTTGAAGAACACCAAGGGAATTATTTTCTACAGTGTTCCTCACTATGGCACCTTCATGGCAGAGTACTCGGTCAGTGTCAGATATCTTCTCTTTCCCTCGGTAGAAGTCAGAGAACTTTGCAAAGGTAGGTGCTTAAAATTAATTATTAGGTCCATGACTGTCTGTGTTTAATAGAAATTGTTCAATATCTATTGTGAGTTGTTGTTCATGTGCTTTTAAGACTCTCCGGCACTGCGCAACCTCAATGAGGATTTCCTGAACATGGCCAAAGAAAAGGAATTCAAGGTGCTGAGCTTTGCAGAGACGCTGCCAACAAATATTGGTCCCATGCTCAAGATACTGGTGGTACCAACACAGTCAGCAAGTATGTAACAATAATGCACGCGTGAAATAAGACACATTTATCTGTAATTTATAGCTTAAATATATTAATGCATGTGCGAAAAGAGCATAGATCTTGAAACCAGTATGTCTGTTGTTTTTTTTAGCTCTTACCTTGAACTGGCTCTGGTTTGGTTTCAGATCTCGGCATTGGGGAGCTCATCGAGGTGGACGTAGATCATCTCAACATCTGCAAGCCAGAGAAGAAGGACTCATTTCTCTACAAGCGCAGCCTTCAGTTCATCCTGGAAGCACTGCAGAGTTACATTAGCCACTGACTCAGATAGACAAACCTAACGCACTGATAGAACCTAATATTTACTTGAAATGAGAGAGACCGCTCACTAAATGAAAACATAACTGCCTGTCCTTAATGCACTTACATAAACAACCAGTAATGTAATCATAAAATGATTCTATTTTTTACAAATTGATTGCTGTGAGCTGTCAGTTTTGATGAACATTGTTGATCTCTTAGTCATCCTCTTAGATTGGTCTCTCTCAGAATTTTAAATATCATTAAAAATTTTAAAGAACATAATTACAAATTTCAACTAATTTACATTCATCAATCATCTTTGATTGATGATTGATGATGAATGAAGGACACAATATGCTCATACAATATTTTTACTTGAAGATGCACTGTATTTGCCACTCAAGCTCATTTGTATTTTTGACCAGATAGGTTTACGGTTTTTATTTTGTAATTCATGTATTTTATTCTGCAGTATATCAGTCATATTGTCTGCCAAACGTATTCCTTCCTGAACGTTACCTCAAATGGACCTGTATTAATATAATTCAGGTTGCTTTATTTATTTGTTTGTAGTCCAAATTGCCTCAAGCAATGCTGACAATGAATAAATGTATGAAGTTGGAATCTGAATTGTCTGTGTTGTGCATATTTTTCATTTCAAAGACACTTTGCGATGCATATCTTATTTAATGTTTTTTTTTGGATGCCTTGATTAGACCATTGCGGGAAATGTTGTAAATCATTGAGCATTAATGTTATGCTAATACTGGACTTTAATATAACTTACCTATCGCACCATTAGCAGTTTTCATCATTGTTGAATACAGTCTAGCTTTTTAGAAAGAATTGTAATAGTAATTTACGACATTACATAGCATGAATGCCACGCGCATTCGTTGGACCGCAGAAGATTGTCCCTCGGTACAGCCCGTACGTCACCACAACGCTCCGAAACAAGGAACAACCACAGCTCTCAGGTTGGTGAAGGTCCGTCTCTTCTCCACCTCTAGTCCTTAGCTTGAATATAACCATGTATATCATCTTTATTGGTGGCGTAGTCCGATCAATATTTTGAAAATCGCAGAATAGCCGCGGGGCGATGAAACGTACCGTTGAACTAACGTCAGGGCAAACTAGCTAACCTCTCAAAACAAAAGCTAACGCTAGCAGATGTGCTTTAAACACTAACGTTACTTAATGTGAAGCATGCTGTCACGTTCAAAAATTAATCAAAGACCGAGACCTAAACGTGGCAACTTGTTAAACTTCGGTTTATGTTTCTTACTTGTAATGGACTGTTCCTAGTCTGCCCATTGCCTTCGTTAGCTCGTCGTATTTACTGCCAGGGAAGTAACACATCTTTGTTTACTGTGCTGCAGGTTTTGAGGATTTTGTCAGGTTTCTCTGAACCTGTCAACATGGTCAACGTACACAAAGGTGTCCTTATCGAATGGTAAGGGAGACAGTAAATCTTCCCAGAGATATTTGTCTCGATCAAGTGATTCTGACCGCTGTTAGACTAAAATATATAATAATGAAATGTAGTCATGAACTGAAGTACGTTAATCCTCACATTTGTGCAGAATGTAATGATGTATAAAGCTATTTCCTTTGCTACCCTCTCCCCACTGGACCAGTGATCCTGCCATGAAGCAGTTCCTCCTCTTCCTGGATGAGAAAATGGCCTTGGGAAAGAAGTTCATCCTCAAGGACCTTGATGACACGCATGTCTTCATCCTTGCAGAGGTGGTTCAGATCCTGCAGGAGAGAGTTGGCGAGTTAATGGACCAGAATTCATTCACCGCCACACAGAAATGAGACAAAGAAGTCTTGCTACTTGGACTCGTATTTGTATTAAATGAACAATCGTTTGCAATGTTTTAACTGCAGACTGAAATGGCACAATTGATAGTTTTTTGTTACAATTATGTGAAAAAAAAGTTTACCTGTGTGATCTAAGTTGTGCTTTCTTTCAATTATGTCCATTCATAAATTTGTTTCTTAGTTTAAATTGACATTTTTACATCCGCTTTGATTTTAAATGGATTGTTCTTGAAAGCAGACGACAAAATCATTAAACCAAAGTAAAGAGCAACTTGGATTTGCCCTAATTTTTATTTTATATTCATTTTGAATCCAGCCCTCAATGTGGTAATTTTGTGTTTTGGTTTAATGTAATTCTTAAAGATCTGATATGTGATTTTAGTGTTCTTAATTTTTTGGAGCAGTGTGTGATCCCCAGGTATGAGACGTGTCAGATATTAAAACTGATGAGCACACATACTACATTTGATCTCAACTAAAAGGCCAAGAAGCAATATGTCTCTACAACAGACACCTTATAGTGAACAATATTTTCAGCAGAGAATGCAAACCGAGTTCCTTGATAAGAAATGGTTCATACCCCATCATGCAATGCTGTATTATCAAAAGTCAACCCAAAATCACCAGTGTTATCTATTTGACTATTTTTTAACAAATGAGAAATGGCTCAACTCGCCTTAAAATCAACTATGGATGTGCAGTTTGGTGGAACTTGAGCAAAGTGATGTCTTGTGGATCTTCAAATAGTTTTAAATCATTTTAATATTATTTTTCAAATAGACTTTGTTTTGCTGTAAATTAATAATTGACATTCAGAGGGTTTAAGCACTAAACTGTACCAAAAATACATACGATTGCAAACCTTTGTGACGGAAGTTACAAAATCTAATAGTTATAATAGTTAATTCTGTTTCTGGTCACTTAATGTGTTACTTCCCAATAAGCACTAAGAAAGAGAAACATTGCCTTCAGACTGTTAAGTTAAAATATATGATTGGCATTTAGTATAGCTATTTCTAATGACGAGATAGTGTAGATGAAAATGAATAAAAGACTCTTGAGAACCTTAGGTTAGCTTAATATTTAAATTTAGTTTAAGATGGAATTCATACATACCTTTAGCTAGAAGCAATTGCGTGAGGTTAAGACTAATGTAAGGAAATGCTCAACTTCAGTGACCTTAATAAATGTTACCAAGTTCACCTAGACAGTTAGCTTAATGCTATGTTAACGTTACTACAGTGACGGTATTGTTAAATTAGAGTGGTAAGTTTTCCTAAACACATAAGTTTAGCACACTGGGAGAGTAACACTCGCTGTTGGATCAATATTAGCAGAATACGACTCCTAACTGCTGTTAACTCTTTAGCTAGCATGTCAGCTAGCGTAGCAAAGCTAGCAGTTGCACACAACCTGACGGTGTCATCTTGAACATTATCAATTAATACCGGGATACTGTGTGGAATAACTATATAATCCACTGTCAAAAAAAATCTGTTTTGTAAAAGCATTAAACCTTCACCTCCTTGAAATTGTCCTCCAGACAGCGAGGGAAAGACAAGTGCATCCACTTAATGTGATTTACTTAAATGATCAGCAGGGGGTGGTATTTCCCCATGTTTACGTTTAGTTTTATAATACTGTACATTTGTATTTTATTTGATTAAGACAACAAAAATGTACTTGGCAAATCAAATCAGACGCTTTTTTGCAGCAGTGCAATCATGTTTGCCTAACTTTATCCTACAGTCATACAGTATAGCGTATTGGTTTTTGGCACTTTGTGTAATTCGTCATAATGATATTCATAATTTCACAATTTCCAAGATTCAATATTGGACATTGTGAAATTATGAATATCATTTTGTCATTGAAGCTGAATTTGAAGTCACTTTTCTCCAAAACTGTACAGTAAAATCTCAAGGCTATACACATGGACATAGTAGGCGTCAATCTAAACAAGACTGCATTGTAATTTTACTTTACAAATTTAAGGATCTGTTTTTATAGCAGTTCGAATATTGGAAATTGTGAAATTATGAATATCATTATGTAATTAAAGATGAATTTGAATTCAATTTTCTCTAAAACTGTACAGTAAAATCTCAAGGCCATACACATGGACATAGCAGAGGTCAGTCTAAACAAGGCTGTGTTATAATTTTACTTTACAAATTTTAGGATCTGTTTTTATAGCAGTTTGATTATTGGGTTTGAATGCTTTTTGTGCAATCCAAGCCACAGTATACCACCATACCGTAACACAAGAAATAGCGGTCCGTGTACGTTTTGTTCGTTTGTTTTTCCGGACCCTCACTCGGCGGATGAGGGCTTTTACTTGACCGCAGTTTTTTGGCTTGAGTGAGTCTGCCACAAGTAACGCTATAGCTGGATTTATCCATCTTACTACTAATAGCTTAATTATGTTTAATACTTAGGTTCGATGACTAATTTAATCAATTAACGTTACTTGTTTGAATAAAAATAAATAAATAGCACATGTATTTATCAAGTGGTCACTTGGATATAGACATTTTCATCGTATTTGACATAGTTAATTAATTAAGTTAATAATATTGTTATTTAGTTCGTTTGTTGGCCATTCGCGATTGTATAAGTTGTTATTATTATTTAGTTTTTCAGGTGATAAAAAAGATTTCATTCGGTTGCTTTATTCTGAAGGAATACGACCGGAAGTCTCTTCGGTATCTTGCTGTTCTTGGGTCACACGTCGGAGGCTCTAGTCATGGATGAGTATCAGACGGAAGAGGAGGTTTGTTCCATACCTCAAACAAATTATTTAAAAATTCAAAGGTTCATATATTACAACAAAACATTCTGTCTTTGAAGGGTGTCATAATAATGCTGACTTAGCTAGCGTTACTTGTTTGACGATAAATGAACATGAGAAGACGAACAGCCATGACGAGCGGCAAGCACGAACTAAACTGTTTTGTTTGTCATCAAACAGACGGCGTTCGTCGTTGACGAAGTGAGCAAAATCATTAAAGAGGTAAAGTAAAAAATATATATTTATCCACCGAGTTTAGATTGTATCGGTTCAAAGGCTAACGTTAGTTTGGTAGCTACTTCACCAACCGGTTGGTTGCTAAGGGCACTGTAACGGTTGCCAGGCACCGTCCATAACTTCACTCTCTTCTGTGCCTCACAACAGAAATATGAAAACGCCTTTCCGCTCCAGTTGTGTTCTATATTATGCAGATTGCAAGGTCGTTGATTTATAACAATAATAATAATAATAACAATAATACTCATTTATAATATATACTATTACAGTGTAATTGCAAGGCTATTACAAACATGTATGATAGTGTGTGTGTGTGTGTGTGTGTGTGTGTGTGTGTGTGTGTGTGTGTGTGTGTGCGTGTGCGTGTGCGTGTGTGTGTGTGGATCAATGAAAGGTATGCCAGTTTGTGTGTGTGTGTGTGTGTGTGTGTGTGTGTGTGTGTGTGTGTGTGTGTGTGTGCGTGTGTGTGTGTGTGTGTGGATCAATGAAAGGTATGCCAGTTTGTGTGTGTGTGTGTGTGTGTGTGTGTGTGTGTGTGTGTGTGTGTGTGTGTGTGTGTGTGTGTGTGTGTGTGTCAGTTAAAGGTATGTCAGTTTGTGTGTGGATCAGTTGAAGGTATGTCGGAGTTTGTGGATTATTAAAAGGTATGTCTGAGTGTGTGTGCGCGCGTGCGTGTGCCCGCGTGGATCAGTTGAAGACTTTGTTGAAACTGATTCTCTCGGCAGTCGGTGGAAGCAACCATAGGAGGAAATGCTTACCAGCACAACAGAGTAAACCACTGGACCACCAGTGTCGTGGAGCAGTGCCTCAGTCAACTCAGCAAACTCGGGAAGCCTTTCAAATATATAGGTGCGTGTGCTGCTGCAGTGCAACGATACTATTGTTACAGTTCTTGGGCTATGTAGTTGGTGTTAAAAGACAGTGTTTATCCACAGTAACCTGCATCATCATGCAAAAAAATGGAGCCGGTCTGCAAACAGCTAACACATGCTTCTGGGACAACTCCACTGATGGTAAACCACAATGTTCATGTAATATGTATACTCTTCTGTGTGCTCGTGAGCTTCTGGAGGGTCAGCTTTCAGAGGCTAGCGCTTTTTGTCACATACATTAAATGTGTACATGTTGAGAGGATACTGAATGTTTTGTGTATTACACCCAACAGGGAGCTGTGCGGTGAGATGGGAGAACAAGTCCATGTACTGTATCGTCAGTGTTTTTGGGCTGGCCATCTGAACCAACTAGGATGCCCCTTGCGTGTTGAAATATGTAGAATGTGTATTTTTGTAAACCAACATGTTATATTTTTGGAATAAGTGCTTACTGATTAAAACAATACTGTGCTGTAAACA
This sequence comes from Clinocottus analis, assembly GCF_023055335.1. Classification (NCBI taxonomy): domain Eukaryota; kingdom Metazoa; phylum Chordata; class Actinopteri; order Perciformes; family Cottidae; genus Clinocottus; species Clinocottus analis. The sequence continues at coordinate 7,105,402 of NW_027175876.1, forward strand.
CATTGCTTTATTTACATGTGACAAGACAGAGTGCTACATGTACAGCTTTTATCTTATGAAGCAACAATAATTGTAGGAATTTCCAACATTCGAGGAAAGAAATTTACATTAGTGCCAAAGCATTTATCAATTTTAGACTGTAGCCCATGTAAAAGAAACATAAAGACAAGGCACCATCTTGATTTGAATACATGGAAAACATTTGTTTTGGCTGTTTTTGTCCATACCTCCAGTTTTATAAAAGGGCAGCAAATCTTACATTGCAAGCAGTATAGGGAAAGTTACAGAAGGAAGAACAATTGCTTAAAATAATATGTTCAACGCAAGGCAAATACATTTGGTCAATGGTACTGTATGTGTGGGGATAAAAAACATTTAACATAAGTCAGTCGTCCTCTACATTTAGCCGTGTAAAATCCAAGCAATTCACCAAAAGCAATCATCCAGGTAGTCAGATATTTCAGCATCAAGTCGTCACTTTTTAGCGAAATAAGTTAAATTAAAAAACTAGTGCAATTACAAAGCTGATTTCCGAGGGAAGAAGTGGTTAGAGAGAAGTGAGGTCTACTGCTGCCAGGGCTCTATATAAAAAAAGAACAAATACATGTCTGAGGAAAAAGAAAATTTATCAACAGCCCACATTGCTATGGCACTTTAAGTCACATTCGTCACTCATGCCAGTGCTGGCGAGCCCAAAATGTGGGCTTACGATTGCGGCAGCAGCATAAACCTACTCTGCTTTATAGAACCGCTATCATGCAAATCTGCTTTGGCCCAATAAATGCATTCTCATTACTCTCAGACTGTCAGAGAACAGAATGTAATGGCAGAAACGACACAATAGTGACAACAGTGGTTCAACGCAAAGCATTCAAAAATAACATTGATCTCTCACACACACACACACACACACACACACACACACACACTCACAAATCCCAAGTTAATATTTGCACTTTACCCAATCAACTGACTCAGGTTGTGAAGAAATGTTATAAAGGAAAATAGTTTGCAAACGTGTAAAAATTGTATCATTGTACATCCGTTTGTTTCTTTTGTTTCCAATGAAACGGAAAGCATAAAGAAAAGAAAAAAGATTGAGTGGCCACTTGCCCCAACTTTCAGTAGAATACAGTACATTCAGTAGACGTGGAACATTTTTAAAAATATAATTATGTACACATACAGTATATCATTTTATAATACCAATGCAACTACTCCTTATTTACACATACACATGATAGTATGTTGTATTGTATTCTCATAGTTTCCAACAGGGACACAACAAAAGGAACAAGCAATCAGAGGCCTCATCAGTCACTGTCAGTCTCATCCTGGTACTTGGCGGTTGCTTTGATAGCGCGTCCGTTTTGTAAAGGCATGTCTTCATAATCACTCCTTTACAAAAGACAAAAGAAAACATCAGCTGGTTCATGCAAGTCAACACTGAGTACTACCTCACAAACTGTGAGGATCAACAATTGAAAAGAAGAAATAAATGCTCACCCATATATTACTTCATCGTCAGAGTCATTTAGCATGGAGAAAGCAGGATTATCCTTCAACTGGGAGTCTGGGAAAATAAACAAAACCAGTTGGGTTAGTACATCATCTTCATTATCTACTGAATTGAAATTGTAGTGCATGTAATACCTACCATAAAGTGCATTTTTGGAGGGGGAATACACAAATGCCAATGTGTATAAGTAAAAGTTGAGCAGACCATAGAATGATAAAAATTCAGCTGGTATGTTTGGAGTTAAGGAGTTTCTCACACAATGTAAGACATCAACATGATATTTCACATGTTATACATGAATGAAATAATAGTCAAAATTAAATATTGTTTTAAAAAGATATAGTTTTGGTAATGAGTAGACAGTTCAGCCACAAAATTGTCTTGGAGAGCCTTGGCACCAAACCTCAAGTAGAGAATGACCATGCTGGAGGAGAAAGAGCAAGAAGATCGACAGGATGAAAGATCGTCACAAAGAGCCATATCAAACTTTAAAAGAAATCTCACAAACACATAATTACAAAGCAGGTTCTTTTTAAGTTTGGTATTTTCCTTAAATCACACCTGATAACAAGGACCACAAACGTCAGCGCTGTCAAAAACCTGAGCCGGAGATCTAGCGGTTGAAAACACAGCACATCAATGTAATCATACAAACAGCAATTGAAGCAAACACAGAGGGGTGTGGTGTGCTGCAATACCAGAGTACGGCATGTTCTTGAGTTCAGAACAAGCTCTGACGACCAGGAAAATCAGGTAGAGGATGTAGAGGGTAACTACGATCAGGAAGAAAACCTTCATGCCCTGGAGAAATAACATTGGACTTCATTAAACTGCCAGCCAAATGAAGACATATAACAAGACTGTCCAAACACTCATGTCAACTACCATTACCACAACCTGTTCCATTAAAACAGTCTCACCTGGAAGTTTGCTATGTCCACTTTATACTGATAGGTAGGGTCTTGGAGTTCATTAACCCTGCAAAGGCAATAGAGGAGAGCAGATCTTTTCAGTCCTGTTTTTATTCAGAGTTTAAATCAGGCTTTTAGCGGCCGGTGGAGTCAGACTTACGTTTGCCAAATGCCCAGTGTAACCGCCGACAGCCACAGAAGACCTACGATTATCAACTTCGGCAAGTAGAACGTCAGACATTTCCTGTCACCCTGTGGAAACATAAAAACAAATTAACTAAAAGTCATAATACGGTAAAAATGAGAGGAAACCTCTTAGGTATATGTGTATTGGACCTACCTGAACCCTGATGCCATGATAAACACAGAGCCAGAAGAGCAGCAGCGCACACAGGAACAGAGCCTGGAAGAAAGTGTCCAATGTTCCTGGAAACCAGCTGTTCACCAGGAATGACAGCGGGAAAAATGGATCTGAACAAAAGCAACAAAACACACTAAGCAACACACCTGACATTGAAGTTGTAATTTTACAAGGGACAGGGCAAATGTAACGTTGGCAGTTGACACATAAAATCACAACAGTTTGGATGAGATCAGGTTAACATTAGCTATAATGAGGAAGCCAGATTGTACAGGTTGTATTTTAGAGGTAAAATATATGAAAATACTGAAGCTCACCATTGTAAAGTAACAGCATAGGGAGCAGGATGGACATCCACTTCTGTTCAATGCCCCAATCCCTCATAGAAAACTTCCTCAGTGAGTGTGCAAACAAACACTGAGAGAGGCAGAGAAAACTGTTTCAGTAACGCATCTGTCAAACACAGATTTTTCTTCTCTTTTTTTCTTCTTTTCTATTGTTTATGGTCATGTTTTGGCTGGATTGAAATACTGGTTATGTGACATTCATGACGATTAAGAACTAAAAAAGTAATTTGTTCTCTTACCGTCACCATAAAGGTCAGCACCACAAAGACAAACCGGAACCAGATCTCCACTTGAGAGAAGCTGGGGTTGTACGTTTTCCACTGAGGAGGAATTCAAAAAATTAGAACAAGAGCAAAAGAAACAAAAATAATGGAAAAAGGTTAAAGTAAGAAGTTTATAGCAGCGTGCAGCGTTTGTCACATACCACAAACTTGACCTTGATTTCATATGTGATATTTTCAAGGCCGTTGAAGCTGACCATGACCTGGTACTGGGTGTAGTTCAGATAGCCAAGATGGAGAACAATGATCTCATCACATTTCTGGAATTAGAGAAAAGAAACACACTGTTTGCTAAGTCAACAATCCAACTGTACTGTGCATAAATAAACTGCTCTGAAGATGTTACTGTTACATGATGATCAAAACTCAATGGCTACAATGGAACTTATTTATTTAATAGAAATTACTTAAAAATCACACTGCAGTGCTGATTGCTGCTGCTTGACTAAATGATTAAGAGCAATCTAGCCTACTGTGAGAGAGGAAGGCGTTTTCTGATTGACACTTACGGCCCCGCAGTGTAGCGTCCGTGATTTCTGGTGTGCATTGTTGATGTGCATCACACTGGCGTCCTGCATTACTCCTTTTAGCTCAACATTGATCTCAAAAGGCTGCTGGAAGTCTCCCACTGACACAGACGGCAATAAAACATGTCAGTATAAACCAAAACCAAGGATGTTTCCAAAATAATAAACGAAAAAGCCATTTCTCTCATTCAAATGTCCCAAACAGTTGTTATCTGTATCCGGTAGTCTTACTATTGCTGTGTTCAACCTGCATCACGCAGGTGAGCCATAGCTGCTGGTTGTAGGTGGTGAGGGGAGGCGACACTAGATTGAAAGGCCCAGTCTGAAAATATACAATGAATTAAATCATTATAACAGATACATATCGATGAAAGTCACTGAAACGCACAATATGTTATTACAGTAAGAACGCATTTTGTTTGGATTAGAACTCAAAACCCAAAGATTTTCTCTGAAGACGAAATTATGCATTAAATTAGGAGTGGAGCGTTAAGGGTTGGAAGAGCATGATAAACAACAATGTGCTCCAAACAAAATAAAAACATTGTGATTAAAGTCAATTCAACTGTACATCTGTGTGTACAATGCATTGTAAGACAATCCTCTCTTAAACATGTAAAAATGTTCAAACCATTGTGTGCTTTGTGTGTTAGTGTGCGCTAAGTGTGCTTAATTATTGTAAAAAAGATGACATGAATCAACATAAAAAGGTGTTACAGAAGGACACACAACAAAACAAACAAAAAGCTGAATTGCCAGAAGGCAGAGCATGCTTGTCTACAGAAAGGACACAATTGTTCCTTAGCTCATGTAAAGTAACATGAAACATGTACTTGGGCATTATAGACAGCAGTATTTTGCAAATATTGCACGAGTTCATCATCATGAATGTGATGGGGTCCATTAGCTTGATATTCATATCAAACAAGACTGTGTCCTCACGATAACGTCCACCGTTCAAAACGTACCTTAACTGAGAGGTTTTTGAGAAGTAATTGATCTCCATTGTGCTCTTGCTCTGCAATAATCTTGGGACCTTCAGAAATTGAGAAGACACAATGAATACACGTTTTACAAGCTGAACCTCTGGACTATTCGGAGTAGAGGTGAAACAAACCGTTGTCATTTTGTGAGTGTTGTGTTATCAGAGGTAACACGAGGTGATGAAGTCATTGCTCACCCACACCCTCAGGGTGTTTATAGGACCCAACACCCAGAAATGTCAAATGTGTATGGGCCTTACCTGCAATCCCGATGACGATCGTGAGGCCAAAGCAGACCAGGAAGAACACGAAGACCAAGACAAAATGTCTCTTGGACAAGGTGTAGAGCCGCATGGGGGCCAGTCTGTCAGAGGGAGACATGTGTTTGAAGTCAGAATGAGCAGACACACACACACACACACACACACACACACACACACACACACACACACACACCTTTAACTGACACACATGCACACAGGCATAATTCTAACTGATCCACACACAGTCATATCTTTAACTGACACGCACAATCTCACACACACACTCTCTCTTTCACACACACACACACACACACACACACACACACGCACACACACACGCACACACACACACACACACACACGCGCACCCACGACTGTGGGTCAAGTGCGGTATGTCAACACTAGCTTGCATGCTAGTTGAAGCAGCAGGGAACAGCTACAGGGTTCTCACACAGAACCTCACACATTTAAACACCGGCGACACGTGTCGGGGGAACCCGCTGAACATGTCGTACACTTACAGCTCCATTTTTGTCGGTTCGCAGTGTCGGTTGCCGAAAAAAGAACGGAAACAAAAATATGTCCGTGAATCCACATCCGTGTATCAACATCAGCCTGCGACAACCGGAATGCAACGTCATCGAATGGGGGGGGCCGTCGTCACGTGATCCTGGGAGAGGGCTTTCCTTCCCTTTCATTAGAGACACCTGCTCGTTCGTGCAACACCACTAATTCTCCACATCTATGGTCGTTTTGAGTGTTAGACAGTGGGTTGATGTTTCATTATATTTGTGGCGACGACTTTTTATGTTTCGTTAAAAAAAGGCGTTCGGTTTAATTAAAGTCTTGAATGCAACGGGTGAACACATCCTCTTCGTTTCTTTTTATTTAAACGCCCTCTACGTGGTTTACGTGCGTTTTGCGTAACGTGACTGCGTTTTACGTCACGGTTGACTAAAAAAATGTTTTAGTGATTTCTTTTAAAATTTTAACACCATATACTATTTAAAACTTTATTCAATCAATCATTACATACAGTACAATAAGTAAAGCCACAATCCAATATACAAAACAATAGGCAACATGTATAACATTATAGGCAGAAGCATAATACTTATATAATCCTATCCTAAATTATCATCAATATAAAGAAAAAATGAATATGAATATATATATACATATATATATATATATATATATATATATATATATATATATATATATATATATATATATATATATATATATATACATACACATATTTCATTGACACTTGTAACCCTAAAAAATATTTTTTAAACAATCCTTATAAGACCAAAGATTCGTTGACCAGTCTTAGATTTACGTTGTTCCATAACTGAATATAAAGCCACAGCATACAATACACTATCAATACACTATATTGTTGAGATTTCTTGTATGAATATATATATATATATATATATATATATATATATATATATATATATATATATATATATATATATATATATATATACATTACATTACATATTTTTAATGCATACCTTTAATACTGTGATAAGATTTGGCTTGAAGTCAGTGGTGGAACTACCTAACAAATAAAATGTTTAAAGAAAGGTACTGTGAGGAACTTTACTGGTTATGAAACAGTCTCAGTTACTAATGACAATCAGCGAGGAGATTGGTTATAAATATATATATATATATATATATATATATATATATATATATATATATATATATATATATATATATATATGCCGCATGTTGCACGAGAGGTCCAGGTTAAACAACCTGGAGGTTCAGCAGTACACACACCTGAGCCCGAAGCTGCAGAGAGATCTCTCGTGGCGATGCCACCAAACTTAGCACTGTGTTGTTGTTTTTCATTTGAAAACAATATAATCAGTTGAGATATATATATATATATATATATATATATATATATATATATATATATATATATATATATATATATAAATATATATATATATATATATATATATATATTTATATATATTTATATATATATATATATATATATATATATATATATATATATATATATATATATATAAAAGATATATATAAGATATCTACATATTAGATATTTACAAAAAGTTGTGCTATTGACTGAATTCTCTGCATGGACTGTCAGATGTAAAGCTAGAGGTGCTCAATGAATTAGTGAGTTATAATAAAGGATTGTTCAACGATATAGATCAACTTTTTTCTTGAACTAATGAATAATAATAACAATATTAAATGCATCTAAAAATGTATGACCTTTTAGTCACATTACCGGATATTGATTTAGAAAGAAAGGACAAAAAAATACGCCCAACCTCCTTCTACACGGTAGCTTGGACAGAACAGAGCTCTGTCCAAACTCAACTGAATTGGATGCTGAGTATACTCGTGTTGAGGTTGCGCAGCCGCCTCACTGAGCCATACAGCCCTCGCAACTGCTGACCCTACATGACACGCTGCTACCTCATGAGTAATCCAACTAATTATTGTGCCTTCCGGACTGCGAATCCGGGACTCACTCGATGCAAGGTGAATATCCTACTTAGTCATTACACCAAACCGTTAGACAATAATGTACATGCAAGTGTTCTATTTATCTTAGTTCTAATGGCTTTGTTGTGTGTTAGTTGCTTGAGTAACGCACTAAACGAAGCCTCCATTCATTCTCTATGGCGGTGCTGAAATACCCGGATGTAATATATCTTTGGCCGCAGGAGGCGCAGTGGAGCCGTTTTGAGTTTCGCGTGAACGTGCAATCACGTGCACGTGTCCGGTAGTTTATAGTCATGTCCGTTATCTGCTCCACATGTTTGTGACAGAAAAAGTTACTACTGAGGGACTAGTCAGTTATCAGATTAATTATACAATTATTATTATTGTTATTATTATTATTATTATTATTGTTATTATTATTATTATTATAAATTAAACTTATCAAACATAATAAAACAAGTATGAGTAATTATACTTAACGTTTGTTTTAATGCTAAACTTTAATAATTTACTTGATTCATGTATTTTAATGCAGGACTTATACTTATTAAAGAGTATTTACACCATGTGGTGGTATTAATATTATGTGTTTACGGAAGTACAAGATCTGTATACTTTCTCCACCACTGTTAAAGAGAACACCAGAATGTGATAACGTTGTGTATTACATAGTATAATCATAAGCCATGTCTGTTTGGGATGTCACCTTCAACGCAGAGCTCCACACTTTGTTCCCAACAAGCAACACATTTAAAACCTGTTTGACAAGGTTTCCCTCCTCGTTTCCTCCTTATCTATTTGATATTCTCAGAGGTTTTACGGTAGTTCACAGGGTCTCCCAGCAGGGGGCAATAAAATACCAAAAACTGGCGGTAGGGTGTTTGACTCTGAATTGTCTTTGACGATGATTTGAAGATCCGTCTATAAACTGATCCTTGACTGTTTCTACGGTTGTCTTATCAATGCGGGGTGGGACAAACAAATGGACATACATCTATTAATTAACTATACAACAGTTACACAGTCTAACTTACTTCCTCATATTAGACATTTCACAATGAGACCAAAAGGAAAACTACATCTTTACCTTAAGGACTGAATGGAAAGGTGGACTGATAAGTTTAGCACACTACAGCTCATTAATAGGGCATTTATTATTAAATAAAAAGGGGGGGGGGGGGGCACTTTTAACCAAATTGGTTAAAAGGTTTTTTAACATGTGTATATGTGTGTGTGTGTGTGTGTGTGTGTGTGTGTGTGTGTGTCTATATATATATATATATATATATATATATATATATATATATATATATACATACACACACACACACACACACACACGAGAAATCTCGACGAATGTGTTTATCTACCTTTCTGAAACAATACGCCAACAACTGTTTTGTCTTCAAGGTGCAGATTGTAGCGCATAACACCAAAATAACATTGAAACGCAGTGCGCCTGTGTTGGTAGATAAACTAGAGACCCACCTGTAAAAGCGATCATCGCGGTAAGGTGTCAGGTCCTCCTTCAGCTCATTGTAGGCCTCCTGTATCTTCCTACAGAAGTATTTCAGCTCGGTGTACACAGGGTTTTCCAAGCCGGACGAGTAGTCGGTGTCCATTATTACACCGAGCCGTCTGGCGGCTGAAAAATGGCGATGGGGGAAACAAACCCGCTGCCTATAGAGAGCAGCACAATGATCAGTCTGTGTTGTCACGTCGTTTCATTGAAATTGCAGCCGAAGCTGTTTTGTTTGTGCTGGTTCAAAGAAAGGAAGAAAGAAAGAAAAAAAAGCTGTAGAAAAAAAAAAAAACGAAGAGGGGGCGGAAGCACGTAGAAAACACACGAGAGGGAGTCACGTGATCAGAGTTCAGCACCACGGACAGAGAAAGAGTGCTGTCTCTAATGACAGCAGGGATGTGGTCAGTGTCATGGGCGGGGGTCTTTCATTCAACCCTTCGATAACTACCTTTAAATATTCAAAATGTTATCACATATACAGCATTTTCTTTACACGGAATCTCAAATTAGAGTCTAGTTGGGGTGTGGAGAATCCCTCATTGAGCAGCTCTTATACCAGATTATTTCTTTTGTAATTCTAAATCTGTGTCTTTGTTTCTCATCAATATGAGCAATGTGAAGTCAAATTCGTGGTACACATAACTGTTTCAGGGTGCTGATATTGTGCATGCTCATCCACTGGCCTGATTTACTGGGACACTTGGTATTGAACTGGGCCATTGTTAGTACTGCTACACATAGTTTACTGGCTGTATCTTAACATGCAAGAGCACTGCTTTAAAAAATCTGGATTTTGAACTTTTCGCCAGTCAAGTGTCTTTTATCTTTCTTTTTTTTTGAACTTGTGTTTCCTATCAAAGAGCACCTCCATTGCCCTCGTTTGATCTTCCGAGCACTTCAGACCTTTTCTTTTTTTGAAGGCATAATGTTTGCTGTTTGAGACAATAGAGCCACCTTGTGTAAACTCTAGTCCTGTCCAACAGCGGGCTGGATTTGAACAATGTCATCTTTCAATCCGACAATAATGGATCTATTTAGAAAACAAGACAGCAGTTTTCGGAAAACAATGACATTTTATTCAAAAGATGCGTGACATATACAATTATAAAATAATTTACATGGCATGCCTTACTATCCATTCACTATAAACGTTCAGTCACCAAATCAGACTCTTTTCAAGTGTTTTTGTCATTTAAGTCTACATCTACAAATACAAAGCACATACCTTTTCTAAAGAAAAGCCAAATCCTACATTATCTACAACAGGCCATCTCATAAAATCAGTTTGAAGTGAATCCTTAACTTAAGTCCATAGGCAATTCCTAACATGAACTCAGTGGCTTACACTTGTGAACTTGTGTACGTGTGTGTGTGTATGTGTAAGAAGCCATGACCACACACATTTAAAGATAATATATTTAACACTGATGGGATTGGTAGACTGCACAGTTGAATACAGACACACCTTGACTTGACAGTTACACTCTACATAACTAGTCTACCAACTACACTAAACCGGGCACTTACTCATTCACATCTTTTCCATCCAATGCAAACTTCACAAAACACAGAAATTTGCCCGTTCCATCCCCCCCCCCCCCCCCCCCCCCGACCCAACCCCATCGTCCCATCTCACAATTTGGGCTACACAAATTTTTATCAACACAAAGAAATGTTCAGAAAACTCCACAATATACAGTATATATAGATACTATATCTCCTTCAGGAAATAATCTCATAAATAAAATGTACAGACCAGCAACTGAGATGCTGAACTAAAAAGAATGGTATCAAACTGTGGTCAAAATTGATGACAAAGGATATTTTTCCCCAAAAAGAAAATATTGCACAACTAACACAAAAAAATGGATTTTTTTTTTAATGACATGCTCATGTTCTTTTCCTTTTTTCTTAGGATCATAAGAGATTTTTTGAAATTCTTTTTTCAATCCGCATCTCTATATTGCCCCGCTGACAGACATGCATCTGGTTGCGACACAGAAAGACCACAAAAAAAAAAAAGTTTAATAATCTCATCAATTCTGTGACCAAAGTAGAGCTGGTCAAAAGTGATGGCTTTTCTTGATATCAAGAATTACGTTACACTTCCCTCTAGGCCCGTTTGTTTTAACTATAAATTTTTAGCAAATGCATATTTTGGCACAAAAGGTTGGAGCTGACCCTAGCCACGCCGGCCTAATATTACTGCCCTTTTTTAGATGTTTTTTGCCATCATCTAATACAGATAAAACCTACTTGTATATATTTGCAATGTGCCTAATGATTTACTCTTGTCTGTGGTCCTATCAGCTGGCTTGGCTCTGTGTCTTTAGTTCAACACAAATACAAGCCTGAAAAAAATCACAATTATAAAAAATAAAAAAAAAACAGCTTTTCAGATTTCAGTGTCAGCTTTCTAAATGAACAGATTTCAATAGCTTCATCCCTCATTGGAGTTCTGATTCCCAAGATTCAGCGACAATGATTTCAGCTCAACTGTTAACTAGTTTTTTGTGGTTGTAGCTGTTGAGTTAAACAGTTCTACAGCATCACTCCACACCTAAAATTACACTTAAAACACAGTGAAAACAGGTGTAAACAGACATCTGTCAAAGTCACCCAAGTCTCTTTACAACATTTACATATGACTGATATGTATTTACATGACTTCTGAAAAGAGTATGAAATGGCATAGGTGAAATATACAAAAATATTTCCTGTACCTTGCTTACATGTTTAGTGTTGTCTTAAAGAGCAGGGACAGCGCCCCCCCACCCCAACTACACACTCACTTCACAGAAGTGACAGCAGGTGACAAATCCCTTCATGCCAGAGGTTAAGTTGTTCAATCCAGGCCTTGGCGACTTCTTTTGCGCCTGTGTCACTGTATGTAGATATTTCACCGAGTGCAGGACATATCAGTCAAAGCTATTCAGTACACCCCTTTCACCTAAATTACCCCAGACTACACAGCAATATTCAAATTCAGCCACCAGTTCTCCCAAATAAAGCAGGTAAGTTGAAAACCCATGTTGACTTCGTGTGAAGATTGTATATCACAAACAATGACAATAATGTTAAAATTAATATCTGAATAGATAAGGAACAAAATGTACATATAAATTAATCCATGTAGCAGAGTAACACTTATTCTTCCTTCAAAGTCCCAGGAAAATATATGGTAAAGACTGTAACTTATCTATATTTACTACTTGACCTCCCCACGTTTTTAACAGTGACACCTTTTACTACAGTGAAATGTGTGACCTCTTAGTAGTGCTCCTAAATGATGCATATATCTAAGCCTCAATTCCAACCAAGATGGATTGAGATCGTAACAAAAGGAATGACAGAGAGCATAAAACAAAAAGACCCTCCTACTCGCCACGATGTTTAGTAATTTAATAAAATCCTAAAAGCAAAAGCAGTACAATAAAGTGGTAACTGTTTCACTGAAGTTTGTACAGCAATGGATTTCAGTGCCCAGTAGTACCTGTGCGCTCTAGAAAAAACACAACGGTGATCTCCAGAGGGGGGTTTTCAAGTATTACTGCCGCTTCTTTTGAAAACTGCACCTTCACAATTCTTCTCTCAGTTAACCGATCGGTTATCATGTCAATAAGCTTCTTCTAGCTAAAGCAGCATTTATTTGCATGATGATTACCAAAGCTCAGCTCTTTGGCCCCACATGCATTGCAAGGTGCCACTGACTGCCAAACGGAGCAAATCTGAGGGGCATCCTTGCCGAATGCAGCCAATGCTTATTGCACCAACTCTAGTGGCAGCATTGTGTAGTGCAGCAGGATTGTATCTCTATGACCAGGGATGATTTAAGTCTCCTCTCCAAAATCAAAGTTTGTTAATCTCAAATGAAACAACTGTGTCCCTTCAACAGATTGCATTTAAATCCCAGATATAACTCAGGGTAAACAGGGAGGGGACATCTCATTTGAGGCGTTGAGTAACATTGGCTAAAGCCACTGCAAATGCCTGCACAGCAGAGAAGGGATACTGAAAGTCCAGGATGTAGGCATTGCCATCAATCCTGCCGAACTGCATCACCTGTGTAAAAAAACAAACAAGTGAATACAGAGCGTAGAAGCTACTTTCATCAACATCATATCCGTGTGCTCACAGTATTTCACTTGAATGCTTGTATTGGTCATTTCAGTATACAGAAAACATGCAGTTGATGATATTCCTTGAACAAGAGCACTCTTACCTGTCTGCCCTCCAGTTCGATTTGAAAGTTTTTGGCAGACTCCTGTGTGACGCGCCCACCAAAGTCCAGCTGGTAGACCTGCGTGGCTTCATTCCACAGTGGCTGCTTGTTGGCCATGACGTACACAAAGCCCTGGCTGCCCAGCCCTCGGTCCTCTTTCTCGTTGGCCTTTCGACACTTGATCTCGTCCAGTTCACTGGCAGCCCTCAAGTTCCTCTTACTCTTCCAGCCCTTCTTACCACTCTGGCACTGATTGAGCAGCTCATCTCCACTGATGAACAGCTCTGGCTCACTTTCTGAACTGTCTTGGAACTCGCTATTGGCAGTAGCCTTATTCAGCTTCTTGGTCTTCAACTGCTGCTCTTTCTGTCCCTTAATCTTTTTCTTGTCTCTTCCTCCCAGCCGCGGACTAGAGATGAGCGAGTTAAAATCACCTAAAGCTCGACCCTCCTTTTTCAACTTGCTTCCTTCAGCCAAAGGTGGCACGTTAGCCTCCTCAGCACGCCCATCAACCCGCTTGCGGTTCTTCTTGCTGAACTTTTCAGACCGCTGTGCGACAGGGCTCTCAGTCAAGGACAGCACCTCCTGAAAACCTTCCCCAGCCTCTGCCATGGCCTCTTGTAAACCTCCATGGCTCTGGAGCTCTGCTGGTGGTGGAGGTGGGGGTGGTGGAGCAGGAGGTGGCGAAATAACCTTTTTGTCTACTGCCATGTGTGAGGCTTTGGGTGGTAGTGGCACTGCAGGACTAGGCATAGGCGGGCAAGAATTATACGTACCCCAAGGAGTGTGAAGGGAAATAGGGGGAATGGGGAGTCCGGAACAAGCACTTCCTCCTGGATACATGGGTGGGAGTGGACAACAGGCTAGAGTTGCAAGGTTTGCAGCGTAACCAGGAGGTAATACAAGGGTTGCATCCTGTTGTGGGAAGGGTACAGGTGCCACCATCTCTTTTGGGGAGGAGCAGGGGCGTGGTGAGCCTGGCATGGTCTGTAGCTGGGCTCCAGAATAAGCAGTTGCTGGAGGGTACTGGAGAGAGATTTGGTAGCCTGCAGCTGCTGCGGCAGCTTGAAATGATGCAGCACTTGGGCTTGTGGGGGACTTTGGAGAAAGGACAAAAGGCAACCTGGACACATCCAAGTGCTGAGCTGGGCTAAGAATAAGTGGGGGTGGTTTGTGAGGTCCGGGAGGTCCATTGGGATTCAGCGCTGCTGTCCGTTCCTGAGGAACCCACACCTCCTCAGTGGCAGCTGGGTCCCACTGATAGGGAGGTGGGCGTTTGACAACCAGCCCTGGTGCATCATTTCCCCCTAGCGCCAGATTCCTCAGTGACTGATTCAGGGTTTCATCCTCACTAAATGCTGAATTAACATAATCAGCCCTGTCTCTGTTACTTCCTCCTCCTGCTGAAGAACCAGATCCTTCGAGAGCACTCAGCAGGCTGTAAGATGACTGGGAGGCCAGAGGAGTACCACTGTTGGAGTGAACAATAACTGTGCTGTGTGGTGCCCCATTACCTGGAGGGAAATCCTGTCTGATAATAGTTCCTCCTGCTATTCCGTTAGTGCTCCCTGCGGCAGTGCTTCCAATACTAGATCCACTGCTACACTGACTGCAGGTGTATAAGGCCGTTGGCACCCTCTGCTGGAACGAGGCTGCTAGTGCACTGTTATTTTTAGCCTTAGGAGGCAATGGTCTGGGCGGCGGCTCCAGCATCTGGGAAACTTTGAGAGCGGCCTCTCGGCTGTTCCTCCTGAGAGTGGCATGGATCAGAGTGCTGTCAAGCCTCTGTCCAGGGTTCCTGCCGACAGCACTGTTCTGATTGGCTGGGTCAGGGTAGGGGGGCGGGTCTCCACTGGGTATGGAATAACGAGGTGCAGTGAGTCTGTTGAGTGTTGCAGAAGTGTAGGGCAGCTGGATCTTCTTGTCAGCTGAAGAGGAGGATGATGAGGACGAAGTGACCCTGAGAGTGGCGGAGCTGCCAGGTCCCTGGAGTGTGTAGACATTCTGATTGCAGACAAGGCGCGTTCGAGGACGACATACTTCCTCCACATTCCCACTGCTGTCAAATGTTGTTATCCTCTCATATCCCAGTGGTGTGGGGTACTGCGCTTGTTGCTGACCTGAAGGATAAAGTGTTAACTCTCCCTTCTTCAGACAAAGGTCGCCAGGGGGAGGAGTACCACTGGCGCTCCCTAATGTTCCAGATGCAGGATTGGAGGCTACAGCAGAGGCTGAGGCAGCGGCTGCAGCTGCAGCAGCCACAGCAGCAGCCACTGTCCCAGGGTAAGGGGGTGGAGGGTTCATCTTGCTGAGCTCTAGAGGGGCACTAAACACCACTGTATCACCCTCAGCCAGCTGTGGAGTTGACCGAGTGGTTTTGATTTTCAATAGGTGCTCATGTTCACCCCCCACTGCTCTCTCAACCACCAATTCCGCAGGTGGATGAGGGATTTGTATCTGGAGTGCCCCCTGCTGGAGCTGGTGCAGCACTGCACCCGCCGGCTGTCCTGACGACAGAGCAGGAACAGGGATTTGAATCTGAAATTGCTGCTGCTGAAATTGATGGTGGTGCTGTTGCAGCTGATGCTGCTGTGTTTGCTGTTGATGTATTTGTTGCTGCAGTTGCTGCTGAATTTGTTGATGTTGCTGTTGTAGTTGTTGCTGTTGTTGTATGTGCTGCTGGAGCTGATGTTGATGCTGCTGCTGCATGTGCTGAAGCTGCTGCTGAATGTGCTGTTGCTGAAGCTGCTGCTGCTGCTGTAAGTGTTGATGCTGGAGTATCTGCTGCTGCTGCTGTTGGAGTTGTTGCTGTTGAAGCTGATGGTGCTGGTGCTGAATTTGTTGTTGGTGTTGTAGTTGGTGTTGGTGCTGCTGTTGTTGTGGTTGGTGGTGGTGCTGCTGTTGTTGTTGTTGTTGTTGTTGTTGTTGCTGTTGTTGTTGTTGTTGTTGCTGCTGCTGTTGTTGTTGGTGCTGTTGTTGTTGTTGTTGTTGTTGTTGGTGCTGCTGCTGCTGTTGTTGTTGTTGTTGGTGTTGCTGCTGTTGATGGTGGCTTGGTTGTTGGTGCTGTTGTTGTTGTGAAGGATGATGGGAAGGTGGAGGGCCCACCATTAGGCGATTCATTTCTAGTCCCCCAAAGATGACCTGACCAGGACTCGAGTACCTGGTGGGAACTGTGTACTGGGCTGTGAGGATGGTGTCCTGGCTTTGGTCTGACCCACCAGCAGTGGCTCCAGCAGGGGTTGCTGTGGGACTCGTTAGGACATCCAGCTGAACATTTTGATTGGCTAAGAGTGACTGGACCAGACCAATGTTTTGAGCGGGAGACATGGCCTGGGCGGGACTATGGATGGGGGCAATAGGTATGTTGACAGTGCAGGGCGGGTTGTCATTGGTGCTACCAGCAGGGCCTGTGACGGGCAGGTCGTCTTCATCCTCACTGAAGACATTGGGGCTGAAGACTGGCAGATTGATGTAGTCCATGGAGATTTTACGCACCTCTGGCAGGTAGATGGTCATCTGCCTGGGCTGCAGATGAAGGAGGCTCGTCTTATAGATGACTGAGGGGAGAGAGAGTCAGAGTATGAATGATACAAATAAAGGAAACTGAGAAATGTGACGATATTATGACTGATGATATTGGTTACCTGCACCAAGATTAGTTGGCAAGAATGTGGAGAGTCCTACTATCTTGAACTTTGTTCCCCAAATATTGGATGTGACCTGAGCAAGGTAATTTTGCTGCAAGACAGGAACAAAGATAAATCGTAGTATATTTCTATGAAAACATTAAAAAACTAATCTACAAAATAAATATATTTCTAATAGTGACATGTGTGAGCTTATCATCAAACAAAACACTACCCCCATGCCTGGACACATAAACAACCTAGTCAATCCATAGCTGATCGACCTCAGAGGCTTCCCAACAAACCAAGTGTGTTTGATGTTGTTGTTGTTGTTATTATTATCAAGCACCTTAGACTTAGGAGAACATCTGCTCAAATATTACCTGAGTGATGTCATCTAGAGGAAATTCCCGCCGTGTTAGACTGGGTGACCCAATGGAAGGTTTCCGTATAGGTAACCGTGGTGACCTGGATATCTCTTGTGTAGTGCGGGATAGTTTGGGCGATTTTCTGGGATCAATGTTGATCCTGTTGGTAAAGGGACAAACTAAGTCTCTACAGAGAAGGTAGCAAATACAAAAAGAAGGTTTAGGCATGCAGTGAACCAATAAACAAGTGTAGAACAGTCCATTACACAGGTATGTTTGGGTTAATAATATAGGAATGAAGGTTGAGAGTTAAAAAAAAAAGAAGAAACTTCTGTGAAGCCACATTAACACAAAATTCAGGAGTAAATTCAGGTATTACAATGTATTTAGCAGAAATATAAATCAAAGTGAACACACTTTTTTTTTTAAAGGTTAATTGTTATGTTTTCCTGCTATTGGAAGATAGAGCAACAGCAATCTAAGACATCTGTATGCATCCTTTGCTTCTCTGTTGTTACAGAAGCATCTAAACAGCCACTGAATAATTGTGTATCATGTGGTAAACGAAATGTTTCCAAAAAATTTAAATAAAAATACTAAAATAATTTCTTGATTCAAACATTGACTTGATTCATGAAGTATTGTGTGGAGCAAACTCTTTCCCATAGACAACCTACTGCTATGGTTCACATAAATAAAGGCAATAAAGTTAAAGATGGCATGCTACAGTACACACAGGTCAGGTGTCTGGTTACCTGGGCAGTTTGGGGGATTTGCTACCCCTGGATATCTTTGGAGATTTCTTGCCAACCCAGTCGTCACTCAACTCAATGTCACTGGAGTCTGAGCAGTTACAGCTGTCAATCATGGCCGATATCAGACTGTTGCCGTACATCTCATCTGAGGAGACAAAACAAGACGGTGGGAAGGAATGGAGTCAGTTTTGAAGACAAAGATTGTAAATGTGTAGATCTAAAGACAAAGTTTTCTAGTGGCGTTTATTTGTTCTCTCATTTACAACAACACAGCAAACTTATGTTACCGTGATGCAAAAAAAAAGTAATTAAATTGCTTTTTGAAAGGGTATCATCCCGTGAACTAAAAAGACAAGTGTACAAATGAGATGATCTGAAAAATGAATTAAAATGACTAATATTACAATAAAGTTGACAATGCAGGAAATCTATTTTTACAACTTTGAGGCAGTTATCGTCATATTGATTACAAAACATGATGGCAGCAGCAATGTTCAACTATTCTACAGATAAACATTGAGACCTATTCAGTCCAAAACCTATTTTCAGTAGTCTCAATTCTTCTCTTTCTCCTCATTCATGTAGAGTCTGATCCACTGCTGCTCCAGTTTAGGTCAAGCTAATTTATTTGATGGGCATTAAAGTGTGAATGGGCTGGAACCATTTCATGGCTGGCTTCATTTATCACTGTGTGGGCAGGGTGCAGGTTGATTTATGAGAAACCCAGGGGCCATCAGAGCTCCCATTAAGCAGCTTTTAATTAACATGGGCCCGGTCTGCCCTATGTGACTAAAACACACTCACTCTCTTCATGCCAACTTAAGAAACTCAAATAGCTGGAAAAGTACTGGAGCAGGAAAACGTGTCCGTGAGGAATACATTGAGGCGTTCTTTTTAAATCCTTACAAACAGAAAAACATATACTGTGTGTATGTTATGATTGAAACACATACTCATAATTGGAAGAAAAAAGAAAAAAAAGAAAATTGTACCTTGAACATCTTCCAAATCCAAGTCAGTTTTACACAGGGCAGTAATAGCATGAGAGCAACAGATTCTAAAATACTTTATGCAAGTTCAACTATTTAAATGGAAATAAATTATAAATAGGAAAACATATTGGACTACAAACTACTGTTATTGCTGCTAAGTCAACACATGTATGCATGATTTATACTTCCCTCTTTTGTGTATTTTATTTGGGGAAGTAACCTCCTTAAATGTCAGCTAATTACCTTGATACAAAATATATTTATCTTAATTAATACATCAACTCCTGGACTTTAATCAATCAATTAAGTGACAGGAAGATTTCTGCTCATGTTGAAAACTTTTTGCAAGTTCAAAACATGTCCTGAATATCTGTGTTCTTTAAGAAGTTGGAATATTTTGATAATAAATTCATAATATTTTAAGAAAAAAAAAACAACCTGACCTGTAAGCTGATGGTTAAAGCAAAACAAATAATAGATACATTTGTGAAAATGTGCATTTGAATGAATAAACTTGTATTTAAAAACAATTCCAAAGATTTTACTTCCAGGGCCCCGAAATGTTTTCTGAACGGCCCCAATGAGAAAATATAGTTTAAATAGTACACACTAATTAAGTAACATGTTGTTTATTTTTGTTAAACGTTGCCAAAATGGAGGAACCTCAGATCTACCTGTTTTCCCATCTGTCTTGGGGTCCATAATGACAAACTCTGGGCGCAGTTTACTTATTCGACGGCCTTTGAGGATAGGCACCAAACCTCCTAGGTACTCCAGATAAAGCGTGTAGCATGGTCCCCCGACCTCAGGGTTGTCTTCCGTACGCTTCATGGTACAATGCAGGCGCTCGTTTCCAGCTGTTGGGTAGCTCACAAAATCACGCATGTTGTTGGGATCTGGGATGGGGGGCTGAAAGAGAAAACATGGGTTTGCAGTTTAGTTCATGCGAGCACAACAATTTGAGTTCAACTGTACTGCTATACAAGTTTGTTATGCTTAGCTACACCTTTCCTTCTTTTTTTTGAGATTTGTCTAATTTCAGAATGCTTTGGGAGCAATGCTGTGCATAAAGTAAACTTCCAGGAAGTTCACGTTGAGTTTGATGCTTTGTTTATCGAAGGAGCACCCTCCTGATCTTTCTTACCTTGATGGTGGGGACAAAAGCAGTTGTAACGTAAGAACAGAGGCGGGATGGCATGGTGAGCTTGGAGACATCTTTTTCCTCTTTCACTGCTGTGGCGATGCCCTGCTGGCAGAGGAGCTGCAGGTTGGCAACGCGGTGCTCCACTCGCACCACGTAAAGTGCCGAGCCACATGCCAGGAACAGACGGGAGTCACGATGACCCCAACACAGCGTCGTGATTGGACGCTGCAAGGTGATAAAGAAATGCATTGGAGAGCGGGCAAGATCACATTTATTAGATTCTACACTAAATTCTTCCATAACGTTAATGTCCAGGATGAAATATGGGTTGACGCTAAGGTTTCTGACTGCTATGGTTCTGATTTAAGTCTTTACTGAACTTCTCGTCTTCTGCATTAAAAATAATGATCTAAGTTTGTGTTACCTACAGCAGTCAAGTGTCTAAATTTTAACTGGTTACTTTATATTAGTCTATTATTGTACTACTTACTTTACATAGAGCCTAATTTATTTAAGATTTCTTCTCGAGTTAGTGACATCTTGGGTCTTCATATTCATATTGAATCTCTAATACAATACATACAATTCTGACCCTGTTAAAGTTGATCACCTGTGCTGGTGTGTCCAGTGTGTAGATGTGTTCACCCCGAACGTTGTAGAACTTAACAAGTGCATTCCTGGTGGTGGGAGGACAGGAGGGCTCGAGGGAGAGGAAGATCCTCTCCATCCCCGCCACTGCAAGGAGGTCCCCCTGCGAGCACCACTGGACCACCACATCTACAGCACAAGTCACGGGAGTAACAGTAACCATAATGTCATGCACATTTACACATGTGGAGGTAAAAAGATAGAAAACAGATTTTGAGACATAATTTGAAAATGTCTAAAAGAGTGCGAGAGGTAATTAAACAAAAGAAAGAGACACAGCATTAATTATAAGATACCCACACACCTTTCAAACCGGTGCGAATGAGGGTGGGAGAGAGGTCATCATAGTTGTTCATCAGGCTGATGTCTCCAGAAGTGAAGCTGACTGTCAACAGGGGTTTCTGGCTGTGCACTGGGACAAAAATACAACACAAACAATTTAAACAGGCAATGCGAGATCAACAAAAATTAGGTGTGCAGCAGTTTAAAGTACACAGTATTATCATTAATAATTAAATAAATACCATGGCTGTTTTCCCATTTCAGTGTTATCAATCAATGTATATCAAGGGTTAACATTATATACACACCTGTGCACTAAATAACATGCAATAATTAATTCTACATCACCATTGTCTGAAGATTTAACTTTGTTTGGCAAAACATAGAGTAAGTTGCATTACATATTCCAACCACAATCTGACATAAAATAAGGGAACAGCTGAAATGACAAGTCAGTGAATTGATTACTTTATCTTTTTTCAAGGAAAAAAATCAGCAAGCATGGCCCAGTTTTATCGTCTCAATTGCGAGGATTTGCTGATTTTCTTTGTCTTATGCAATAGTAAACTGAATATCTCTTTTTGGAGTGCTGGTTTGACAAAAACAAAATAGCACTGTGATGGCATCACCTTAGGATTTAGGAAAATGTGTCTTTTCCCTGACATTTTAGAGATTATTAATCTACATTTCAAAATTAGGCCATACATATTGTCTGTGTGAGTGCACTTTTTTCCAAGGCTTTTGCATTTACTGTAGAGACTGTTATAGGAGAGGCAGGGACGCTTCCATATCCTTGGCAGCTGTGATTCATTTTCAGTGCATTTCCACTGTGTCCTATTCATGAAAATACACTATTTCACTGACACACTCTCCGCACATCTCACAGCTGCTGCATTTATAACGGCAAACAATTGGCATTCTCAGTAAAACTGATACAAATTAAACACCTTTAGACAACCTCCCATACGTTTTCCATTAAACAGCCTCGAGTCTGTCCTCTCACATACTCCAGTAATGACCCAAATACCAACATAAATGAAATAGCCACCTTGGATTTTGACTTTCAGCCTAATTTAGTTAGAACTTCTCATTAGTAATTAGTACACAAAGTTTTTGCTATAAATGAGATATATGATGCTGCTGTAAATGCAGTGTGTTGTGCAGTGCAGTGATAATGGGTCATCATCATATATCATGATAGAAAGATCTGGCAGACGGAGGTAGAGGCAGTCTAGTGTCTCAGTCAGGATGTCGACTTGAGAGATAATTTCTATCGGGGCCAATCAATTACTATTGACTGGGTAAATTAGTGAGTTAGAGCATAATCAGTGTTCCAGCTAAGGAAAGCACTTTTCAGCTTCACCACGTGGACTGCGGTGAAGCGAAGGGGAAAAAGAAATTGCACAGCAGAAGGAGGACAGACCCTCACCAATACAGCTTAGCAACAGGGAATAATTAGGCTCAAGAGAAAAAAAGGAGGCCTTTATCCTTGACATTGCAGGTAAAATTATTATCGGGTTAGAGGGTAGTCCTGGAGGATTAGGGTTAAAGGCTGCACCACTGATAATACAGTAAGAACAGATTTATACATCAATTGCATAACTGTAGAAACAGCTTGTGTCGTTATTCTACATTTCAAAGACTGCATTTTCCTTCAATGATGATGCATTTCTGTTTCCATGCTTCCTCGGTATAGGCTGTAATTGTAGGTGTGTCATACATGAAGAGTCTAGTAATGCACACCTTTTCACTGTGATAGCTGCTGCGGTTATGGCAGACTGTTTCCTTTGTGGAGAATTATGAAGGTGGCCACCTCTCAACAAAACTCTTGAGTATCATTGTGGAAAACACACTTTTTGAACATTTGTTGCACTTGGTGGATTTCAGCAGAGCGAGTCACGAGGGGCACGGACACCGTTGAACATTTACACGTTTTTGTAACTTCATATTTATCTTATAAAGATATATATCTCATAAATATAGCTTTTATATATTTTTTCCCACTACAAAAGTTGTGTATAGCATGATATTAGTTACAATACATCTGAGAATATGACAGCCTCGAGGCCTACTGATAAAAGTAAATAATTAGACATAAAATACAAATAAAGTATATAATAAGGCTTCCTCATAAAAATGTTCTGTAAAAGTGTATGAAAGGCAGTAAAAAAAAAAAATACTATTATTGTAAAAATTCATTTTTTTAAAAATGCTTCAAACATGAGGAGATCCACCTTTGTGGAAGTAATATTTTCAAATTCTTTCACAAAACATTACAGGTGCCACCAGTAACTTGCAAATGTAATATCCAGAAATTCACATGATAATCTCATTACTGGCTATTTTTTAACAACTTGGCACAATACACATAAGCTGCACCGTATATGTGTAACGTGTGCACATGAGAGTGGTACTACCTCCCTCTATGACAACAGTTACTGCAGTATTAAGCGCAAACAGGAGGTTGAGTGGCAACATCAGCTTAATCCTCCTCCACCATCTCCTGCCCTCCATCATTCAACGCAGCCCCCACACCCACCTTCCATTTGGTCACACTCCTTTGTTTTAATGCCCCCGTCTTCACCACTGGCAGAGAAGTGGAAAATCGTTGAATAGTCACCTTCCCACTTCTGAAGCTTTATTAAATGGCTTTTATCGCCTGTATTATTATCAGCATCACAAATGACTTATCCTTTTAATGACATACCCTTCAAACTATAAGCTTCAATTCATACCGTTATGCACTTTAGTTCAATAGTATACTCTAAACTAAATTTAAGTTAAGATTGTATAAGATAAAATGGCATGACAAAAAAAGCAATCATGTATAATTGTAATCCCCACAGTGAAGGACAACCTGTCATTTAACCAGTAGTTTGAATTTTAGGACTTCTTTTTATTTGTCTTCATTTGAGGTGAGATTGCTTCAAGCTCCTTGATCACAGCCTTTATTAATGGAACAAACCTGAGGTGGCAGCGAGTTAATAAGTATTTGGTGCCTTATTCAAGGATAGAGTATTCAACCACGTCTTCTCAAGAAAGACATTCAAACATCAAAAAGATAGTCAAAAGTGCAGTGTTCAGATGCAAGCAGCTAAATATATTTTGTGATCTGCTCTATTTCCATTCATGATCATTTTTCTCTTTTACTGCACATAGATTTTTATAGATTTGATCTTCATGTTTATCTAATGTCTTCTCCGGGAATCCAGGCACAGTTTATGTCCACATGTTTCGGAGAATAAAATATTCATGGAAATACCAGGGGGCTGAGGCTACTCTGGACAATATAGTGCAGACCTTCCAGCCATAACTTGTTTCCCCACTTGGTGCCCACAACTTTGAAAATCTCTCCCCTTCCCTAAGGACTATGAGCATGAGGACGAATTCATGGAGCTGTAAAAGATGGAGGTAAAATGTGGGAGGAGTTAGAAGCAAACAGATGGTTCCACATCTGCTTTCTTCTGCAACGAGGTACCTGTATGGAACGGCTGAACCACACTAGCCCTGCACTAAAGT
Organism: Clinocottus analis; assembly: GCF_023055335.1. Taxonomy (NCBI): domain Eukaryota; kingdom Metazoa; phylum Chordata; class Actinopteri; order Perciformes; family Cottidae; genus Clinocottus; species Clinocottus analis. The sequence goes on from NW_027175876.1 coordinate 7,130,177, forward strand.
CCTGATTGCTACAACTCTTTACTAGCTAAACCCGTTTCTCTCAAATTCTTCATCAGATTATGGACTAACATTATGTCTATGCTGGAAATGTTTCAGTGGCATTTGTTGTTGTGTGCCTGAAGAAGCCACAAAGAGCCATCTAGTAAAATCAAACCCCAAGCAGCTTACCTTGTGGAGGGCAGTAGTCGTCAGAGTCTGTGTCGCTCTCACTGCTGTCCTCCACCAGGAAACTGGGATAGTTCCAGGACATGCTGACGATGCCATCCGACTCATGCAGCAGAATGTGGGCCAGCATGCGCCCATGGCAGTCCATCACTATCACCTGTCCATCTGCAGTACCAAACAACACCTAGAGAGAAATAGTCAAGGATTATTAGAGAGAATAAGAAAGAGGAAAAACAACAGACATTTAACTTAGACAGAAGACAGACAGAATAAAAAAAGAGGAAAAGGGAGGCACACATAGAAATAGACACAGAGATGACAGATAGAGAGCAAAGAAAGACAAAAGAAATGCATATCATAAGGAAAATAACTTGGAGAAATAGTTGTAAATGGGATGAAAGAAACCAAAAGGCAGAGACGCATATAGAGACTGCAAGTTTGATGATGTCCAACCTGAGCTGACAACTTAACAGCTTGAAAGCAAAAACATAGCCTCACAAAACATTCAAGACACTTTGCTGTCACTCAAAGATGATCTCCCTCAAGGCCTGTCTCAGGCTTCTGAGTGGCAAGTCCACAAACTAAAAGTGGAAAATTACTTCTATGTCTATTAGCATTCAAAGGCTGGCACAATGTTAGGCAGAAACGATGCACCAGTCACAATCCTGTGGGACGTGCGTCTGCGTGCGATTTTGTACTTCTATCCCAATGGGGACTTTCCTCTGAGTGCACACAGACACATGGAGAATCGTGTTCCTTACAATTATTACAGTTATGTATGCATTCAGAGAAGGACTCTGAGAGGCTACTACGATAACAATGCTGAAATGCATTTTGAAAAAAAAGTGCATTTTTCAAAAAGTGCATATTGTTATCGTTAAAAGAGCTGAGATGCTCAATAGACCACAGAATATGTTTTGGGAGGTCAACTATATCATATCCCCAAACTGTTAAAACATGTTGTGGAGGTCTACAATGCTCACAAAAAGCTTTTTAAGTACCTGCATGTATGTGTGCATGTCTGTGTGTATGTGTGCGTGTTACCTGCTGGTCATCGGGGGTCCAGATACCACAGGTAATCTGGCTTTCCAGGTTGATCTCGGAGGACCAGTGCCTCTGCCCACTGACTGATCCCACCAGTACAAAGCCATCTCGGTAGGAGATAAGAGCCTGGGTGCCATCATGGGACCAGGTGAAGTCACTCACCTATAGAGCACCAGACACATTAGTTAAGAATGAAATGATGATGAGACGCTAGCTTGATTATCAAAATGAACAACAAGTCCACCTTTCTTTAAATGCCGTTCCGGCCCCAGATGTCGTAATTCATTTATCAATAAGTCAATTATTTTGATAAATCAATTCATTTTATGAGCAATGTTTCATTCAACATTCTCTAATTTTAAATAAGATAATTAACTGCTTTTTTGTGTCCCATCTTAATTGTTGGTAAGCTGATTATCTTTGGGGTTTGGAGTGTTGGTCAGATTGAAGATGCCTCTGTGGGTTATGAAGAATTATAATGGGAAGTTTCCCCCCACAAACTAATCACTAGATGCTGCCCTTAAGTGAACACTATCAAATGTTATGATATTCTATTCAGCACCAGTGAGAAAGGTCTTCATTAACAGTGTTCAAGTGTTTTAGTTGCCCTTACTATCTTATGATGGCAAACATGAGAATTTATAACACTTGAGATGTTAAGTGTCAACCCCTCCGTGTGGCCTCGAGAAACCACGAGCAAGGCATTTACACTTGTCACTAGTTTCTTCCAATGCTGTCAGAGTCTTGCTAAACTAAAATAGCTACTCTGCTAATGTCAGTATAAATTAATATACAGAGAAAAGTATAGGTCATGTATTTAAAGAGAGAAGTGATCTATGAACTAGCTTGATCATAAAAGATAAGATGCCGGCAGGATGCGTCAGACTCAGCTCAACAGATGCCAGGGATTGACGGATCCGACCGACCACTTCTACCTAATTTTGGCAGTTAACATCGAAATCAGCAAGTTAAATGTCTGGAAGGTTTTTTACTAGTTTGAAACTGTTGAAGGCAAATGCCTCAGTCAGCAGCAATATATTACAAATGTGCAAGAGTAAAGCATTCTCTTAACTCTCCTAACAAGCAAATGTTTCTGTTTCAATATTTGTTGTTGTAGATACTTGCTTTTCTGTCATTACTGTACTATATTGTGCTTCTACTTGCCATTTACATGCACTCCATTACATAAAATATATTTTATATTCAGTATGAAAGAGGTCTATATAGAATGTAATGGAAGACGTCAACCTCCACTTGGAAAAAGACAGTAAAACTAGTCCCCGCGTTGTTTTTCTGTACGTGAATATACTAGAAAATACAGTAAGAGCATGCCAGCTCTGACCTAAAAATAAAAACAAACTCTCCTCCATCTGTCAATTAGAAATAAATACACAAATACATATGTTTTTCATTTGTGTAAATACATAGGCAGACTTCATAATAAATACTTTCCAAAAGACCATTTTGACTTTAAAAAAAAACAGTAACCACCCTAGTGTGTTCAGATTAGTTTGCTGGAACGATGGTAAATGGTAAATCTCTTCCGACCACTCAAAGTGATTTTACAAGACATGTCATTCACCCATTCATACACTAATGACAGGCGCTACCATGCAAGGTGCCTGCTATGCATCAGGTCTATCAAACCATTCATACATTCATTAACCTGCGCAGCGTACGGGAGCAATTTGAGATGAAAAGAGTCTTGCCAGACAAGCATCAACATGAACTAGTGGCGGAAGGGATCGAACCGCCAATTGAAGGAAGACCTGCTCAACCACTCAGCCAGTCACAGTCATGTTGGTATGATCACACACATCAAAGGGGTTATTTAAACAGTTGAGTTATATTAGAGAAAATTGAAAAATAATAAGTTAAATATCTTTCATAGTGAGTTATATTAGAGAAAATTGAAAAATCATAAGTTAAATATCTTTCATAGCGACATGAGATGTCATATAAATTGATAAATCATTTATATGCCACTTTGCTTCATTCGGTGTCAAAGTAAAAATGCATTTTTTAATTATTCATTTACTTCATGTCCCCTTTCTGTGTACAGAATCTTACCTGTGCTCCACGATCATTGACCAGCTCCACAGACCAGCGGCCTTCATACTGGATCCAAACAAAGATCCCTCCATCTGTGTCACAGGTAGCCAGTTTCTGGAAGGGCTCATTCCATCGCACCAAGACCACCTTAAAGACACATACAAATAAACAACGGAAGCAAAGGGACAAAAACAATGATTAGGGAAACTGTCCTGTGTCCTTATGGTGGCCAATGTCTGCGACCCTGTCAGTGTTCTCTAATAATATAATTATTGTTGGAGAGATATGCAAATTAATTATTTAAAGATTGTGTTTCGTGTAGTATGGCAGGCAAACAATTTAGCAGTGGCCTTCCTTTGACACAGCTTTGCCCCCTCAACTACAACAGATAATGTGAGTTGGTTAACAACAAAGTGTCTTGTCCGAGTGCCCTTGATCAAACCTCTGAACTCTTGCCTGCACACTTGCGGCAAGTCGCTCGAAATCGGGGCGTCAGCTGAAACGCCTCAAATCCAGAAAGTAAAAAAAAACAAGTTCCCACATTTCAAATGAGCTTAATTTAGCATCGAACCAGATAAAAATACTTCACAAAATGGGTCAACCTCATTTTGAAAGAGTTGCAGAGGGGCTGCTAATATCCTGAATATTACAAACAGCGAGATGACATTGTCTCGTCTAACTACGTCACACTTATAACATGTATTTCTAAGTGTTCCTTCTTGTTTTGGACAAAACACTTTGTGGATGCAGTGGATCGCTGATGTTATGTATTGTTCTAGCAATAACTCATTTTATAAAAACACATTTAGTTTAAAGATAAAGTGATTCTAAGAGAGGCAAAAAGCTGCACTGATGTATTAATGTCCCTACAGACAATACTATCTGTATTGTGGGAATACAATGAACTGTATAGCCTCCAAAGTCAGTGACTTACTGATACAAGTGTACATTTCTGTATTTGCCCAGAGGTCAGTAGATATAGACATAGATGGTCATTAAGGAATGCGTTGCAGAGGAAGAGAGTTTTTGAGAGAACAGTATAATTCAAATTGTCCATAATCTCTTTCTTTGTCAGCATCATCCATTTCAAAGGCCCCCCATTACAAACTCCATCCAGCCCCCTCTCCCTGTGCGTCTATCTGCCTGGTCTTCTATAGCGTGACTCAGCCTATTCCCACCAGAATAATCCTAAACAGGGAGCAGCACTGCTCTTGCTGAGTGAACACACAACACAGGGAAGGTTTTACTGGAGCTTACGCTCTCTGAGTGCAAGTCCAACAGATCAGTGGCTGAGAGTTGGATAAGCCAGCCAGTCTTGCTCTTTTTTCCCCCCCCCACTCCTGTGACAGACACACAGGCCCATCTGTCCATGCTCCAGTTGAACAGGTGTTATTAATTAATAATAATCAAACATTCAGACAACATTCTCTGAGAAAAGAAAGTTTCAGGAAAGTCATAGAAAACCAAATTAAACAACAATTTCCTCTCCCGGGGGATCAATCAGGCCAGACTTGTCTGCCGATCTGTTCGTTTTACAAACTTTGAAACCTGAAGAAGACAAATTTATGAATTATATCGTCATGACACACAACAAGGACACCAACAGCGCCCGGACATAAAAGACAGTGCAGCGCAGCACACCAGGGGCACAGTGCACCAGTTATACAGACTATCAGGGGCAAGTGAGAAATACAAATCTACTATGTTGTAATTTATTCCCATGCATGCTGAGCAGAGTAATCTCAGTAGGGCTGTGCCAAATGTCTTTTTTTTCACACAAATAAACTTTAAATGTCTGTTGCGGCAAACCGGAGAGAAAACAGGTTTTTGTCAAGAGTGCTTAAAAAAAGACTGGCGGTATAACACTATAAGGACACTCAGCCTAAATTAATAATAATAATAATAATAATAATAATAATAATAATAATAATAATAATAATAATAATAAGCATTAAACCTTTCAAAACAAGACTTGTTTCTTACTTCTTGTCCAACAACTTTATAAATATGAACATAGTCTCGGAGATGTCACCCAGAGGTTTCTGAAGCACAGATGTAAAGCTCAAAGAGAGTGGCTGCGGCCGTCGTGATCTTGGGAGTAACAACACAGCCTGATAATCCATAAATGGGAAAAGAGGTTTTGCTGTTAGGTTGGGGATTTTAACGTGGTGATTGACTCACTTTTGAAGACAGCCTAAAGTATTTATTTGAAGAACTGCAGTTTTTTGGCAACTTTGTTTTGCTGTGGACATACAGGCAGGAGGTCTGTTGCTCTGAAACTTATTCGAGATCTGCCGATGCATTCTTGGTTTTTATAAAAAACCCGAATCTAATTTATCTAAACTAGTGCAATTGGCTTTTTCTTTATTAAAATGAAAGAGGTTAGGTTAAGTCAAAGTATCTTAACCTGTGGTTTAGTTCAGCTATGGACAAATTAGCACAAAAAAAAAAGAAGTCGTTGATAAGACTAGCAAAAGGTCAAATGGGTCAATTTACCCTTTAAAATAATAGTTAAGGGAAATGTGTGGAGCCCGGAGATGTGTTTCTCCAATTCATAGTATTAACACACGCCACAACCACTGCCTTGCGATAAGACTCCAATGTCCGTAAAACAGGAGACAAATTGTCTGACGCCAAGTTGAAGTTTATTGAATAACCACCAGTATATTTCGGAAGAAATCCCAGGTAGCTTTCATCCAGGTTTCACGGTAAGTTAGAGTAAGCAATTTTTAGTCCACTGCACTAATGCTCCTGTAACTACAGTTAAAACAGGGTTAAACACAACATATTGGAACATTTTCAAGTTTAAGATGTTTCTATGCAATTACAGAAACAATCACATTTATTCTACAAAGACAACTTCCCATCAGCCACTACTGTTTGTATAGTAAAATGGCTGACGTGATAAAAAATAGGGTTATCCGAGGTGAATTTAAAGTGATCCGTCTCACACAAACATGTTTATATAAATACACCATGTGCAGCACTCCAGCGTAATGAGCAAACAGTAGGATTCATCACGCTCCTGGCCCTGCTCTCTCTGCAATAAGGTGTCTTGTGAGCCAGATTTACTGTGTTTTCACACCCAATCCCAGTGGTATAAATCCTAATGTTGCATCTGTGGGTGTGTCTCAGATGGCAAACTGCAGGAAAGAGGACACAATGAGACATGGCCTGTTGCAGGTCTGCAGCCATGTCATTCTGACTAAGTAGACCATAATCACAGACCATTAAAAAATGGCCTGCCATCCATCATTCAGCCACAGCAGTCACTTGATGCAGCCTACAGTGCTCAGTGGGCACAAAGCCGATGAGCTCCAGCAGTAGTATTGTCAAAGATAACAAATTTCCATGCTCAAGGATCTCATTGCGGGAATACAAATCAGTGTTGTTACTCCACTCGTGCACTGTGCAACCTCTGGTGAGCAAAACTGATTTTCTGGCTGGTATTACACAAACTAATACAGCTCCGGCCGGTGTAAACATGAGGTTTTAGATTAGGTAGGAGCTCCAGTTAGCATAATTCCTACTATGCATGAACTAACAAAGAAGGGCCAAAATGAAAAAAAAAAATTAGCATACGGTATACATGCTGTGTCTTGCATGTGTGCACACTTATCTGAATCCTCACGGAGGTGAGAATAATCTGTGTGTGTGTGTGTGTGTGTGTGTGTGTGTGTGTGTGTGTGTGTGAGTGTGTGTGTGTGTAATTTTAGCTCGGCGGAGATTAGTGTGAGCTGGCCAGGCATCCCGCGAGGGGGACAGCTGAGCACCTCGCTGTGACGCAGCGATCTGGGAGATCAGACGTCACATGGAGACAGACAGGATAAGAGTGAGACGCCACAGGACAGCCAGGGGCCAGAGGGATCACGGGCGGGCAAGAAAGGCACATATACAAACGCATACGGACTGGATCCTCATATTCACCGATTATTAGACAAAGCACAGACAAAAATGAACCGCTGTGCAGCAGTTGATTAATGCCCATGTCCTCAAGGGCCATTAAAAGTACCTTAGAATTAAATATAACCCAATTTGCCATTTCAAGAATGCAGCATGACGGAAAAAGCCTAAAGCCCAGAGATTCACCAACTGGCAAGAATTGGACAATTTACAGCTTGAGTGTCTAAGACCAAATTTAAACATATGCGCCACAAGATGGTTCATGTCACATGCACAGTAACCAACGATAATCTCAGTCACACAAACACTGTTGCCAATTTACCATTTTTTTCACTAAAATTAAAAAGGTATTTTCAAAAAACAACAAGCAACATATTTTGCAACTTAAGACATCAAGAAAAAAAGCTATAGATATATTCAAATATATGTAAAATCATTCCCATGCATGCTGCTCAGAGTATTCTTAGTGATTATGTATGCCTTCATTTATAGTTCTTAGAAAGAAAGAAAGTCAGAACTAGAAAGTTTGGCCCTGAATTCTCCAAGAAAATTGCACTCCGCTAAACCCACATACTTAAAGCCAGCAAACTGATACCTAGTAATAGAAGAGGAGGCTACATGTTTACGATCTCTTTAATGCTGCCCTTTGGCCGGTGCAGGGCCATTGACAACTTCTCCTTGGGAAGTTGGCAGCGTCTTCACTCCCGCAGTGCTTTGCAGTTGTTGTCACTGCAGCCCTGGCCACTTGCTGGGACTTGGAGACTGGGAGCTGAGCTGACCCTAGCAACTTAACTGAGAAGACTAAATCAAATCACGGGACAGCTTTGGGTTACATTGGAGTCAGCAGAAGTGAGAGGACACTGTGACAGTGCAGCATCACAGTGGTGCAGTCGTGAGCACTTGGGTCCATGGCAACACTAGTCCCTGGCACGAAGGAGTTTTGCTTTTATTTATTTATTTCTTGCAAGAAGCTTACGAATGAGTAGGCTGGACTGGTGGCATAGGACCACAAGGTTTCAAAAGTAGAGCTGAAGATCGTTGTCACATCTATTTATTTTTTGGTCTCTATACATACCTTAACAACACTGCATACTGCTCGATGAAACTACAAACACAGTGCACATAAACTTGCTAAAGCAAGGGTTTATGAACTGAATATGCTAGAAAATATGTCACAGTTACAACTATTATAAAAGAATGTGGTTTAGTTCAGTTAAGCCTTCATTGTCCTACATTGGACATTTGGATTGCAGGACTGCAATAACAGATGGATCAAAACAGACATTTTGATCCATTAGAGAAAGTAACATGCAATACCCTTTATTGAAAAAAATAACACTTGGTTTCATGCTTGACTAATGAGTGAAGAATTACTAGACAATCAAGACCACCTGGGCAACAAGGAAAATAGATGCAATACAGTTGCAAGCAGGAAGGAGAGACTCTTCCTTTTCTCTGTACAACCCCTTCGACCATCGCCTCTGATTCTGGCTGTGACATGATATTAAATCAGACGCAAAACTTAATTAAAGAAGCGCTGCGTTGTGCTGATACAAAAGCAAGGAAGCCAGAATGGGCAAAGTCGGCCCGGAGTGATTTGCAGCCTGAAGGAAAGGGCGTCGGGACGGGACCTTCAGTGGAGGTTGAATCTGAAATGTTTATGAGTAGAGAGGGCATGTGATAAGTTATAAAACCTTAATCAATACCAATATCCGATAATTGCGTTGACATTGGTTATCGCGGAGTGTAAATAACACAAAGCCTAAAGAAAAGTAGCAGCGGCCAAACCGTGACTGGCTGTTGGCAAAGGTGGACATACTGACCCGTCAGTAGAGTTACATGCTTTGAAATCTTGTCATTCATTATTTATTGTTTGCAAAACATTTGATAATATTTTCTCCCTCCACAGTTGTTGAGTACATGGCTCATACGATACTACCTTTATATCGGATTCAATGTCAAAAGATGAAGAGAATGACAATTAAATGCTCTTAACTGTATGTCCCTGCACACTGCTAACGTAGTAGTTAATTAGAATAATGTCACGAGGATGTAACTGATACTAAATTATCTCTTTATACCAAAAATCCAATATGTTTTCCATACATAAGAAGAGCAGACTGGTGCTCACATTTTCTATTTTTGTCTTCACAGCCGTGTAGACTGAATTGAGTACCTTTAAAACTTGCAAATAGCACAACTCGAAAACAAAGTGAACACAAGTGTGTAGATGTGTCCACCTGATCCCTGATTACTAACATTGCTCATAGCAATAAGAACTTGCACTGTACAGGTCAGGCTCTCACTCTTGGAAATGTTCTAGCGAGTAGACAAGTCCACCTTGATCTGAGGAAGCAGCCGAGTCTGAGTGTTATGCAACATGTTCTCTCCCAGGATGGATTAGCACACTAAAGCCTTTTTTACTAAGCACATTTGGTGAGACCATTTTAATGCGGTGAAGGGGTCGTGTACTCCTCGATCTGAGCAGGGCATCTAATGTCAAGAGGCCAGACAAAGAGAGAGCAGAAGAAAGGAAACCGTGTAAAAGGTGGGATAGTGACCAGCAGAGGGGAGGAGATCACGAGAGAGGGAAGAGGAGGATTGAGAGCTGTGGAATAACTAATTGGGCATTTGCACATAGAATAAGTGTCTGGACACAGGTGGTGATGAGGAGAGTGAAAGTGAGGAAAACTCTGAGGCAGAAATGCAGCACAGACCATTAAATGTGATGTCTTGACTAACTTTTCTCTGCTTGTACAGCAGTAAAAAAAAAATCAAGCTGCATTATTTCTGTCATGCAATCCATTAGTATGGTCGGCAGTAAGTCTGAACAGACAAGTTAGTTGCACTGCACCACAGAAGTCATCCAGTATCCTCGTACTCCTCCCTGCCCATAAAAACAACAACCGTGCATGTGCCCGATCAGTGCTGGTTCTTGAACAGGCCATCTAAAACTGACTTATTTATGAAGCTCTGTCAGGAAACAACTTTTAATGTATGAAAATCTCACGCAGCACACGTGAAAAAAATGAGTCAGAGAGGGAAACGGAGTGGTGGGGTTCATCTAAGAGTAATTAATTCCCTCAGCTATATGACAATCAGCATAGCCTTAGAAGAGTGCACGAGGCCCATGAAGTTTGAAAGTCAAACATTTTCAGAGAACAACAACCCAAGGAAGCTGCACAGGGAGTAGAACCAACATGACAATGGGGTAAACATAAGCTGGGCCCTTGGGTCATCCGTCTCTGAGGCCTTAGACAATTAGTCCCTTTCTGCCGTTGCAAAGAGCCTGGACCTGGCCTCAAAGGAAAGGATCCAAAACTAAGACTCATGGGAATGGCAAAAAGGTGTGTATGAATGCCTGTGTAACAGTTTCAGCAGACACACAAAACTTCTCATCCATCACTAAAAAAGATGTTTGAGTCTCAACAATTCATGAACACAGTGACTGTGCGAAGGACTTTAAATGACAACCGCCCTCTTGAGATTGTCTCTTGATGTTCTACTTTCTCTCACAGTGTACATGCTCAAGAAATTGGAGTTGCACTGTATTGTCTAACTGTGAGTTAAAGACCACCTAGTGAGTCTTTCACACAGTATGTGATACGCATTGCGCTCGCCGCTGGGCTCAGCATACTCCATGCAACGAAAGTTACTGGAAATAGCGGCTTCAGAGTGCAGTGCTGCTGTTGTCGCATACGGTGGGAAAGGTCCTTAAGGGCCAATGATGTTGCAGCAAAATGAGGCTGTTAATGTTCAAAATAAACACCAATAAATAAACAGTTTATACCGAAATTTGAATAAAGTCATGTCTACGGTATACTAAATCTACAATGGAACTGTATTGGAAAAGCAGATATTTTCACTAGAAATAAAATGACCTCTCGCAAATATTAAAGCATATATATATATATATATATATATATATATATATATATATATATATATATATATATATATATATATATATATATATATATATATATAAATTGCACCATAGGACAAATAGCAGAGCTAGGAGTTGATGGGATTCTGACAGACAATTTGCCCAAACTGTGTTGCGGTCAACATTTCCTTGTCAACATGCTGACAGTCATTGTCAAGCCCATCTCGGATGTTCAGCTCTCGTGGAGAATGAATGGACTCCCAGTGACTATCTGCTCAGTCTGTTCAGCATCTGGGAGCACTATAATGAAAAAAAAAAGCACTGGATTGTCAAAAGAAGCGTTGATCTATTCTGATGCACGTCCCAGAGGAGTAACACTGCAGCATCTGAAGTATTGTCACTTAGAGAGATGTGAAACTTTCATCTATTTTCAATTGTATTTCACGTGTAACGCAACGAACACACCTGCTGCTAAAAGGTCAGACGCTCGGTTTGGAAAATTATATAAAAATAGTATCAGGACATTTAAGGATAAATTTTCTTTCAATATAACTTGTATGTATCTTGTTGATTTACTTTTTAGTCTAAAAATAACCTACTCTTCCAGAACAAAACAACAATCCAAACAACACAATGATCAATCACATTGAATCACTTTAGAACAGAAATCAATTGCAGCCACAGATAAGAACAATATGTCAGACATTTGATGTCATGAAACGGAATGGGACTATAAGCACCCAAAAGACAAACCACACATAACCGATAATGGGGAATCAAATAGGGCTAAAACTATGATAATAAAGTAATATAATTAATGGTTGAAATAGAGTATAATGGAAAACATGCACACACAAACACATATATGTGTTTATAGATATGATATTGTGTACTTTCAAGTTGATATTGAAGATAACAATAACAAGAGTATGCTGACTTAGGCTGAGCTTGATGAAAAATACAAAGCAAGAAAGTAGTTTTCTCCTCACACCCACTATGAAAAGATGGCAGCCGGAGACAGAACAAAAGGAGCATGGCACCACGCACCTTGAAGCTGCTACCTTGTCATTATCTCTCCCTCACCCTGGCTGAAGGGGAATTATACACATAGAATGACAATCAGAGATTTGTTCCAGGCTGTGGACCTGCAAAACCTTTTCATTATCCAAAGAACATCATGAGAGTCTTAGAAATAGGTGCTACAACAGGACAATAGCTAAGTTTCACCAAACACAAGATGCTTTTATCTTCTAGTCTAGTGCAATAAGTTCAAACTGGGTGGACAAAGTGTAAATCAAGCGCTTTATCTTGGGAGAATGTAACACTCTACAGGAACACAGTCCTTTACCCGTCTGCCCTGTTCTTCACAGATGTCTGACAGCTTAAGATCCACCCTGTACTTTACTCCATTGCCTAAATTGGGCTAAGTCCAAAAGACACATTCATTCAGATGCTCACTTACATTAAAATGATCACAGGACACTCTGATCTATACATCAACAGCAATAATGGCCAAACTTAAGGATGCTGCCATGAGGATTGATCTTGGCGGGACTCCTACAGGATGGGTTCATGTAGGATTTTGTGTGTGTGCGTGTGTGTAGCCATTCATACCATGACTTGAGCTAATTTACGTAAAAGGACACTCGTCACTGGCGACGACGTGAAGTGTTCAATGACAAAGCTGACGTTTAAAGGACGGAACTGTCAGGGGACGCAACTGCTGAGCGTGCAGCTTTTTGAGACCGAGAAAGGTTACCCAAATGTATGGACGTGGCATTTTAAAAACAACATTGTAAAAATTAAATAATGTTGGTTTGAGGAGAGATGTTGCATGTTCTAAAAGCTCAAACAAAACTGGATACACCACACTGTGGGAATATAATCCATGATGTTGGACTGTATACTGCAAACAGCCTACTCTCCTCTCCCCATCAGACCATGGATAGAAAATGACGTGGGTGAGTGAACCGATCTGTCATGGCTTGACAAAATTCATTAGGCAGTGTGATTTCCACCACTGTCAGGAACCCCAAATTATGCATTGGGTGGACGAGTGATGGATTTGGCATTTCCCAAGGCATTTATTTATTGCTTCGTATCAAACATAGAGTGGAATTGGAGAGGACATTACTACTTTCATTACTGGTGCTGGTCTGAGGGCAGTGGGGAAGTGTGCAATTTTCTCCCAGTTGTGTATGTGTTAAATGTGAAAAGCAATTTAATAGGTGAATGAAATTACATGAATAGATATCCAAACAGTATTGTATTAGAGTTGAAAACACAAAAGGTATTTAAAAGCAGTACAAAAAAACACACACAAACAGCAAAGTGTAGAGCTTCAATGTGTCATAATGAATTTAAATCAGCCCAAATAAGTAAAATTAAAATGTGAAAAAGTGGGTACATTGGAGTTGTGTAGGTTTAACCTCCTCCACACTGCATGCACCAAAATTATAAAAGGGAGATTTCAGTACTTGGATCACATTCAAGTGGGCAAAGTTAAATGACATTTCTGCTGCGCTTCAGTCACTCTCTGTAGGGATTCATCCACTCTCCCCTCAGCTGCCTTATGGAATGCTGACACTGCACCTTGCTCCATATGACCAACAGCTACACTCACCGAGAGAGAAAACGCAACCTGTTTGCAATCCACTTGTGCCAGCACTGCCATACTGAAGGGAATATTCATATACATGGCGGGCAATAGACTTCGACATTACTCATTTGATCGTTCCAATGATAGAGCAAATGGCCTCAGTGCACTAGTTGTGGAAAACTCCAGAGGGTATAAGCATGATGAGAGATGAGAGCAATGCCAGAGGGAGCACTGAAATGTTTTTGACTTGGAGCAGTATGGAGATCCAATGCAGGGGTGTCACACCATGAGCCACCAAGAGTATACAGGTCTCAAAGTTTACATGGATTGTGGTTATCTGAAATCGTGGTCCATGCCTACTACTTGTTATATTAATCATTTTTGTCATATTCATTGAATGTACTCAGATGCAAATTTAGAATTTGTGAATTTGAGCTATACAAAATAAACTGAATTCAATTGAATTACTTCTAACCAAACACTACAAATGTAGTTTCACCAAACTATTTAGTTACTTAGTTTCAATCAACTGCTGGGGAAGAACTAGAAACTCTAAGCGTGCCATGGCACAGGTACGGACACCCTTTAACTAAAGTGAACCATCTTCATGCTAGACAAGATGCTTGTTGAAAAAACAGCTGCCCTAAATAAGTAAAAAGACTATTCAAGGACATTGTTTTGCACCTGACCCTGCAGCTGGGAAAAGGAGGGTTGGGTTAAGTAACTAATCAGAAATGCCCTACTGCTGTATTATTAAGACGATCTTATGTACTCTGCTATATGTTTAATAAAATAAATGTATAATATTGCATTTTTTCTAATATTCAATTTGATGATTTTCCATCCATCCATTATCCAAACTGCTTATTCTGTTTAGGGTTGCGGGGCGCTGGAGCCGATCCCAGCTGTCAATGGGTGAAGGCAGGGTACACCCTGGACAAGTCGCCAGTCCATCTTTGGGCAGACATAGAGACAGACAACCATCCATGCTTTAGAGTCCAATTAACCTAAGCTGCATGTCTTTGGACTGTGGGAGGAAGTCAGAGCATGAATGACCTAATATGCATTTCCCCAGAAAACTCCTCTTACCTCGCTGTTGTGTCCTCTGAGGTTGAAGTTTACTCTCTGCGGGGTCGGCCGATCTCTTCTGCAGTGGCTGGACGTGAACGTGACACCAACAACTCCTCGACCGTTCCCAGTAGCAAGCCAGCCCTCCTCGTAGTAGCGTTTCCTACACACCGGCTTCTCTTTCTCGCTCTTGGGAACACGGCCCTTCCAGGACAAGCACAGGATGTTGGAGTCACTGCAGAGGACCGGGCCATGCTCCACGGCGGCGAACATCCCTGCAGCTCTCCTCACCCCAGTAAGTAAAAAAAATTTAAAAAAATACCTAGAGGATGGGGGCGGGAGGGGGGCGCAGGTTCTTCAGAGGGGTCGGTACCGTTATGAGTGACTCTCCGCCGCTGAAGTCACTAGTTCAGTGCCGGAAGCGAGACAGCGACAACGGTGCATAGTACTTGTGCTTTTCCTCGGCTATCTCGGTGATTTGCAATAATTATTATAGGTGATCACTTCCCAAAAAGTACAAATGAGGTCCCAAAACTGTGGACTATAGCGAAGCTGTGTTAAATGTGCTGCATACACAATAAAAGGCACTCATTCAAGTCATTGTTATGCGTTTGATCCGTGAGCTGCCTTCTTGATGTTTAAATGACAAGGCAACAGATGAGAATACTGGATAAATACACTATGGTAGATTGCAGAATCCAGTCATATGATCAAAAACAAACCTCTGCCAAAAAAAAGGTTCCAGTTGATGTTAGTAATGTTTCGGTCCAGTTCAGTGTGTCATGTCAGTGCTCCGTGTCCTCCTCATGCGACCCTGGCCATGTGTGAGAGGAGGAGTTGGGACTCCATCAGCTGTCGGCCCGGAGGAGAGCCGCTTCTCCCGGTAACGTCATCACGTCAGCCAATCCGTCTTTACAACCCGCCTCGGGGATCCCATGGAGGACTGCTGGGCACGAAGAGATGATGTCATTATTAAATAGATATGTTGCTCAGAAAATAACAGTGTGTTATTTATTTTTTTTAAATTATGGTCTTAATTATTTTATTAAGTGCAGAAAGCGGACGGTTTCAAGGTATGAACAGTGTAAAAACGGTGGAAGCTCTACCTGCCACCCACAGCTGTCTGTTAATATAAATATTAATGAGCCAAACCTAAAATTAACTATCACTTTTCGTTACTCATGTCGTAAAGAGCAATCACTTTAGTTCGAGGACTATCCTGCTCAGCGGAAGGATATTTAACTACTGAATTATTCAGGCGAGCCGTGTATCATTTTAGCTCCAATTTTATTAGGCGAGCACTGACGTACGGAGGCGACAGTAAAAGAAAAAAGAAAAGAAAAAAAATCAGTGGGATGAAAGTGGGGTGAGAAAACCAAATAAAACAGTGACAAAGAAATATAAAATACATCTCATTAGTTACGACAGACAAGGTGAGAGCTAACGGTCTTTAAGATCCGCACTGACTGTCATCAGACAATAAAACGAGACCGGGTAGATTTGACGTTAGCCAAGTTATATATTAAAAAAAACAACTATCTAGCGTTACATCAATTTCACTAAAACTAAATTATATACAGGTGGCGGTACAACAGATGCCCCAGCAAGAGTCTAACATATGCCAGCCTTTAACGAGAAGACCCTGTGGTAATAACGTCATTAACTAACCTACTAGCTCTTCATATACTACTGAAGCCAGGTGAAGATGATGAACAGACAGCCATCACCATAAGATGCCCTGTTAGCAACGGATAGCTGGACTTCGGATGCTGTGTGGGCTCCAAAGATCACAACATGTCAGCAGCGGGATTCACCTCCCCACTTTAAACGGCGCTAGCTGTCGCCTTTGTGCGGTGAAGCTAACGTAGCTAACTGAGGCGGTCAGGGGACGCGGTCGCCGTCATTTGTCCGTGTTGCACCTCACCTCTCAGCGAGCAGCCAGTGATCACTACCCCGGGCTAACCGACCAGCTAGCTGAGCGTGAACACCCGTCGGCGGAGACTCGAGTCCATCCGCCGCTGGTCGCTAACGGACTTACAGCTAGTAACGCGTTAGCTGGCCGTTTATTCTAACGGTTATTAATATATTAGCGCGTAGGCCTTCGTAACACAAACAGTCAGTGGCCTTGTTGACAAAGTAGGCAGTTAATTACAGCGTTGTTGCCGACGAAGCCTGAAAGACACTAATGGCCAGTGGAGCGCTTACCTCTGCTGCTTCTTCCTCTGCCTGCAGCCTGCTACTGTGTACACTGGCAGGGCCCGACAGCTGGGTCACGTGACAGGCACGTGATCCAGACCAATTAAATTATCACAGTTCACATCAATAACACAGTTTTTTCCTCAATATATATATATATATATATATATATATATATATATATATATATATATATATATATATATATATATATATACACACGCACACACACACACGTATATATATATATATATATATATATATATATATATATATATATATATATATATATATATATATATATATACACACACACACACACACACACACACACATATATATATATATATATATATATATATATATATATATATATATATATATATATATAATATGTGGTTTTAACTTTAATTTAAATCTTTTTACATAGAATTATTATTACTGATGCTTTGATGTGTACAGCAATTTGATTATTTTAAGGTTAATTTAAGGCTTAAGGTATTATTTTTACCTTATTTTTAGACCGCTAGACCTTCCTCAGTGGAAGAAAAATAGTAGCTGTTTGACTCAAACGGAATTGGAATTGGAAAGGAAGATTTTAAAGACTGTAATAAAGATATCACATTGCGCTTCAACCTAATCTCTTTAATGTATGGGGAAATGTCCCAATCCAACTCAATTGGTGGACTAAATAAATTGCGCATTATTTTATTTTACCAATCTTTTTAACATATAGGGTTGTCCTCATCTGTACCAGTTAATGCTCCAGGTTCGGCACTGAAATGGTTCTCCAGAGATGGGCTTTACATATTCAGATAATAATTCACATGTGTAAGAAAGTATTAAATGTAATGAGAAATCTTTTAGGAAGTGAGCTGAGAGAATGCATTGAAAACCATATACACATAGAGTATGTAGCCTGTTTGAGTCTGGAGCAAATACAATATTCAACACCCTGATATTTGAGAAGATGTACAGGTGCTGTTGGAACAATACCAAATACCAATACGGAATAGACATGGGAGAAATGGCACTTACCTCTGCTGCTAAAAGTAAAAAACTAAAATAACTGAACTATACTGTATTAGTAGAATGAGTACATATTTAGAATCGAAATTCCCACTCCAGTCCACTTGGTTGCGCTAATGCGTCATAATGTTATTTACTGACCGCCATAAGCACAAAAAGAAGAAGAAGCATACCCTCTTTCTTTTCTGTCCCACCTTCCTAAAAAACATGGCTGCCCCCATGGCTCTCAGACGCGAACTGTTTTCTCTTACAAGGATACTTGGAGGAATCTCACATTCGGTACAGTGACAGACATTATTTATTTTGTACCACATCCGCTAAAAGTTAACTTATGTGACCGTTTAAGAATGAGTCCATTTGGCCTCTCACAGCGGTTGTCGTGTGGTGGTTAAACGTAAACGTCTTCTCTAACGTTACTAATGTGCGTTTACTTCCAGGGACCGAGGGTTGTGGGTGTCTGTTCAGGTCATAGGCGATGCAATACAATCAGGTATGTTGCAGTTTTTCTTCTCCGCCGATTTGAAATCTCCGTCTACCGGTCACTCCCCTGCGCTTTTTCAAAAGGAAAACGTGTAATTACATTATTATTCAGAATGGTATTTAATGAATTACAAACTTATTCCTGTTTGACATTCAAAAGTGCAGAAAACTGCATCGTTTGTGTCCGTCTAATGTTTTGATTCCCAGGATGTATGTGGCTCTAAATGATCTCGTAACAAGTTAAATGATCCTAAAATCTGCTCCGATACACAAGGAAAACAAAGTGAGTTGTGAGCGGTCAAGTGAGCCCTCATCCATCGAGTGAGCCGCAGGCATGAAAAAAAAAGAGTGTCTATTCCTGCTGTTACGGTATGGTGGTCTATGGTGGCTACGATAGCACAAAAAAGCATTCAAACGTGATTTCCCCAATATTCAAGCGGCTATAAAAAGAAACGATCCTTTTACTGTACAGTTTTTGAGAAAAGTGACATCAAAGTCAGCTTACATGTAATATTAATATGCATAACTTCACAATTTCCAATATTCAAACGGCTATAAAAACAGATCCTTACATTTGTAAAGTGAAATTACAACGCAGTCTTGTTCAAACTGACCCCTGCTATGTCCATGTGAATGGCCTTGGGATTTTACTGTACATTTTTGGAGTAAATTGACTTCAAAGTCAGCTTCAATGACATAATGATATTCATGTCATAATTTCCAATATTCAAACGGCTATAAAAACAGATCCATCTCAAGGCCATACACATGGACGTAGCAGGGATCAGTCTGAACAAGACTGCGTTGTACTTTTAATTTACAAATCAAGGATATGCCGTTTGAATATGACTATCATCATTTCATTTGAGCTTTTGAGCTCGGCTTCTCTGGCTTCTCTGTGCTGCATACCGCCCTGTACCGTAACACTTTGAATAGAGGTGCATTCAGAATTGCAATTGAGGCTCACTCAAACTTGTTAACAATTGACTATTTGGTTCCTGCAGGTCCCATCTCCCATTGGCATCCATCACTTCCTTCCACACAGCAACAGTGTTTTCATCAGCACCTTCATCAGTGAGTTTTCAGTACAATTAATTAATTGCAGACTGTTTGCGGACACCTTTACATCATAAAAAAGTGAGAACTTCCACTCATGTGCAATGCATCTCGTGTTTCCTTGCAGATCACTGTCACAACAGAGGCCGACACACTCTTTCAGAAGGTGTCACTGTTGGTCAAAGGTCATGACAGAGCCGTGTTGGACAGCTATGAGTTTTTTGTCACTATGGCGGCAAAAGAGCTTGGCATCACCATCAGCAAAGTGTGAGTACTAAAAGAGTTAAGCTGCTACACATGCATATCTATCTATCTATTGTTCTAATTATTTTGCTGATCTTTTTCTTTGGCCACAGTCTTGAACATCCCAAGGATATAGATAGGTTTACACTCTTGAAGTCGGTTCACATCTTCAAAAATCACCGGGTCCAGTATGAGATGAGGACACACTACCGGTGCATTGAGGTGATGCACCTGAACGTTGTGATTTATGTTTAATTCAATCAGTCACAATTGGGTATTTGAGCCTCACAATGGGTATGTGATGATTATTTTGTTGCAGCTGTCTTGTATAACAGGCTGCACAGCACAGGTATACCTTGAATACGTCCAGAGGAACCTCCCTGAAGGTGTTGCCATGGAGGTGACAAAGGTGAATTACTGCAGTCAGTTATACGTCGACAACAAGCCCATATGCTCAATCTAATTGTGAATTAAAATGGAATAAATTAATAAATTTCCCCCGCTTTTTTCCTGCTATCAGACTGCCATGGAGAAGGTTCCAGATCACATCCTTAAACCCATGTGGGAGGACAACCCCATTGATAATGAGCTCAGCCAGTAATGAGCAATGGATGCTTATTGGATGTGTTTTCTCTAGAAGACGTGAAAAAAACCCTATAATATTAGCTTATGCTTGTCATGGACCCGTGTACTGCTCGTCATATAGTCTTCAACATTGTCATCAGAGTTGCACACGTTTTTGTTTTTTTTCTTCAATAAATAAATTATGCATTCATTAACTAACTCCCCTTTTTGTACAGTTCTTTAATCGGAATTAGGATTTTAATAATACTTCTACATTAATAAAACAATGTTTTTGTTTAACTGTGTGCAGAGATATTGGATTAGTTAATTAGTTATTCTGTTGGACACAAGACACGAACACAAGACATTTCTTTTGTATTTTTTTTTATTAGTATTTAAAAATCTTTGAGACAAACGGTGCAAACCACATGGAATACTTGACTGTGACTTCCTGGTAAAAGTCCTCATATTTAGGCAGACACTTTTCTAGGCCCTCTCTTTCTGCATTAAAATGAGCAATCATACGGAGAGGACACTCAGACATAAATCAAATCTTGCAATATGTCATCACCACTAAGTAAACTAGCGAGGAGCTTTTTCTTTTCAGCAGCTATTCAACACAAATACCATTATAAGAGTCATATTTGGAGAGATCTGGCGGTATGGCTGCACGGATTCTGGCTGTCTTACGTTATTATCAGTTACTTGATGCTCCTTGCATGGTTATAAAGGTTTTGTTAACACTTAACCAAGTCAGTAATTACCCTTCCACATTTCTAAACCTGACTTAAGTACATTTGCATCTGGTTTTGTTTAGATACTACCGGTTTTGAAACACATTTTGAAATTCAGATTCATACTTGACTAAGATGCAACTAGACTTATTAAAATAAGTCTATGCAACCATTTTTATTATTCAGTATTTTTACATATTGGCGCATTAATAAATTGCCATTATGAATCAAAAAAAATTACTGACTTCTGTCATCGTTTCAAATTCCACCCTGAAAGAGATAATCTCCAGGCATCAGAGAGGGAGGAGAGGAGACTCACCTGTTCCAGGGAAGTGCCGGACCTCAAGTGTCACACTGCTGATGAAGGAGGGGAGAGATGTGAGGAAGGGCCAGGCTTCCTGGGGCCCGGGAGGTTACCTGTACTGTGTGCCCCCCTTCAGGAGACAATAACAGTCAGTCTGTTATAATCAACCAAAGGGAGAAACGAGAAGGGACGGAAGAGACGGTAGAGGCAGCAAAATATATTCAAAATGCTGAAGAGATGGAAAAAGACAAGACAGAAGAGAAGGAGGGGGCAACGCATGTCAATAACTAATTTATTAATCACACCAGCTGTGTGATAAAAAATAAACCTGAGGTATTCTGAGTGGTTTAGAGAACAACATTTTCTGTCATCCAGAAATTATGAAAAATCCTTGATAACATTAAGTACTATAAATAAATGCATCTTCATATTGCTGGTTTTGTTCCAACTTTTTAAAAAGTAATAAAGCCTAAATTAGCACATTATGGAATAAGAGCAAAATGCATTTGCAAAGTTTGCAAAACATGAGGAACTCAACATATTTATTGCTGTCCACTTTATTCAATGTCCTGTGACATCATTCATTTGATAACGTGTTACTACATCTTTGCTATAAAGATATATGCACATACATACGCAGCATGGCACATTATATTTTTATAAAACCTTCCAGGAATATCAGAGAAATGAGATATTATACGAATATTAAACTACTGGAAATATGTTATTATAGCAACAAAATAAGTCCTGAGTCATATCAGTGTTTATACTTGAGATGATGTCCTCCTTTTAGACATGCTACCACTAATTTGAACTGAAGTTTAGTCAAAAGCATTTCAAGACTTTTGAAGTCGAGCGGCTCCAAGTCCTCCAGTAAAATGAATACGTTAACATGAATGGTAAAACACTATAGTGAGCAAAGTTCATTTTATAGTGTCTCAAAGTGAAAAGTCTTTTCTTATTTGCAGTAAGTTCCAGCTGCCAAGAAGCTGTATATTACATTCATTAAGGGCTCTTGTTTACTTTCAAATATGAAACACTGTTACTGTACCTCTGTGCACAGTTCTGGTTTTGACATCTCATTCTCTCCCATATGTTATAAATATGTTGTTAAAAAAAACTCAGACTTGTTTGCGAATAAACAAATAAAGAAAAGTAGAGTTTATTTTTACTTTTATTATTTTTCTTCCCACTACTAGGTTATATGTCTTGACGGTTTTCATCAAACACATTCACAGGTTCACAAGAGTTATGTTAATTACAGTGAACAGAGTATTCATGACACTTAAAAAACTAGACACAGTAAAGAGTAACTTCTTGTCCTCAACTTAAGCAAATACAAATGGAATTTACTTTATAAAATCTACGAGAAAGCTATTTAAATATACTATTCATTTTTATGCCTATTCCATTTTTCCATTTCAAGATAAATTGCTGAAGACAAACACGAATGTTCCAACCAGCAATACTGATAACATAAAATAACTGCACATTAACGTTGAAAATAGGAAATTAAATACTTATAAATACTTAACAATCGGAATACTCTTCTTGAAAAATTTGTCAGTGTTAAACAATAACTACTGCACGGCTTAGCGAGGTTATACTACATATACGTATATAATACTATTTCTATGTAACAAAAGGGAAGGTGGGAGAGTGACGCTGGTTAACAGCTGTGCTCGAACGCTGTTATGCAAGATTTCCTTAATTTAATTCACACATCTTTCCCCACCTTAAAATATACAGTGTCACCCATATTCTTTATCACGATTTAGGAAAACGTCTCAAGGCTCACAGGGTGACTATAACAAGAACCACAGAACATTTAATGAACTTTGACAATAATGTTCCTCCCTTTGAGAACAGCGGCTTCAAACCTGTTTTTAAACAGTTTTCTCTCAACACTGTACCAACAGTATATATTTCACAAAGGTAACAGAATGCCTTTACATTGTTAAAGTTGTGAGGCATTTTAAGTTGTCATTAGCCATTTTCACATTATTTCTTTGCCAGTAGACAATATCAATAAGCAGACATTTGGCCACAGAGTATGTCATGAAGCTACTCAGATACTTTGTGTAACACATATTTAAGGGGCGTTTAATTTACTGCACCACCTCGGGCCCCTTCTACATTATCAAGTGTTTGGTTATTGTTTTTAGGGCTGGCTGTGTTAAAAGCGTCGGCCACCAGGGGGGCCTGGCCACCTCTGGCCTCTGCCAGGTGGAGGGTGAGGAGGAGGAGAGACTGGTCCATTGTGGTAGCTGTGTAAAAGGATAAAATCACACATTGGATACTTGGCTTTGGCCACTAGGGGGCACACTCTGATAAGAGCAGCCAACTGAACTACTTCTGTTAGGGATGTCGTCCCATTTCAGTTACTGTGTCCCTAACAAACATACAGTGTAGTGTCTTTCCCAATGCCATTCTTCTATGCACTGTTCGAGAGTTTGGTTCAAATTTACAAACTACTTTAACATTATTAGTTAATTGTTGTAGTAAGAAACATTAGTTGGACAAACGGATATATAATTGATTTTATTTGATAGACAAACGACAAAGAAAATGTGATACTTATAGCACAGTTTAAGGTGAAATAAAGTAAGCTAAAGTGAAGCACAAGAGAAAAAGGGACAGAAATGACTGTGTGTTCAGAACCTTCAGTCTTTTGGCTGCATATTTGCTTTACAAAGTAAAAAGGAATGTAACTGTAGTCAGCATGTCTCAAACACTCATCAGGGGTGTTTTAAATCTATTTAGCGCTGCTAAAAAGCATACATGAAAAGAGCCAAGAATTGTAACTTGCAAAGCTTGAGCGTGATAGTAATATTCAAACCCTTACCCTCTTGGGCTGCGGGGGTGGAAGTGGCGTGGAGGTCCAGGGGGCAGCATTCCGTGACCTCGAGGGTGTGGTGGACGCCCTCTGAAACCAGGATGACCTGGAGGAGGAGGTGGATGAGGTCCATGCCTAGAGACAGAGAGAAACAAGCTTGTGTTGATGCAAATGCAGGATCAGTTGAGTGACAACACAGATCTACTCATTCAGGGCTGGTGATTGAAAAAGTCAACAGTGAAGAGATTAATTGCTGCAAAGTATGGCTCAAATGTCGAGTTACTCAGTTTACAGTACGAGAATCCGGAGGATCGTTCTGAAATCTTAGATAAACAACCTTTTATCAAGTTAATTTGGCTGCTATGGCTGTCTGTGCATATGATTGTGTGTGAAGTGGTCACCTATGCATGGGTGGGAAGGGGCCTCTGAGATGCATGGGTGGTAGTGGGGGAGGAGGAGGGCCCATGCCCATTATTCCACCCCTACCTCGATGACCTCTGGGGTCTGGATAGGGTCGCATCCTCCTCATTCCTCTGCGAGGGAAGGGCAGGAAGTTCAATTTACCCGTTAAAATGTGAAGCATGTCATTCTTAAAGACAGCACGTATCAAAGAGTATTTGTTTATATTTTGGTGGAAACATAATTTATGATCTCAAACCATTTTTTTAAAAACTCAAATACATTTCCCTCAAATTATTTAAAACCACACTATTTGTTTGCATTCTAAACAAATAATTACAGCAAAATTTGAAAATGTATACTTCATATCATGTACAATTCACGTCTTTACCTCATGGGTGCGAATCCATTCAGGGCTCCCTCTTTTGCTCGACCCCTCCCATATCCAGGTGGCTCAAAGCCTTTCAGCATGCCGCCTCGACCTATCCGACCCCCTCGACCACGGCTTTTAAAGCCATGACCCCTAAAAAATGTAAAAAATAAAAAAAAAGAGGAAAACGGCTGTTCAGTCAACTACAGGCAAAAGACAAACAAACATATGAATCCGTAAATACAGTATCAGGCTGTTAAGAATCATAAGACTGACCTAAATTTGTTGTCCATTAAGGGTTTCTGAGATTCTTCCTTGGAATTTTTGGAAGTTTCTGTCACCTTTTCTTCTGTGTCTCCATCCATCTGAAATATTTCAGGTCAATAATGATATTTCAATGAATTATTCTAATTTGTATGAAATAAAAAATATTCTCATATTTCCCACACTGACCATGAAATACATACACTACCCTGAAATGATAAAGATTTTGACATGCAGAAACTTTTTTTTACATTTACCAACTACACAAAGGAAAACATTGGGCATTTCACCATTTGAAAAGAGATTTCATACAGAAATAGTAGCTTCCCTGCAGCTATAAGGTCAAGCAGGCAAAAATGAGAGCCTTCATCCAAAAGATTTATCCAATATGAAGAAAAAAAAATCCTTCATCAGTAAATCCTTCGACAAAGACTTGAATCTTTGCAACTTAATTTGATATTCTGAACACTGGCATTAACCTGATTGCACTGTGATACACAGCCACCTTTAACACATTTTGCATTTCTGCCGCTACTCTTGTTGTATGAGATAGTTTTGTATAATATCACTCACTAACAAACATATTTAGGTAGGCTTGTGTCTACAATGTGACTTAAAAGCTGCAAAAATGTCCCTCAGCTGATTTTGGAAACATGAAACCTCAGTGTTGCATGCCGTGCATTGCACCATCACACATTAGACCGTGCATTTCTCACAGAGAAGCAGGTGACAAGGTTGTAAGTTAAGAATGGACCAGACAACTGTAAGTCAGAGCTGATAACGGGAAAATTATTAATAGTCCTTAAGCCCGGATCACTACTGTGAAATGCAGCATCTGTGACGCTGCTATACAGTGGAATGTGGAGAGCAGACTTTTGTGATTTAGGGGGAAGGACATTAAGCATGTAACTGCCACTTATTTTGGGAATTTGTATATTTTGAGTGATTTTTAAAAGCTTAACTGTATGTACATTCAAGACCAGTTTACAAAGGAGCACCTAGCTTAAATAAAGTCTGAAAACAGAGCAGTGCAATTAATCATCCCTTCATGAAGGTTAACTACACTTCAGGATATTGTGTATGCTGTTTGTGGTGTTGTCGAATTGTATCTCGCTGGACTGAATAGTTTATAATGTTTTATGCATCCCATTTATATCTTTATATGCATATATCGTAACCCTTGAAGCCCTAACCCTAATCTTATTTATTGTTCGAGTTGTGTTTAAGAGGTTGTTCATTGGGATTTTATATTACTGTAGCCCTGATTTTTATGTTTAATTTGACCAAATGTAGTTTATAATGTTTTGTGCATCCCATGTATATATTTATATGCATATATCTTAAACAGTACCTGTATATCTATGTATATCATCAATCATAGACAAGAAGCTGTAGTGACAGTAACCGTGCCATGGTGGACGGTCACGCACACATAACGCTACATTATTACAGTGTGTGTTTAAAGTAAATAAGCTTGCAGAGCCAAAGGCACGTCGAGCGTCATGGAAACATGTTATCCTGATCCCGAGAGGCGGGTGCAGCCATGCGAGCTCTGAAACATTGGGCTTGGACCATCAGAGAAACACTTGAAGTCTCTGCTGGAGCTAATGTTGAGCACGACTGGCAAAGGGCTAGAAGGGCCCTATCTATTTCCTGACGTAAATATCGCAACGCTGATTTGACATTTTGATATCGTGTTAAATTGTTGATTCGTTGTCAATAGTATTCATTTGACGTTTGAACAGACACTTTCCTAATTGAAAATACGACATAAATAACCGTAAAGTCAGGCATTAATTAGTCGTGTATAAAAGGGGCGTTCCTGTGGTTTACAAACGCGTCGGTGCTCCGGTGAAGGGACTTACTTCGGTTGATGATGGAAGCGAAGTAGATTTTAAAAGTATTACAATTCTCCTGCTAGCAAATACAAATAAAAAATATATAATATAAAAATGTAAATTGTACAAAAATTCCAAACCCCTTTCTGCAGCTCTTTTGCGGTTTGAGATGGCGGCTTCGTCAGACAAGACAACATCCCGAGTCTGAGATTTCTTTGCGAGAAAAACATTACGGGGGGTAACGCCCACCGGGAGGAATGCTGGTGTCTGATTGGCTACTTGCTGTTCTCAATCAGCCTGGGTTTGCTGTTTTGACAATCTGATTGGAGGAATCGGTTGACGTCCGTTCTAATCAATTGTACCACTAAAGAAGGTTAATTAATTAACTCGGCAAGAAGTTAAACACAAATCACAAAAAAATGTGGATGTTTAAGTTTGAACTATTTATGTAACCTCAACTGTGTGTCACATCCACAGTAAACTTGTTATAACATATATTTTACAGTAACACGATAGCAGAAGACTAATCATTTATTAGCTTTTCATACACAACACAACATTGATACATCATGCAGCTAACATTACTTTATTCTGAAACACACAGAAACAAAATACAATAGGTGTCTCTAAGTTCTCTGTTAACACAAGCATATGGGCTGTAAAAAGACATCAGTCAAATTATTTTTCAAATCCCTTAAGATACTATCAGAAAAACATATACACATCAACAAACAGCACACTAGTTTTCAAAACACTGAATTCATAACTCCAACAAAGGCCGCCTCATATGGGACATAACATAATTGCCAAGTGCCCGCTAAACAATATTTACATCAAGAAAACGGCAAACAAAGGACATATTTAATAAAATCAAATGATTAAGTTATCTCAAAATGTTGTATTTCTCATCAAATATAACCCCCCCCCCTCTCTCTCTCTCTCTCTCTCTCTCTCTCTCTCTCTCTCTCTCTCTCTCTCTCTCTCTCTCTCTCTTAAATTTCCAGATGAGAGTAAACCTGATGCGTAAAAAGTCCAATGTGTGTCCATTACGCGCGGCCCAGGATGTCTGAAAGCTTTTTGATGTATTCAATTGTGTATTTGAGGGTTTGTATCTTGGTCAGGGGTTGGCCTCTCTTGCTGTAGTCTGGCGGCAGGTAGTCACGGAGATGGTGCAAAGCCTCTGCGAGACTTCTCATCCGCATCTTCTCTCTCTCGCTGGCCTTCATGCGTCTTTTGGTGGACATCTTGGGCTTGCCCAGCCTCTGCGCCGTTGGGGTAGCCCTCCGTCCCGTGAAGCCGAAAGGGAAGTCCTTCATCTCCTGGTTCCCGTTGGAGTAGCTCATCTCCGGCGAAGAGCACATGGAGTCTATCGAGGACTCCGGTGAGGTGGACTGAAGCGAGTCCTGATCGTCTCCAAAAGTCTCCCACTCAGACAGCATTTTGGCGGCGACAACGTCCAGGTCCATGTTAGAAATATCCCGAGACTCCCAGACGATCGCGTGGTGGCGCGGGTGACATTCGGGGTGAATGACAGGCAAATTCTGTGAAGGTGATTTTGGCCAACGCGTTTTTATATAGAAGCAGATCTCCGGAGGTTTATGGGTTCACAGCTCAGGCGAAAAAAAGTTCAAAGAAAACCACAAGTGCCAAAATGCGACCTTCTAGAAGGACGTCGTTCGTTATCACTGTGGTGTGAATAAGGCTAAATAGACGAATAATGTGATAGAAAGAAAAATAATTAGATTCCTTTCGTGGGAAATAACTCTTTAAAGTCTGCATGACGACAATTACCAGTTTGATGTGATCTGTCTAATGAAGGCAGGAGGGCATGCTGTTTCACCTGAGAGCTTCACACCTCTCTGGTAAGTCAGGCCTGCTTGTGTCTCTAGTCTGGGAGATAAACCAAAAAATAAATAAAGAAATCAATAAGTTTCAACTAATCGTGAGTATAGTTGTTTAACATATACCAGAGCACAAAATGTACAGAATAAGCACCAATTATTGTCACAGTGTGATTCAAGACCAAATTATTTAATATTTGTCTGTTCTCTACTGAATCCTGACATTATTTTACCTTTAAATGTACACCTGGAGTGATGTTACTTATTTCCAATGCAGTTTTTTCTTGTTTCTTCACACACAAAAATGACATAACTCAATAAACTTTAGGAGACAAAGTCATCCTGACAAATTGTTCTATTTTCCTGCACTTATTGTTGTTATTCGGGTAGAGGATGCAGCTGTCCCCAAGCTGCTGCCAGACCTTTCATGTCTGAAAAGGTGTGCAAGGCCTCACTCATGATCAAGGGGAGCAACACTGGAAGGTTGTAAAACTGACGGCTCAGCGTCCTCTGTGTCCCTCTATGTGGAGTGCGTTATAGCTTGTCAAACAGGAAAAAAGCACATGTGGTGTCGTTACATGGTACAACATGAAAACCTTTTACCCCATTTTACATAAACGGTTCCCTTTAGGATCAGATGAATGGCAAACTTTGGTGAGAGAATAATATTTATTGTAACAATTTCATTATTTGGTCATTGGCAAAACAATCAGTCGAGCTTCTCAATACAAGCAGAGCATTGTATACAATCTAAAGGCACAGCTTCAATGAAATAATGTGAAAAGGTTTGAGCCAAGGTCCCATTTTGTGCATTTTATGGAGCTTTCAAACCACATATCCCTAATAATCATAAAGTAACACTTACAATTGTTTAACAGAAACAGATCCATTTAATTAAAGTGACAGGTTGTGTTTTTCTTGATTATTTTCTTGATAATTCTTCACAATTTAATTTGATTTCAACAATTGTTTTTTCTCGTCTGATTAGAAGTCAAAAACCCAAAGATATACCAGTTATTATACAGTTAAGACAAAGAAAAGCAGCATATTGTCATATTTGAGAAGCTGAAACCATAAAAAAACTAACGATTATCGGATTATCGAAAGAGTTGCCAATTAATTTTCCGTAAACTGACAACTGGACTAACTGTTGCAGTCTGTAAAAAGTAGACATTGAGATAAGACTTTTTTTAGTCAACCTCCATTTCAAAGGTTAAGAATAAACATTCAGATTAAACACATCACAGTGTACATGTTCTCGTCCATCATCCTGTTATCGTCACTGCTCACTTCAGGAACTTCAGCCTCAGTCTCTCTGCCAGTGGCAATGGACTCTCACTAAAAATAGCAGAGTCATCGCTGTCTAACACAGTGACAGGTGATGATGGAGTCTGAAGGAACACGCCACCATCCACGTCAGCTGGTGAGACATCCTGGCATCTGCTTTTAGCTGATAACGGTATACGGTTTACGTCGATATCTGCACTGCAGCTCTGAGGTTTAAGTCGTGGTAACTGAACAGCGTGAGATCTGTTTGCAGTTGGTTTGACTTTTTTAGGTTTCAAGGGGAAGTCTGAGAGGAAGCCGTCCTTGATCTTGTTCATGGGCTTGATTTGAGTTTTTCTTTGAGGTCCAGACTGCTGGTTTTCTGCGTCACTTTCCTCGCTTGATGAACACATGCTCATGCACACGCTCTTCTTGGCAGCCTGTGGCACCTTCCGGTCCTCATGTTGCCCTGGGTCAGAGTGGCTCCTTAGTGGTGCGACGACAAATGATGAAATGGCTTTTTGGACAAATTTATATTTCACAGGAGGCTTTTGGGAGCCGGTACATTTGTCCTTTGTCTTAACCT
Organism: Clinocottus analis; assembly: GCF_023055335.1. Classification (NCBI taxonomy): domain Eukaryota; kingdom Metazoa; phylum Chordata; class Actinopteri; order Perciformes; family Cottidae; genus Clinocottus; species Clinocottus analis. Next base: position 7,160,900 of record NW_027175876.1, read on the forward strand.
GAGCTACAGGCACCAACTGATGTTTTGAGCTGTACATTTTTGTTTCTCCTTTACTTGTTGCGCAATGCCTTCTGTCAGTAAGTGGCTCTTTTTTGTCAACAGCAGATTCCCTTCCTGATAACTCACTACTACCTTTACTAGGGATCTGGTCATTTGGTTTTGAGGTTTGAGAAGAAATGCGTTTGAAAGAGGCCAACTTGTAGTTCAGTTGTTTTGAGACCACGTCATTGCGTGCCTCCATCTGGTTCATTACCTTCGCCGTGTTCCTCATGAGCAGCCTGTCCCTCAGAGGACAGTCTATGTAGCACAACTCCGGAGCAGATCTGGAGTCGGCTTCTTTGATATCACCCGAGGTTTTCTGCTTTGTGTCTTCAGCCTCTGTTTCCCTGACATTACCGTCTGGGGTTTTGCTCAGTTTGTGTTCAGTGTTGTGATTTGTAGGTGATTGTTGAGTTGGAGAGGATGTGAAGGACAAAGCATCCCAGTCAATATCACTCAGGTGGAGCGCGCCGACAACAGCGGAGACAGACAGTAAATCAGCAGCCTCTGATTCGGTCCGAGGCAGAGGAGTGCCGGGGCAATCGCTGAGACTGCTGTCGTCTTCTTTTGACTTCAAGTTCTTTTTATAGTTGACCGGAGTGTCCAAAACCACCACTTCTGGTTCATCTGTGTTTGAAATCGCATGGATCAGCGTTTGTGTGTTTGTGTTGGAGGAACTCTGAAGGGTCATCTGGGCCAAGAGGTCCGAAATATCATTGGAGACCTCAGATGGCTTCTCCTTTTTACTTTTTGGCTTTTTCTCTGTAAAAAAAGATTAAGACTGGATGTCAGTGAACAATTAAAAGATTTAAAATGCATTTTGAATCAGTGAAAGGCGACTGAGGACATATTCACTCTGATATCTCTTTAGTGTAAAAGGATTTTTTCTACGCATTAGGAAGTGAAGCTCTCCCCCAGTCGTGACCGGGGGAGCGGGATACAACCTGCATAAAGTGACAGCGAGGCCTGTGAGGCAGACACCTCTCGGCTGCATCAAAGCCTTTGGTGTGAACCAGCCGAGCTGCCAAACTACATTTTCAGGTGTCATAGCTGCTGCAATAGACGGCCTTGAAAAACAAATTAAAGTACCAGGTGCCTTTGATCAGGAGCTCGTCAAGTCTGTGTGTGTGTGGGGCTCCCGTTGACGTGGATCATTTAAAAATTATATAAATATTAAAAGCACACGGCACTGAATGTTGTATGTTTAAGTGCTAATATGCATTTTGCATGCAAGTGAAAACGAGTGATTAAGAAGTGATTATCTTACTCTTGGTCTTGTTCTCATCGGCCAGAGCTTTGTCTCTCAGGTAGCTTTCCACCACCTCTGGGTAGGCCACACGGAAGAGAGACTCTTCCTCCACCGTCCTCACTTCATGTCGATCCTCTGCAGGCCGATCGTCAGGAAACACGTAATGTTCTGGAGAAAATAAGAAAATAATGATTTTGAGTATTGTTATTTTAAAATGTACACTCATTAATGTAAAATACACATTTAAGTCAATTATGTAATAATTTCAGTATTAATTTTAAATCCTACAATACATGAAATGAGGAACATCAAACTAAACAAGCTGATTGAGAGTTTCTCAGGCCGGTCATGTCAAGCGGGCTTGTTAGTGAAGGGGACTTTGATATGACAGGTTTCCCAGCCTGCAGGAAGCCAGTTTAGCACCTTGTGGCTGTTGTAACTGATCTGTCACCTCTGAACCCAACCTCACAGCAAGTCACTAACAGACAACCCGGTGTCACTCATCCGAGGGGAGGTTTACTAAAATATCACAATCTTCTAATATGAGAAAAAGAAGACAGCAATAAATGTTCATGGGATTTATACCGACCTGGTGCGCTCCAGATGACCTCAAAGCAAGCGACGGCATTCCTCACCCTTGGTTTCAATATTCTTTCGAAGGAAAATGCATTGTTCTGTGTTATGATTGCACTGAAATAACGTTTTTACTACAACAATGCCACTCAAGCAACACTGTTGTTGTTGTTGTTGTTGTTAAAACTACCTGAGGGGCTTGATTTGGGAGGACATTTCTCTTCCATATTTTCTGTTCATCAACTCTGCATAGGTCATCAGGACTAAAACCTTTTCACTGGTGTAATGCTTTGGCCACTCCATCTTGTCATTGGCAAATTTCTGAAAAACACAAATTTTAACATGCAACTAACTTAAAAATACAAATAATTTACTGAACAAGTCATATAAATGAATAAATCCATTACCTGCATCAAGAGAATGTTTGGTTGTCTCCTCTTAAAATGTGACACAGGCTTATCCTTTGAAATTAGAAACTCATGAATGATCTGCAAAATGCAATTAAAGTGTTAAAAACCATGTTGTGAAGATTATTATAGGACTGAAGAATAACAAACTATTGCAGATAAAAACCACTGTACCTCTGTGAAAGGGAACTGTTGACTTGCCAGGGTTTTCCTAAAAGATAAATGATACACTAAATCAACAGATTACACAGAACATGGAAACCATAATTAAAAATTATTACAACAACAAACTCAAAGCCTGTTGACCGAGAGTACAAAACCCAAAGATATCAAGTTTACCATCACTGAATAAAACTAGAAAATATTCACATCAGAGTTGCTGCAAATAACTCACATTTTTGGACAATTTAGCTAAAATATGCCTTCACGGAAAAATTGCAAAACTGATGCTGATTACCTTTTTGATATTTATTGAATTAAAGTAATTTAAAGCATTATAATCTATTTCACCCCCGTCAGACCGAGAATGATCCTTGATAGTTTGACTATAATACTAGTCTTGATCGTCTATTTAGTATCTTGCCTTTTTTTGTTTGCTATTTTTGTAAAGCCACATACTTTCTGATATTTGCCTCAAAAGACAAGTCCTGCCGAGCCTGTTCGTAGTGGTGCCAGTCACAAGGACACTGGTAGTCGAAGTCCTGAGGTTGACAGAAACGTTTACTGTCGCAGAGCACACAGCCGCCACGTTCATGTGCCTTTGCTGAGCCTGAGAAAGGGAGGGGATTAAACAGAATTAACATTTATTAAAACAAAAGAAGAACGAGTAGACAAACAAAAACAATCCAACACACAACTACGACTTGGGTATAAAGTCAGACGCATATTCAGACGAACGCATACCTCACATATGTGTATGTTTTAACATTTAAATGGCTTTAGATCAGCCATATGTGAGACTCCTGAGGGACTCCACCCCCCCACACACTCACCAGGATGTCGACATATGTTGCAGTGAGGAACCTTCTTTATTCCCTCAAACACACCTGCATTCTCCTCCTTCCACTGCATAAACCTGAGGTGATCAAAGACAGCTTACAAGTACACAAACAGAACACTACACACACTGATTATGGGAGGCAACAAAAACATACTGCGAGTGTACAATCAAGCAGCAAGAAAATAATCTACGTTTCCTACCTCTGCAGAAGTGTTTGTCCTTTCAGCATCTGGATAAGCCTCACCACTTGCTCTTTACCAACACCTAGGATGCCCTTATGGAACAAGGACATTGTACAGTTAACATAAGTTATTCATATTGGGGATTTTGAGAAATTTCTGATTAAGATGTCCTCCGTACTTTAGGAATATAATCACAGCCAAGGAGGATGGCCAGACCAACTAGATTCTCTCTGGGGAGACATACCTCTGTTTGGACCCTGGATGTCCTGTAACAGTCCACTTGTGGGTCCTGGGGAGAAAAGGGAGAAACCTTTTAAGAATCAAGGCATCAGTAGAATAGAAAGAATCGCACATGCAGATAGAGACAGTTATAATGAAAGGCAGGGCTGCAGCTCACAATAATTCTCATTATTAGTGCATGATTTATTGATGTAATTGACTAAATAAATGTTAAATGTGGATAATAAGGTACCATAATCTATTTCATTAGGTTTCTTCTTCGATTTGACAGCAGCCAAATGGATATGGAAGTGAGAAAAGTGACCATGTATTCGCTGTTATCATTGCATTTGAAGTTGTACTCATTTTAATGTATTTTACTTGATTAATGCAACAAAATACTGATGATAAAAAATGTAAATGCATTAATGATCTTGACTTGAATTTATTTCAATTTTTTTTAAAGATTTTGTTAGTACCAGGCTGAATTAAAATTGCTACACTTTAACTTCATAACCAAAAATAAGTACTTAATATACATTTAAAAAAATAGTAGTCATCTACTTAATCCCTATTGCTTATTGATGTATGAGTCTTAGGGATGCAATTAAGAACACAAGTAGACATAGAATACAGCATTTTCTTCTGGAAATCCACAGGGAATTTGTGTTGTATTTTAGCATAATTCTGAAAGTAAATGCAGGTGCCCAAGTGTCCCCAGAACAGTTAGAAATTAAAACGCCTTTTGAATGAGCACTGCAGGACATTTACTCAAACTCCAGTCCAGAGATAAGAGATTACATTAAACTTTCTCCAGACTTTAAACTTTCACAAACATACTTTACTGTTCATGTTAAAGTTCCTGTAGACAGTCTGCGCTCCATACAAGAAGGCATCTCCATCGTTAGTGATGCAGCCGTCCACCAGGCCCTGTGAGTCCAGGTAGGCACACATGGCCTCCGCCTCCCCAGCAGCCGTCACCCAGGGCAGACCCAGATAGTCCAACATGTCTGCACACTGCAGATATTAGAGAAGGACAAGAGTGCAAACAAATTAGTTTTTTTATGGGACTCTGAAATGCAGGCGAGTGAGCTGTACTCACCTCTCGAAGTACAGCGTTAAAGCGCCCTCTGTTGGTGTTCATTGTCTTAGAAACAGAAGCCTTTTTGAATCCTCCATATCTTGTTTCTGCCCTCTTGCTCATGGTTTCTGCTTTCAGTTTAGGGGCTTCTCCTTCCATCACAAAGACCAGCTTTACTCCCATGAGGGTGAGGGATGACGCCCTGAAAAATAAATTCCTGGACACAAAAGGACAGTCTTTGGATAACCGCTGACCAGCGGACGTACAAAAAGATAACGTTACTAACATAACGAGGAGTCTATTAAAGAGCACTGTGTGACGTTTACCTCAGATGGGGCTTGGTAACTCTCCCCATCATCGCTTGGACATGCTGGGCCTCGCACACCCATAAACTCAGGTCCACTGCCAGAGTCATTCCGCTCAAACTGTACAGCGGCACCGACTCACGAACCGGCTCCACAATGGACCACAAGTCGTGAACTCCCATATCCGCCCCGAACGACTCTTTAGTTGATTTAAACGAGGCCGTATGTAGAAAACGTGAACGCTAAACAACACAAACACAACAGAACAACGACAAGTGTTCAAACTGTGGCGCCATTGGGTCCCGTTCCAATTCGTTGCGTAGCTCTTTGTTACGCTGCCTTGTTGCTGTACTAATTGTATTGTCATGATGTAAAAAAATAAAGTCAATTGGGTGTTTAAATTGAAAATGTGTCATCACGAGGGTTTTTTGACATTATTGTAGCACCTATAATTTCAATTCACTTAATTATTTCGTGAGCAAGGTAGAAAGAAAGGAAACAGTCTCTTGAAGTCGGTCGAAGCCAGACTTTTTGAAACGTGGACGTCATATTAACGCGCCTATGAATGCCCGTTGCTATGGAGACAGGCTCCTGTCTTCAGGCCGTTCAGACGGAAGACGTTTTTTTTTTTCAACAATGGACTCAACATTACAACTCGAAATTGTCGGCTTAATCAAATACCATAACTTCTGTGTTGCCAGAAGTATTGCGGAGGTAAAGTGTTACTTTCTTCGTGTTATTTGGCATATTTTGACCTGAACGTTATTAACACTTTTATCCTTTGATTATGCAAAACAGGGACTAAAACAGAAGTTTCCGAAGGAATTTCTTGATCCAAAAATTCTACCACTACTGGAATTCGACTGGCACACATATCTGTCCCAAAAGAAAAGGGTAAGTCGTCAATTCGTTTAAAATCCAACCATCAAGCAAATTGTTTTTGGGCTGCAAATTGATGTAATACACTTTTAGTAACTCTTCAACTCTAAAGCAGAGACAATAGGGACCTTTGCCGTATTTTGTGTATTTCAGATTGTTAAATAAAGACATCCATACATAAAGAGCAAAACTGCTGTCCTTGCAGGGATTGAGTGTTGTAAGGAGAAAAAATATATACTTCAAGAGCAACCACATATTAGACAGAAGTATGGCCTGTGTCAGTGTTGCATTACTGGGTATTTATATTATTATTAAATTATATGACTATAAATCGTGCATTGTGTAAGATAAGATAAGATAAGATAATTCTTTATTTATTATCTCTGCAGTGGGAAAAGTTAAGCAGCAGAGGGTGAAGTGCAAATGGGACTTAATAAAAAAGAAACTAATATCAAAACAAGTATTAGAAATAAGCAAATAAGCAATAAAAAAAACAGTAATAAAAGACAGCAAATGTTGTAAGTGGAGCTCATTATATTTATCTTGTACACTGCTGGGCATTGCAATTTATTGTCTTATATACAACCCAAATATGAATACATTAAATACTCAAGTAAAGTAAACAACAATTGTTGATTAAATATGTGTGTTACTTTCCACCATTTCTGTAGATTGTGTAAGCTGCAGCTGCTCGCTGAGGGTTATGATGCTCTACAGCTAAACACACAGACACAACACAGCGCTGCTGACGTTATGGTTATTCTGAAAGGCTGAATCACAACACATCTGTTGTTCACTCCTTTGTGACTCAAGGAGCTGCGCGGTGACGTGTGGCAGTACTCCAGCAGTCTGATGTGCTTTCTGAATGGCCTTCTCCTTGGGAATGAGAAGGATCTCGCTTGCTGGGCCGAGAATCAGTGGAGTTTCTCTTTAACACAGCCAGAGGATTTCTATATGGCTCTCACTGAGGACTACTACACCAAACACCTCCAGAAATATGGGGCAAGTCAACACCATTGACACACAAAAAAATGTAGGTTAAAGAAATATAGATCAAAGGTTATTTTCTATTAGTGGTGGGTATCAGGATCATTGACATCTATACATGAGAGGAACATTTGCAAATAAAGCTTCCGTCACAGTTGCAGTCATTAGTGGCGCTTCTTGATAAATATTGTTCTCTAAAAATAATTTATTCTTCATATTTCTTTGACCTTGAAACGTTAAAATAAAACAAATACACATGTCGGTAACTTTTTTACAGCATCAGTTTGTCTTCATGGACATTGAAGTAGCAGGAGAGGACGTGGGGAAGTTATTGTTTCAGGTGAGGCACACATTCATTTAGTGTCACATTGCTTGCACATACCACCTGCATTACCTGACACCTCTGACTTTAGCAAATAACCTTCATAACCCAGTTTGACAGAAAATTAATAGGTATTGCTAAAATTGCTAATACAAGAAACTGATTAGCATTACAGAATAGGAACATGTTAACAAGGCACATTGTCATCCCTCTTCTCAGCTGTTCTCAGATGTTTGTCCAAAGACATCAAAGAACTTTGAGGCTCTGTGCACAGGAGAGCGAGGTCTGTCGCAGAGCGGCCTCACACTTTGCTATAAGGGCTCAATGTTTCATCGTGTGGTGCCTAACGGCTGGGTGCAAGGTGGAGGTATGGTCCACATTTGTCAGTAACAATATTAAAAACAGGTAGCTGATTTTAACATACCAATTAAAAACAATTAGAACAGAGTTGTATAGTCCAACGTCAGCATCAATGTAGTTTATCTGATTTACATTTGTAATGCATAATTGGAGAGATGGGAAATATATAAAATAAATTGTAATAGGACTTTCAACTCTGTTTCCATGAAGTGAAATAAGCAATGAATTTCTCTAACTTCCTGTCCACATTACTCATTACAGCCCAACCCATGTTTAGATTATGACAGCACTTCAAGTCGTCAGCAAAAATATTGTGAGATTGAGGAAGTGAATTTGTCCCACTGTGGTATAATTACATAATATATCTTTCAATTTTGCAGATATTTCTCCAGAAAGTAGAGGTGATGGAGGAGAGTCAATCTATGGACCGACATTTGAAGGTAAAAAAATATATACACTTTCCAACTTAACAGTATTGCCATGAAAACCCACTGCATGTTTGTATATTAGTAGATTTCAGCGTAAATTCACCTCAAAGTGTGTCCTTTCTCCCTTGAGATGAGAGCTTTGCCATATCCCACACCAGACGGGGCACTCTAGGAATGGCCAATAAGGGTCCACATACGAATGGCTCCCAGTTTTACATCACCCTGCAGCCAACACCATGGATGGACAGAACCTATGTTGCCTTTGGGTTTGTATCACACCTATTTAATTACCCAATGCCGCAATATCTCAGGTCTCTCATACAGTTTTGCTCAGTCCTAATGTCTTTATTTTCTATTCTAGTCATGTGGTTGAGGGTGTCGACATCCTCAGGAGATTAGAAGAAGCTCTGACTTGCAATGAAAGACCCAAATATGACTGTAAAGTTACAGATTGTGGTGTGTTGAAGTTTTAAGTTAAGTGTGTACATTTTTATTTGTATTTTTTTCTTGAAATCAAATAAACCTAAGATACATACAACTGGCATTTGCGTCTCTTTTGGATGTACCTTTAGCCTTCTGTTTATACTGTGCATAATTAAAGTATGTTTTGTGTCTTCAGGTTGTCAGCATATATTAATATGATTTTAATTTATTTGTGTTTTTGAGAGCAACATTTACTCACACAATACTTACAGGCGAACAACATACACAATATTCATAATATACAATATATATTGAGTTTAAAACTTGTAGGTTCTTTAATGCAAACACAATACTGTAGATGAGGTGGGATGAACTGAACATATTTGTCTTTAACATGTAATGTGCACAACTTTGGCTTTGCCAAAAAAGTATATTTGCCAATAAATTTAAAAGAAAGACAAAGAGGTGGAGCAAGCAGATGAAACTTCGTCGTTAAATATAATTTTAGGCTCAAAATTATTATTAATGGTAAATTAACCTGTTTCTTCTTTAAAATATCCTATTAATCAGACTGAAATGTCATTGTGTGCGGAAGTGCGTCTCAGGGAGTGGGGGGCAATCACACCGTGTGTGTGTGTGAGAGGTTATTTTTTGCGTATTAATATTCAGTGTTTGGCGTCACAGGTGTACTTTTTTCATCAGGTAAGGTATTGTTCTAAGTGTCTACCTCAGCCAATTATAAAAGTGACACATCGCAGTTTGGTAAATGATAAATCATGAAAAAGCTTCTGGCCTTCTTGCAGTTGACGTGGTGGCAGCTTCACGTGCACTTCTCACTCCTCCCAGTACAAAAAAAAGAAAAAGAAGTGCCACATGACCTGTCAAGTAGGAAGTAGCGAGCTAGCGCGAGTAGCAGCAGCAGCAGCAGCAGCAGAGACGACAAGAAACGCAAGACGAGGAGGAAGTAGTGAAATCTACGAAGTATAAATCTCGACGTTTCTCTTCAGATACATTTATTCCTCCTGTCGGACCAGCGAGAGCGATAAGTTGTCCGCAGTCATGGGCTCGAAAGTGGTGTTTTTCACTGTGGTTCTGGCGCTGATCGGCTCATCAGCCGCGACGGACTCAGGTAAGTTTGCGACCTCTTGCTGCGGAGCTAGCGGTTAGCCGCGTCCCTCCTTTAGCTTCATCAACTGACTTCAACTGACGTCCGCAGCGTGCCTCCGTGGTCGGTCTTTACACCGACAGCTCGTTTAGTTTGACAGTTATTACTCAATTAAATATATGAATGTGTATTTATTTTTTTTGGCCACTTGTCAGTTTTTTTTCCACGCATTATTATGACGCTTCAGTTTAAAGAACATTTACATTTTGTCACGTCGACTGTTGGTTGGTGTTTCTCTTATGACGTGGACCATGAGAGCACACAGGACTGACTTCTGGAGGTGTCACGTTAACACCAGTGGATCCGGATCCACCTTACCTTGTTATGCAACTGCTTACAGTTGCCTCATTTTTTTGCTGTGTCACATTTTAAAATTCACAACATTGTACTTACTCTAAAATACTGAGATTTATTGTCGCTTAGATTCTCCCCCCCTTTTTTTAGCAGCACCATTGTATAACACATCTGGAGGCGACTGTTACAGTTAAATATTCACATCACATGCAGGAGGAAGTTACTGTCATTAAACAATAAAATGCCACTACTAAATGTGTTGAATTGCTTCTTTGCAGATGAATGTTCCTCTATGTCCTGCGATTTATGTGTAACCACTAAGGACTGCGAGTGGGTTAACTGCACAGCATGTGAGTATATGTCATAAATGTGTAACATGTTGTGCAGGGAGAGGCACAGGTTGGTCTTTGTGTGTCCTAAATTGCCCAAACAGCAGCTGATTGGACACATGATTCCAACGGTATGGAGAGAATGTATGGCAGTGGATGCTTGACTTTTAGATGATGTCATCTCCATTTCCCTATTGCTCGAACTGTATCGTAATCGTCTGGCAACAACAACAACAACGGCCAGGCTGGTTTGGGGGTAAATTCCTGGCACATAGCTGTGTGGGGTGAGAGGTCTCGTTATTGCATAGATTCACTATCTCTTCCCACAACAATTTAATCGTAGAGGATTGAGAGGGCAGGAGAGGCAACGCTATATCTCTTTTGGACATTCACGCCATACTTTTGTCCTGATTTTTGGTTTTGCTGGCCTTTGCCGACATGTCTGTATCGCCGTTGTGTAATTTCATTATGTTAATGGAAATGTCTGTCTCAACACGAGTGCACGAGTATGACAAATTTCTGTGGAGGATGTGAAGAAATATGCTGCAGTGGTATTTTTCAACCCAATTTGGAAGTGCGCTCGTTGTGATTTTGAAATATTCATCATTCAGTAAGAGTTGAGTTTCCATAACAAAACTGCATGACAGATTGTTTCCTAAATCAACCGACGGCTTTCTATTCGCTGGTTGTTTTCATGTTATCAGTGTCAGGAAATGAGGTAAGATGTTTTATGAGTAAAGCAGAGATCAGGTGACATAATGTTCTATCTTTAAAATTTTAGATTTGTCACTATTTAATTCAGCAGATATGAATAAGATTGTGTGATTAGCTGGCAAAGTGTTTTGTGAGGTAAATGCTACAGTCAACCTCTGATTAAAACCTAGTAGAACAAAAGCTGAACCTTCTAGGTGAAGAAAAAAAAAGGTTTTGTGATAATTAACCACATTGCCCTAGAAGGTAGTACTCCAATGTTGGCCTGCACACACACGCGCACACGCACACAGGTCTCAAGAGATTGTGTAGAAGATAAACAGGAGAGGAAGCTTGGGGATGTGTGACAGGAAGCCTGCTCTTTCCTCATGCTGGGGAAAAGAAGGAAGGAGAGATAACCACACGAGTTAAAGGAAAGCGTGTGCAGAAAGGACAAAAAGATTAGTTTCATGTGACATGTTGTTCTCATAATGTATGCTTCGGTGTGCAGGTCAAGGCTAAAGTGTTCTGTGATCTTTTTTTGCCTCAAAGAACAACTAATAATCTTAACTGTATTACTAGTTGGTGGTCTTGCATGTACAAGCGTTTTACCTCCTATGGGAGTGGATCTGTTTAACAATTTCACCAATGCGGAGCTGTCAATCTTTCAAAGGGTGTACAGAGATTTGTTGATCCCACACCCTCTACTGTTTTGTTTCTGAATGCCGAAGGGCCCTCTAATGACATATTACTTAATCCTTCATTAGGCGGTTGAACAGGTGAGGCGACAATTATGTACCTCCTCTCGGAGCCAAGGGAGACCAGATAAGCTTGTTGTATTTCCCAAGTGAGGTTTACAATTACATGTATTGCACATGAGAAAATAACCCACAAGCACAAAAAAACAAATAGATTGAGATATGTTCTCATATTACGTTGCAATAAGGAGTTAATTGTTCAAAGTTTCAGGGAGATTTGACCTGTTTTTATAGTGTTCGTGATGGAAAAAGTGTCTTTTTCTCAGACTCTCTTCAGTGCTATTACACACCCGAACACAACTCGCACTGGCCTACTACACAGGATACAGGTGGCTCAACAGTGTTGAACAACACTAACTGCTCACAAACACAACATAAGCACACACACCAAGTAAAGCCCCGGAATGGATAACCTATTTTATATGAACTCAGCAAAAACAGAAAGGTCAGCTCTGGACAGACGATATGGTTTTATTTGAATTGCAGCATAATACTGCTACCACAGTGTCATTATCCTATTTATCTTTGGTTTAGGGAATTTGTCTAAACAAGCCTTTGGCGTCAGAGACATATTTCCCTGCAGCCTAGTGTTGAAACGCTCAAAAACTTTACACGTGTACACGCAAGTTGTGTAGCGTCTCCAAGTACAGGCTGTAGTCTGTGACAAGGCAGTTGAGTGCTTTTAACCAAGACTCTGTTTTCTGTGACATGATGAGGCTTTTACTCTCACTTTTAGCTTGAGTGAACTGTGTATGTGCCTTGTAGCGGTGACGATGATGTCACCATTTTTGAAAAGGGTGAGAGTCAGTCCTACCTTTCACAGCTGCCTGCGAGATAACAGTCCTGAGTGACCTACTAGGGAGTGAAGGAAAAAAAAAAACCCTCTTCCTACATGCTTCGACATACATTGGTCGCAGTGTCAGATCACATAAACAGTGTTAAAAATGATGCAGCCAACACTTTCAGAATGATCTTTGATGTTACTAAAATACAGTTTGAAATTCAGTGAGTCATTAAGTCTCCAGCTTTAAAAGGTTTCACTTTCTGAGTTTAAGATGAATGAATGATCTTATTTCTTGTGCTAAATGTACTTCCTGATCAGTCGAGGCAGAACCGCTAAATATTGTTAGGTAGCAGTTCAGAAAATGCTGAGATCACACATAAAACAAGCTGCAATGGCAAAGAGAAACAACGGTGGATTAGTAGATTAGCTACTGAATACAACACAACCATGGCCTCAATGTAATTGAACCAACAGAGAAGCGACACAGTCAAACAGATACTTTACATCTTGGGCTCCACAAACAAATCAATGTCAACTCGGCTAGTCTCCAAGGGCAGTGCACAAAGATGCAATGACCTGCTCCAAAATGTCCCTGTGAGCTGTGGAGAACGTAATGCAGGCCGCTGAGTCATTTTTTACCCTATTTGGAAAAAGCCAAAAAATCATTTCAGCAATGGCTGCAGCCTTACTGTTAAAATTGCCGTATCTTCGATTTATGGGCAGCCATCTGGCGGGAGTTGTTACTTTGGTTGCTGTGGATTATAGTATTACAAGCAAAGAAGGTGCAGAAAGGCGTTTTACAGCACCAGGTGCCTGACATCGAGTAGACACGGTTTCTTTTATGATGTTCCTGTAAGCCAGGATGATAACGCCCCCATATGCTCATACAATAAACAAATTCAAGAGCTTTTTTTTAACACAAAGATAAGCGTGAGGGGCATATAATGGGTGTCCCTTGCCACTGCAGTTATGATTAAAGCATTATGAGAAATATGTTTTCCACTTCAGTATTACCTCAGCTTTTCAAACCTGGAAATGGCAAGTGAAGGCATCACTGAATCCGTGTCCAAAAATTGGATCCTGACATGTAAAACATTGCTAAGCAGCTAGTGTGTAATGAAATAAGTAAGGTTTTTAGTTTCGAACGTGAACAACTGTGGCATTTTTAGTCGTAAAGTGATATAACTGGGCGTGAAAAGCATCTATAGTCAACAAGGTGACTCATGGTTTCCTCACTGTGACACGGGCTGAGTTGGACCATTAAAGGAACCAAACAAACTGGTAGAGAAGTCTGTGTTGTTTAACGTTATAGATTTTCATTTTGCTATAGTTAATCCTCTCTGTAATTTAGTCAAATTATAGTAATAATAGCTAAATCGCAGAGGTCTTGTCAAGTATTTTGGACGGGCACGACTCTACGGCGAGGCAAAGTCCCTTTCTGTCGTGGTTAATTAATAATCCGATTTTGCAATAAAGTAGAATACACCTCGATGATCAAACTATGAGTCAACCAACTGAACATTCAGAAGACAAAGAACTATATTATTAACAAGTCTTCAATCAAACTAAATAAATCTACTGAAGTTCTAAATGCAAATATAATTATAATGTGCTTGTATTTTAATCATTTCTGGTACTTTATACATCTACTCCTGATACTAACTATATATTTCAAAGGGAATTTAATTTATTTGTTTTTTTTGTCACAATTTACTTTGCAGATACATATTTTTCATTTAAAATATTTGATTAAATAATTGTACGTTACATAAATGATTTGAGTCATAATATTATATTGCCAGATAGAGGTCGGATAAATAAAAAAGGCATGCACAACCGATTTCAGAGTTGCTCTTTTTTTAAATATCTAAGCGTTCTGCACTTAGCAGGGCGAAAGGATGCCTATGTGATTACTTTAGTCGCTTGGGGAAACTTGGGGAAATTTGTCCAGAACACAAATCAGGTATTTAATCTGTTATACTTTTGTCTCTTACAGCAACCCTTGGCTGTCGCAACACAACTCTTCTGCTGAATACTGAGAACTGCACCCAAGCCATCTGCTCAGGTAATTCACGTTACAGTGGTTGTAAATATCAGATCGCAAATGAACATTTGGTATTAACATGTTGTTTTAGACCCGAGGAGATCGGACAGACTTGATATTTGTACAGAAAGGAACACATTATAAAATCTGCAGATTCTGTGCGGGTTTGGCAACGTTTGGACTGAGGTTTCAGTTAATGGTCCGTCTCAGTACTTTGTCTCTGTCTCTATTGGCTTTGTTTGTGTCCAAAAAGACAAATTTCACCTGCCCAGTTGCAGTGATATGGGAGCGTTGTGCACTTTATGGCCTTTGTTGTTTGCTTTCCTCCTCTTACCCCGTCTCTGTGTTGGTTTCCTGTCCATCTCAACAGCTACAAATACCTCTACAGAATCTCCCACTTCCACTAAACCCTCCCATACTACCCCTCTTGTCACCACCACCATCTCGGTCCCAACCCTTCCGCCTACAACAGGTAACCAGTCCTCTAATACCTTCTGCTGCACCCCGCTGTCGTCCTTGTTGTCCAGCATTTAAGGTTTGAAGTGGTCTTGTTAATCGTTTTGTTGAGATATGGTAAAGAAATACTACAGGTAGAGAAAGTAAAATAAATAAATACGAAGTGGTTTATAAAAAAAAAAAAAAAGTTGTAACTTTTAAGAATTGAATGAAATCAACACCCCCCTCTGCAAATCTTAACAGTGTAAAAGTTAATGGTTGTGTTCTTACTGTTCCCATTACAGCCAATGCAACGACGAATTCCACCGTTGTTCCCACTCCCACTGGGAACAGCTCCACCTCTTCGGCTCCATTCTCGACTTCAAGTCAGTGAACGATTCTGACATTGTGAAGGAGCAAAAACATTTTCAAATCCGTCCTGTAATGTGCATGAACAACAATAATGAATTCTTATTCTCCTTTTTATCACAGCTGGACCCAGCACGATCGCGCCCTCTCCTTCCCCTCACAAGAACACCTTCGACGCTGCAAGCTTCATTGGTGGAATAGTGCTGATCCTGGGCCTGCAGGCTGTGATCTTCTTCATCTACAAGTTCTGCAAGTCCAAGGACCGCAACTACCACACCCTCTGAAGCAGCCAGACTTTCACTCGACCTATCCCCACTAACTAGGAGCTTGCAGAGAAGACTTCCCACTCGGCATTGCGATGGACTCAAACAGTGTTTTCAAGCAGGTTTTCTACATCTTTGATGTTTGTGCCACTTGTGGTTTAGGCCTGCATTAGCCCTGCTGCTGTAGTATATATTAACACACACACACACACTCAGGCCTGTATGTATGGTAAATGAACTAGTACAACTACACATACTCATAATCTGGGAGTTACCCCCACCTCTATCATGCTTTTAGTTATTCAGTGGGAAACATTTTCCAGCGAATTGAGGGGGCTTTGTGTTATTTACAGCCACCATCTTCATGGCCTCCTCAATTAAATACACCACATGAGAGTTAAGACTTAGTCATGTACCCAAAGTAGTTTTCCTTTTGATGCTCAGGAGTAGTACAGCTGCAAACTGGTAGCATGTACATTCCGTAAATGGAATTGGAAACACTGTTTGAGTTCACAGCGGTTCTTAAACAGACTGTGACGATTCAGTATTGCTTTTAGCCTGTTTAATTGTGGGTAGGTTCCCCCGAGCAGCTGCGTCGTGTGCATGTGTTTATACATGATGTAAAAGTGGTGGGGAATAAAAGCAACACCTAATCATCTGACGTCGGACTAAAACAAATAGCCTTCCTTCTGGTAAACAGTCTAATCTGGGTGTCTCCCATGGCATTTAGGAGTGCTTTTTCGGCTGTTGACCGGGGAAGTCTTTTATTCAATACTAGCTGTAAAAACAAAGGTCAAAAAGCAACTACCAGTAGAGCAGATCAATGCAATAAATCCCATATCAAGTTAATTTCCCATTCTTTAATCTCCCAGTTATTTCCTCTTGACCAACTTTAAAATGTTCCCACTCCTACCGCGAACATGGAGCTGGCTCTTTGCCCAAAATCTCTGTTGGGGAAGCCAAAAAGGGCCTGTGGACCCAAATGAAAGACTGCAGAATATTTCAGAAATATTAATGAATAAGTGTTAATAATGTTTAATATGGAGAATGGGGAGATAAAGAAAATAGCATGCACCTTCTTGATGTGGACAGTGATAGCAGTAAAGTGCCTTTAATGTCCAGTATGACTTAAAGAGAGAAAAGGAAGAGGATGAGTCTTCCTGGTTGAGGCCCAAGTGTTGTCATTAGTTTGGTTTTAAGAAAGAAGCGGTATCGCTGTGCTGATATTGGTGAGAACCGTTGTATCCCAGCTGGACTGAAGAGCCTTTTATTTTGAAGAAGGGAGTGAAGAGATGTAATTTGAGGGCCTTGATCGATGGAGATTGAAGTTTTTCCCTATAAAGTAGAGGACTGTATTCAGTACATGAAACCTATGGTCTTCTCACTGGCGACTTTGTATAAATTAATTTTTAAAAGTACTCTCTCTTTTTGTAGCACCCAATACAGCTCTCCAAAATCCTTCCCACCTCACTATTTATGTTTTAGAACTCCTTTTCAAAGCATGACACTTTGGGTTGCTGTTGGGTGCTTTAAAATCAGGGAATGTAACTTTTTGAGAAATGGCAAACATATTGGGCTTAATTTAAAAACTTGAGTATTGCAGAGAGTGCATTGAGGTGAAAATGTTGGACTGTTTGTTTGTTCAAATAAACATTGCACCTCTGATTTCTGACTTTGCCGTATAAATGAGAGGATTGTGAGTGAAGTGCAGAACTGCAACAACTAAGTAGCTGTGCTGGAGATCCTGTCACATTCTCTAATTAGCTTGCTGCTAACTGTTTGATTTTATTTCTTTCCATTTTGTCACTCCTGTACATAGCCATGTCCTGTTTTTTTTTTTTTTTTATAAATCTTCTGGGTTTCAACTTGAGGAAAGGCTAAATGAAGGAGTGTTTATCAGTATATTTTGCTCGTCAGTGTCAAAAATCTTTTGTTAAATCCTTTCTTTTCATTATCGCATGCTGGATGGTTGAAGTGGGGACTTTTTCTCTCATAGCATACTCTCCTAAGGATTTATGACAATTAAAACCACTTGATTATTTGTGATTAGCTTCTATGCTAGTTTAAAAAATGCCTTGAAACAGCGTGCTTTGAGCCAATGTCCTCAGTTTTGGCATGGAAATTGAGCATTGCACTTGCAGGCTTTGTTTTGTAACTTTGTCTTTGTAAATGTGTTCATGGTTCAGCCCCCCCCCCCCCAAAAAATCTGATGCTTGTTTAAATACTCAGTCTTGAATATTTACTCGATAATGGATGAATAATCACCTTGTTCTAAGTATGGCCTCGGGCCGCAAGAAATGGATGACTGTGCAAATTATTTTTTTTCTTCCTTTTTGGTTTTGGCTTTCATATTATAGAATTACATGTTTCCTGCTGCTCACCGTTAACACGCCTTTTAACCTAGTCACCTTGTGGCACTAGGGTACAGGCCAAAGACTCGATTATGGCGAGAAGGCTCCAGAGTTTCGCCTTAGCTTTGGAGAGCTTTCGCCCAAATTAAGAGACATATTTTGACTTTTACTCCCAGCTGTGGAGTGGCATGCTGCATAACCACTGAATCCAGTCAGACTGCTCTCTGCTTTCAACATGATAGCTGCATTCCCTGAGAACACAGTGTCACACGGTGACATTTGTTGTGTGTCAAAACACCTCCGGTATCCATGCGTACCAATCGATGTCCATTGTGTTGCCTCTCCACAGCTTCAACTACAAGTTACTAACTCAGACAGTGCACCACTTAAGGAAAAGTGCCTTATTCAGTTAATACCCATCTATAGTTGTAGTTTGTTAAAGGATACGACACACCTATTAAATAATAATGTGACTCAGCACTTTCAGACCCCTGTGAAGTGGTTTTCTGTGTTGTATTCTGCTGAAGTGTTTTGTCATGCTCGGCCTTAACTTCTTCATCAAACCCACAGAGCATTTGCTAGCGACGAGCTGTCGAGGCGATCACCAGGCGGATTTTGTTTGAAAAGTTAGTTGTATCTTGTATTTAATGGTTGGCCCTTATTAGCATTTAAGTGCCTACATTTCAACCAATCACACAATAGAATTATAGGCATTTTAAATGTTGCTGGAATGGCTTTAACCAGCGAATGAGTGGCATAGTTTTAAAGTAAATGGCGTCTGATTGTAGCCTGGACAACTTGTCACCAGCACATTGTAAAAAAATAAAATAACTGCAACGCTTCCTCCATAATGCAAACAGCCATGTGATGACTTGAAGTCCCCTTTGGTTGTAATTTTCAATTGTTTTATTGAATGACTTGTTTTCTGTTAAGTAGGTTTTTAAGTTTGCTTGGTCATGAAGGGGCTTTCCTCAGTTTTTAGCTTGCAGTGTTTAATTCCAAGAGCAACAAGTAAAACGCATTTTGTTTCCCTCCTTCCTGGCTTTCTCCTATGTGCACACACTGTAGTGTTGTGTCTTTTACCTTTCATGTCGAAGGCCATCGCTCTTGTAGGTACGATATTTTTGGCTTTGCTCCCAATACACTTTGACACACACACACAGACTCTACATGTAGACGCTCGCAGTTGCCAAAAAGCCTCCTGAAATATTCTGTGCTTATTTTGTGCTCTTTTTTTTTTTGCTTTCTCAAACCTTTTCATTTTGTGCCTTGTTTTCTAGTGTTGCCTTTTTAGTTGACGATGTAAAGCCAATAAAGTTTGAATATTGTTAAACAAATCACCGTGTTTTACCTTTTTCATTCGACAGCCAGTGTCAACTTGTCGCGGAGCGGGTAATTTACATGACAAATCCCAAGTGGCACCACGACACAGACAGGTCTCGGGCTCCATTGCCATGGTTACAATTGAATGGATAGTTGCCTGGACAACAAAACGGATCAAATTCTGTGTGTGTGTGTGTGTGTGTGTGTGTGTGTGTCAATGAGTTATCGTGTTACAGACGAAAACAAAAGCAAAGCAGTGCTGAACAAACTATTCAAGTTGTACCTACAGTATTGAAACATTTAGGTGAATCCATATTCAGTATTTTCATATAGAATATCGATTTGGCAACAAATATAGTTCTAGGTGTATTTTGTACCCAGAAGGTCATGCTAAGTGTATCCACACTTTATGCTAAGCTAGGGACTTTGTTTTCGCCCCAATGTTAAATTAATCTGCTCTTCTGTCAGCGTGTTTGGAGTCGATTGGGGGAAGAAAAAAACATCAATATAATTAGCAATCAGATTCTTATTTACATGCATTTCTGATCTTGTACATCCTGGATCTACCCGAACTCCCTCAATACCCTCAATCTTCATTCTCTGGCTGGTAATTTAGTGATTCTCAAACATGGGTTTGAGACCCTCCATGGGCCTCTAAGATGAATGTAAGGGGTCATTAGATAACTGAAGGGATAACACATAAGACATACTTCATACTTTCACCTCAAGGCCTCTAGAAATCCCTCACAATACACACTCACAACACCTAACTGGTTATGAGGGGTGACGAGAAGACCTGTTCAGAATGGTTGGGTCACTTCTCTACCTGATCATCTCGAGGGTTTTAGTGACACTAGTGCCCCCCTTCGGCCATACACAAACTAAAGCCCCACAATTGTCCACTGTATTGTCACAGCTTTTTCAGAAAACCATGTTTTGAACAGCAAACGGGTACAAAGTTTATAGCAAACATGCAACATTATCTGCTGGCATGTACAATTGATATCTAAACTGGTCCGGGAGAGCCGAACACACGAAGAAATCACCCTTCTGTTCAGAACAACCAGTTGTTGTTTTTTAGCACTGTGTGTTTTCCACTGTGTTCTCCTGACGGGACACATGGTTCGTTTCCGAGGTCACAGCAAGGTGTAGCAAAAGCAGTTAGCTCTAATGTTAGTGCACATGTTTGCCTTGGTGTGCACTCAGTTGACTACATTCTTGAACAAGATCGGTGCGTACAATATGTTTTTGTGTGGAGCAGACTGTTATTCTTCCAGTGGCTGAGTCCCCAGCTGGCACAGTTTACCAGAACCAAAGAGAGTTTTAGGGGAGAAATTTTTTTGGGACAACCACACTATGAGTTCACTTTTCCAACAAACTTGTGTTTAGGTTACTTTTCAATCAATCACCATGTTAACATATAACTCAAGGACATAGACTGTAAACTTTAAATTGATCGTACACTTAATATGCACGTTTCCCCATAAGATGAAAGCTATTTTGGGTTAAATCCTTCATACACAGCCACCGCAAAATGCCCTTACAAACTCGCATCTACCCAGCCCTCCTATATACACACACGCTCTGCGAACACATTGCTGCTATTCCACACCAGGCAAAGAGTTTGGTGTGCAGTCACAAGGTATCAGAGATGCAGGGTCAGGAGAAGTTGTATGTGTGCATGGAGGGGGCGTGACTTGCCTCAGCTAACCTGATTTCCATGTCCAGTCATGCTCTGTAATCTAATATGGGAGCACAGCGAAACAATGCAATAGGTTTCGTCTCTTTCTCTCATAGGCCAGCTCAGTCCATTTAACCATGCCGTGAACTCAGAGTCATGCCAAGAATACCAGACCCAAGCCATTTTAGCTAGATAATTAACTGAAAAGGGCTGAATGCGGAGCGAAACAATAGCAAACGTCTGTTTTCTACTCCCATGACCCAGAACATCCGACAGGGCAGTTGTACCGTCTTTTTTGAGTTTTTATCATAACATTTTCTGAGAAAACAATTGTAGAGTTGGTGGTATAGTAAAGTGTTTGATTAGAAAAATGTGACTTGGTAATTAACCGAGGTATTAACCAAAGCCTGATAACGGGAAGATACTGACGGAATGTTATGAGGCAGCATGTGGTTATTCCTCCCAGTAAAAGTGGTTGATTCAAATAAACAGAGAGAGAAAAAAAAAGGTGTCCTGTCATCTGATCAGTCTACAATTAAGAAGAGTAATAGCTATCATTGATGAATTTAAGAGAATGTAGCTGTTTTGGCAGTGAGGAAAAGCAAAATCCTGTGGTAAAAAGCAGTTCCTCCCACTTGTGCGCAGCATTAAAAACCACATCCGTTCGTCCTGTGGTCAGAGAGACATTTACTCAGCTGTCCAGCCTGATGCTGGGACAGAGTTTAGAGAGCGTTTTGGTCCAACTATATGACAGACTGCTCAAGACAGGAGGCGCTTGATGTTGCACTCAACATTCTAACGTTATGTCTTATTAATAAACATGCAACATAAGGTGGGTGGGGTGAAAGCCTTCACGTTTGTAAAATAAAGATAGTGTGAGCACTGCCACCTATTGGTTATAAATATGAATTACAATTATTGGTGAAGTGTTGGAGAAAATAAAATATTTGTGTTGTCAGAAGTAAAATGGGAACAACATTTTGTTTGTTTAATATGCAGAGAGAATAAGCTTTATTAGAATGTGAAAATATAAAAAAGAATCCAGCTACATTTGAGATGAGATAGGATGAGATCATGATTCATAAACTATGCACCTTCAATTTGTGTGTGAAAAATGTAATTCAAGTCAAACACCTATTGCTTAATAGGTTTAAGGAGTAAAACATTATCAACCCCTTTGTGCATTACCTCTTTTTATTTGTTACTAAAAATGTCTCAAAAGCCATTTGAAGAGTGGGAAAAAATAGGCTGTAGGGTACCAAAAGGAGTCTTGCGGTTTGACCAGCTGGAGCATCAAAGCCCAAACCTTATGTTTCCCAGTAGAGGTCATCTTGCTTCAAGCCGGTTCTGAACTTCTGGGTCTCTCTAAGAAGCTGCAGGTTATTATGAGTTGTCCCACCTTTCATTCCCTTACTCTTAGCCCTAACAAGTGAGGGAACGGGTGGTTTGATCCCACTCATCTTGCCTCTTTCTTTCTCAGCACATAGCTGCCTCTGAGTCAATCTATGGACCTGTGAAGGAGCCAAACACAGCAACATTAGTAACATAAACTATGTACACAATTCGGAACGAAGATCAGCTGGCACTATAAACAGACACTGGACATGCTTAAATATTTTCACACATCTACAAAGCCTGCCACTGTACTGAGTGATGCTTTACACACCGTCTGCTCGTGTTTGCGCAGCTTCGTGATCTGAGCTCCCTTCTCCTCGATCCTGGTGACCAACCTCTCCAGTTCTCGTAGCAGATCCTGCCTCTGATTGCAATGTTGGGTTACATCTATTTGTTGCACCAATTCTTGATGCTCGCTGACAAACAAAAACAAAAACACGGCACAGATTATTAAATGTGTAAAATAATAATAATAACAATAATTAAAAGAAGCTTACTCACAAGCTCATTTGTCCTAGTTCGTCCTGCAAAGCCAAGAGCAGGTCAGAAAGTGAGCCCAGGTGCTGATCTGCTTGTATGGCATCCCCGTCAGGCTGGTTAAAGACGGGGGAAGATGAAGCAAAGTCCCGTTGGAGGCTTTTCTTGGCTCCACAACCAGATCGGTGCAGTGTGCTCACACGTTCACACAGTTGGGGCTGATGGTGCTTCATCATGTGAAGTATACTTTGTACGTTTGCGTGTACGGAATGGCTCGGGCTTGTCGACTGTAACGGAAAGACATTTTAAATGAATCAAAAGGAAATCAACAAAAAAGGTAAGAGTTAATAATAATGTTTTTTTAATTTCTTTTTTAGAGTAGGTGGACAGCATCAGAATTGACTTACCGTTCCAGCAACAAAAGGCATTTGTTTGTGCCTTGGGCCCCTTGGTGATGGCAGCTCATTCTGTCTGGAGGTTTTCTGGAGGTAAGAGACAGCTTTAATCACTACTGTGTGCAAACAAATGTTTTTCTCATTATTTAATTAATTAATTAGTTTTATCAGTAAAAGTACCTTCCTGGTCTTTTTAGTATTTTTGTTTGACTGTATTTCTTCAGCAGGTGGCACAGGCAATCGAAGGTTGATGTCCAAGTCCTTCTGGAGCTGTGGACATGGAAATAGCCGGGTTTAAGTCTGTCTTTTTTCCTTTTTTTAAGATTCATTGTTGGCCTTTCACAGTTATTAGACAGTAAGTGCTGCAACTTAAAACAGACTAGATACCTTTAATAGGTCAAATGTATGGATGGAAATGTACATTTTGTGTCATTTTGTAAATAGCGTGTGTGGACTGACCTTGTCAGCTTTTTCCTGCACAAGTTTACGCTCATGCTCTTCTTTCAGCAGTTTTTGCTCCAGAATGGCAAGCTTCGTCTAAATGACAAATAGCATTGAAATTATGTAATTCAGCTAGTGATGTTTAGAATAATTAAAGGTGTGAAAAAACTGTGAATAACCTCTGCCAGAGATTGTGTCCGACTCAATTTGAGACAATCTGATTCGAGTTTCTCCAGTTTATCTCGCTGACATTGGGCGTTTGAGCTGCACGACTGCTGGTTTTGCAGTAAAGCCTAGTGCGAAGTTAAACAGAGATTATATGGTAATTTAGAAACATACATTGTTGATTCAACTTGTTGTTTTGAAAATATTGAGCATGTTTTACAGACTCATCATTTATTTATTTTTATATATATATATATTTATTTTTATATATATATATATATATATATATATATATATATATATATATATATATATATATATATATATATATATATATATAGGCCCATAGTTTAAGGGTCTAACATGTGTTTCTTTTTGTTTGTAAGCCTTTGGACTACCTGATTCTCCATGTCCTTCTTAGCATTTCCAACCATCTTCCTCATGTAGACTAGTTGCTTCTCCAGGACCTTACACCGAGCCTCTGCAGACTGCCGCTTTGAGTCCAGCTCTGTTACTATACACACAAAAACTACTTTTAGAAGAAAAATACAGAAAATACATTTGCATCGGCCTCTTCCAACACAGCTTCAATCACTTACTTTTCTTCCCAGAGTTATCTGTAACAGGCAAGCCAGCTGCTGGTCGACTGGGCACCGTATAAGACTCTTTAACCTCCTTATGCCTCTGAGCATCATGGGAGAATTGAATATAGCTCTTCTCTGCTTGCTTCCTTTCCAGCTCTAACCGCCTGATTTTCTCCTGGAGGGTCTTCAGTGCATCAACAACAGCTGAAGAAGAGTTAACAAGAAAAGGAATACCTGGTGGACAGCAGGTGGACATAACAAAAACATGTAATGAGGCAAGAAGATGGAAATAATGGCTGTGCCATACCTGTGCTGTCAATGTTAAGTTTGGTCTGGGACACCTGAGGGCTGTTCATTTGTGGGTCCATGCTGCTGGATGAGTAGAGAGGGAACTCAAGCTGTCTTGCTGTTGGTAGTATCCTGTTTGGAGGCTGGTAATAGCTCTCGATGTAACTGTTTTTTGAGGGTGAGTCGAAAGTCTACAGACAAAAACGGGAGGAAAATAATTGAAATTCACATGACTTCCATATGTGGCGCTGGAAACAGAAAAAGTCACTCCCGTGTGAAGGATCTAGTGGTAACTGGTAAACTACCTGTCTTGCTGTTGGTAGTATCCTGTTTGGAGGCTGGTAATAGCTCCCGATGTAACTGTTTTTTGAGGGTGAGTCGAAAGTCTACAGACAAAAACGGGAGGAAAATAATTGAAATTCACATGACTTCCATATGTGGCGCTGGAAACAGAAAAAGTCACTCCCGTGTGAAGGATCTAGTGGTAACTGGTAAACTACCTGACGAAAGCCAACCAATTAATCCTTTACGTATTCTACTGTACTCAAGAGTAGCAGCTTCATGCAACAAGAGGCGGTTTTCTCCACAAACCCACTGTTAACCTCATAAAAGCTTCATCTCAAAAACAAAAACAAACAATTTTGTTGACAAACCGCGCGAAGATAATGCATTATCTTAGCATAGAGCAGTAACGCCCTTTAAAACTGACCTCTTCGTAAGTGAAGCCGGATCAACGTAACGTAAAAAGACCGTGTCGCTCCCACAGATAACCAGATTAACGTTAGCGGCTCGCGACGACAACGGAGGTAAACAAAGCTAAGGCTAGCTTAAAGCTAACGTGCGAGGCACATTCGCAGCCAACGGCGGATTTGCGAACGTTACCTGGTCGTGATACGACTCCATTTTGTGACATTGAAGTTGGTTCTAGTTTCTGAAATAATCATGCGTTGGTGTATATTAATATTCTCCAAGGCTAACGGAGGTATTAGAGCTGCTCTGTTGTCCTGAACGCTTCCTGTCACATCAGGCAGTCCGGGCTTTTCAAATTTCCCTCCGACGGAGGTTCCGCCTGCGCACTGCGTCCTTCCATGGGCCCGGTCCGGTCCTCTCGAAGGCCTCAGACCCTGAACCCTCAGTGGTACGTCACTTTTCAAGTAGTTGAGTAGTTGAGCGTGAGAGACTGTTCAAATGGTGTACGTAAACACGAATGGGACAGCACTTTTCTAAATGTGGGTATACATTTAATAAATTTTTTTGACTGATTTGAACGTCTTCCAGGCTTATTCCCCACAAGGTCATTTCAAATGATCTATTTACCAAATTAAATATTTGAATAATAAATAAATAAATATCCTCTGATTTTATGTGTTTTTTTCCTCCATCTTTAATGCTTAATGTTGTTGTGTTAATTCGCCAGCCTGAACACCCATACCCGTACTATTTGTTTACCTTTATTCTTATGCCTCCATGCTTCCAGTTAACGTCACACTGCTATGAATTGTGGGTAATTCCCTTAAGCAAAGTCTGCAGCTAATTCTGGTTTACAGGAAAAAATGGCACAAATGTCAGTCCTTGAGAGCCCTCAACCACTAGATGATTTGACAGTGGGACAGCCTCAAAGTCCGTGAGTCCATAAAGTTGTAGATTGGTATTGGGTCAAACAGTCTACGAGCCTCCCGAATTTCCTCCGGACTGTTATAGACTTTAATTGTAACAGTGTATGAACAATGTTTAAAATAAATACTTGATGATATTTGTTGAAGGTTTTTTAACAGAGACACCATCTGGAACTTTGATAAAATGTAAATACAATTAAAATACTCTCCTTAAAATATGATCTGTTGTAGAGTAAATGCTGTAAAATGCCCACAGCGTTGGGAATACAACTGTACATTTTACAAATATGGTGCATTTAAGTGAATAAAACAGTCCCGCTAAAGTTAAAGCCAGCACAGATGGCATAATGTTACATTTGTTTTTTCACTCAAACGTGGCAAACACGCACGCACACACACACACACACACACACACACACACACACACACACACACACACACACACACACACACACACATCCCCCAAAATACCCAGGTCTTGACCTCAGTGTCGTAGCTGTGGCCTTGTTCGACGTGTGAAAAACAGACCCTCAAGGCTGCAAAATGGGAAGGCGGGGTACAATATAGTATGCAGAGACATGCCCACTTTCAATACCAAACAACAGCAAGAACTGTTTAAGCTATTTTCTGATCAGAAGGCTATTGTCTGGAAGTAAAGTGTCTTTACTTAGTAAACCAATAAATCACCCTTTAATCAGTTGCACAACAGTGTGCAAATGGGATACCTTTTTTTTTTCTCCAGAGAAATGGTTTAGGTTTTGGGATTTCCCCTGCAGATTTATGCATCTTTTGTCCCAAACACATGAATTACATGGCACACCAGAATACAAATACAATTTCGTTCAGACAAGGTATTGACCTTTTAGTGTTGACATTGATAGTTCTTGCCTGCTTATAAGATTTAACTGGCATAGACTGTCTCAGTGTGTAGTTGGCAAATGCAAATGTACAATATCTCTCTCTCTCTCTCTCTCTCTCTCTCTCTCTCTCTCTCTCTCTCTCTCTCTCTCTCTCTCTCCCTCTCTCTCATCGGCCTGCCGACAAACAAGATAAGGGAGGGCTACTCTATGTATGTCGGGATATGTAGTTTTAAACACTACCATAGCAAGCACTCAACGAATGAAGTAAACTCAACTCCCACAATACCTCCCCCCGGTGGCTTGGCAACGTCGGTCCAACCAATCATTTGTCAGAATCCTCACGACTCCAACCTAGATTGCCCTAAAAGGCCTCTCATTGGTCGACCTTTTCTGCCAATCAAACCCTTCCCCTCAAGTTGTTGCCTCCTGTCGTTTCTACCCCGGGACTAACGTTTCTGGTCAGTGCTGTGGCAAGACGTCCCGTAGCCGAAGACCTGCACCTGAGAATGTGGATAAAGTGAGTATTTGGAAATGACACTGTTTGTATTTGGTCCAGAGGGAAACAAAATTGTGTGCAGGAATGTGTTTTTGGCCGCGTTGTTGTAGTACTTTAATGACGTCTTTGTTTACGGGCAGCTTGAAAAGCCTTGATACGAAAAGGAAGTCAGGGAGAGATTGAATGAACTCAATAACCGACAAGTTGCGTATTTGTACATTTTCAGTCATGATATGTCTAATAGCCAGACTGACACTTTTTTTTTTGGACAACTACCGATTTTAAGGGTTTACAAATAAGACAAACGTTATCTGATATTTTAGTTTTTATTCTTTAGGCTACATATAGAACATGCAATACATTAAAATATACAGTGTGAGAAGATTTATTTATATTTGATATAGGTTTGTAAACAAGCAATGAGAAGTAATATTGTATTTTGGCATACATTCTTGCATCAATATGATGCCAGATTTGTCATATTTGATATGCTGGATTATTAAAAAAAAAAAAAAAAAAACAGACATCAACGTCCGGTTATTTGATCCATAAACAGTTTTTCATGAAATTCCAAGAAATAGTACTTGGATATTGTAGGAGATACTGTTCAGTATATTGCAATAAAAATACTGTGTTGATCGAGGAATTATCAATTTGCACATCCCTTTTATTGATATTTTGCAGTTGAAAAATATACTTGTAAGAGCTCCTTGTATGTAATATATCCTTATGTTCTTGTTACTTATTGGCTAACGTGTGCTGATACGATAAATCTGTCATATGCTACTATTGGGCAATAGTATTATCCCTCGGGCTCTCACTTCTGCTATGATGTTTGACACAAATAACATAATAGGTGCAATTATTATTCACCCATAATTGTATTTGCCGATACATAAACAATTCATGTGTTATTTGTTGCATAGCCTGTTGTAAGACAGCACAAACGTTAGTCCAACATCAAAAGATGGAAGTGCAGGTCCAGGAGTCTTTAGGGAGATGGAACGGGCTCGGCAGCCGGGATGCCATCTCAAGATCCATAGCCATGGAGAACATCCGGCAGGACGTTATGAGGAAAGTGGAAGCCATCGGGCCCAGACCATCGTCACCCCCAGCCTCAGGAAGCCCTCCCAACAGTGACCTGAATGACATCCTGGCTCACCTCCTCATGCTCTCCAAACGGTGTCCCTTTGACGACGTCAAGGACCGATGCATTCGACTTCTACGGGGCGTCCAGGTAGGAGATTCATACAGCATAGAATCTGATCCCAGTGAGCATCTTGTTCTGTGTTGCATTACGCTGCACAAGGCTGTCACATGGCCTCCCATACTCGTGCTTATGGTATTGTTCTGTGGCCATCTGCTCCTCTCTTCACATCTTCATAAGCATTGTAAACATTGTGGTTGAATCGGAGCATTTGGTTTTGTCACATGGATTACATTTAATGACACAACGAGACACCATGAACTCATTAACATGTAAACATTACAATAACCAAGGAATTACCAATTCAGTTCTGCAATTGTATGCATACATGCACAGGATGAGTCAAGAACTTGTTCAAACAATTTTATTGGTCTAAGTTTGGTGTAATATTACAAGAAATGGGGCTGGCTGAAGGGGAAACAAAACGTCACAACTATCCGGCATCATATCCGTCAGTCGTCAATGTCAGCACTATCAGTATGCCAGCAGTTTTTAATGTTATTTCAGATGTTGTGGGGTTTTAAATTTAGATTCAGTTCACAGCATGAAGCCAAACTTAATTTTGTACTCATGTTGTCAATTCTTTCTGTAACAGCCTTCGTATAAGACATTGACAGGACTTAAAATAATGTATATTCATATGTTTTGATGATTCATGTTAGCACTAAAGGGGATTAATATATTTGGTAATTTGCTTACAAAGGAAAATCGTCCTTCTTTACTCGCAGAGAACAAAAAAAAAAAAATTCCCCGAGGATTCCCTGTGGTGTTGGCTGTGGCCGGTTCCACCTAATGAGTCCTTTATTAAGAGGCAAATCTATGCCTGACAACTTTTGATGGCCTGACTTGTTGTTATTCTGAGGAAATAGACTGTTTGGCAGTGGGATTAATTCGTATATGTGCGGAAGTGTTTTTGGAAGATGGTGGAGAGGGGCAGAGAGAGAGATGAGAGAGAGAGAGAGAAAGCTGCTTTGCGGGTTTAGCAGTGCACCATAGTACACACCGTCTGGTATTTTTGAATTATGCTAAGCTGCATTTGCTGTGGGTTTGCCAAAGGGTGCAGTTATGAGCCCATTGTGACAGCTCTCGGTATTTCTAGTCCCACGGTTGAAGACCCCCCTGACCAAAAAATATACAGACACAGACACCTTTCTCACATTGTCAGGGATGGAAGGGGGTAAGGGCGGGGCCTTGGGCTCAGACGGACCTCTAATACCACAAGATCAGCTGATTAAAGACAAAACCTTTGAAAGCACAGACAGTCCTTTCTTATGGCAACCCCCTTACTCACCAGGCAGGAGGAAGACCTCCTGCCTGGTGAGAATAATGTCTCTTAATATGCTCATGGTGTATGAAATTTTGGCCTGGAACTATGTTTTGCTATTTTATTGTGCATATTCACCACATATAATTGCACATTTTATCATCCGTTAGAGAAAATTCAATAATAATTTAAAAAGGAGGAATGCCCTTGTAATGGGTAGGGGCATAAACAAATCTATTTTAAAGCACTCTCATAGAGTGTGGTAAAAAAGGCTTAAATTGTGTGTGCCAATTATTTCATTTCCTATATATTAGAGTTGTCAGCTAGCTTAATTTAGCAATAAGACTGGCTCTCATCATCATCATCAGTATCAGCCTACAAATGAGCATATCAATTAGCTTGTTTGTGACAGATCTGAGTTAAGCAGAAATTTGATTGCCTCTCAATGTCAACGGCAAGCTGGCGACTTATAGCTGACACTTTTTAAATTTGATTTTCTTTTGACAGAGCCAGACTAGCTGTTTCTCCCTGTCGACACTCTTTGTGCTAAGCTAACAGGCTTATGGCACTGGCAGGGACTTTGGTATTTCCCCTCCACTCATAAACAAATAAATGCATGAATTTTATGTTTTACAATTCTTTTACCATATCCAATAATAATTGATGAACCCATATGATAAAATAGAGATTCAGAAACACCTGTCATCCACAGTCCCTTCTCTGCTCCCTTCTCTTTGCCTTTTTTATGTAATCTGAGTCTTTGCTCCTATTTCAAGCCACCCTGTGAATATGCAGGCCAAGCCGTGTTCACAGTTAAAGGAAGGGGCTTGAATGTTTGCTGTGTTATGTAGCCCCAATATTTCTGAGGTCAAAGGTAACAGGGCCATGGGGCAACAGCTGAAATAGGGTCCCATGTGCGTGGGGAGGGCTTGGGTTCCCATAAACCCATACAAGGGTCAAAATCGCTTATCTTTGCAATCCTGCGGTCTTTGCGTCACTGATCTTAATTTATCTAATGCATTATGAACATAGGATAACAACGGTGAAGACAAATGCACACCAAGAGAGACAACAGTGTTTGTTCTGAGTCTATAAAAGGGGTGGGCATACTCCATCGTCTCTTTTTCTCTCCGGTCACCATGTCCCCCCGCTGGATAAAGAGAGCCTAGTCTTGGGCGGCTTGACAGAGACAGAGAGGGGTTTCTTTGTGTTATGTAATTACTCCATTGAGTTAGCCCTCTACCCTAACTTGAATTAAGAGCTACTCTCAAAATCTACCTTTTCTTGTGTGCAGGGTGGTGCTGCTCAGATTTGTCTTCAGCCTATAGTAAAGAATGTACAGTATATACCACATGGAAGTAGTGTCTCTTTGAATTTGAGCCAGTCCGGTTTTGAGTTCACATGCAGTCCAGTCAATTTTATTTGCTACCAGGACTCAGTTTCAATACAAAGTTTCAGAAAAAAATTCACATCTTACTTTGTTAGTTTTGCAGTTTGTTCTACTACTGAACCATTAAAAGCATTTTTTAAGGGATTTTCAGAATGCTCAAATACACCTTTGAGCATAAGGATTTAAATCTAATTTGTATCTAATGTTTCAAAATGCAAGATGGTAACTGTTTTTGGTCAATTAGTATAAAAATGTTTAAATATCAGGTATATATCGGACTTTATTTTGCATTATTTCATATCTGCATACATAATGTTTTTATTTATATTTCTCTGGCTCTCAATCTTATTCTACAAAATGTGCAACTTTCTCCTTTTTTTCTTCTTCTTTTTTTTTTTACCCAAGTGACAGTCTTGGAATAGACTTAAGTCTATACTTCTGTTTTTCCGTTTCAGAGAACAGCAGTGACTGTTTCAAGCTTATGCTGGTCCTAATATTTCCACATACTTATTTAGATGAATATGGACATTTAGGCTGACTCGGCAGCCCCTGTAATAAACACTTATGTGTGATTAATTAAGTGAAACGGTTTCCTGGATCTGGCCTCCCAGAATAACCCAGAACACATTTCTTGCTCTACATGGAAAACTTGGGATGGTCTCCAGGCCCTCGGAGATGACATCAGATATTGATCACCGTGCTTCTTCACAATTGATTAATTCATGGCGGGTGCATTCAGGTCATACAGATGGTATAGTGTGTGTGCGCTTATTAAATGGTGTGTCAAGAGACAGAAATATGTATGGTTGGGCATTCATTGAATAGGCCCCCCCGGTGTTTCATCCATTTTCATGTTTTCCTTCCTTCGCTGAGGGTTTGAGCATGGTGTTGTGCGGTGGGTTATTTCGTTGTGATATTGTTCCATATTCATTTGGAATCAATTGTAAATTTGGTTTGGTCTCGGAAAGCTTGTTTGTATGAGACCGCGTGTGGTTTGGCATGTTACCCGTCTAAATATTGAATTCTATGGTGATTGAACGGCCTAAGATATTAAAATCAAAGACACTTTAATCCACTGTTTCTGTCTGTGAGGCTATATAAACAAACTTCCCTTTTCAGCCTTGACAGAGGAGTTTGGGCAGATGCAACAGTACTTTTCAGAGACGGCGGAGTCAAAGTCCACTCGTAGACAGTAACACTGGTTCAGATTTCCTGCTCACTTTCACAGTGACACACAGTTATCTCCTTTTTGTATGCTTCTGTGCAGTAATGTGTGGTATGTATACCTTCCTTTGTGTTTGATTGTCCGGTACATGTTGACATATTTGTGTGCACGCCTCCAGTCTTCTCCGGACTACCTCAGTTTACTCTGTAAATAGTGAGGCGGGCCCACGGAGAGAGAGCCTCGTGGTCTGGACAGATCTGCTGGATTATGGGCAATCTCTGCTAGAACCAGGTCAGACAAACTGCATGTTGAGGGGGGAGAGATACCAGCAGCAAAAGCAGCAGCAGGCAGTGACCTTTGGCACAGTAACTGTACATTGCTCCATGGATATGGAGGATGTGATCGAGAAATAAAGCTGTGGATTTACAGCTGCTGCCAGCTGAGCAGAGTGACGGGACAGTGTGGATGGGAGCTATCAGCTAAAGTCTGTGGGATGTGTAATCGAACTAAGCCACATAGAGCTTTATGTTTACAATCATATTCTGACCACTTAATAAGGCTTTTCTTTACCCCTCAAATTCTCTTGTCATATGATTGTTTTTTTGATGCTGAGACTGGCAACGATAGCTGCACAATGCTGT
This sequence comes from Clinocottus analis, assembly GCF_023055335.1. NCBI lineage: Eukaryota > Metazoa > Chordata > Actinopteri > Perciformes > Cottidae > Clinocottus > Clinocottus analis. Next base: position 7,194,224 of record NW_027175876.1, read on the forward strand.
CGCTCTTCTTTGATGCTCGTTAGCTTATTTTCTATTGCTTTACAATGTCTTGGTGCACTTTATGGCTGATGTTATTATTTGATTAATAAATGATTTACGCAACAGAAAATAAATTAAGATTTATGACAATGGACTAATAATTTACGCTATTTCTTCTGCTTCTCCACGGTGAGGATTTGCTGCTTTTCATCATTTTGTATTCTTGAAGACTGAATATCTTTCGGTTTGTAATAGTTGGCCGCACAAAACGAGATCATTGAAGACTTTTCTATCCTGGATTCTTGGAAAGTGTGTTGGACATTTATTAGACCAATGTAATGCTTGATTTAATAAATACATTGACAATGAAACTATTAGTTACAGTTAGTATTACTTATTAGGTACAGCCCTATTACAAATCACAATATCAGCAAATTTAAATTGTACTTATATACCACATGTCTTTGAATAAAACTCACAGTCAGCTGATTTCTCAATTTACACTATTAATTCAAATTCACCAATATTTCATGAATTTATAATAGATTGCACATATCAAGTATGTCAAATTTACTATATCGGAAAATAAATTGCAAGAATCTGAGGATTTTTTACATTAGCACCAAATGCCTGTTTTGCCGAGATATTAGACACCATTTCTAACATGCTCGGAAGCATACAAACACAAGAGCCCCCACTTTGATCCGACACACACAGCCCTCCCCCCCCCCCGCCCCTTCTACCATGCTGCCGGCTGGAGACTTGGGAAGACTAGTGAGGAGGGGGAATGTGGGAAGTGTGCAACTAGGTCACTGTCAATCCTGTTGTAAGCCTGAATACATGATTGAAAAAAAGCTACATTTTCTACTTTTAGCTACTATTTTACATGCACAAAAATCCCAAAAAACAAATGTCTGAAATCTTTTCCTTGTGAGAATCAGCAGTCTTCATTTGGTCCACTAAAACATAGTATAGACATACTATCCTGGCACTGAAGGAGGGATGGGCTAGTGTTAGGTATGGGCTTTTGCAGAGCCAAAGCAGTCGTCATGGTACCAGCAGCGCTGTGTGCAATGATGGGGTGGGTTTTCATGACATCGTTACTTGGGGGTGGGGGTGCTGGCTTGTCTGTGATTATTTCTGGCAATGCTATTCAAAAATTGAGTGGAAGGGTGATGGAATAGTAGAAAAGAATTAAAGTGGAAATGTTGCAAAGCATGATGTCCAACGCACTGAAGGTTGAACAACAGATGGAGGAAAGTAACAGCGATTGATTATGTAGGCCGAAGAGAGGTGAAAACGATGGAGGAGGGGGAAAAGTCAGCAACCTCCAGTAGAAAACAACGAGCACTGCGAGTCTCCGAAGCCTGAATCATTTCCATAATTAAAAAAATTACAATATAATATATTCAAATGTCCCTAAATCAAGGCAAAGGTCACTTGGTCAGCCGAACGCAGATCTTGGTCCGCCCTGGCTTGTATTTGACTCCCATCTGATCAAGCATATATTATCCTCATACATCATACAAGCTTACAGACACAAGGCTCAGCTTGTCTCACCCACACACCCTGATACTGTGGAAGGGAGAGAGAGAGAGGGAGAGAGAGGGAGAGAGAGGGAGAGAGAGGGAGAGAGAGAGAGAGAGAGAGAGAGGGAGAGGGAGAGAGAGACAGCAGGAAAGGAATGACAAACAACAAACTCTTTGAGGAGACAAACACACACAGAAAAGTCACATAAATAACAGAGGTGTAGGTAGCTTTCAGTTCAATGTGTGACAATAATAATGGGGCACGTTCTCCTCCTCTGCATCTAATGCTTCAAACTCAGATAGAGCAGGATGTACTGTGTTGCTCCTATCAGAAGATTTAATAATAGAGATAGGGAGATCACATGGTGCTGTTGAATAAACAAGGCTCACTCTTTCGTTGCCATAATGGGATATTTATAACTTGCATATGGAATTAAAGTTCACAAATTATTTATAAAGTAAAGCCTTCTGCTGCTCCATTAGCTCCTATTTGTTTTCTCTCTCCGTTGGTTTAATGTTGCCTGTAGAAACTGAAGCTTTTTTTAACTGTCCAAAACTGAAGTCATTATAGGTAAGTGCCTGAATGTCAAAGAAATCATGTTGGTTTCACAGTGTTGTTTTTTAAAGATATTTTTGGGCATTTTCACATTTTATTTGACAAAGGATATAGTGTAGTAATAAGAAGGAGCCCGAGGTGGTGCAACAAACCCACCTCAGTTACATGCATGAGCTGTTACCACGTTCTATAGCCCTCCCTAAACCGGTTCAGCCATAGAGACAACTTTAATTTATACGTTTTCAGCTCTGGAAAAACAGATGTCTATCTCATGGTATTGTGTATGTTGGCATACTGACATAGTTAACCTGGACACACTAATGGAACGGATCCATCATTGTGTTATTTATCACACCAGTGCTTTGACAAGTCAAGAAGTCTGCAATGAGAAAGGTACTGTGCATTGACCCTGTAAACTTATGAGAGCATTACATTCTCCTGTAGCAATATACTTTTTTTCAAGGCAGATATGTTGACAAGTTGCAGTAAGAGCCAAAGTGCAAATGATGAAATCAACGATGTTTTTAGTAACCACTTTTCCTTTTATGACAAGTCCAAACGTCTCCAGTGAAAAAGGCCTTCTATCAAATCTAATATTTCCATAAACATGGGATCTGAATGCCATGTACTGGTGTAGTTCCCATTCCTACACCTTTCTGACCTCGGAACGTGTGTAGGTGAAAAGGCATGCTGGTTTTAAACTTCTCGCCAAAGCTCTCTTTTTTCTTTCTTTCTTGAGACAACTTTTTCTGTCACTTCTGGTGTTTCCACATGAGTGCAGACCTGTGTCTATACAAACAATACTATGTGTTACACCTCTGAAAGCAGGTTTATCCCTCAGCTTTGAGTGTGGCCATTCAGAACGTCTTTTAACACGTTTGCCAGTACGTCATATGAACCAGTTTCATAAAAGTACTAGAGCAGCAGAGGCAGTTTGTGATCCTCAGCCTACATATACATAGTCCCCCTTACTTTATTGATAGAGGTGGGGGCTCTATTTTTTTTAACACATATACTTGCGTAAATATATTTTTCTGTGCTCTAAATTAATTGTGTCCTCCTTACTTCTGAAACCAAAGCTCTGGTGCAGGCGTTTGAATAACCTGATGGAGTATTTAAGCACACACACTCATACAATCCTACGGAGTCGCCCCATTGCCTCATGCACTCAGCTTCTGGTCTTGAACACTTTCATCTATCGACTTGTATCTTATTAACTTATCTATCTGTTCAGGATTAATTTGATCAAATTCATAAATGAATGATATCGTCCAGTGGAGGCAGTATTAGGAGAGGGGGGAGGGGGGAAATCAATATATGCCTTTCATATTTCATCCTCTTAATGCATGGCTTTTTACTTGAGTGGTTTCATCATTCACACAGTGTATTGAGGGACAGAAGCAGCTGCAGTTCAACAGTGTGGCCACAGGGGGGCACTCTGTACTAGTCTATGGCCTGCTTCTGCTCCCCTTTCAAGTTGCTGGATGGGAATTTTCCATGCACTCGTTTGAATACATGCAATGCTGCACATGATTTTTCTTTTTTTTTCTTTTGCCCCGGTCACTGGGCATTCATCCAGTGTATATATATATGCGTTTGTGTGCTTGTGTGTGTGTGTGTGTGTGTGTGTGTTTTGTGTGTTTACAGGTCTTGAGAGATTTATAGCAGTGAGCATGCAGCCTTAGAGGCATCTGCGGATCAGGTCACAAAGCATGAATAGCCCAGTGGCTGCGGTCCAGACCTCAGTCTGAGGTAGCCCCTATTAGGATACAAACCACAAGGCTCAACACCAGGCTTAGCCAGCTGGAATACACAAACAAAATATTTTGGACACTTGCTCCTGTCCTGTTCTGATAAGAAAATATTGTGTAGCCACTGAAATTTTGTTCAATCTGAATCTAGGTGGAAAGCTGGATTCTTTATTGATTTAACATGTTTCTGCTTTTGACTTGAGCAGAAGATGCTACTGAAGAACAAAAATAAACAGTTGTCATGCTAGATTGATTATTTAAGTTATTTATCATGCAAACATTTACTTTTTCGAGCTGCTTGTGTCTGTTGTATATCACTGACAACACAATTTTGTTTGGTTTTGTACCAAATCAAATAAAAAGCCATTTGAAGGCCTCACCTGGTACCTGAGGTCTGGGACATTGTCAGAGACATTTTTCATTGTTTTGACATTTTACATAGAACAAATGATTCATTGTTTTATCAAAAGAATTGTTAACATTAGATTCTTGCACCCCTAAACAACACAGGTTTGCATGTTTTTAGAGTTGATCAGCCTTAGTGGGTGTAAGCTAAAAGTCCCCAAACTGTATTTGGCCTTGAGAGACAACCTTAAATGTGCAGCAGGACACTCACAATACTCTCAAGGTCTTTCTTGTTCCACTTTGTGCACGTCATCCAATCTTGCAATCTTGCAAAGACCCTTTGAGACGTGAACTGAGCTGTGGTCAGCGCCTGATGGATTGTTTCCCATCGCAGGCATTGTGTGGTACTGCTCACCAAATGGTGTCGCTTCAGTTTACCCAGTGCTGTGTTGGCTTAGACCCGGCTATGATGTTGTTTCAGCGTGTGTGGTATTGTTTCAGGTCCAGTGTGGAGTAGTATTGTGCTCTTTTCACGGGGGTATTGTCCCAAGCTTATGAATGTATGTGTTTATGTTACAGGCCAGTTTGTCAGGACGGTGACAGTTTCACGCTACAGGACCTCCGTGTTCCCACAGTCGTTCACCTCTGACCTTAGCTTTTTTCTTCCAAAACCAGGCCGAAATGTGTGTGTGTGTGTGTGTGTTTGGGAGGGAGTGTCAGTCAGCGTGTGTTCGATTGACATGCAGTGTTTTTAAAAAATACTTCACATGAATACTTAGGTAAGGTAAACACACTCCTTCACAATGGCTAGTGTGTCTGCCCTGAGTATGGACATAACTTTTAAATAAAAGGTTGGCAATAAAACGACCATGAGGTTTATTTGCTGACTTTCTGTTTTCATTTTAATGTTGAAATTACCCTGGACTGAGCAATGTAAGACTTCTGACACTTGAAATACATTGCCCCCTATTTTAGGGGAAATAAAGTAAGTAGATAAATAAATATACTCTTAAATAATGGCAAGATCTATAAATATATGATAATAATCAATATAACAATAAACAAAGGAATAAGTCACTTCAAGTGGCTATAATTAATATTTTATTAATAATAACAATGCATCACTCGTGGGGATGAACCTACCCTTAATTATCACCTGAATCTGCAGCTCTGCTCGACTTCATGAGCTCATTGTTTGACTTTTCGGCCAACTTTACTGTATTGGTTCACTCTCACTGCTCTCCATAAACCTCCACTGGACTAGACCTGCTCAGCAAGCAAACAGCAAAAGTTAGGGATTTGACTTGTATACACAAGGTGGCCTGAAAACACAACAAAGCTGAAAGTCAATATGAACAAAGGTATGGGGGCTGTATGGGATCTAAAAAATATGTGTGTTAAAGATGATCTATAATTGGGGGATGACTGCAGGTTTTTCACACTCTGCCCCTCTCCTGCCTCTGTGTGTGTGTGTGTGTGTGTGTGTGTGCGTGTGTGTGTGTGTGTGTGTGTGTGTGTGTGTGTGTGTGTGTGTGTGTGTGTGTGTGTGTGTGTGTGTGCGTGTGTGTGTGTGTGCGCGTGTGTCACCAGTGTGGTTACTTCTGTTGATTTGGTCACTTCTGATGCTTGTTTCGTGTCTCGAACTAAAAGAAGACTCACGTGTTAAAGAGGAAATGATTTTGTTCCCTTTTTTTTTTTTTTTTTTTTTTTTTACAGTTCAACGGTTTTAAAGTTCAAGTCCAAGAATGGAAACTTCATCTCAAAGGTGCAAAGAGAGTTGTTTACCCTCCTGACGCTCACACACTTGTACTGCATGTCCCAATAGAGTAGTTGAAAGAGATTCTGTTACATCACAATGTCATCCATCATACTTTGAGGAGTTAGTAGACCCCCGATTAGACATATACACACACACACTCACACACACCCTCATACACACTCACACACACACACACCCCTTAAACTTTAAGACACACAACCCTTAAACTAAACACTCTTGGAATGTTCTGATAGCACATGACCTAACACCTCTACATTTTTAGAACGTGTCATTCTAATACATGTAAACATTTTTGTCATACTTTTCAGTATTGTTTCGCAGGAGTCAGGCTGGATATAACTGGAAGCTGGTCGCTGAACACATCATGTAACTGTGAACCTTGGGAGCTCAGCCCTTCTGACTCATGAGCCTTGTAGGCCAATACTGGTGTTTTGTTGTTTGCACCAACAATTGCGGTTGTCCCGTCCTCCTGAATTATTCCAGATGTTGGCCTGAGCCACCTTGATGATACTACACACATACACCATAGACATTATGTAAGTGCAGTGTGTTTAGTGTAGGTTCTTCCGGCTGAATCAAAATAAATTAGTTTTAGTAGTTGGCTAAAAGAGATGATCTTAGGTTTAACTGATTTTTCACAAGTTTATCCTCAATGAAGACATTTGGATGCTTGATTGAGATTTTTTGACCCTCATACATGACATGCAACTAAAATACATTGGACTGCCTTGAGAATCTTGTTAAAATCTGTTTCTCTCCCTCCAGGTGATGGAAAAATGACTAATAATGAGACTCTTTACTGTAGCCAGTTTCCTTAAAACAAGAACCACACAGTTTTGGAAAATACTTTTCATCAGTCTTTTGTTTTGTCTGTTAATAAAATCTTCATGTGTTTGGAAAATTGTGTTTTAACATTGAGTGAGTGGCTTTTTTAATAGCTGGTTTTAAAACCTTTGTGTGGTTACATTTTGTATGGTCTCTTCTTATTTAATTCTGTTTTGCCATGGTTTGCTTAATGGTATTTTATTGTATTTATCATCATCATAGTTAACTGTAACTGCTGTTTATCTTCTTGACTATGTTTGACTTTAGTCTTATTTGTAAACATTTGTGCTTGTCTTTTTCAATCAGGTTCATATCAGTGTTTTAATTGGGTTGGATGGGGCTGCACATAAACTATTGTTTTCTTGCCTGCTGAGATTGTAGGAGTCATTCAGGCAGATGGCTGTTTTATGGGAGTGGTTCCAAAATTGAGTTAAAAAATTCCCCAATAGTCCTTGAGAGTAATGCAGAGATTCTCCGCTTGACTGTAATTCGGGAGAATTAGCACAATTACAGGATAATTCAAATAAACTGCTTGACTCACGGGTCAACAACAGGGGAAAATGGCCAATGTTGAATTTTTCTGAGGGCCTGTGTGAGTCTATTTAGATGCCTAGGAAACAAAATAGAGATGTGTATGGAAACTAGGTCCTTAATGTGGTCTTTCAGGTTATAATACATCAGATAACACTGCACAAAGCCTTCACCAGAGCAATTCAAATGGGTTAGTCAATGGTAATTATGAAGTAAGAATGAGCCCCTCTTTGAAAATACCAAGTATAATCTCAGAGGCCAAAGAGCGCATTAGATAGAGATCTTAACAAGTAGAAATATATGGAAACAATGCAATCCATTGTTGACCAAGCAAGAGAGAATGAGAGGTTGGACTGGAGGTAGGTGAATGAACGGGTAGAGTGAGTGAGGCATAGCAGAAAGAATGCATGAAAATAAACAGTAAAGGAATGAAGTGAAGGGAAACATGCAACGACACAGCGGAAAAAAAAAAAGGCGCAATAACAAGATATCTATAGATGTCGGGCTGTGAAAAAGAATGAAAAAGCCATCCCCCGCGCATTAGTGAGAGGACTAGGCTCTGTTAGGGGGAAATGGAGAGAAGAAAAGCACAGATTTTGACAGACTTTTAGGGAGCTCAGACATACAAGAATAGAAGGGGCCAAGCTCTGCTAAACTCTTGAGAGAACAGAAGTATCTAGGCCATAGGGAGATCGATGGCGAGAGAGACAAAAACAACTTCTCCATCTGGTTCCTGAATAGTCTTTGCTGGCAGGTTGCCACACCTTGTCCGTTCCTCTGTAGATTTTCTAGTCGTATTGCAGTAAACACTCAGAGGCCCGTAGGAAACCAGGCATGCAAAAGTTGGCAACCAACTAACACAAAATATACACAAACCCATGATTCACTCAGTCAGCTCATTTGTGTCCTCCCTACCCTCTTTAACGCTGTGAGCTAATGCCAGCTTTTGCCAACATCAAACTTTAGTCTCAGAAATGGAGAGATGGAGTCCGAATCTGCTGGAAGAACAGGATCCCATCATGACCCGCGTGATCGTATTCGGACAAGAGCTCCTCTCAGGACATCAGCGCTGTGCGCGCTGTCGTTGATTGCCTAGTTTTAAGGGAGTGTCACTTGACGTCAGGAAAGAAGGAACTCCATAAGGAAAGCTTGTCATTTATTTTACACAGCTCAGGGCATGTGATGTCAAGAGGGAAAGCAAACAAGTGATGTTCGGGAACTTGTGTAACATGTTTTCTTAATGAGCAAGGCAAGATCTTAAAACCAGTCAGTCTCATATCTATTGGGGTTAAACGCTGCAGCGGATCTGATGTTGCCGTCCGGCTAAAATAGCCATCATAAATAAATTGGTTGGTGTATAGATGACCCAATTCTTCCCATACGTTACACATAGTTTGCTATACACTCATAACACAGCCAGTGTTCCTCTCTCAGTGCATTGCCCATCTGTCCTTTTCTTTGTCACTTCTGTGTGCTTGCTTATCGTGGTCCAGATGCTTTGCTTATTTTTCTTTGCAGCGCTGTCTTGCAGTGAAATCCAGGCTGTTCTGTTTGTTTGCCTGTTGTAGCTTGTGTACATTGCGGTCTGGCAGACATGGACCATGTCACGTGTGCGTCTATGCGTGCATGTATTTTTAATGTTGACTTCTTATTTAAGAGAGAGAGAGAGAGAGAGAGAGAAAGAGAGAGAGAGAGAATCTCGCCAATGCATGACCAGCTCCAATTGTTTTTTCCATTACCAAATTCAAGCAATCCTTATGAAATGTTATTTTTTTGTTTATGAATATTGCTCCCAAAAAAAGTGTTCCCTCCTCTTGTACGTGGGAAGAAGGGTGGGGGAGCAGATAAAGGGGTGTTCATGCCGAATCAAACTCACAGGCTTGTTTTGGCGTCTGATTTGCTCCCAACGATCCTTTTTGTCGAAACTTAACCATTTTTTATGAGCACTGATATCGCAGGAGGTCTGAGCAGTTACACTTCTCTTGATAAGGGCCGTGTTTGCACAAGATTTTTCTTTTGAGACGTTACTGGAGTTTCAAACAACACTCTAGTTGTTTGATTGTGCAACACAACCCCATTACATAAATTTAAAGATGGAGACTGAAAAGTGAGAAAAACACAGCCATGAATCCTTCTATAGATTGTTTGTGACTTTTTGAATAAAACCTGTTTCAAAAACGTCTTGTATTGTTGGTATACTAAAATTCTTTGCAAAAAACAACTTTTCACTGAAACGGTTTATTTTGATGTTCTATTTTGTGCTCATGTTGGCCGTGGGAGAGAGAGGTGGAGATGTAAATGATGTTGCTGTGCAAGAAACAAAGTCTGGTCTGTGTGCGTTTAAAGGGAAGGGGGAGGAAGGGCGTGAGATAGATAATGATAAAGAGCATGTGAATGTTGTAAGTTCTCGGGTAAAACAAAATGTGTGTGTGCGCGTACGTGTGCCCGTACACTATGCACATACACTTGTGAATTTGGGATTAGCCCCCGCCTAATTGTGGGCAAGCACTCAAAGACTATTAATGCCTGACCTGACCTCCTCTTTATTCCCTCCATCCATCACTCTGAGCACAGAAAACACAGAGAGCAGCAAAACAACAACTGCCGTTAACAGAAGGAGAGACGGCTGCTCCCACCGGCCGCTGTGATTGGCCCAGATGCACCGCTCAAGAGGGCTGCGATTGGCTGAGAGGAGACACACCTCTAGAATCTGTTTATGTGTAGCCAGAAAGTGAGGAGGAGCGGTTTGAGGAAGGGGATTTTGGGGTTGGGGTGTGATTGTGATGTGCAGTAATAGAGGGGAAGTGTTTTGGGAGGAGGGGGAGTTACATGTACTCTCTGGAACACTGCCATTGGATCCTGTTCAGAACTTTCTAGGAAACTGGGATGTTTGTTTTTCTGTGTGTGTGTGTGTGTGTGTGTGTGTGTGTGTGTGTGTGTGTGTGTGTGTGTGTGTGTGTGTGTGTGTGTGTGTGTGTGTGTGTGTGTGTGTGTGTGTGTGTGTGTGTGTTGAGCCCCCTGAAAATCACAACCAGGCTAACCTAATTTTGTCAACAACGTTAATGAGCCAGAAGCCCTTCCCATAAAGTTGACCAGCAACTACATGTATTCTTTGTTGTGATGGAGGAAAAATCACATCTTTATTTTTGGTAATCACATCAACATGTTTCTATGGTCAGGCCATGCTATAAAAGAGCCAGTTTATCATATAACAGCAGCTATAAGTGACTTGTGTTTTTCATTTTTTAAATACATAAGCGCTGTGTCACGGTGAAAGCATACATGCCATTCGTCACATGTGACATGCTGTGTGACGCGGAGACAGCGGGGAGTGCGTCACACAGTATCACTCTGTTGAAGCAAACCAGACGGTTTCAGTAGGTGGGTCTGTGTCTGGAGTTGTTGTTGTTTTTAATCACGGATGCCAAGGAAGTAGGAGGAGCTTACGGTGTTTGTGTTCTCAGGTCAGATCTACAAAAAGTTCTGTACATTTTCTGGAGGTGAAAGTTTAGCCATGTTGTCAACATGTGAGCCGACAGGTTTACTGGTTTCATGGAGAGCCTGTGCTCCTCAAGACGTTGATATCAACCAAGATAAGGCAACTCTACATGAGAAAAAAAAATGTATGTATGTATGTATGTATGTATACACTTATGGGCAGATATCTTGTTAAAGTTCAATAAAATTGTGCAGGGAAATCATTTCTGAGTTACATTCATAAAAAAAGGGAAAAGTGGACTGCTTAAAACCTATCACAACGGCGCACGGCGCAACTGAAAAATACATATTTTAAGTTGTACGAGTGTATTGAATAGCCCGTTGACAATATTTTTGTATTGCTTTTGTATTAACAAATTAAAAAAGTAAAAAAAGAAACCCGAAAGTAAATTACATTTAACTTTTCTCAAATTATATCACCTTACGCAAATAGTATACACGTTTAGTTTCTTACAAATGAAAGCCCAAAGGGAGTTTTTCAAATTGTATGTCCAAAAAATCCTAAAGTAACCAATGTATATTATGTAAAGCCTAAATATTTAGCATTTTTTGCGCACACATTTAATCTAAACTGTTGAACAGGCAAAGTTGTTATCCTCACGAGTATATTTGGGTCGTACACTTCAGGCTATGAAGATGTCTGTGCTTTGGTCACAGTTCCCAGGCCTGTCCGAGGTCAAAGATACCGTAGCCGTGATAGCATGCAGGTATGTTTGAACAGTACATTGAAAGTGTGTATAGAGTATGCTCAACAGCAGGGTTAAGGCCAGAGATTTGTGCTACTTATGAAAGCTGAAAGCATGACAGCATCCATCCACTCCTTGTTTACCATCTCACTGTGTGCATTTGTGCGTGTGTTCGTCGTTGTGTTTGAGGACGAGTGTCTTTTTGTGCTCGGAGGCATTCATGACCTCGGGCACTAGCTCTAGGAAAAGGTCAGGGTTACTAATATAAAGGTTACTTGCGTACACACATACCTCTAAACATCGTATGACACAACCTGGGGGGGCTCAACCACCTTTTTATTAGCCTCTCACATTATGTCACATTTGTTTGGCTACACTCTTCAGGTTGATGCATTTCTATCAACTGCTCTCTTGTTGATGTTCAGGCTGCCAGAACAGAGCTCTCGTTGTTCACCTGCTCTCACTGAGCAAACGCACCGTGTTTTTGTTGCAGGGTTGGATAAAAAACTGAAGATTTGTAATGCTGCTACATATTTGGAGTGCAAAAATAAAAGCTGTATGTTTGTTCTGATTCCTAAATGGTAAGGATAAAGTTAGTAAGGAGGACGCACTGTTGATGAGGCAATGAGAGAGAGACAACAGTCTTCATGTTTTTCCAGGATTCATTCACACCAACCATGTGGATCAATTAATAATTGGTGGTATACAGCTTGTAAGCAATACAGAATAAAACAAGTTTTATTCAAAATGTAACAATGCTGCACATTTCATGTCTGGCAAGTGTTTATAATGTAGAAAAACATAACTGGAGCAAAAACAAAACTGAGATTTGTGCTTGATTGTTTGTATTTGAAAATAGATGTTGGGTCAATTTTCCCAAATCCAGGAGCAATGGAAAGACAAAAGAAATGAAACCATCTAACTGGTTGTTTATTGAGTATCACACTTACTATTGCCCCATACTCGCTGCTGGGGCGTGTTGAGAAAATGCCAAAGTTTGACAGACATAATTGTACATATTATTGTGGTAAAGTCATAATTGGAAAACCACTGTTTGGAGGAGAGGTTTAGTCAGTGATTTCCTCCTTGGACTATTTACAAATTTTGACATGTGAGCGGCATTATTTTCCCCTGGTCTTGTCAAAGTCATGTCAGTCATGTCTGATACACATGCGTGTGTGCGTGTGTGTGTGTGTGTGTTCACTCGACAGCAGACTGCTGAAGTCTGTTTTGCTGCGCGTTACATGTTCAGGCATGCTGTGTCAAGATATCGTATAGCTCCATGTGTCTCATTTTCCTGTCTGGACTCATTCTCAAGGCAACAAATTCAACACAAACAAAAAATTGTAAGTGTTTGAATGTGTTTAAATCTATTGTGTCCTTGTGTGCGGGGGTACCCTCCTCAAATCAGCACTTTGGAGCTTATCTCTCCCCTCCATAAAGCTAGTTATACAAACACCAGGTACCTGCAGATGCATAAATCATCTGCTGAACACACATTGCTCACACATTAAACATACACAGGCTCTGTTTTTTCGTGGCTGCAAAAAGTGTGTGAGCATTCCTGCTCTCTGTACTGGATGTCCTTCCTGACACTGGGTCAGTTTACTCAGAATTGAAAGGTTACAGCACTTAACAGAGTAGTGCATTCATAAATCACAGTTATACATACATAAAAGTGTGAATGCACACAGACACAGAGCTGTACACTTGTATAAGCTAACTGGTAAACAATTCATGGCGCTGTCGTGCAGCAAGCTTGCAAATGTTCAGCGCTCATGGCTAAATCGCTACCATATGCGTGTGTTTGTGAACGTGCAACTGACTCTGTGATGGGGGGAGAAAGCAATTTAAATCGCAGCAATCATGTGTGAGTGTGTCGAACATGAGGTGCATGATAGAACGTATATTTGTGTGTTTGTGCGCATGTGTGAGGAGGATGGTGTGTACAGTATGTGGTCTGTGTGCGGTGTCTATTGGCTGGAGCCTACAGTCCTCACTGGTTCAAACTAGTTCCTCTGTCATTGTGGGGTATGTGGCTGTGGCCTCGCCGCACAAAGCCACTTGAAATAACAGAGGGGTTTTGCCCTGAATGAAAGGTGGCGGTTGAAGTGAGGTGCTGTGTTTGGGCAGATTTGCACAGACCAGTTTGATGTCAATATACTCACTACCTTACAGAGGGCGAGCTGGAGAGATAACAGGCCTGTGAACCAGTTGTTACACAAACAGATAGGAGAGAACAAGAAGAAGAAGAAGAAGAAAAATGTGCATTGATTTAAAGAGGAATATTAATGCTGAGAAAGCTGGAAGTGAAAGTCTCTGTCTTTTACAGGAAGTGAGGCTCAGAGTGTGCCACCCCACACAGGAAGTACAACGAGTGGGTAAAAGGTTGCCTGAGCCCACAGGGGGGGAATTTTCTCCAATTTTCTTGACAATCAAGAATGACATTAACTTTTATTTTGGGCTCTTTCAACAGGTATTTACATTCTATAAAAACTAAAATCATGCTGATAAAATTCATCACAGGGATCATCTACAGGGATTGGAGTACTCCTTGTTGACAATTAACTGAATAACTGCGTAGGTCCTAAATATACCACATGATCCTGTTGAGTGTTTCTATTTTCTGTAGTTTAGATTTTTTTAAAAGACGCCTCAGTTATACTTTTCCTCATGGACGGTCGCACAGACATTGGGCTGACATGGAAACCTTTGAATATTTATACTCTGTGCAAGTTTTTCCTTGCAGCAAACCACTATTTTCCCAACTGTAGGGGGGAAATGTATCGCAAACTAACGTCTATGGCTAAGTCACAGCATGATTTCCACCTGTCCAGTAGTTGGAATATGTCAGATGTGCAAGGACGGACAAAAACTCTCCGTATGAGTTCCCCGTGAAGGTTCAAGTCTGATGATTTGATGTCACTTTGGCAGTGCTGACTCTCAACCCTCACAGATGCGTCAAGCATAATCAAGTAAGCATGAATCAAGTTTAACTGTACATCCTTAGTTGTCTGTCTGTGGAGACATGTTGCTGTCCTGACACACACACACACACACATCACCCTCAAGATATTTACTGTATTGTTTTCAGCGGCCTAATGTCACTGTACATAAATTATCTTTGTACGCCTCAGTTTCTCTCTCAGATCTTGGGTAACTTATTTCATTTCACACATCAATCTTATGTTCTCACTGTATTACTTTCACTCCTATTTCATCTTTTTCACACCCAGCTCCCCTGGCAGATTCTCTTTTTTCTTTCACACGTACCTACTTTGAGAGACACACAAACGCACACACACACACACACACACACACACACACACACACACACACACACACACACACACACGCACTCACTGACAGTGACTAAGGTCGGCTTGTTGTTCCAGGCAGCTGGCGGAGGGCTTTCCTGTCCAAACAGCCCAAACGCTGAGGTGGCAGAGCTGTGAGGGACGGTGAGAGATACACAGAGGAGAGAGAATAGGCCGAGTGGGGTGACCACTAGCTAATCCTTGGGCCGTCCGCGGTGGGTGGAGCAGGAAACGGGGGGCATGGGAGACGGGCGGAGGCCAAAGAGTTTTTCCTCTCTCAACCCGACTGGCTGATATGACTGCCTTCACATTCACACACATTCATGAGTTTGGATGGAGACTCACATGCAATGACACATGGACAAACGCATAAATACATGCTTGCTGGGAGTTACTTTACAGCATGAAAGCCAAGCCTGACCTGCACCACCACATTTGGACAGTTGTGTTGCTGCTCTCCTCTAAACGTCTTCATCCTCGTTTACTTGTCCTCCTTTGTTTACAGAGGACAGCGGCTGAAGACTATCCTGAGGAGTGTGGACTCGATTAAGGCATTCTGTTTTGTGCTTCAAGCTTACTTAAAGCAATTCCACAAAACCACTAAGCTGAATCCCGCTGACACAACACAGTTAAACAAACTGTACAGAAGCCAAGAAACTTAAACAGGCCCCAGGTAATATTAGATGATGAGTCATAGCAGTCCAACTTCCTGCTGTCAGGTAATGTAGGAGCTCCTCTGAGTGTTAAACAAGTCTCAGTGGTTAAGTTTCCGACGTTGCTCAAAATCTGTTTGCATTATTGTGCTTTTATATATTTATTTGTGTTGATGAGGGAACTTTTACAGTCCTCTTTCTAAATGTTGTTTCAGTCAGCTTCTCACCTGAGGATTAACTGTCTTACTTTGTCTAATATGATCGTAAAATTGATATATATTGGCGTAATAGTGAGACAAATTGTGATTGACATTTTTCACCATTCTCTAATATTATATAAACCAATTCATTAAGAAAAAGTAATCCTTGGTTGCATAACTTGTGCCTTAAGTTGCATCCCAATGCTTTGAGAAGAAATCAAGTTTAATTAAATTCTTTTATTTTTCTTGGTGTCATAAACACATTTGAAGAGCCAAAAACAATTGGATTTCATTCATACTTTGGGGGAGATTGGCTTTTTGTAAAATATTTTTGATACATTTTGCTTAATCTTTGATTAATGAAAATGATTGGCTCCCTGTGTAAAAGCTTGAGTTTGGTGGATTTTTATGCCAACTATTGAATAATCACATCACAAAGCAATTGGTATATGCTTTGAACGGTCAGTGGTTTAGTTTCATTGTAACCTAAAACTTTGCATTGAATGGTCTGAAAATGTGAAACCACCACTTACTGAAATATTAGTAAGTGTTTTTCAGTCTTTAAGTAAAACCACACATGCTGTGACTGTTAGCTGTAAACATAAAAAAAAGAAACGCGCCTTGATAAACCCTAATCAGTTCCAGAAACGGATGATTAATTTTTTTAGCTTGAGGTTTTCCTTCTTGACTTTAATGTCAAGAACGGGGGCGATGCATCAGTTATAATAGAGTTAATATGTTGCAGTGAAGCCCGTGAAAAAACTTTATTCATGTTTGATACAGATTACAGTGAAGATGTTTTCAAAACATAAACACGATCAGCAGACTTTTTAAGCTGTGTTCCCAGGGTAAATGACCTGAGGTGCAACCTGCTGAGAGTCATGTGACCCCCCCCCCCCCACCCAAACTCTCCCTCCCCCCTCACACATACACATACACACACACACACACACACACATACACCCTCTCACCACTTCAGCCCCCTCAGTGTTATGTAACCCTGGGGTAGGCACGAATGCTGCTGGGGGTTTATTTCTGTACTTTGACGCTCCGGTGTGACATTCTGCACCGCTCCAAACTGACACCTCTCGTTTTATGTTTTTGAATTTCCTCTTCACACAGATTTTGAGGCAAGAACACTGGACACCGCATATTGCAGCGGGAACAGTGAAATATATGATGAAAAGGAAAAGGCAAAAGCTAAAACTAAACTACAGCAAAGACTTGAGGTACACAGGAGACGCACGGAGCAGTGGGAACTCTGTGCCTCCTGGACTTCGGGTCGGCTTTGTTGTAGTTTTTTTTTCCTTATCAAAGTCAGCGGCTCTGACTCTCTGTTGTCTCCATAAGGAAAGGAAGAGGGAGAGAGAGCCTGAGGGAAAGAAGAGGAAGAAGAATGGGCAGACAGGGGGTTTGGGAGATGACAGAGGTGAGATACTGGGAATTGGAGGAGAAAAAAAAACATGCACACTTTTGGAGATGCTGAATAGACAATGAAAAGACAGAGCGAGATAGGATAGAGTGGGAGTGGTTATTTTGGCTGATAGCCTGTGCAGCTGCTTCGGACAAGGCCCCTACGCAGCAAAGATCAGGAAAATGCCTCACTGACACACACACGCACACACACGTGCATGTCATTTTAAAGACCTTCATTTTTTGGCAGCAACTGCTTGCATTGTGTCTTCTGTGAACTCATTGTTTAAAACACTAATTTCAATAAATCTCAGAAATGAGATGCTCACGAGGAGTCTGTCTTCCTTTTAGTTTATATTTTTTGTCTTGTTGCAGGAAGACACAAGAGATTGAATGGCTTGGAATGACTTCACTGTGTGTGTGTGTCTGTGTGTCTGTGTGTGTGTCTATGTGTTCACAACTAGCAGGATATAACAATAACAAATTAAGATTATAAATTAATAGAATTGTACGAACAAGGTCCACTTTCTGGATTTCTATGCAGTCGATGGCATCTCACTGTTTCCTTAAGTTGTTTTAAACTCTTTACTGACAGTTTTTTGAGGACATTTTAAAGAGTGGTAGTCTTTTGTTACTCAATGACTCTACTACCAAACACACCAGTGTTTTTACATGTTCAAAGCTAGTAAGTGGACTTTGTGTTAAGATTATCTTGTCAAACTGCTTTTTCTAAGGTGAAGAATTAACTCTCTATTTTTTTTCCAGTGCCACTAATGCACAATAATATCTACATCTTTTCACTCTCAGTAACATCCATTACATTTAGTAAAAACAAAGGTAGCTGACCGAGAACATATTTGCAGGAAAGTCTGTAAAACAGCCTGTACCTTCTCATGACATAATAATCATTGCGACGCCATTTATATATCATCTGAGAGTTCTTTCAGTCTCAGGTCCTGAAGTTTCAGAGCTGTTGCACAACACCAGTGCACGATCATTCACACCGCATCCATCAGACGGACCTCCAGCTGTCTTTGCTCCGAAACTCCAGTACATCTGACATGGAGGTGTAAAACACTCCTGCTGCTATCTAGAATTCAGGTTAAGTGACACAAATACACACACACATTAATATGCAGTACCACACATTCACACAGAGACCAAGATTTGTCCCGATGGGACACGTCGTTCTTTTGACCCTGCAGTTGTGAGGCAGCGGAGAAATACTGTGCCATGTCCTTTAACACGGCTGTGAGAAACACCCCGAGCAACAACTCTGACTCTGCTTTCTTAACTGTGTGTTCCATCGAGGCACTTCTTAAATGTATGTCACGGTCAACGTTCAAGCTCATAACCACGGAGCTGTAAAGCTCTCAATATGTGTGTGGATGTGTGTGTGTGTGTGTGTGTGTGTGTGTGTGTGTGTGTGTGTGTGTGTGTGTGTGTGTGTGTCCTGTCAGAGTCCTCTTTTCCTGGCTGTTTCCTGTTCAGATCCAGGGGTGTGTTCCACTTCCTTCCTGCGCTGCCACAATCTTGGTCAGGCTTTTTTTTTTCTTGTCTTTAAACTTCATGAAAAGCACTGGGTATGACCGTGTGTGTGTTGGCGTGTGTCTCTGTACACAAGTGTGCTTGCAACACATGCAGGTGTTGATGACGGTGAACACATAAAATGGGACACATGGCTTCTCTGCTGTGTTTCCCTGTGACCCCTCGATCTGTGTGGTCAAACATCGCCCGAAACCTCTGAGGTCAGAGGCCGATAAGAAATAACATGGAGTAACTTTCCCACACGGTGATGTCACCGCTTGTGAACATCTGGTCACAAACCAACCTGTCTCTATTCACTTTGAATTTTTGTAATCTCTCTTTTTATTTTGTGTTTTCAACACATCCGACTCATTCTTGACTTCCAAGTCAACAAACATGATCAAACATATAGCAAATAATCAAAGCAGTAGCATTTAGTATCAGTAGTCTAAATGAGAGTATGCACTCTAACCTTTACGTGCATGAACATCCACACTCACAGATGCCCAAACACCTTTGAATACCCGCACACTTACCCGCACAGCATACCCGTAAGTACCCTCCTACATGTACACTCTTCCATGTACACACTCCACCAGGAGGGCTCAACGAGGAGGGAGCGGAGGATCGAACAGCCCAACCATGTACAAATAAGTGCAATTAAATGATACAAGCAGTAAATACACAAAATAAAGTAACTAAACAAAGAAGAAAAAAAGAAAGAAAGTAAAGGAAAAATAATGATAATTCCATAATTGCATCAGTCCCACCTGACCAGACTTTGTCCTCTGTCACTGATACCTGCCGAGAGCTGGCTCAGACGTGGCAACAAAAACAAAAAACAAACAAACAAAAAGGAAATCTAGCTGTTGTTTATGTGGTTAGCACTTCTCCATCATTGATAAAGTGGCAATTTTCTTGCAACACAGAGGAATGTTTCTTCTTCCTGTCTGGGTGCTGTTGTTTTGACCTTTGCAGACCTTATTGGCTGCTTGTTGTTGTGCTGGTATTAAACCAGTCACAGCTTATTTTACCGTTTTGTAATCTGGATAAAGAGAGAATGCCTGTCGTTCACTGGATATCAGCCAATAATGTTATGAACTGCATTGTTTCAGAGTAAAGTTCAAGGATGCAAACTGAATGGGGAGTCAGTGTTAATAAATAAAATAATGTTTTCATTCTGTATGATCACTTCAGCTGTTGGAGTGTTAGCGTGGGCACATGGCTTGACGTCACAGCGGGAATGTTTGTAACTAAAACTATTGATAAAGGAAAGTATCAGTGATTGCAGTAACAAGCAACATTTGAAAACTGCTGCTCTTGCAAAAGATAAAACACATTCTGTGCAACTTGCAGGCTTTCTGGAGGAAATAATCAAATTGGACTTAAAGGGAAACAGTGTTTTTTAACATGCTCCCAATTTCTTTCTGCCTTGATTTCAAGGTCTTTTAAATGGATAGTTGTCTGTATTTATTTGAATACAAACAGGACAGATCAAGGGAAACGTATAGACACACCTTTTGTCTCCACTGTTTTTCCTATGTTTTTTTGTCTTAGTGCCCGCAGAACGTTGTCACTGGCCACTACATAGCGAGTTACGAGGGCGAATGAGTAGTGTTGTTGTAATGTTACGTTCAATAAAAGTGCTTGTTTGTCACTGATGGGGTCAGATTGCTATTATGAGTGTTTGACAATATTATAAAAAGCCCTTTAGAGAGAAAAAAATGTTTTTGCTTGTTCAAGCAGAAGTCTTGTTGTGAAATATAAATATCTGTCTACTTTGGCTCAAATTAACACAGGTGGCTCAAGTTAATACGGGCGGTCAAATTTAAAGACCTCAAAATCAACTAAATATTCAGCTGTGACATTGACACGCCTTTAGATAACCAGCTATGCATTCTGTACTCCAATACAACACTCTGTCTGGCTCGCAGTGAGGCTCTTCCCTTAATGTCAGACACGTATGCAAACAACCAAAGCTGCTCGGGGCAAAAACAAGCACTTTAAAGTGGACGCCAATGAGCAGTTCACCCAATAGATCACATTGCGGCCAGTTTACAAAATCAGTACCAATCCGTTTGTTTTTTAAGGTGGATGCTGATAGTGAATAAAAGGACTGACGGGATCTCATTTTGTAATCACTGGTCAATGTTGCTGTAACCCTCTGGATGAGTCTTTGGCCTGTCTGAGGTCATGAGACTGTTTCCATGCATGTATGTGTCTGCCATGGTAACCACATCTGATAAGAGGACCTGACCCCTGTCTCGTCCTGTGGTACAACCCACTCCTGAGCTATTGTGAAGTAATTTAACACACACGCATGCACACACAGTCAGAAAGAGATAGCTGGTGAATTTATGGTAGGGCTGATGTCTTGCATGCCAGAGCAGTAGTTCCTTTGTGGTTCACTGTGAAAGTTTATTATTCGTCTCAAAATGGAAAATCCAGTGCATGAAAACCAGACTGAGGCGAATCAAAACAGGAAGAACTCTGGGGCATTTTTAAAAGCAAATCATGTAAAAGCAACCAGGAGACAAAAATAGAAACACAATTGTCATGTGGCTTTTAAGATGCAGACAAACTATGTCAGTCTTGGCTGCTGTAGATATATTTCTATGTGTTTTAAATAACATTATTTCCATAACCATATCAGTCTCGTCTCATAGACAGCTGACTTGAAGAGATGACAGGCCTCTGCACCCACATCCAAATATCACACAAACAAAGTGCTGATTGCATCAATGCTCTTAATCAAACACCACATTCCTACCTCGCAATGCAAACTTTGTCCCTAAATATATCACCCACTGTTTGTCTCCTTCGATTTCTTTCAAACAAAACAACTTGCACAACCCCGCTTCAGAGCAAACATTCTCCTACATAGCCCACAAAACACCAAACAATCCCCCAAAGAAAGGCCTCTGTCTGGCTTTAAAGAGAAAACACAATCTGTCTTCAGAGAGAAAATCACTTTTCAAGAAGCCAGTGTTTTTTAGTGTTCACAGAAAAAGGCGTGGAAAACACATTTGCTTCGTCCTTTCACAACTATTCGTGCTCATTTCAGCCGTAGGAGTGTCGGCGTGGGGAGATGCCTGGGCGTCACAGGGGGAATGTTTGTAACTAGGACAAGCCGATAAAGAAAAGTTGCAATGATTGCGGCGTGGAACCACAGATACAAGGAACATAAAATGGTGCAAAAGGCCTTGAAATTGACCAAGAAACTTGTAGTGCAGCGACCATTGAGCTGGGGAAGCAGTCATTGTTTTGTAAGTGCCTCCCTGGTGAAGTCTGGGGACTTGAAGGCCTTCTATAACTGGGTTGTCTCCACAGTTGAGGGGTCTGTAGAGTGACATAAAGGGGCCCTGTTTTCCATGTGCACTGTTCATACTCTCAGTGTCCCACTTGAGGCAGACTGTCAGTATGTGGAACAGCCGTGGAGGGCCCTGGCTCAGGGCTTTTCTTTTTCTTTTTTTCCGAGAGCTGATGAATTTGCTGGGGTTTGAGCTGTTGCATCTGTTGCTTTGACGGAGCCTGCTATTTATCAAACTGATGCGGAGTCTGCATAGAACCCAAAAGAGAAAAAAAAGCGCAGCCTACTATATAGGTTAACCCCTCCTCCCTTCCTACTCCCTCTCTCACTCCTTTACCCTTTGCTCTCTGTTGTCTCGCTCTCTCAATCCGAAGACATGTTTTTCAGAGCTGTGTTTGTACGAGGGGGGTTTCGAAGGGGGGAGGGTTTGGTGGGAAATAAGAAATATAGGATGTGACTTTAACTACTTCCAGTGACTCCCTATGAAAAGAAATGTAATGGCACTTGGCATCCAATGTTGTTTTGCAAAAGTCTGTTGTAAATGTTGAGTAATACTTTTGCCCCCGGCTTTTCAGGAATCCACCATCACGTTCTTGGAAAGACTGCAAGGGGGAAAAAAAATTACTAAAAGATTTGGTTAGAACCCAGACAACTGAACTAAAACAGTTGTGCTGTTTGTTTTGTGTCCTTTAGTGGGCGAACAGGCCACAGAAGCACTCTAGTACGAGACATGTCATGTCCGCCACTTATTGCAGTCATTTGTCACCTTTTTTAACAATTTAACTATCTGCTTACACACAATCTCACACAAACACACACAGTCATTACCCGAGCTGCTTCTCGCTGAGACGACTGAATGCGTCAGTTGGTCCTCAGGCATGCCGTGAATCCTGCTTTGATCGCATTGTTTTTAACTGTCTTATTGACAAAAACAACCCATGGAGGGGGAGGGGCTGCTTCGGGGCAATGATGAAAGGCAACAGGGAAACAAATTGCCAAAGGAGTGGAGGAACAGGGAAGGCAGGAGAGGAATAGCAGTGGAGAAAAGCAAGTATTGATTGACAGGCCAGAAGTAAACCGCTTAACACAAAACACTGAAGGCATAGGCTTGGACATGGTGAACTACTGTGTTAGGTAAACAGAAAATTAAGTTATGTATCTAATCCATGCAACATACAACGTACAGTATTCCCTTGACGTCTATTGACCCACAATCGCCACCAACGGTTACCTTTCTCTGGTTCGGTTTGCTCTTTCTCCCTTGTCCCACTTTCCCTGTTTGCTTTGTCACTTTCTCTTCCCCTTGGTTTTCTTTGACCTCTCCTGCTCTTTACCTCTTTACCTCTTTCTCTCTGACTCTTCCCTCTCTCATGCCACTCTGCTGTTTTGTAACTGCCTCAAACAAACATGTATTCTTGAAGGAGACGCTCACGGACATTCACACAGAGGCGCCATTCATACAAAGTTGTTTTCTGTGCTTTACATCTTCTTCTTTTTTTTTACACAAGGGCACAAATGGCTCACATGTCTCTCCCGCATCTGCCGACCCTCCGCGGTCAATAAGTTCTTTATTTACGTAAAATGACTCTTGTTATGGGTTTAGCCACCCCAAAACATGCCTCCTGACACGCTACAGAAAATAAAAGAGGGAGAAAACGCAGGGCTGTTGTTTTTTCTTCCATTAACTCTCTCACACGCACACGCACGCATGCACACACTTCTGCTCAGACGCAGCAACTGGTCAACAGGATATGAAACCCCCCTTTCTACTTTTTTTTCTTTTCTTCATGTAAGAATTGACCTTTCTCCTACTTTTGCCTTTTTTGCATTGGAGCTCACTCTCTGCTGTGTTGTGCAGTAAGTTTGTTTGGTTGACTTTTTCAGCCTGTGGCTTACAAACACGACTGAAAGCAAGAGCCTGTCTTGGGCCGACTGCGTTTCACCCGGCACATCTGGGTTTAGTGAACTTTCCATTTCTGCGCTGTAACTCCGTGCAGACTTGCACATAATCAGTGTCCAGCTCATTTGCTTTATGCGTTATGGCTGAGTCATTCCCATGTACTTGGTGAAAGGTGTTCTCTCGGAGACGGAGACCACTCTGCCGTCCCTCAGCCCTCTCCCCTCCCTCCTTACTGGTGTTAGTGGAAGGGAAGATGACCATCTGCTGCCCCAGTTGCCCAGTGACTGGACAACAGCCTTCCCTTATGGCACAGTTCCACTGTTGTGTGTGTGTGTCTGTGTGTGTGTGTGTCTGTACAGTTAATGTGTGTGTCTACCTCAAGGGGAGCCAAGTATTGTGTGAAGCGTGTGGGAGTGCCGTAGAGAGAGCACACCTTCATCCAGCCGGACGGTCCTGCGCCGTGCGCGCTGACTCGCTCTTACAATCGGGTTAGTGGAGGGTCAGAGATTTACGTGGCTGGAGGCCAAAACTTTGCTCCGGTGCATCAAAAGAATAGATTTCCTCTCCAGACATATGTGCATGATCGCACACTATTGTTGTACATCTCATCATTATTAGTCTTCATGAACATTTTGAAAAAACTGTGTCGTCAGTCTGAAACTGTCTTGTTGCGATTGCATGTGACTTTTTTTTACAATTCAGATCCATTTATATTGCTTTATTATTTATGCGGTCAGAATATCTACAATTGATTAGTGACTGACTGGGGACCATCTTTCCCCAGAAGCCCATCTTGGCCATGCTGGTATATGCAGAGCTTTTTTCTTGGGATTTGGAGTCTCTGCATGACGTGGACAGACGGACGGACAGACAGACGGTGCTCCAACAGAGCGTGCTTGTGAAGATGAGAAGGCTGTAATGTTAGCTTACTGTTTATGTTTTACCTGCCCAAAACAAATACTGAAAGATCTGCTGTGGCTAACCAAACAAGCCATTTTTGTTTAATGATGAAACCTAATCCAATCTGTGGAGAAAAAAAAAAACACCCTCTCAGCAAATGCAATTTTATCTTCGTCACCTCAGGAAGTTAACACATTGTGCTTCTTCCCTTTCTGCATTTGAAATGAAGAGCAGCAAGTCTGTGTTTCGCTTTTCTGATCACACATTTCTTTCCAGCTGTCATTGGGTTTTGTGATTGAAAAATGTTTGATACTTATTTCCCCCTCTGTTTCCGTCTCTATGTTGTATCTCATTCGCTGTACTTCCTGTTGCACGCTCTGTCTCTCACAGGTGACGTGGGACTCATTATCCCCCTACAGGCCGGTCAATTAGCATCCGTTCTTCCACTGCTCGCCCTGGCAAGAGAACAGCGACTATCAGAGAGTCGTGCTCGGGACAATAAACTTTTCCTATTCGACGTTTAGCCAGCAAAACAAGCCCGGACACATTTTATTTTTCTCGTTTGAATAAAAGAATCTTGTGAGCGAATCCAGATTCAGTCTTGTCAATGGTACTGAAAGCTCAGACCACATAGCCGCTTGTTCGGGGGTGACAACATTTACGAGGAGCTCCTTGAAGGATGCCAAATGCCTGTGTGTGGTTCAAGATGTTGTTAGTCCACTTATTAGTTTTTATTACATGTTTAACCCTGAACACAACCTTTATTGCATTATAATATCTGGGCTTGACAGTAAGGATTTGTCAGGTTAGTGGCAAACATTTTGAGAAATTTGCAATTCAAAATGTGTATGATATGTATAAGTGTCAAGATTTTTGACAAAAGCTCCTGAGAAAAAAACGGGTGATCTGGGAGATTTGTAGCTGAGCCATGCTGCTTGGATATTAAGTTGTGTGTATCCGTGTGTTTGTGTGGGAAACCTGTCAGAAGTCTGATTTGGCATCGCCTTTATCCCCTGTAGACTTCAACAGTGGGCCCACACCGCACTGTGGCTGCCTCTAATCCCATAATGGGCTGACTCCGCATTGAAGCCGCACAAATACTGTTCCCCTTGGTCAAAACTGTGACAGTGGGTTTGTTTCTGTTAATGCTCCCCATGTATGTGCTCTGCATTAAGGTGTGTGCACTAGTTGTGTGTTTGTGTGTGCCTCCTCAGGTGAGTGGGCAGAGATAGGTAATCTAGTGTACAGAGTCATCGATTTTCCTGCTGCACAGGAAGTGGCTGGTTATTGATTCTCAGGGACAATGATGTCACTCCAGACGATGTGGGGTGTTTGCTTATCCATGATAAGGTACGAGGCGCTTTCTCTCTGCACACTGCTCAAATAATCCTCTCCTTCTGTCCTCTTACCTTTTACCACTCTTCTCTCATCACTCTTTCCACACTCCATCTTTTCATTCATTGTGAATGCCCTCTTTAACCCCCACATCCATTATGTGTGACATAATCACTGATGAGGGTGTCGCTTCTCAATGTCATGCATTTGTCTAGATTGGTAGTCTGTTATTTGATAATAATGAACTTTTAAAATCCGATAGTAAGTACAAAAAAAATGCATTTCAATTTAGATAAAGATGAAATTGATTTGCATGTTTTTTTTGTGAAAGTCTGGACATTACAGGACCACAGTTTTGACAAACGTCTTCCATCTCTTTGTACTCTTTTATCACAAACCCGTTGTGTTGTGGATTGTGTTATTTTTCCTCATCTTTGATTGCTGAGCCCTCGGGGACAAACTTTACTTCATGATGATACTCTCCTCCTTTTGCTCACTCTTTTCAAAATTTTGTGGATACTCACAACACGCGCACACTATATTGACACACTGTGCGTGTGTGTGACTCACTCGTAGTCCAACCATCCATTGTTACTGCGTTGTAACCTACTCATGGGTGATTATTTTTTATCAAACATATCTCTGTCAGTTTACATATTTGAGTTGTGTAAGACCATTTATTGGACAGAAGCTCTCTTATCTCCTGATTATATCTGAAACATCACAGTTAGTGTGATATATCAGACTTGAGTCCACAAGGGGAATAATACGGAAGAGTTTTTGGCTGTTGGCTTGTTCTTTTCTTGGTCCCACAGGCCTGTAATTGATTAACCACGGAGCAAATATGTCCAACACTACCTGTGGCATGAGACAGAGGACCACACACACACATACAGACACACACACTTATGTCAGGGTCATCAGGTCCATGGAGAGTTTTTAAAAGGGAAGAACAAGGATACACACAAGCCCTACATGTTTATCCAGTATACCGGTACATTTTTCAAAGTGTTAATGAAAAGAGTTTAAAAAGTTCAAGCTAGGTTTTGTTGTTGTTGTGAAAACATTTTTAATTTCGGATAAAATTGTAAATATATATATATATATATATATATATATATATATATATATATATATATATATATATATATATATATATATATTCCCACCCTGAACCTTTTGCAGAGCAAACGCAGCATGTAAGCATTCACTCTAAATATATTGTACATCAGCCTTTTCTTTATTGGGATAATTAAAAATGTCTATTTTTCTCTCTAAAATGTCTCCATCAACAAGTGATGTTTGGTGCTACACACAGATTTTATTATTCTGATAATTTCATTATTTAGCAGTTTTAAATATATTCTGTGAGACAGAATGCACTATTTTAGAAGATAATGTGCCTCAGTAAGCATTTTCTGCATTTTTTTTCACTGGCGTCTTGGACAGTGAACTCATGATCTCGTGTCATGCGCTTGTGTTTGAGGAACTCACCGTGTATAGTCCCACGAGGACAACAGGCATGTACGTGCGCTTTTGAGTTTGTGTATGTTGCTACCTGTCCCTCTTGTGTTTTCACAAAGTCTGATGGCTTCATTCTGTATATTTTCTGCAGGCCATCTTGGACCTCCGTTTGAAGTTGAACTTGTGGTGCAAGAGTCCAAACTGTAATCTGTACACTTCAGTTTAGTAGAAGGTACTTATACTGTTCTGTTATTCAGACTTTTCCCATTGCCCTCTTTTACTGGCCTTGTTGATTCAGAGTCCACCAAGGAGAGTAAGAAAATAAATTAAACGGGTGGAGCTTGGAGGGAAAACAGCCAATGTTTCCTCCCAGCTCTGCATTTAAAGAGTTTGGAAGGCAGTGTGTTTTTGTTAGCTTTTCTAAAACCATAAACAGAATAACAGAAGTGTAAGCGATTAATTAAACTGTGTGTTTATCTGTTATAATGTCAGATGCAATAGATAGTGTGTGGTTGTTTAGCTTACCTTCTACATATGATTTAATGAGCCATTCACAGTTTCACTCTACCGGCTCTGTGTACTTCGACTTGCATAGCTTAATCTTATAATATATTGCCTCCAAAACAAAGCAGGCTTTCACTGTATATTGATTTATATGGATAAACATTTTTAAAAATACTATAACCTGTACATTCACTGCGTTGTATTTCTCTTAATTGGATTTTGGGAAGTTTGCACTCCAGCATCTCCAGCCAAACACACTGGTTAGTCCTCACCCCAAAGGGAAAAAAGAGCTTATGTTGAATATGTGGATGTGATAAAATAATAATAGTGCCATTTAAATATTTACAAATCCAGTGAAAATATGTATTGAGTATCTCTCGAGTCATGTGTGTATAAATCAGGATTTCCACCTACACTCTCTGCTGTTTCTCGGTCTCCACTGGTCAATGTCATACAAAACATCAACGTATTAGATATCCTCTCACAATAATGAAACTGTTGAGTCAGTGACGATGGGTGAAGAGGACAGCAACCAAGGAGATTGAGTTTCTACCTAATCAAACAGACATTTCATAAATGATTAAACATTAATGGGGCAGCCACTGTGACGTCGCTCTCAAGCAAGGTTCTGCCAGCTATTCTGTTCTGCCATTCAGGGCAGGGGCTCATTGCCTATTAATGAAGTAATAAGACACGGACAAAATGGTTTTGAGGCCAGCGATTTGGCCATATAACCCCCCCCTAGTACAGCAGTATCACATCCACTCTCAACTGTGCAATCAAAATATACACCGGTGAAGGTTACAAGAGGATAGATGGGGAGGGGGGAAATAAGTAAAACTTGCTCTAGCAAAAGTACAAAGTACAGAGTGCAATAGTAGTTTGTGTATTCCATCAGACTATCAGGTGTTTTATCTGTAAAATACACCTCCCATTCGACCGCCACTCTTGTGACTGTCACCACTTCTTGTTCTGTGAAATAAAAACTTGTCATCTCCCTTGATAAAAATGATAAAACCCAGGCTCAACAGTTCATCGAGTTTTTGTTTTGTTTTTGAGTCACCGGCATTCTGCATTCTCACGGCAACAGGTGAAGGGGTGATTATTTTTGTGTTGGGTTTACAGTGCCCATTAAAATTTGCAGAGTGATGATCAACAACTTTTTGGACCACTTCCCAGTGAGATGAGTCATTTTTTGCTCAGTCAGCAGAGTCGTGGTCTTGTCAGAGAGGCAGAGAGAGAGAGAGAAAAAAACAGCTGTGCGTGCCAGGAGGGCACGCAGCAGCGTACGACCAGAGGGGCTGTTTTCATTGGGGCTGTTAGAGTCACAACGCTGGTGTAAGGTCAGCTTTGTTGGTCCCATGTTTTTGGGTAATAGTAGAGATAAGCTTTCACTAGATTTCACCGAGCATATCTTCCCTATCTGAAACATTTGCTTCAATACTTTGCAATACTTTTGTCTTTTGAACTCTCGGCCCGCAGTGTCACGTCCCGCATGTACCGTCAGTTAACTTCATGAAGAGGGGCGGCCAAAGAACAGCCGGGTTGTATTGAAGAGAATATTGAGAGAAAAGAGGACAGTCTTTTTCATTGATTTGTGCTGGCTTTGTCCTTTCAAGCTAAAGATAGCACGGGAAGGGTTTGGTATTTTCTGTTTTTCTATGGGATCTTTTTTCTTGGAGCCCACTGTATTGTGACAGCTGCCCTCTCCCTGTTAGAATAACATCCCCGGGAACTCACTCTTCCTCACGTGCACACAGGGGATGCCGGCCAACGCCTTTTCTCCTGTATTGTGGCCCACTGTACATATAGATTATGTAGGAAATTGTGTATGTTCATGTTTCGGCCTGACAGTGTAAAGTCATAGACGACGAGGTTATCTTTCGTCCCCGATACCTTCTCCTGTCGTTTTCTTTTTTTTCTTCTTTTCCGTGTGCTCCCCGAGGTCTCTGCAGTTCCTCTGCGCTTCGTGGAATCCAGGGAACGCTGCTTCCTCTCAGTGTTGGTGTGCGCTGGTCCAGGACCCGCTGGTCTGGGGGGCACGCCTCTCCTCTCAGGAAGGCCGGCGCTTGGCGAGACCGCTCCACTCTGATAGCCTGCCAGAAAACACACAGATCAGAGAAGAGGCGACTGGGAAAGAAAGGAGAAGAGGCTCAAAGAAGGCCAAAAGGCGACACTGGTTCAGTTAATTCCCACATCGAGTCAACTTTGACTCAGAAGTCTTATAAAAATACAAATAAATGAAAAAAAGAAAAGAAAATTACACTGCATGACACCCTCGTTTGTTTCTCTAAAACTGGTGCCAAGTGGTCAAAACCTGTTGGTCATAAGCTTCAGATGGTTACAGCTCCGTAAGTTGAGAGGGAGGTTTGCAGGTGGTGGGCTGGTGGGCAGGTAAGGGTTAACCCTCCAGTCTGCTCAGTTAAATGCTCAGTGATAGGTGAACAGGCTCGACATCGAGCTGTGTTTGAAGAGTGGGGGATACCCTCTTAGTCTGCAGTTTTCACTCTTGGTGCACAAGTTTGAAACTATCCTTGATCTGTATTTAATTGTATTGAGTTACTCCTTTTACTGTTAAAAAACAGTCTGTCAGTTTGAGAGAGTTTCTGTTCACATGGGGTAAAAAACCTGAGTTGTTTTTCACAGAAGAGAGTTGCTTTTGTGAGCCTCTGGGCTAAGTTGAACCATGTGATTTAGTGTTTGCTGTGAAGTTTGGAGACATTTGTTTTGCCAGTTTTTGGCGTAGAAACTCAAACCGATACAAAATCGTAACAAAGTGGATACATCGGTAAACTGAATTACTTTCCATGAAACAAATCAGATAAGTTTGTTCAGTGAACTTCATACCTCTGCAAAAGTTTTTTTTCTTCTTCTGTTTTCCTTTTCTTTTTTTTCAGAGAAACAAGAGAGGCACAGAGAGAGAGAGAGAGAGAGAGAGAGAGAGAGAGAGAGAGAGGAGAACATTGGTTCCTGTAACTGTTGTTCTCCCCTGTGATTGGTGGAAGGCTGTTGCTAGGCTTATGCCAGTGTTTGAGAGTTTTCTGCTTCCTCTCCTCTGAGCACTGATAGGTTAAGGTTTGAACGGGTCTGGTGGACTTCTGCCACTTGTTGAACATCCCCACAGTTTTTGCGGTTCCCTCGCGTCTTACTGCATGAGAAAACACAGCAGCCGCAGCACTGAGACATATGTGCAGAGTTTAGTCTGGCATGGCTTCCTCTCACTGTTTTTTTTTTTAAAGTCATATTAGCTTTTACCATCCTCTTTATTAGTTTAAGCCTGTTGTTAATTTGTCTCCACACTCATAAAAAAACTGCGTTTGAGGGCACTTTAGAAAGTAGCTGCCATACTTTCTTACTTATAAAAAGTTAAGTGAACTCCTTACTAACAGCAGACGTTGGATCGTAATGAAACAGCTACTTTAAAACTACACAGTTTTAGTACTAGATTTAGTCCACTATACCTCTTTCTACAGTAACTCTGCTTCAACAGGTTATCTCAACATGCCAACTGTTGCATGTCTGTTTACTTCCCTAAACCTTAAATTCCTCAGCGGCAGTGGCAACTTTCTACACTTACGATGGTTTCTCTTTTTTCTGTGGTTTGTATTTCAGGCTTTGTTGACTGATGCTGTGTATAAAGTGTGTAAACGCTCACACACGGTGGACTTGAAGGCTTCTGGCTGGAAAATATTTGTAGTTTTGTCATTCATGAAGCACAGAGACGGTGGTCAGCTTGGATTTAGGCTGGACAAAATGGATCAAAAAATGTAAAAAATGTCTTTACTGTGAAGGAAACAAAGCCAAGATGCCTTCTCCAACCACTTCTGCAGCACAATACACATTTGTTCAGCAAAATGTGGCTGAATACAGCGTTTCTAGAATGTCCGCTCCTTTCAGCTAAGGCTTGCATGTTTAAAGTAGGCATTACGTTTCAATGGCCAAAGGTTCATACATCAAAGCAATCTTTTTCTCTGAATACAAAATATTTTCTGCCCACAAAAAACAAATATGTGATAATGGTGAATCCTAAAATGTAATATACACAGAGACAAGGCTATTTATTATCTATTCAACTTGTAATCTGTAGAAGGGAGATTCTTTTTTTTTTAACACGACAGAGTTACAATTTTAAGAAACTTCAGTTTCGGTGAAAATGGTGTTTAAGCAAATATGAATAAGCAGCTTCTTACAATAAGCATGAAAATATATAAGAAAAATATGTATTTTGTTTTGTTTATTGATTGTTTTTTGTACTTTATTAATTTCTGACAAACCTAATTTTTGTATTTATGTTTAATGTTAATATACTTAAATAAATAACAATTTAAATGACAAAAAAATAATGAAACTATTTATGTAAAAAAAATCTGTTGATCTAAACAATATTTCTGTGAACATTGTTTTATGAATATTAATGTGAGCAAAGTGGAATTGTGTTTGTTATTCAGGCCTTTTTTCCAACAGATTGCTATCAAAGACACTCTATAAAAACAAATCTGAAGTCCCTCACCCCGGTACTCTGCCCATCACTCAAACACCCACACACATACACACACTTATATGCACACATATATCCAGGGTGTCACGGTGGCTTAGTGGCCAATCCCGTTGCTAAAAGGTCAGTGGTTTATCTCCTCCAACAACTAATGAGTCTCTCAGCCAGCGTGTTGTCTTGTAAGTTTGGTTTCAATGCAATGAGCTCTCTGAAAACAACAGAAGGTGACATCAAATAAGGGAGACACCCAAAGATGTAGGTCTTCAGACTTCTGCGAGACACCTGCAGTGTGGTTTCTATACATCACACAATGTTCTGAACTAGATCCAGAAGACACCACAAAAGTCTAACCGGTTGTCATATGAGCCAGGCCTAATCTATTGAAGTCAAAGAAGTTTGTCATGTTTTCTTAAATTGTGTCAGCGCCAGAGAAAGATGCAGGATGAATGTATACAGACCCTGATTACATTTAGTGAACAATGAAGACCTAGACAAGCGTCCGTGTGCATTTTTGCAACGGACGTACGGCAGAGTTTAACAGCTTGTCGAGCTATGTGAGGGCGTTAACCAACAGTCACCACGTACGCATCCTTACGTTACTTTGCAGATCTGTGTGCTATTAGTGAGTGGGTAGAAAACAAGCGCCACAACAAGCATACAAGTCACTAGACTGCGTTTTGAGTTCATGTTGGCATTACAAACCTAAGCATTTTTGATCCGTGCAGCGACGGTTCGGGATGCTGCAGTACTTGAGTTTACTGGTGGAATATCGATTCTGACAACCAGACATTTTGATGCTGGTAAAACATTTTAATACAAAGGGTAAAGCTTGCTAACTCGTCCGTTGTTAACATGCGCACATATATTTTTGATGACGTCGGCTGTAAAAGCATCAATAGTTGGAGAAAAACACCTCAAGTCAAGTCCAGTTTTGAGCTTTCCGAATCCTTTTAGAGCATGTATAATATGATATTGGATGTTTAGTGTTTTTAAGTCTTAATGCTAGCTTCTTATAACTCCATGTTACTTGTTTACAAGCTGTGTTGTGCTTTTGCATAGTTCAGTTCTGAGTACCAATGATAAACATGCAACTTTTTATCAACCGGACCAGAGACAGTGAGCTGAAGGTGTAATCGCAGCCTTGATGTAGGAAGGAGGAGATATGCCCGGATCACTGCACACGCAGAGATACTCCTGATGTGAGTACAGTAAAGCCGACAGAGTAGTCAGTGCGTGCACTCTGACAATAGTGTTTGGCTCTGTCCGCGAGGCCGGACCCCCCGAGCCTAAGCGCTTTTATGTGAAAAGGTTCGGTGTGTCGTAAGCCCTAACGCTGACCAGCCTCTTCTGCAGCTTTGCTGAGCCATGGGGCTCCCGGCATCCCTGGGAGTGCTGACTCCAGCCCTGGGAACATGTTTACCGCTGCCCTGCACCCCACCCTGTGACCTCCAGGAGAGGGGAGGGGGAGCTGTTGGCTCGGCTCACACAATGAACCTGCTGAACACTGTGCTATCTAACTGTGCTTGGACTTGCAGCTGGTTGCCAAACTGCCCGGGCAGGCTCTTAATTGGTGTGCACATGGGCGCGCATGCCTGTTCTTGGCCTCCACTCACCATCTCCTCGTTACCAAATTTAACTTGTTTGTTTTTTTATTGGGTATCCCTTCACGGTTCGCCCAAACACTTTCGTAATGATGACCTGAAGTAAAGTAGCTCATAAAATGTACAACTTTTTAAACATTCATCGCCTAGTTTTCTTCCCATAAAATGAGTCTATGTGAAATCTATGAAAAGCATTTTTTGTTTTACGTTGGTAACATGTTATTTGGAAATCTCGAGCAGATACACGACACAGTGGTGTGTGTGCGTGTGTGTGTGTGTGTGTGCGTGCGCTCACTGGCCAACATGTGAATGCTTTTTTAACATGGTTGCTGGCAATCCACAGAGGAAACAACACTTGACCCGCATGTACTTTTACATGAAATTACAACTCTCTTCTTCTGTCTCTCGTTTACGAGGAATTTTAAAGACTGCTGTAAAAAAAATAATTCCCACATGCAGACCTGTTTGGATTATGAAAAAAAGCTTTTATACTGTGATATAAAATGTGCGGTAAGTAGTGTTGTTTTCAGGACATCTCATCTGATATATTTCTGAGTAATTATTGACTTTCTAACCACCACGGTGTGATAAACCAGTTATACACTGTCCCGATGAACGTGTTATTGTTAAGCTGGGATAAACAAAGCCATAAGACCTGCCTTCCCTGTCTCTGCTTCCTCCTAGCTTTTAAAGGAGTCCTTTCTGCTGGGGCCTGATAGGTGGATCACATTATCTGTGGTTTGATAGGCTGCGGTGCAAACCCACTAACTGAAGGGCCGTTGTTGTTGCAGCAGGTCCTGCAGCTATCCACCCATCCCACTGTACGCTGATGCTGATCTTTGCACAGCAGACCTTCTTCTGCTACCCCTCCCCCCCCCCCCCCAGCACAGAGCCAATGGGACTTGCTGCTGTATGGAGCTGGCTTCGGGTTGTTGTTGTTTTCCCTGAATGCACATTACACAGATCATGCAGATGCCACAAAAATGCCTTGTTGCAGCAACATTTGGCAGTGTTACAGAAAACAATTTCTAGTCATCCTGCAGGCTGATCACTCCAAAGCATGATTGCTTAAAGTATTGATTAGAGTGATTGGGAACAGAAATCTATCAAGCAATCACCTTGAATTGATTGCGGCCATTATTCAGCGTACAGATTGCAATGCTTTACACTTAACTCAATCACGCTCAATGGCAACAGGGAACAAAAGAAGGAGAGAGAAGTGATGATGTTTTCTTAGAGGGGGATCGGTCTCTTCGCTCACGTTTTGGACCCCCCACCCCCCACCCTTTCTCCCCTCACGGTTAGCTCCGCCCACATGTGCTTCTCCCGCCGCTATTGGCTGCCTGGAGGCTGTTTTTGCCACCTGATTGGTCGCCACGCACGTCAGTCACACGAGCCTCGACTTATTTACCGAATGTATGAGCGAGAGAGGACGGCATTCTGCTGTAGGGCTGCAACAGCTGACTGTCGAGCACTTTACCCAGTGCCTCAAGGAACAAAGAGAAGAGGAAAGAGCCATTCAGAATACCTGTTAGATATTTTTTATTCCCTTCAAATAATTAAAGTGCAGCGAGGACACGCGATGAGGCACGCAGTCGCACCGGCAGAAAACGTGGAACATAATTATTTTGCCGTGACAGACCTGTTAAAGATATGTACCCATTGTGAACGGCGAAGCAAAAAGGTAAGAGAAAGAGAAGGAGCTTCAGGAACAGAATAACACTCTTTTTTTTTCTTCTTTTCAAAAACGCACCGCTTTCACAGCTTCAACCCGGCGGAGGGATTTAGACAATTGTGTCACATTTTGTTGGCGTCTTTGCGCGACGCTTTTTCCCTTTTGGAACAAACAAGCTGCAGTGCAGTCTTTTGTGCAGGCTTGTTTACGAGTAAGAATAGTTTGGGGTCATCGGTCAACAGAGCCACTCGGTTGACATTATTGTCAGTTGAGAATAAGTAGACATTTGGGTTTAGTGACACGTTAAATGCATGGTTTTAATTTCTGAATAATATAGTCGTTGGGTCGTTGGTCATTCATTCATCTGCTTCATTGTGCGCTGCGGGACGCTGTCCGCTGCGAGACATGTCTCGGCAAGCAGCGGAAAGTTACAGGTCATAGAAGAGGCAACGCTTTTTAGTCTGAAGGCACCGTTTGTGTTTGGATTTCTCGTTAAATGTAAAACTAAAGAGTTTCATTCTAATTTCATGCATAACTGTATTACGACTCTGCTATTGTATGCTGCTTCCACAACCGAGACAAGCTTTTTAAATCGCATTTGTATTTCAGTTTCCTCTGTAGAGCAGCAGAGATCTCACAGGTTATGGATGCCAGACAAACAAAGACACTCGGGTTTCTCAACGCAGTGGCGGTAGCAATGAGAAGTGATGTCAGATAAACTGCGTCTTTCCTCTCTGCTTTTCTGTGGCATTTAAATGTGTTCTCCTTTTGTCTTTTTGTCTTATAGGACTTGGGAGTAAGGATCCCAAGACCCTTAGGAAACGGACCAAGTAGATTTATACCTGAAAAAGAGGTAAAAGACTCTCTACAATCTCCCTAAAGACTTTAAACACACTTGCCAACGTGGCTTTTATGTTAAAAACTTGCATATTTATTATTGTTTTTTTGTTTCTTTTGTGTAAGATTCTTCAAGTCAGTAAAGTGGACGCCAGGACACAGTCGATATTCGAGGATGCCTTTGCAGCCCTCGGTCGACTTGACAACATTTCTCTTGTGATGGGCTTCCATCCGCAGTACCTGGGGAGTTTTCTCCGGACGCAGCACTACCTGCTCCAGATGGATGGACCCCTGTCTTTGCACTACCGACACTACATCGGCATCATGGTACGCTCCATCCCGTGATATCAAACCCACGCCTCGTTTAACTGTTAGTCAATGTCACCGTTGTTGTCTTGAGGTTGACCTCTCCTCCTCTTATCCTGCAGGCGGCAGCTAGACACCAGTGTTCCTACTTGGTCAACCTCCATGTGAACGACTTCCTCCAGGTCGGGGGGGATCCCAAGTGGCTGAACGGCCTGGATGGTGCCCCACAGAAGCTGCAGCAGCTCGGAGAACTCAACAAAATCCTGGCCCATCGGCCCTGGCTTCTCACCAAGGAACACATAGAGGTGAGAGGACAAACGTGGTTTGGAGGGTCGACATGAAGAGTCTTGCGTAACAGACTGTGATCATGGGTGTATGCCAGAATATAGCTGCAGCTGTATATCTTGGATGGGTTTGGAAGTTCTCGCAGGAGAAGTATTATAACAGAAGTGGGAAAAGGAAGTCACAATAAATTGGTTAGGATGGGTGAACACATTTTTTCCCACTTCCTAAAAGCTCAGCGGTAGTAAAGTCATTATTTTTGCCACAGTTACAAGGACTCACTTTATTTTTCCTTTACTTTTTCCAGCGCCTTCTGAAAGCGGAGGAGCACAGCTGGTCCCTCGCAGAGCTCATCCACGCCGTGGTTCTCCTCACACACTACCACTCCCTTGCCTCGTTCACGTTCGGCTGCGGCATCACGCCTGAGATCCAATGCGACGGCGGACACACGTTCAGACCCCCCTCCGTCAGCCAGTACTGCGTCTGTGACATTGCTAATGGCAACGGCCATGCTAATCACCACGACGATCTGCTTGGCAAAGAGGTGAGTGTCAAAAGGGCACCGTGTGTGCAGAGAGCTTGAGCATGCAAAAGTCTGTGAAACTGAAGTCCAGGCACCAGGTTTAACTATTGCACTTAAACGTCCTGTGTGCGGTGGATGCTAATCAGTTTGCAGCAGCCGAGCGAGGATGCTTCCTGCGGGACTCTTTCTTAACTGGAGACGTGCTCTCTTGCTCTTTGCTTCCATAGGAGATGTGTGGCGAGGTGGAGGTGCTTATGGAGCGCATGAAGCAGCTGCAGGAGTGTCGTGACGAGGAGGAGGAGGCTAGCCAGGAGGAGATGGCAACTCGCTTCGAGAGGGAGAAGACTGAGAGCATGCTTGTGGTCACAGCAGAGGACGAGGAGTGTGTCCCCTCCAGAGACATCTCCCGGCACTTCGAGGACCCGAGCTATGGCTACAAGGACTTCTCCAGGAGAGGGGAGCATGTTCCCACATTCAGAGTGCAGGTAGAGATCCAGTACAGTCTTAATATAGACTACGGTACACAAAACAAATGTCGATATGACTGTTATTTACTTCTTATTTCTCTTTTCTGCAGGACTACAGCTGGGAGGATCACGGTTTCTCTCTGGTCAACAGACTCTACCCTGATGTTGGTCAGATGCTGGATGAGAAGTTCCAGATGGCCTACAATCTGACCTACAACACCATGGCCACACACAAGGATGTCGACACCAGTATGCTGCGGAGGGCCATCTGGAACTACATCCACTGCATGTTTGGCATCAGGTTAGTCACTGGATACTCAGGCAGGGGTAGTACGGACATTCCCATTCCACCAACATAGCAGGACGGGCAGTTTAGCGGCCATTTTTATGTGTACTGTTGCCATTGCGACTGCTGTAGCGAGCTAACTTCCGAATAAACTAAACCGATTTACAGCAAGTCCAGAAAAGTACTAGCTCACTAGCTAACTAGCCAGCCAGTTGTCTCTTTTCCAGCAAGCTGTGTCCACTCTCAATGGCACCATTACAAAAACAACAATCAGCATTTTCTTTTGTGCTAGTCAAATGAGAAAAACAAACATTTCAATGTCCGCACTACTCCTGTTCCATTTCCATGGATACAAGCTTTATTGAGTAATGTGTGCCTTAAATCGGTACTGTTGCCTAATACTCGTGTTCCCTGTGTTCTTCAGGTATGATGACTATGATTACGGGGAGATAAACCAGCTTCTGGACCGTAGCTTTAAGATCTATATCAAGACTATGGTGTGTAGTCCGGAGAAAACCACCAAACGAATGTATGAGAGCTTCTGGAGGCAGTTTCAGCACTCCGAGAAGGTAAGACTCTGATGTGAAGCAGCATTTTTAACTGGTTGGTTTAATGTCCAGTATTTAATACTTGTCTCTTTTTCTCTTGCAGGTCCACGTTAATCTGCTTCTTATGGAAGCGCGAATGCAGGCAGAACTGTTATACGCTCTGAGAGCGATCACCCGCTACATGACATGAAGTGCTTTTGGCGTTTTTATCGTTTGTCAATGTCGTTGCTCATTACGAGACACTTCAAGAAAAAGAAAAAAAAAAGAAAATCAAAGGGGGGGTTGGGGATTCAACAAAAGTGTGGAAGAGAGAAGAGAAGCCCTGGGTTGTGACAGTGCTTATTGGATGGGTGTTAAGAAGAGGATCAGAACAAATGAAAGCAAGAAAATAAAAAAGGAACCGTTGAAGAAAATCATCTCAAACTACAAGTGGATGCACAAAATCAGTTTGTGTTGCCTGCAGTGCCAAAACTGACCAAGAGAGGGCTGCCTGGAGCAAACGCCTGCTCTGCTGAGGAGTTTGTGCTGGGCCTGAGCACCGACACCGGAGGCCTCCAGGACGATGTTTCAGTATTCCAGTATGCAACACATTGGTTGCCAATCTCTTCTGTCTCCTGGTAGAGTGAAGACCCACCGAAAAAAAAAGAAAAAACCCAGTAAGCTCTGCAGCCAGAAAAAGTCTGCACTTTGATTCTATTGTCACTGTTATATTTGTTTAGTTTCTTTAATACCTTTTTATTTCATTTTGTATTAAGAGAAGTGGATGTTGTTGTCAGTGTAGTTGCTGTTAGTGGTAACTGGAGATGGAAGCATTAACTTTTGGCCGGTGTTTTTTTTTGTGTGCCTGAACTATCCAGCACAGTGTGCAGATGTGCTGATGATGCTGCTCCCATAATGTGTTCGATGGGGTCATATTGATCCCCAAATCACCCCCAACCCTCATTATATCCCCCAATCCCCTATCCATTAGAAATCCACTGCATTACCTCCCTCTTTTCCTCCCCCCATCCCAAATCTCAAATGTCAATGTAAGCTAGTCCAAGGCGTGTGTGAAAACCAGGAGTTTTGGAAAGAAACTCAAAGAACACTGTCTGAGCCCTTCTTGAGTTTGACTGTAAATGTGTGTATGAGTTCTGTGTTTATGATGACTGAGGTGTGGATGTTTGTGTGCGTTTGTTTCATAGAAATGACGGAGAGAAAAACATTTGTCTTTTTGAATTTCATGTGTCAAAAAAAAAAGAAAAAGCGAGGCACTTTGAAGGAAAGACTTCTTGCTTCTGCTGTAGCTCTGTTATTGTGAGATAACTGTTTATCATTTGTTGTTGATAATAATGATGTTTATATTTTTCTGGTAATGAGAAGAAAAAAAAACGGAAAAAAAAGCTAATCGAGAAGAAAGTTAGACACCAGGTTTTTCAGGAGGGATTTGCTTCCGGTTGCCCTAACCACACCGTATCTGTCTTCCGCCGATCCCAGCAGCCTGGTCGCCCTAACGCTTTCGAAGCTTTGGATTGTGAATTTACCAGTAAATGAATACCTCTTCTGTTTTTCTCTATACAACATTTAAGAAGTGCTCTTTGGTGAGCAGAGACTCTTACCGGGCTGCCGCGTTCCCATTTCTCGGGGGCCGGCGGGCCCACACAGGGCCGACTGTGGTCGAATAGCTGTCGAGCGCAAAAGGTTGTAGCTCTGCTTATTTCCCTGCTGGGGAAGTCTAACCAGTGCAAAAGCAGCTTTTTTTTTATTAATTTGAACAGAGGTGTGAAACCTCTGCTGTTTTTGTTTTTTGTTTACTAAAACCAGTAAAGTACTGCATTCTTCTGAGGGTGGATTGAGAGAATCAGACAGATGAATGAGTGATGAGGAGGAGCAGGAGGGTGATGATAAAGGAATGGTACATTTGGAAGTGGTTTGAGAGGAAGGATTTTTTTTCAAACTTCTGACTGATGTCAGTTACTGACACTTTTTTTTAAAAATATGAAAATATCTGAAAAAGATGAAAAAAATAAACTATGATATTGAATTGTTGTGTATGATTTGTAGTTTTCTCCTAAACAATTAGATTCCACTGCTTCTTTAAAGAGCTTGTATT
The DNA here is from genome assembly GCF_023055335.1 of Clinocottus analis. Taxonomy (NCBI): domain Eukaryota; kingdom Metazoa; phylum Chordata; class Actinopteri; order Perciformes; family Cottidae; genus Clinocottus; species Clinocottus analis. The sequence continues at coordinate 7,235,339 of NW_027175876.1, forward strand.
GGATGTGGAGAGGCCTAAACAGTCGCAGCACAATCAGTGTCACCATCAGCTCACTTCCACTGCCTAGTTTCACAAGTATAGGTAATTAAATAACCCATAGGAAGATGACTCATGAAAACATGGGGTGTTATTCCAACACCTTATGTTCCAAAGTACTCTCAGCTGTTTGACAATAAAGATGACTTCATCAATTAGTATGGTCCAGGGGCTTTCACGTGTTCCTGCATGAGAAGTGACTCACTGGGTACCAGGTAATGGTTCCTGTGGTCAAAGTGTCTCTTTGTTCATGACCAACATTTGGATTAAGATAAGAGGGAATTTCGCGTAGGAGCCCTTACCTGTCTTTCCTCTTTGCCTCCTTATTGGGAAAAACCTGTCACTTCCCAGACGAGGCTGTCTGAAGTTCAGGGTGTTTCCCATCGAGGCTACAGAAGTCTGTCGATACGCAATCACTCAGAGAAACATTAACTCCACTGACCAAACTGCCTTCACATTTTGGTGGCGTTCCCAGACTACCCATGGAATAGGATTCATCAGTTGAGCAACCTCAATATCAGCGAGCCAACTGTCCTTCATATCAACCTGAGCAATTCTGTGTAGAGAACAATGTTTGTTATTAGCTTTGGCTAATGAATCATTTAGGTTTAGTTTTAAAACATCAGCTTGTCTTGTGGTTGTTTTAAGGACACTATTGGGAAAACTGGGGGAACATACAACAGTTTTTTTTTTTTTTTTTTTTTACATTAAGTGCCGTTTTGGATTTGTCTCGATGTAATAATGATGTGATTTTGAAATGCTGTACTTAAGGCTACTTGGTGTTACTTGTAAGCACTGCCTGGCCCCATATCCGTGTAATAATAAAGGCTTTGAGAAGCAAACATGTTTTTCCAACTACTTCTGCTTTATTATGTACAACTTCCAATGTCACACAATCTACAGGCAATAAAAGATTCACCTATTCTAGGTCAGTCATCTATTTTCAAGACTACATTTTCATAAAAGAGCCTTTACAACACAGCGAGCTTACAAAGCAGATCTAGACTGTTACACAAATGTGCAAAGAGCTTGTATTCAATTATCACTGTACATGTGAAGGTACCCAGAAGCTGCAAGTTTTACAGGAATTAAAGTGCATAAGAATAGCTGGTATTGATAATATAAGGAGTAAATATATTACATAAATGAAGATCTTGTTCATAAAGTGTAAGTATAAAGAGACAAAATCTGTTAATTTTCACATTCACATACAGATTCGCCTGCTTCTTATTTCTTGCATAATTACATTCAACCACCATAACCTATTGTTTTGAATGTGATACACTAGCTATCAGTAGGCCTCAAAACGGGCTCTTAATGTTTGTTTAATTATGAAAAATACCATCAATGGAAAACCAACATGAGTACAAAGATGGACAGAGGAGAAGTGAATTATGCTGCAGCAGTTTAAGATGTTTTTTAAAACATTTTTAGGTTTGAAAAGCAGCAATATAATTCACTGACTATCATCTCCTGCCTCCTCCTTGAAAAATAAACTGCAGACCTTTACAGCCACTGCAGATTAGTGTTTAACAGCTAATACATGGACTCTGAGTGAAGACGTTAAGAGTTTTCTCTGAGTTAAGAGTTTCATGTTACAATGTCCTATTTATTCAGGCTCTCTGGTCTGGAGGCTGGAGGGTCTTCATCAGTTTTTGAGCGACGGGAAGGAACTCTAACTCCCAGCATGCCCTGTGGAAGTCCCTCATGTCTTCATTCTTTATCCCCTCCAGAGCCTCCTCTTCATCTAACAAAATAAAAAAAGAGTGGACAGAGGATGAGAGAGTGTCGTTTGAGGCTCTAGGTTTATTATGAATACTTCCCAGTGACATGTTTTGTGTTCAAGCTGCTCCCAGATGTGACCATGGATGTTCGTGACGGTGGGAATAAGTGTGTCCCTCCCTTTCCCCTGAGGGTCACTGATGTGAACAAGAGCATGTTCTTTCCAGCATGTCTCTCTCCCCTTGTTACGTAATAACACTGTGTACCAACCTAAGTATGTGGTGAGGATCTCCAGCAGCGACTCTCTCTCCTGTGCGTCCAGCAGCTTCTCTGAGCCGCCGCTGATCATGTTCCACAACGCCTGACAAACCTGGCCCACCAGCTGCCAATCATCTGGAACGAAGTCTCTGAGACAGTCCATGAGCCTGATCACACACACACACACGCACAAAGACACACATGTGGACACACATCGCGTGACTCCAGGGAGAGGGATTCACATGACCGGCAGGTTTGTGGGCATTAGCTCCACTCCATTGGACCTACATCTGAAAGAGGTGTGTGGTGTGTGTGAGAGTGTATGTGTGTGTGTGTGTGTGTGTGTGTGTGTGTGTGTGTGTGTGTGTGCATGCGTGCATGAGTTTTAAGGGGAAATAATAACTTAAATGTTCAACCAATGATAACTTTTGGGAGTGAGAAGCTAGCACTAGAAGATAATGTAATGTTGTTTGTAGTTATACTTATTTGTATCAATACTGTAAACAAATAACATCTGTTTGTAATGATTATCGGCATCTTGTTTATGTCAGTGGAGCTGTTGTGCTCATGTTTGTCAAAATGAAGACCACATTTCCCCCAAAAATTGTTTACTCTCTGTTGCAATTGATGATAGCTTTGCAAAAAAACTATCCAGAAAGCATCTGCTCGGTTTAGTATTAAAGGTATAGTTCAACATTTTCGGAAAGACATAAAAACACTACCTTTACTTGTCGAGCGATAGATGAGAACATGATAACACTTTCATATCTGTCTGCTAAATGTGAAACTAAGGCTAGCAGCCAGTTAGCTTAGCTTAGCCTTAAGACCAGACACACTAACAGGAAGGGAAACAGCTCTGAACAAATGCAACAAAACAAAAGCACTATTCTTTTATAGATTAATCTAAAAAACAATACAATGTGTTAATGTGTGAGCTTCAGAAGTGCTGGATTCAGTTTCCTTCAGACAGAGCCAGGTTCGCTGTTTACTCTGCTCCTCTTTATCTCAGCCTGAATAAGCTATGTGAACTGTGTCTTGGCTGGAGCTTCATACTTAGTGCACAGATGTGAAAGTGGTATCCATCTTCTCATTTATTGCTCAACATGAAAGGGAATAAGCTCATAACTGCAAAAGTCAACTATTCCTTTGACATACAGTGACATTTTCGCGCTCTTTTGATCATACACAAAGCCCCCCCCCCCTCCCCTTCCGCCTTGTGGCAATTTATCCAATCTGACACACTGGCAAAAACTGTAGAATACAATAATTATGGCGATATCTCAAAATTATAAATACGTTATTTATTGATTCCCTATTGTTATACGCTGCATGTGAGCACCGATGTGCTCTTACACACACACACACACACACACACACACACACACACACAAACACACACACACACACACACACACACACACACACACACACACACACACACACACACACACACACACACACACACACACACTTAATCTCTAGTTGCATTAGTCCTTACTTGGCAGTAGCCCCCTCCACTGAGAGACTAGCCCTGTTGGGAGGGTCCTGAGCCAGGTTGGTGAGGACACCGCAGGCTGAAATACACATCTCAGTGCTTTTTGAATCGAGCAGTGTCACTACAAGCTGGTGCACTGAGGGAGAGAGAGAGTGGATAAGGATGATGTTGTGAGGGAGCAGATGAAGACAAAGTAGGACAAAGATAAGAGGACGGCTATCACCAGAGTCAGCGGGCAGGTCTATACTGACTGTAGCTGGCCTTGCAGATAAGTCCAGCCTAAACATGACACAGTACGCAGAGATGCGTACTGTACTGGGCATTCTGTGTCAAGGTACTCAGTATTCTGTATAGTTATGTGCTTGAATGATAAGATGTATGCATATTCATGTATGCCTTTTTAAATACATTTCTGTGTATTGTTAGGCCTAGATCATTGTTACGCCTTGATCATTGCCAACATGACAACTCTTAGCTGGCTTTCCAGAAAGAGTTATTGAGTACTTTATAGCTGAAACAAAATAGTCTCATGTTGGAGTGTTTTGTGTGTGTCTGTTGGTGTTTGTGTCCATCGTATATACCTTTGTTTTGCATGATAAATTCCCGTACATCCTTGGACTGTGACAAATTTCCATACACACGGGTGGCCTCAAGCATGGCGTCCATGCTGGAGCAGAGCACCAACTTCAACATCACTGAAGAAAAAAGAAAGAGCGGGCAGAGGACAAGAGAGGAATTGGGGTATAACAGAGAGGAATCAGCAAAATACACCTGTTGCTTTTAGTTTTAATTTCCACATCAAAATCTTTTTAGTCTTTTAGTCTTACACTTTGCCATGGTGAGCTGACTGCGTCTGAACACAGAGCTTTCCTCCTGGTAGAAGGACAGGTTGTTGATGGTCGCAGCCACATTCACCAACAGCTCCTCGCTTTCCTGCACACACCTCAGCTCTGTGTCACAAAAACACAAAATTAAAAAATTACTGTACATCTTGAACATAACCATAATTTCTTATAGAGATTTTGGACGAGATGTTTCAGATTTTTCCTTAAATATCATCCTGTATTTAATACAACCAACAGAGGGAGCATCCGCACTGGACAGACGTTCATCCTCCCAAAATAATTCTGCCTTTATTCTGTTGACGAGTTTTAACGCAATGTCTGAAATTGTCATTTCAACTTTCTATTGCCTTGGGAATAACACGCACATTCACAGAGAACACAACATATACAGCTCTTCCTCTTTTAATGACTAACCAGGTGAATCCATGTGACAGCTGTGTTTCTTTTTATGTTGATGAAGATAAAGTAACAGAAGATTATTATTCCATAAAACAACTCTAACATGTTTAAACTGAGGTATCAGCATACTGTATTGGTTGGTTTTTATGTATTTCCGAGTGCAATGCAAATGTGAATCAAATAATAGTTAATTATTAATTTAAAGATGAATATAGCCATTGTAGAGCTATTTAATATGACAAATGCATGCATAATAACAGCGTTGCATATTACAGCTTGGGCCACACTGATGTGATACTGTGACAGTATCGTAAAATTAGCTCTTATCTGTGGTTTTAGCTTGATATAGACAGTTTGATCATGAGCTGGCATACACAAAGGTCAATGCGACCCGATTCAACCAGCCGTGACACTGCGCGGCTTGGAAACCGAGTCTGCTCCTGATATAGCAGCAGATGTCGTGTGCTCAGTCATAAATCGCGGATATTGCGGTTGGTGTCAACAGGCTGCTGTGTTTCCGTTTCTGAGTGGAAATGCTGCTTTGTTGTCCCCCAATAGCTCTGTAATGCAAGGCGGCACGGCCTGTCATGAACTTGATCAAAACAGGACATGGATCAGTCAACCCTGCTCTTTCACACTTTCATCTGCTTCTGAGACTTTGTTTTATATTTCCAGCTGTCACACCAACTCCATATTCTTCCTCATTCGCTTATTTCAAGTTTCTGTCTTCAGTGACTTCATTTATTTCTCATCTTACTCTCTGGTATAAATCTCAAACCCCGCTTTTATTTTGAGCGTTGACTTTTTTTCACTAATTTGTCCTCTGTTGTGTTTCATTTTTCTCTCCCAACTGCCATGGCGTGTGTAGGAGGCAGGCAACAGACAAATCGAGAGTTTCACAACCACCTGCGTATAAGTTCAACCTGTCCTGAAACCATCTAACCACATGGGAGAATTTCACACACACACAAACCAAGTCGGCTGTGAGATGTGACAGAACATCCTGCAAATGCAGTGAAGCGCTTCGCTCTGTCAGACTTGAAGAAACAACAGGTAAACCAAAAGAGGATGTGCTGCTGGGTATTGAACAAAAAGCACTGAACGGAAAGCGAGCGATGGATTGAAAAGACAAATGATGAGTGTGTTTTCGACCAAAGTCATGTCTTGTTCCCAGCACAAAGGAAGTGGTTGGGTGCTTAGCAGATACTGTACTCAAAATGCACTAAACATCTATTTTTAAACTTCAGAACTCCAGATCTTCACACGCTGCTCCATTTGTAGGACAGATATATAACATGTACAATAAGAACACATCTAGAAACATTATCGCCTACATCTTCATTGTGTATGCATTGTGCATCTTCTATTTTTTAACTTAAGTAGTTTAATTAAACACTGACTGCTCACCAAGTGTCTCCATCAGCAGCTGAATGCAGGTTGCGTTGGTGACCAGAGCTGGACCTACAGCCGGGTGGATGCACATGTTTGCCAGCACCCTGACCAGCTTTACCAGCACGTCCTCGTCCTGCTGCACTTTCCCCGCAGGGGCCCGAGGCCCGCTGTGGGAAGAGGCACCTTTCTGTGGTTGTGTGTGTGGTGAGTCGTCTCTACGCTGGTAGGTGTCGTACAGCTGCAGGAGTGTGTCCACGCAGCCCTCGCAGTCAAAGAGCTGCCATCGAGCCTCGTCGCTTTTGGCTGTGAGGTTCCCGAGGGTGAAAAGAAGGCGCACAACAAGATCCTGTGGGAGAACGATGAAGAGTACTAAAGTGGTCTATATGCATCTTTGTGCAATTAATTTACTTTGTGGATTAAAGTTTAGTTGTACCAGTTGTCTGAAAGGTTACTGAAAGGTTTGTGTTAGGAAAAGTTACTTAATGGCTTTAAACATTTTACACAACTGATCCACTGTCTCTCGTACAGCATTTTAACTTATTGCTAAAGGTAAATAGTATGTAGATAGTATTTTAAGTGTATTTGAACATTTTTTTTAAGCAAAACCCTGGCTCAGCTTCCCCAACTCCAATTTACCAAGATTTTGAAGGAACTCATTGAACTGTTGCCAGCTGCTGTCTTCTTCTGCTTCTGCTTAAGTTGAACACTTCCTGACACCAGTTTATTGTCCCACTGCTCAAGATGTATTCAAAAGTCTTGTTTTGTACGATCAACAGCCCAAAAACCAAAGATATATAATTTGCAATGATTCACAACAGCTGAAAAGCTGGCATAAGCAAACTTTTGACATTTTTGCTTGATGGTTACAATGAAATATTTCAATATAAATATAGTATATTTAATTTACTGCATTTTTTTTTTAAAAGGGTCTCCTCTGAGAGTGTTCCTGAGCAGAAAATGAAAACTAGTCAGCTTTAGATTCTATGAGATTTAGTTTGCAATTTGATGCTCACCAGCCACTTGACCTGAGCTCGCCCTGTCAAGTGTCATTTACCCCAAAGGGTCCATAGCTGTGTAGACATGTTTTAACTACGCCCAATCTTTTCAATGAGTTATCACACACTTGCAGAGAAAACTGTGATAAATGACACCCTGTGCGTCACTCTCGTATCCCAACTCCACACAGCTGACGACAGACTATTTTCTTTCATAAACCAGAAGTGACATTGGTAACGGGACAGGACGGGCTGTCCCAGGGACTGGGTGCTCATTACATGTATTACTGTCCAGTGTGTGTGTGTGTATTTGGAGGCGTGTGGGCGTGTGTTTATTTCCAGTGAGATTAAGAACACATGTCAGTCATGTATAATTGCCAAAGTCCCGCCCTTTTCTTTAGTGCCTACTCCTCTTTTCTATGACTCCTCCCCTCAACCTCTGTATCACCTCTACTGTATTTATCTACTCAAGCTCACCTCATTTTTTTCCTTGTTCTCCTCCCTCACTCCCTCCCTCTCTCCGCCCCTTTCCTTGACTTACTCAGGCCCTCCTGGAATGATTAAATGTCCAAACACACACAAGAAAGAGACCCGAACACTTCATGCCGATGGACACAATGTTCTTGGACTTGAGGTACATCAACAACTTACTCTGGGGGTAAACATGTTTGGTGGATAACATCATGAACGTCTTAACATCTTGTCTTCACTTCTTACACACACATACACAGACACGCACACACGCACGCACACACACACACACACACACACACACACACACACACACACACACACACACACACACACACACACACACACGGAAGAGGAGGCCCGTGGACTCACCTGTTTTTGGTGATGTTTGCTCAGCAGTTCTAAAAATAGCTTGTAGCAGTTGGGGGTCTGGGCCAGAGCGAGGCGGCACTCAGAGTAAGAGGAGAGTTTACTGAGAGAGAGACGGGACAACAATTACCACTGACTATTCCACTCACTGACTGCCCCACTATGTTGACTTAATATGGAGAGAGTAAATCAACACTGCTATTGGATAAGTAGCTTTGGACTGCGATAAACCTTTCATGCTTTCATTTTCTTATATGATCTTGAGGGAAAAACTGAAGATGGGGATTCAGAACATCAGTGCACTCGGTTTGGAATTAAGATCAGATGTTATCGAGCCAACAGTAAGCCATGTACATGGTTTAACATTGAAGCATTCTTCCAGGTGTCTCTACAAAAGCTAGAGTGTATTGCTGGAACCTATTGCATTTCATTTATTCTGAAGCAAGAAGCGCAGTACGTCAGTGGAATAAGCTGAATGATGAGGGAGGATACAGCTGTGCTCAACTCAGGCGTCTGTCTGGTTCAGTAAAACACTTCCAGAGTAAATGCCATCTCTCCCATTATAGTGTGAATGTTTTTCCTGCAAATACTTAAAGAAAGAAATAACACATTCTTCTTGTTGAAAGTTAAACGTTAAATTTTTGGACAAGCAATAAACTCTGTATCTAACTGAAAAATATTGTCTATTTGTATTTTCTTTCCGAGCACCTGTATACACAGTCACATAAGGTTATGTCTGATTAGTTTAACCATGGAAGGGCCTTTTGTAAATGTTTGGCACAGATTTGGAGCTTGTGTGACTGAAAAGCACCTTACTGGTGTAGTTGAGTAGTGTCTGATTCTACGTGAGCAACACAACATCTTACTTTGGTTACTTCTTGTTTAGAGGCCTTTGAATAGAGTAGACCAAAGGGCCTAACATAAACTGTACTTTAAACTGCACATGTAGTAGCCTTTTCTTTGCATGTACGTCCTCACAATTCAACTCATTTGCACATTCAGAACTCTACTGGGAAAGCAAAAAAAAAAATTACATTACGCTCATGAAAGTGCATGTGGGATACCTGTATATTCTGGAAATGTTGGTGCAGATGTCCGGGTCTTTGCAGTGATGACGCAGCACCGCACAGAGCTCTGACAGTATAGAGAAGGAGATGAAGAGTGGACGGGAATCAGGGTGATCTGCAAGGTTCCTCAAGGTTGCTGTCAGCTATAAGGGTCAAAGGTCAAAAGAGAAAAGGGTTTGAGTGTTCATATTTAGGCCAGTGTTGTGTTTCAGTGTTATGGTATTGCAGCCACACACAATGTTGATCATATGCTCATTGCAGTTGGCCGCTGGCCCGTACAGGAAACTATTCAGTATGGACATAAATCATTTTATCATAAAAGGGAAACAGTAATTTCCAACATACGGCTGCACTGACCATTCCGGAAAGTCTGTATGTTTCCCTTCTTCAACAGCGTGAGGACTGTTTTAGATATATAATGAAGCGTTGGCTCAAGATGTTTGCTTGAGCCAACTTGTGCAGTTAGGAGTGATCATTTTGAAGCACTGTGTGTTTTACAATGAAGTGGCCAGGCCATGAGACATATACCAGACATGAACTAAACTACTTTTGTCTAATAGTGGGAAAGTCTACATCACCCAACAAACACATGAAGACCATTATTTAAATTGTGCTCCCTGATATTGACCTAGTACCATTTTTTTTTACTTGCATAGTCAAACTAAAGAGAAAGTATGTATTATTTAGTAAACATGAGTAGATGCTTACACCAGTAGTGATACAAAAGCTATTGGGGTTACAGCAAATATCTAATAAATCATTCAAAACAATTTGAAATATCCTTTGAAACTTTATCAGCAGTGTTGAGTCTCACACACCTGTACAAGGATGTGCCCTGCTATTGTGAAGTGGGTGTCTTCAGCTTTGCACAGCCTCTGGATGAGCTTCTGAGCCACACCAACACAGTTCTTGTCTAGCAGGAGTTGGAGGTTTGCATTGTTTCCTGAGAGAAACTTCAGAGTCCCAACACAGTACAGCAGAGCTTCTCCTGACGAGGACACATCCTCGTTGTTCAAAATGTCCAGAAATGAATCTAGACACAAGAAAAATCCAATGTTACCTTTCATATTGTGGAGGAGAAAAACAGCAGCAATCTGTAATGGCCTGGTAAAGAGCTTCCACGAATGACCAGACACAAATATAACTTATATTTGTGTCTGGTCATTTCTGTTATATTATAACAGACCGATTAAAGTTCACTCCAGGCCAGCCGAGAACATTATGCTCTTGGAGCAGCTCACATCTCACATACCAGACTTAAACGAAAACATTGTTGTTGAATAGTGGGAAAATCTACATTAGCCAACACAGAAAGTAGAATATTTAACATTGTGTTTCTAAAATAAATTTAGAAAACCGAAGCTCAATCATTGTGACCAAGAATAGCGTTCACCTATGATGGAGTTGTTCTGGAAGAGGAGGTCGTTGCTTTCACTGCGGCTGATCTGGAAGATGAGCTTACAGATGTTGAGCAGGTTGTTTCCACTGACACACAGCTAAAGAGGAAAATGCAACATCAACAACAACAAAATCACACAACTTGAGTGCTCATATGTCCTGAATGCCCTTGTGATAGTGACTTAGTGGCTGACATGCTGACTCCCTCATAGACATAGACAACTCACAGCAAGGCAGAGCTTGGCGATGCGCAGGTTGAGCTGTGCGGAGTTGAGGTCGATGAGGCGGAACAGTGTTCGAAGTATCCCTGACCTCCTCTTACAGCGTCGGCCGAGCATGTCCACTTCTGCCAAGGTGCCATGGAGACCGTCACACAAATCACACAGCCGGTCCACCGAGCTGCCTGGCATCGCAGGAAGCCAGATATTGCAAAAGAAAATCATGTCAAATTCAGGGCACCGTGTCAAACATTCACAGAAAAAGCAAACATCCCAAAATGAAAACACCCTCCTGTGTGTGTTGGCAAGTGCATACAGATGAGGGATGTTTTGTGTATCTTGTGGTATGTATGTGCAGTATGCTTGGGCTCAACTGCATGTACTTTATCATTAGCATGAGGAACTTGAGGTTAAATCCTCAACATCAATAATGCATTGGTCAGCAGTAAAATAACATTCCCCTCCCTTTTATAAGAAGCAGCTTTGTGTTTCAGTGGTCAGATGCAGGGGAACAATTCTGCAACAGGCAGCTGCGATCTTGACGCAGAGGAAGAGAAAGGGTGGAGTCTTTTCCTTGTTTTTGAGGTAAAATAAATGTTTTCCCTGCATAAATAAGAGGGTTTGGCCGTTTCTAAAAAGGTTGGCTGCAGTCTCACGCTCAACATTTCACTGCAATTTCCCACTGAATCTGAAAGGTGTTTTATGCATGAGCCAGAAGGCACTTGGTACAATAAATATTTAATATTTATCTTTCAAATGAATTTTCCATTAAATTTGTAGAGTGTTAAAATATTTACAGCCATATATTTCATGTCATGGCTGCCAGACTGCAGTTTCAGGCTGAGACAATTCTGCATTGATGCCAAACTATTTTGTTTGCCTTTCTTCAGTGGTTGAAATGACAGTGCTTTTTCATTTTGCAGGACTTCATGACTATCTGACAATGCTGAAAACTTGTAATAAGAAAACAGAGAAACGAGGCACGGGAAGGGAAGCTTACCTTTAATAAAAAAAATTGCACCAATATTAGTTTAGATTAATCTCAGCCCAAAAGAAAAAGCAAACATTGAAAAGTGATACTGTGAGTGAAGTTGGTGAGAAAAACTTGATGCTCTTTGGATCAAATGAATGGCTCTGGTCAAGACTAATGCATTTCGCTTGTTTGCACTTTTGTTATTGAGTTTCTGATTGCATTGCCCACACTACCTGCAGCAACTCTCTCTAGTTGTTGGAGACGGGGAGCAATCATATTATTCCACACCAATGACTCTGCATCCTGTGTGCTTGTTGTGTTGTCGCCGCTCCTCTGCTCTGAAATGTGAAGAGAGAATTAAAGTCAGCCAATTACCACATCCAAATGCAGACAGTAAAAATGAGCGGCGAGCATGGTTCACAAGTTCACCATCTTAAAATAAAACGGCAGGAAGTTCGATGCCACAATGAAAAGGTCGCCATCCACAGCGACACTTCCTCTGATTTCTGTTTCTATGCTGAAATAGTCTGCGTGTGGGCATTTGAGTCTGTGCACGTGTGATGAAAACAAGTGTGCAGTGTGTTTGTGCACGCCCATGCCTGCATGGGCGTGCACGTCTGCAATCTCACACGCCATGCACCTTTTTTTATTTAACATTTGCATACCCTCTTTCTATGTGTGATGCAGGAAACTGTTGTTGCCCAAACCAACCGCTCTCTCGGCGATTGGCTGGTTGCTCTTAGCAACAACACCCCAATCAAAGTTTGACATTAAAGAAGTGGTGTTAAGTTACTGAAGGAGAAGTGAGCCTATGTTGCTTGTGAAATCCCATTTCTGGGCTCAAGCATTTTTATTATTAGACACACTTAAGTTGATTTCAGTTTGGCAATAGACATACAAAAGACATTACTGTGACATGAAATCACTAAATGTTTGAATGTCAGGAAAAGTTGCAACTATATTTAAATTTTATATGCTGTACAAAATATATCATTCATGTTAAATATGTGAAGTAAAAAAGCCTTTAAAGAGGATGAATTAGTCTATCTGGACAAACCTGTTCCCCGTTCCACTGTGCACTCTGTGACTCGAACGCCTGAGTCAACACCAGGCTGCATTATTCTTCTGTTGGCACAAAGAATCCCAAAGAGTGTCGAGTTACATCACGATTTGGAAATGAGTCATGCCGTATGTTACTGCTGACTATTTAGTTCTATTACATTTACTTTGGGAGCTCTCGCCGGTGTGGAGATTAAAATAATAGTCACAAGATTAAACTAAAATAATGAAAATAATGAATTGTGTCCAGGAATACGTCTCCATTAGAGTTGCTGACTTTATATTCAACAAGGCCACAGGTGTATTTTCATCGAGAGCCACTAGGTGTCCCTATTGCAGCAGAGGTTGAGACTCGTGTGCCTGTGTGTGTACATTTGCAGGCAGATACTTGTGTGTGTCTGTTTGTAAGTGACTGCTTGGAAGTTTTTGTGTGCGTGTGAGTCTTTGTGTCAGTGCAGGCGTGTGTAGCGTTGTGCATCACAAGCTGCAATCCCCAACAAACAGGAACTAAGATCTTAGCTCTTTGGTCAGTTTGGTTAAAGTTGTTGATGCTTTGCCACTGTGAGCCGTCTCCTCAGCCTCACCGCCTTTGTGCAGTGACCGTAAAGTGCTTTAAAAACACACCCCTTGTCATGCTATGCTATGTGTTGTGGCTTGCCCTCTGCATGTCACTATTGCATCTTACTCAATGCAACAATGCAGTCGGTAAAACCCGTCTTATGACTACTTACTATGTGACCAACTGAGAAAATAACTATGAATAAGAAAAGTTTGATAAACACAAGTAGCATGATGAGTCATCCTAATCACTGCTATAAATGGAAGATTTACTTCAGAAATCCCACACTAAAGATTGAATGGAAAAGTGTAATCACTCCAGTCAAAGACAGCCATTATCATGTAATCAGGACTCTGAAGCTTCTGCAATGAAGTTAGTACAAAAGGCTGACTCTCAGCTTATTGCGCTTTTACACTCAAGTGAGCCTAATTTCATGGTTTTGCTGACAGGTATGAGACAGAAAATGGGCCCAGCTATTGTAAAAATGTCTCCTTTTCATTCCATTGGAACATCACCAGCCGGCGTAGCTCAATCACCTTAGCATTATTAATATACAGTATGCGGGTGTAAGTGCACTTTCATTTTAGTGATTGGTAGAAAGTGGCATATGTAGCAGGGGAGCTGGCTAAGGCATGTTGCTGTGAATGTCAGAGAGGGGGCTTTGGCTCTGTATGATAGGATTAAGAGCCTCATAATAAGGCCTCTTTGTGCGATACTGCATTCTCTGAGACATGACCTCATCCCTGTCTTCGGCCTGGCCAGTGCACTGCAGTTACAACACACACTGCTGCCAGCCTTGCCCAGATGGGCACCCAAATCTAATAGAGAGCCATTTGGAGCTATAAAGCTCCGGCTTATTGGAGAAAAAGAACCTAGTGGATGTCTAATCTCCCCTATCTTTATATCTCATCCAATTCATCATATTAATCTGTCATGCTGTGTCTACTTTCACTTGCAGTCCATGCACTTGTTTTTTGACTATCTCTGTGATTTTCACTTTGTTTGTCCCTGTCTAATGTATCATTTTTGTGGATCACAAAAGTCTTTAATCTTAGCTTCTTAAATCATGAATTGACCACAGCCTCATCTCTTGGGAACTCTCTTTGTCAGTAACAAGGTACATCAACATTGCATGTTAACTTGGCTTGAGATGGAGGAGGTGAGGAGGTTGTGCTGTGGGCAATAGCCCAGATTTCCTGTAAAAGTGTTTTATGGTCCGTTCCCCCTCTCCAGGCTCAGCTGCCCCAACCAATCGATAGGCGGATGGATTGTAACGACAGCCCCCGACGTCACGCCCAGAATTATGCCCCTCGTTCTGACACACGGCTGATGAGGTCGGCAGAAAAGGGCCGAGCTTTTAGTGTTTCTGTACTGCGAAAGTGTAAAAGCTGACACATGATAGTAATGACAGATAGAGGTAGTTTCACTGAAAATTGAGCTGGATTTCACTTTGACCAAGATATAGTGTACAGTAAAGAATATGAGGCTTAAAAATGGGATTGACTGTCTCAAGTTGAAGAATTTGAAATATTAGTTTGCTGGTATAACTGACTGTCAGTGATGGTAGCTGAATGAGTCTAAACACTAGTAACTAACACTGGATTTGAGTTTGTGTAAAGTTAGTCCCTGTACAATATAAAAGACATGTCAATCAATATGAAAGCAATAGCACTTTCCAAGCTTGTGTTTTAATTTTTGTTAACTTTTGGAACATGTGTTGAGCATGGCGCAAAAACACAAACCCGTATAATCATATCAGACTTACTAAGGTATTTCCTGTTATAATTTTCTCTGAACCAAAATGGGAAAGGCAAGAAGATAGGCAAGAAAGCAAGGAGGAGCAGGAGGAGGATTTAATGAAAGGCAAAAATGGGAGGCACAATCAACTCCATCTTGTAATGGCTACCACGGCAAGCTTTGTGTGCCTATAAATCTTCAAGTCATTGTTGCACTGTCACTCGGGGTGGGGAGGCGGCAGACAAGAGAGAAGGACAGATCTTGTGAGTCAAATAGCGGCCTGTCCGTACCGTTCGCTTGCTGTTCTGCGTGGGCCTGTTTTGTGGGGACCACTGCAGGCCTCCGTGTGGTCTGTCCTGGGGAGTCGTTTAGCTGATGGCTGCTTTTGTCCTGGGCCTGGATTTAATGGTTCTTTCACGAGACACACAGAAAGGATGTGGCAAGTCATTTACAGGTTGCTTATATGCTGCAGTTACGTTGGTGCTTGTTTCCCTAAAATAACATTTGTAAACTATATATGCACATGTACTAAATTCAAAGATTTACATATTCACACAATGCTTTTGAACATCCTCATCAAATAGCAAAGCAGATTTGCAAGACAAGGTTTGAGAGAGAGAGAGAGAGAGAGCGAGAGCACTCATTTCCAACTCAAAACTGCAGCGGTAAATCACATTTTTCACCCAGTTCAACCACAGAGAATGTAAATCAGGTATACTGTCAGCACGTGAATGGGTACTTTCATTTCCCTTTGCGAAAACGGCTTTTGCACTAGTGCTTTACAGGGATGCAAAGAGTGTGGTTTTCTTTTTTGTTGTTGTCTATACATTTAACAAATGCCCCATCTAACACGTTCATTTATTAACCTTTTATTGTAAGCACAACATGGATCATTTAAAAAATAATAAGGACTTTACTTTTATCTTTTTCTTACTATCTTTGTGTCCGTCTACGGGAGACAACACAGGGAGAGATCCAGCACAGAGGAGGTGTCCCCGCGTCCCTGGCGGCCCCTTTTTCGCACTCAGGGTTTTGAAGTCCGTGAACGGATCCTCATCATCACAGGCGACTGGGAACGTTGGCTTCTGGTTCCACACAAACACGTTAGTGGAACATGATGGTGTGAACAATTACCTATAACTTGAATCCACAAATTAAACTATTTATGTCGACAAAGAGATTTTTCTTTGTTTCCTCATTTTTTTTCCTTTATATATAATATTAACATTATATCCATTTATTAAAACAAATATGCTTTCATGTTGGTGTATAGAGACTTTTACTCCGCATCCTTTTTTCAGTGTTCATGGTGATGTTCACTGTATCAAAAGATGCACATGTGTTATAACAAATAACACCTCAATGTGAAACATCAATACTATTTGAACTATGTAGGTGTGTGTGAGATAACTTACATGGTCTAGAGGAGAGAGGCGGGCCCCTGAACCTGGCCTCGAGTCAGGTGCGTCAAAGTTTTGAGCATGAAGACTGAGGAGTGAAAACAAAATTTGAGTCACATGTGAGCCACAGTTGATGTCAGAACCTGAAAAAAAAGCATATTTAAGTTAAATTTGTAACTAACCTAAACGTAGATGGAGGTCTGCTGTCGCAGTCAGCGCGAACAGAGCTTTTTCCAAAAAGTTGCCGGCGTCCATCTCTGGGAGTAAATGGTCTCTGGGTGGACTGGACTCGCAGGGACCGTCTGGCTTCACTGATAATTTCTGCACTTGTTTTCCTCCCTACGTTGCGTCGTGGAGTGAATGGGCTGCACACCTCATTCTTTCGATCCAGAGAAGCCATTTAGGCTGATGTGACATTTGCCAAGGCAGTCTGCAAATGACTTCAGTGGTTTGATTTCATTATGCAGGTGGTTACAGTGAGTCACACTGATGGGAAACAGTTGGAAACATAAAACAATAATAATAATGCCACAGAACAGAAAATGAATAGCAGGTGTAAAATGCGTTTGAGGTTGCAATGAATAACATTTGAAGCTTGCCAAGCAATAATATAAGAGGTATCCAGATCCTTTGCAATTTGCAAGTTGTAATGCTACAATGTAAAATTACTGCATCATACTTCATTAAAAGTACTAATTAGACATTAGATTAACCTATAACATTGTTAGAACCATTATTTATTTGCAATAATTGCAATGCATCATATTTTTTATGGACATACAAACAATGCACGTTAATCTGAAAAGTAACTAGTAACTATAACTATCATAGGAAATGTGGTCGTGTAAGAAGCAACAAATTAAAGTAAACACTGAGCACAAATGTTTTTCTAGAACGCAAAGAACATCCAAATAATTAATGGTTTGCTGGCTGAAAACATTTACCAGGATATGTCTGATTGTTGTTCACGGTGATGACAATAAAAAACTAGTAATACAGTTCTCAATTTGCTTACTAATAAGTCCCAAAGTACACCATCCACCCACTAGATTTCGTGTTTTTGGAGTGAATGAGAAACCACCCTGCGCGTTCACGCTGCGTCTCCATGGTGACCAAATACCGCTATGGCAGTTTGGACAACAAAACCAAGAAAAAGAACAACCGATGTAAACTTTTAATGATTCCCATTAAGAGCAGATAAACACTTATATTATATGTAGTAAGGGAACCCAGCTGTTACATGAGCAAACCGAGCGGCGGTGAGAAACCGGGTTTAAATCCGTAAAGTTGAACAGACCGTAAAGCAAACTAGAAACCTACCTTAGTTATTAACCCCGAAAAAAACAACAACCTCTTTTACAGTCATCACTCCAGATCTCAAACTCGGCTTCTACAGAAGAAAAAAAACAATCATAACACCAGCAACTTGTTGCACATTGCTAAGTTTTCCTGCTCGCAGCAAGCTAGTCCGACGTGCACGAGCTTCTCTCCCCGAATCTCGCGCGATTCGGTGACGCGCGTTGACTCGAGGTGCGGGAACAGGTTGGAGACAAACTTGGAGACTAACTTCAGCTTTGCACGGTGGCAGGTTTGCACATTTGAGTATAATGATTTCTTTTGAAGGAATGTGTTGATTTAGAACGTGTAACTAATCGCCCTGATGAATATAGGAGCTCTACATGAAGGACAAATGGACAAGTAAGTAACTTAAAGCTGCTGAATTTAAAATTCAGAGCAATTAATCTAGCAGAACATTTGCATTGTAAAGATATGGTGGAGGTCATGGCCACTCCAGCAGAGAATGAAGTCACTCTGAGTCTCTTTGTGCTTCGTTAACACGGCCGGGCTGTGTGAATACATGGGGTCTCCCTGTTGTGGCCCTTTGTCTTGCTCATGCACGGTAAACACTGTTCTCTTCCCACTGCAGCTGTTTGTGTTTGTGCTGTTTCCACTGCTCAGAGCACCAGATGTGCTCTGAATTCTGTTGAGCACCTTGAAGATTTAACAGGATTGGGAGAGGATTTATATGTATTTTGTGGGGGTCTTTAAGAACACACCGACAAAAATGTCCTGAAGATCTCAATTAAATACTATCAGTCCTAGACTAATCCTGCGCAGTAAATCCCATGGAAAGTTTTATTTTTTAATACATAAATACATCAAATACAGACCATGATAGTGAGACACACTATACATCTATAGGGTTTTACATTACATGCGTAAATCACCTTCAAAGTAAGCAGTGCTGTTGTATTGCATTCATGGGGTGCACCTTATTTATTTATTTTGAATAAAGGTCTTTCAGGTCTGATTTAAGGTCTGTAGACCACAATGTTTTCACATAGGTTTTGACTGGATATGTTCCTATTTATATAAAGCGCCATATAAATGTGTCTCGCTATACTGAGGAAGTAAAAACTAAATAAAAGGAACAAATATTACAGTCTCCAACATAATCTTGTTTGAAAGAAGGGAAAAGATCCGAGAAGTATATATATTTTTATTTGTCAATGTTGCAGAAATATGCTTTCATGCCTTTCAAAAGGTTTCTAAAACAAACCTTCTGAAGTTACAGAAACCACTCCAGCAGTGATATATTATAGACTATATAGCAGATGGATCGTCATAATTGGATAAAGCACGATAACAAAAGGCACAAATCTGTAGTACAGTAAAGAAAGAAAGAAACGGCTCCACTTATTGAAATAAGAAATAATTAATTATGAGCTTTATCATTTGATAAATAGGCAGTTAAGCGTTAATAGTTGAACAGAAATTCAAAAGCATCTTGAAAGTGAGTGTAACTGTTGTGTGTCTTCTGCTCTGTAAAACCCACATTTTGAGGCAAAGGGGTAACAAAAGTGTGATTGTCCTATCAAACAATTGTGTACATTCTGTTTTTATGAACCTGGACTTCACACAAGTTTAATTAAGTTCACAAAATACTTTTTTTTCTCTTCTACTTTCTACCGTTTGGATACCTTTGGTCAGCCAGCCATCCAGTGATCATGGCCAGCCGGTCGTAGCTGTAACCTACTTTCACCCCTCATTCATGTGAACGACTCACAGCCAGGTCATTCTCTATAATCCTGTAAGCCAGAGAGCTTGTTCTTTTGACATATCCGTTCTGTGTGACAGCATGTATGGCGAACATATAGTGTAAACTAAATAAAAGCAGTATACCGTGTAAAAGCCTTCATTTCAGCCTTCATGATTATTTATTCAAGACAAATTTAATGCAACAAAAAAAATGCAAATAAAGGTTTATCCTGAACTAGAATGTCTCATTTGAGCAGTTTACACAATATCAGATTGTCAAAAATGCACTTTCAGCAAAATCGTTCAATTTTGTTTGAAAAGGATTTAGCGTTGCTAGCCCGACGTCCGGATTTGTCCGCCATTTTGTGGCTACACAAAGTATGACGTGTCAAAAAAAAAAACGAGTGGACACAAAATGGCTGCAGACTTACGCTGTGTTCGTCAGCGAGAGTTTCATTCCCTAGCTGTGGTCCACGGCAAGGTGGTCTTTGCTCCGGGTGCACCGTGAAAGCCCCGTCGCTGGCTGCCCCCCTGACACACAGTTGTACAGGAGAAAAGACCTCCGGCTTCTACTTCCTCTGTCCGTTTGATTTGCACCGTGCCGTCCCCGCTCTCTTCAAGCCTCACCAACTGCAATCCCAAACATCAGTGCAGAGAAGAAGTAGCATTTGATAGATGTTCCTAGATAAACTCGAGGTTCAGGAGGAGAACATGATGCAGAAGTTCATTCATTCAACTCACGCTGCTTCGCTCTGAGCTCTTTAACTCGTCTAGATGGGCCGACCACTCTCAACACCAATCGGGTCTGTCTGGATTTGCACATTCGTCCCCTCGTAAACCTTTTCCCTTTAGCGTTTTATTTTTTTTGCACTGTGAAATATACATCCGAACAATCTTGTGAGTCTCTGGTTGGATTTAAATAGCCTTACATGCTTCAGTCTCTTGGATACAGTGAAGCTGATTGGCCGAGAGGGAATCCTGGGCATGCCCAATCACAGGGCATCACCACGGAGCTCACCAGCCAATGGGAGGAGGAAGATGCTCTCTGCGATTTCATTGTCACTAAGGGAGGGGGAAACATACTGCCAGGACAGTTGGCACCAACATGCTAAGCAGTGGACTCAATTATAGTCAGAGTCTATATGTTTGAGATAACCTGTGGAGCGTTGCCGGGGAGAGAACGGTACAAAGCGGGTCTAAAGACGAAGCTCCTCTCTCCAGCAGCGATGCAGTCCTGTGCACACGGGCTCATCTTGCACCCGCGTCACTGTTATAGGTGCTGCTCACGTCACAGGAACGAACGGGTTGATTTGCGAGAGCCATCGTCCTGGTGGAAGGTGGTGTGTCTCCTTGGCAACCAGCTCCATCTCTGGCCAGGAGCGCAGACTGACAGCGAACACTCAAACTGCAGGACGGGGGTTTCTTTACGGTCCCTTGATCGGCATTCAGTCCTGGTTTGACCCCTGTAGGATGGTATCTCTTCTTCCCTCCATCTGTCCCTCTGTATTCTCTCTTTTCTTTGACCTGCTTTCCCCTCAGTATGTCACATACTCGACCACTATATGTCTCCGCTGATATAGATGCAACTAATATTGAATAACATATGTCGATATCACTTTTAATTTTTTTTTATTAACATATAATCCATAATATAAAGATATTCATTTAGATAAAACATACCTATTAAAGACTCTCATATGATAAGCTAAAACTAGTGAATTTGGCACTTTATAATTTGCTATTATTTATCAAATGTCCTCCATTTCATACTTCCTTTGAATATGTTTCAAGCAGTATCTATCATTTTCAATGTTATATCTTTTGAGCGTAACAATTTATTCTTGACCTTGAAAATCAGTTTTGAAACAATAAATCTTGACTTAAAGTCCACTTATTTTCAAGATTATAACGTTATAACGCTACAGTACTACTGTACTACCACTTTGACTTGCTGTATTGAAATGGGAACGTCTTACAGATGTTGTAACTTTATTATAATCTTTCCTTTCTTGTTTGCAAATGGGACATTTGCAAACAAGAAAGTGTTTCCTGCTTCCTGTTTTGCCTTTGACTCATTAGGGCGTACTACTCCTCATGTGACTAAGGTGATTCTTTTTTACTCCACATCTCTTCTTATCTCTCTCAGCAGCCTTGTTGTAACCCTGTAGTCAGCATTACTAGCAGTAATAAAATGTAAGTTTTAATGAGCCAGCAGGTTGACATGACAGAAATTAGCAGTGAATTGTTCTTGGGTTTTGTTTTTTGTCAGCAGCTTGTTCCTGACAGACAGACAGGGGCGTGAGCTCTGACACAGCAAAAATCAAAGTCCTAACTTTTCAGCTCTGATGCTTGTGCAAGATTACACTCAGTTTTTGTGCTTAGTTAGGAATCTAAGATGGATTTAGGTTTTTAATGGAAGTTAGTGATAAGAAGAGATGTCTCATACAAGAAGGACCGGACAAAACAGTATGTTTTACATTTCTGTGAAGACAAAAACAGTCAGTTTTATATGAGTCAAAGGCAAAAAGAAACAACAACCATGTGATCTTGTACAGTCAGAACGTGCTATCAGTACAATACTTTACCTTGGCAGTATTTTGTGTATGTGTAAACGTCCACATTCTGTCATGAGATTGAAATGTCTTTCCAAACTGTTCCAAACAGTCAGAAGAGGGCAGAAAGCCAGAGTCTCCTGCTGTCTGTTAGGACTAAAAGTCAACCGACACTCAACACAGACATTCAAATAAAGCTGACATGCTGGGCAGACAGTCGCCTCTCTTGTCTGCATGGAAAATATAATATCACACACACACACACACACACACACACACACACACGCTGATGTTACGCACAGATGAGCTTTTTAAAAGCCTTATCCAGCCATAAAGAAGGCACACAAACACGTGAACATATGGGCATGCAGGTGTACAATACAGCGGGAGAAACCATGAGATAAAAAACTAAAGTTTAAAGTCCATAACAACTAATATTGGTTACACCATAAAACCTTTTTTATATACATGTATCAACATCTATGAAAAGCACTATTTGAAATAAAAGCTACTGTTAGCGAGTTAGCTTAACTGGGTTTCTAATAGAGCTCTTAATGCTAAGCTAAGCAGCTAATATGTATTCTCCGTCAATCCTCTCGTCTAAAAAGTTCAATGTAGAACTGTTTCTTTTAATATCTTTTTTTTAAAACCCTCTTTGTTGCGACTGTGAGGGGTAAAATGTTGTAAAGGTGCACAGAGGGACTGGTCCCCCCCTGAGATTGCCATCATCCTGACAGATCCCAGTGAGGCATGTCCATCTCATTTTGTATGCTAATCAAAATGCAGGCAACTCAGCCCTATCTTGATGGAGCTTGTGCCTGTTTCTATGAATAGATATGCGGGTGCGGGTGCTGACCTGTCTGTGTTTCACCGTGTTCCACCCCTGCATTTGTCCTCAGCACTTTTCACCAAGGCCACCTCGCCACATATAAACATCCTCAAACGCACATTTCCACCGACTCTCTCAAACATGGCAGTCCTTGTTCTCTCCCCCTGCCCCCATCCCGTATAAATCTTTACAGGTGCTGAAATGAAAAATTTGTGTTCTATCCAGACATTTGCTCCACTTGTGTTGTTCGGCCTGGGGAAAAAAAATGCTCAGTTTAAAAAGTGAGCATCAAGGTCTGTGTTCGTCACTCTCACAATAGGCTTCTCTGAACGAGCACACATGGGGGCTGGTGAAGGCCATCGGCGCTCGCCTCGCTCTTTTAAGTGTGTTTATCAGGGTCCCACTTGCGTAAGTGCATTTGTGTGTGTCTTTTTGCATTTGTATGGCAGTAACTAACCTTCTCCTTTTACTTGAATGCCTTTTGCTCATTTATGTTACACAACCAATGATGCAGTCATGCTCTTTTATTAGGAGCAAACAAAAAAAAAGAAATGTGTTCGCGTCTAAGTTTAATATCATTTTATCACCTTGATACTTCAGTACTTTTCCCAGATGAATTTCAAATGATAACATATTTTAGATGTCCTTGTCAGTAAATTACACTTTATTTTGTTTTGGAGTCTCAGAAACCACAGCCGCAAAACATTATCATTGGCATTTATAACAATTTACAACAGGTTGATAGGCCTCTCATGAGTGTGGGCCGTGGGTTTATAGGACTCTGAACAATGAGGAAATAAAACACATTTCTACACAGGTTATTTTTTGGGAAATGTGCTGCTCAGAGGCTACTTTATTTTTAAGCTGCTTTTTTTGCATCTCTCTAAAACTGAAATTGAAACCATGCATTTTAACTTAAGAGCAACACAGAGTTAGATAAACAACATATGGTTTCACAATGCGATGGAAATCGGCTGCACCTGAGCTGCACGCTGCATGCTTTGTGGCTTTTACTGGAATTGCAGAATGCAGTGGAAAATACGATGTACAAAGATGCATAAAATGCCAAAAGAAAAATGGCAATACCAATATAGAGTTGTCTTTCAAAGTGTACTGGTGCGTGCTGACAAGAGGGTGTCACATCGATTCTCTGCTCATCACATGGGGAAATATCACCTTTGACCCCGCAGACACACAGAAAGGCTGAGCCAAGTGGAACACAACACAGGAAGCATACATGGCACAGTTGCTCATACTGAGCATTCCCAGCTGAACCGCATGTGTGGAGCCCAAACCACATTTGTTTTTTACATCCAATTCAAAAATGGTAACAATGTTTAACAAACAGAAAAATAGACCCATGTGCACCAGCGGGACATTGTGCAGAGCATTTTATGGAGCTCCCGAGTAACCTGCATTATATTAACTGCCACACACACTCTATATCACTTCATTGGTGAGGTCTTCTCGTCCTGCCGTCACCCCTCCCCCAGACCCGATCGCCTTTGTTCCATCGTGAGGATCATCCATCCGTCTTGGGTGATAGTTGCCAGTGTAGGGCCATAACTGTCCTTCTCGTAGCAGTTCTTTCTCTCCCTTTGTTTCTCCTTCCCGTTTTTCACTCCTTCATAAATCCTGCCACCATTTCCTGTCTGATTAACGGTGATCACACGCACACACACACACAAACAATCTTAGAATCAAACATTCAACCAGTTAACAATTTAAGATCTCGTAATGAAAGACAACTTGATTTATTCATAATACTCACACACACCGACAGAAACAACAAAGGCCAATGATCATCATGTGTCCGTGTGCAGGTTTGCATATTTTGCTCTCATGCAAGGGGAAACAGAGTCAGAGGCTGAAGCCACAAGTTTAACTGTACACGGTCTCATGCATACACAAACATATAAACACACAGATGTGCCCGTCAAAGCCAGAACACACACCCTCATAAACACATATGTAACACAGATGAGAATGAGGCCTCTAAAAGAAGGGTGGGGAAATTAGTCACACAAGCATAACTCACGTAAACACACATGTGAGCAGGCTGTCACACACGATGAGGACGAAGACGCAGGATCTAAGACAGACATAAAAAGAGACACAAGATGCAAATTAAAGTAATTAGAGATTATTTTCCACATTTGAGCACACTGATTGGAGCCAGCATCTGGTCTTTAAAGTGGTCACAGGTCACATGTGATGTGTTAGCAATGTTTTGCACAGTTTTGCGGTACATTTTGGAGACTTTTGGGAAACGTATTACTGATAAATAAGACTCTAAAGTTCTAGATTTATGCTTGATTTGACGTTGACTCATTCTCATTTGTTACGGTAGATTAGCTCCTCTTTGTTTCGCCAGCCGACACACCAACAGCACTATTACTTAATGCGAGGAGAAAACGGCATGGAGGGAGGAACGGAGGGAGTAATGAAGCTATGTATGTGCTTTCCCTGGTGGTTTGAATGGTGAGTGCAGGCCATAATTCACCTCAACGCACACGCATGCAGGCACAAATGAATGCATACTCTCACACACGTGTGCACACACACACACACACACACACAACACACACACGCACGCACACACACAATCGCCCAAAGCAGTACTTTTGACTCTCTCTTTGTGTCTTTGTGTGTGTCCTGCCCCCCATTTAGGTCAGTGCAGAGAAGATATATGGTTGTGGGAAACACAGTGACCTTGATGTTCTGTGTGTGCGTGTGCTTGTGCGTGTGCGTGTAGGATGGGGGTGGGTGAGGGTCTACATTGACTGTGCACCAACACACCCATCTATGAATCATTATAATGGTGCACCAGTACATTAATTTTCAAAATAAATCAACAAAACATCAAATAATGCAATAATAATGTCACAGCAGTTTCAAATTGCTAATCATCATGTTATTACGAGCAATTATTTGAACTGATATTTCAAAATATTAATTGAAAAAATATCTACCCGTGGTAAATTAGGACATTTGTAGGATTTAGTTGTTTTTTTTAAAAATGATACTGTTTTTTTTAAGTCATTTGTCACAGCAACCTATGAAGTCTTAGCTACGGAATGAAACACTAAAACACACAAAGAAATGCGTGTTCATTGATTCTTAACCTGCTGGGGGCCCCCATCAAGCAGAAGCACATTTCACCAACCGCTGCTTCGACATACCTGGCCTCAGATTTTCTGTACGTCAATTAGTTTGTGATAATTTGAAAAGGATTCTGATTTCAGATTTTGCCTTACAAGATCACACAATAAGACCCAGTTGCTGTTGTATTTCAGTTTTAATTTGGAAGCAATGCTATTATTTAAAAGCAACTGACCCACAGTAAGTCTGAGTTTTTGGGACCCTGCTTGGTTTGCAGTGCAACACTTATCAACACAGCTCTGTCTGTATCTAAGTACACTGTATATTGTATCTTTCTGTCAAGGTTGCAGAAAGTCCTGATGCTCCCAGGGTGCTCGTCAGGAGGATACCAATTCTGGCATTGTTATGGATGAAGGCTAACTCGCAGGAACAACATGGGGTAGTTATTAATCTGTAGTAATTAACATATCCTCAGCAAGATAACACATTTCCATGTAGGTCAGTGGTGGATGATGCTGAAGAGATGGTCACTCGCCTATAGAGGATGACACTTCTCAATGTCTTCAGCTGTAACATTTCATGAAGAATTATCCACCAGGAAGAGGCAGCATGCAAGAGTACAGTATGATATATTTCGCCCTATGGCCCATTGGACACGCGTGTAATACAGTCACATGCAGCCACATGCTAGTGGGAGGTAATGCTCTCAACCCACAGGGAGGGGGGATGGGAACACGATGGGGGTTAGTGAGCTTATACGGCAACAGGATTGAGAGCAAGCCGAGCACGATGCCCCTCACATGGGGAAATAATGCAGCTGAGGTGTGTGTATGTGTCTGTGTGTGTGTGTGTGTGTGTGTGTGTGTGTGTGTGTGTGTGTGTGTGTGTGTGTGAAGGAGATATGAATTCTACCTCTACTGGCTTGATATTAAGGAGGTGGAGATGAAGGTTTGACAGGCAGCTTTTCTGTTTCCTCCATGATTATTCCTCCTCATCTCCCTCCCTGCGTTCAGACCAACATCTTCCTCTCTCTTTCTCTGTGGGGCTGTTATTGAGGAAAAGTGGAGATGACAGTGGAGAAATAAGAGAAAAATATCACACGAGAATAATACAGGGAAGAGGTATGAGGATGAATGAAAGAAAGGTGATAAAAAAATGAGCGGGTGAGGGAGCAGAGGCCAAGGAAATGAGTGTGAGGGAAAAACAATTTTAATTAGATTATATCGTGTCATATGCATGCTTTCATTTTATGAATTTATATCTAGTTGTATGTCTAATTACAGCAATAGATACAATGAAACTTATCATGTCTAACTCAAGATTACATCACTTGTTAAAACCCCTCACAAGTCCAAAACAAATCAATGGGACAAATGAAAAGCATCAATCAACACAATCATTTCCCCTCTTCTAACAGTTCACTCTTGCACTGCTGGTGCGTGAGGTTATCCATTTCAATCCCATCAATGGTCAAAGCCCATCGATTGAGACGGAAAGAACACAATCATTTTGAATCCGTGGCGATGCTTCACCAAGGTGGATAACAAGAAACAGCGGAGACATCCATCAGCCTCTGCTGCGTTTTTATGCTTTTATATTCTCATCCACATCCTGCGAGTTTCATTCACACTTCTTTTTTCTTCACATTTTTCTTCAAAACATCTCTGCAAAGTGAAAGGATTTCTTCTCTGCCCCTTCATATATCAGGGTGATAGAGAGAGTGTGTGGAGAATACTGAGACAAAGTCAGAAAGTGATTCAACAAAACGAGATAAAGAGAAGATGAAATACGAGGACAGTGGTGTATTACATTGCAATAGAAATGTCATCCACTCATACAGAACATCTTTCTGTATTTGACATTAAATTTCATAATGAGACGTAGAAGACCAGAAAACAGTATTACATTGACATTCTCAAATTGCTTAATTTGTTCACTTTGCTGCAACGTTTGGCCATGTAAGGACTTATCAGTTATTAATAATTGTCAAAAGCAGCCAGGTTTAAGTTGAGCTTGTTTTTTACAGCTGTAATTGTTATATTTACATATAATTCTATGGCTGTTTAAACTTCAAGGTGCAATTTTTTGTTTTGAATCATTCATTCAATCATTTAATTTTCTCAAAATAAAGATCCATTCAATTTATGCCATTTCCTCCCGGGCTTACTTTTTACCAGCTGTGACAGAGAAGCCTGAATTGTTTTCACCGTGTGAGTCTGCGTGTGTCATCATGGCAAAACGTGGTCCCGGGGACATCTAATGTAGCAGGAAATATCGCAGAAGTGGCTTTGAGTACTTTGCCAGATGTTTTTTTCACTGTCTGTGGACAGATTTTGTCACTCAGCGTCGCTGTGCGGCCCCGGCCCGACTGGCGGCGCGAGCTGAGTGATCTCATCTCAAGATGGTCTCTAGTTCTACAATATCTTTAATTGTACAATATGTTTTATTTAATTGCTTTAACATTCCACCCTTTAGTAAAGTAGTGTAACTCAAGACTGACAGACAGTGTGTGATTAGAAGGCCTGATGAGACAGCCTAGGGCACCTTCTTCCACTCTCTGCTCCCTGAACGCAGCGAGTTCAAAGAAATTCAACTCAAAGCAGAGTTTTTTTGTTTTTTTTTCTCATGTGTGCCAGAGACGATTGTGATTAGTTAAAGAAATACTAGCAAGCCAGAGAATGTACTCTCCTAAACCAGAATGATAATGTGGCGATAGGCCATGCAAAACGACTCAAGAAGAAGTTGTATTTTGTGTGTAATTACGTCAAAATGTTGCCTGGTTTCGTAATGTTTTGAAAAGTTAGTTTCTATAACTTCTGACTGCACAGAAGTTGTTGTATTTGACTACAGCACTTCTAATGTCGTGATCATTTTCAAATCTGTCTCTTCTTTCTACGAACCCAATCATTCCTTCTCACTTCCTCTCATATCCCTATTTCTGTCATTGCACCTCACCTCTTCCTATCACTTTTCACGCCGACACTGTGCATCACATCCTCACACGTTCGTACTTTTGATTTTCCCATATGGATGCACATATTGTGAATCTCAAATGGAAGCAAAGGAGAAGCAATTGAAAGGCCTGCGATTACATTGGTATAAATTATTACGTAGAGATTGCTCCCACATAACGGCAAGAAATATGTGTAAATTCATGATGATGGTTGTTGTTTTTTTTGTCTGTGAATGTGTAATTACAAAAAGTCTGTGCAGTGTGAAACGATCTGCCGCTTCACCACAGGCTGTGAGTCTGAGCTATAATCTGCCATGATGACGCTCATCACAGCCTGTGAATGGAGGTGCTGCGGGACAATGCTCAACCGCTCTGTGCCGGTGTGCCATTACAGAGATGACATCATTCCACTGCAGCACTTAGCGCACACACACACACACACACACACACACACACACACACACACACACACACACACACACACACACACACACACACACACACACATACACACACACACACACATGCACAGACAGAAGTATCACTTACGACTGCTCAGTTCTCAGGTCTCCCCCGCACCCCCAGTCTTGGATTCATCCTCATGTGGCCAGCAGCAATTAGTATGCACATTTGTGTGTATGTGTGTGTGTATGTGTGTGTATGTGTATGTGAAGCAGGAGTTTAGATGAGGTATAGAGATCAGGCAAGCTATCGAGATTAAGACAAGTCTTACCACATCCATCAGCGGAGCTGTGTCGGTGCTGGGGGATGAGAAGCCCACTAATGGCCATATCTCAACAGATCCATCACGTCTCCATCTTGTTTACACTTTAAACCCCACATCACATATTGATGACTCACTGCTCATTAGCCAGTTGGTGCATTTGTGCATGGCATTGCGTGTCTCCATTTGTGTGCGTATGTGCATGTGGAGAGTAAAGAAAGAGATAGATGGATGCATACAGAGGCGTAAATACAGACAACACAGGCAGTGCAGTTGCACACGGCCCCCCTGGTGCTGGTGGTGGTGGTGGTGCTGGTGGTGGTGGTGGTGGTGGGGGTAAGCAGGATCTACAACAATGTGTTCAGCAAGAATGGCCATTTGTGATTGTTTTGGGTAAGCATGCTGCACATATGTCTGTTTAAAATGACTTCACATTGGTGTAAAAAAGGTGCTATTTGCTTTATCTTCCCTTGAAAAGGAAAACCCATCTCTGTCATTTCATGTTTTTTTTCAGGAAAGTCAGTACTGATCTTATTACAAAATTATGCTTATCCTATTAAAACTATAATAGACTATAAAACAATCGTCATTAAATCACACACACACACATACATACGTGCACACACAAGTATATGTGCGCATGATAGATGGATGGTGGACAAATTCAACAGTTCTGCATGCCACTTATTGCTCTGTATTTAGCTGTTTCATCTGTATGTCAGAAGCAACTTGTCATCCAACCTGTCATTATGACAAATGGCACTGGAAGCCAGAAGCCTCAGTGACTCCTCGTCCTCCAGTCTGGTCGGGCAGCAGTCTGTTTTCTTGCTTCTTTTGTTGTGGTTCAAACAAGGTTTGGTCTCAGGCTGGTCATACCTATTATAAATGTTAAACTCAAAGGTGCGGTCCATCAGTACACAGAATGGGATTAAATCACATTATTTAGTCATGAGGTCATGAGGGTTGAGAAAGGATTAGAGGTTGACATCCTACAAGATATTGTGATGCTTTATATAGTGACAGATTCAATCTGAATCATTTTTGTATTTCTTATTTCTATTACATTTTCTTAAACCTTAAATGTTTTTTTTCACAAACGGATGCCCAAAAGATTACCTCAGTGATCTTCATCATAGAATATAATCAGAAAGTATGCATTTGCCGTTGTTAATATGCACGTGAATGCTGAACAACTTTAATCATTCCAGCGACACAGAAAGTTCCAAAGAATCTGAAGTCAGGAGCCTGATCAATACTGGATCTATTGATCAATACTGGATTTAGTGGAAGCTGACACAAAAAAACTCAATGACAATATATGAACCAATATTCTTTACTGTACTGCAATTGTTATCTATTGACTTCCACACACCACAATATTGACATCTGCAGTAAGCTAATATCAGTCGGCACAAACTGTTCTCTGTGTAAACCCACACTAGCGGCTGTGTGTCTATTGTACACTGCGACTCCTTCAAGTGTCAGGTGATAGCGCGTCTTCCTCTGTGGTCATGTATCTGTCACAATGGCTGAAACTATGACTCAGTCCTGGATAACAATACATAATACGTCACCTGGCGACTTCGAGCTGAAGACATTGTTAGTCGGATTCCAGAACTCTGAATCACTGCACATATCTCTTTTTATGCTCGATTAGATTGCTTCTTCAGATGACGACTCAAATGAAACAAGACATGAACAAATGAACACAATTCTAATTCACTTCATAGGCTGCAGTACACGACATGGCGTATGTTTGGC
This sequence comes from Clinocottus analis, assembly GCF_023055335.1. Lineage (NCBI taxonomy): Eukaryota > Metazoa > Chordata > Actinopteri > Perciformes > Cottidae > Clinocottus > Clinocottus analis. Next base: position 7,266,692 of record NW_027175876.1, read on the forward strand.
CAACACAACACTTTCACATACTGAATGCCCACAGTAACCTGCTCGTGTCCTCGCTTTATGTTTTCAAGGGTCTAAAGTCTTTGAGTGTGAGTCAGCTGCGTGCATGTTATGTAGGTGGAGTGATGACTCACGGTACTACACACTGTGTTATGAACAAAACCAAACGAACAACAACTACACACGTGTGTATGTACTGAAAGGACCCCACCACTCCCTATTAGGTATTACATCCCATTCTGACACTGAGAGTCTGCATACTCTCATACTACTCAAACACACACAAAAACATCTGTAACCGAATGCACACACACTCAAAATGTTGCTGTCAGGTGAAAATTGATGTTAGTTCCTGATAGGCTAGCAGTGATGAGATATGGAGGAGGAAATTGGTGATACATAATGTAAAGTACACAGAAAACACTGTACAATACTAACTCTATTTCTTCCCGGACGCCTCTGTACTTTCTCGCCTCAAGTTTCCATGGATGGTGGCTGTCTGGAGCCGGTCCTGTCTCCTGTCGTGGCGGCCCTGCTGATGCCCCTCCTCTCTACCTCTTTCTGCTGACATGGATCGTGGGTTATCTGGATCGTGGTCCAGATAACCCACGTGACACACAACCTGTGAAAGGATTTTTTTTATTCATTTTTTTTCCCTGATCCGATGTGAGTTCTTAGGACAGGGATGTTGTATGTGTACAGATTGTAAAGCCATCCGAGGCAATTTTGTAATTTGTGATTTTGGGTTCTACAAAATATAGTGAATTAAATTGAATTGTACAGAGGGCATACTGTGCTGACACAGGTTAATTGCTTGCTGTATTAAAACAATGACATTTACAAAACAGAGAGGGCACTGACATAGAATAAGGCAGAGGCGAATAAAACACAAAACTGTGGGTGGAGATGAAGACAGCGGGCAAACATATGGAAACAGTAAGTGATGACATGATATGAAACCAACAAGCCGAAACGAGAAACGAACAGCAGATGTGTGCTTATTTTGCTGTGTATAAAACAACATTAGTATAGCTTTGGAATGCGCTAACCAAACACAATGTAAAATCAAAGTGAATTTTTTTGTTTCTTGTCAATTTAAAGCTAAAAATAATGCCCATCATCACGCGAGGGTAAGGCCTTAAATTTGCTGAATTTTGAATCTGGACGTCGTCGCTCAAGAATAGTTCAGAAGAGTTTCCAGCCGACGAGTAACCTCAGTGACCTCACATGGACTGGTGTGACTGCAGCCAGACCAGACTCGGTGTCAGTCAGGTCAGGTGACCAGCTGACCGTGGACGGCTATGGAAGTGTGGGTTTGGTATTTGGAGTTGTGGTGAGCCTGCTGTTTCAGTCATAAAGCACGTTTGAGCATTTTGGAGTCTGCAGTCAACCTCTAAGCTTTTGCAATGTCTGTTTGGAAGAGCACAGTGGATTTTTTTTGTTTCCATTACTCTTTTCTTTTTTAAAAAAAAAATGTCTCTTCATGAAAGAGTGCTTGAGAATATCAAGTAAACAGAAAGGACTTTGGGTTTGTTTGAGGCTCTTTTGTATATTTGAGAACAAAATGAAAGGGCCACATTGGTAGACCTGAATACCTGATGCATGTCCTGGTTTGGCAACAATGACAAACAGTGTGGTTATGAATGTAACATACCGTGGATGACAACACAGCTTAGGTTTCACAAATCATTCAGACTAGTTTTACTCAGACAAAGTGAACACAATAGACTGTTTCAACATGATGTAATTGCTAGGCAACAGCTTGTGTCCATGTTTACTTCCTGTCAGTTTATGTCACTCACAGACGAGGAAGATATAAAAGGAGGAAGGGTCATTACATAGGGTCCTCCTATAACCCATCATATCTGCGTCGTTTCACCTTTCACTGAAAAATGATTCCACCAAAAAAAATACAAACTATTATCGAGTACAATTTCAACCAGATCTGTACATTAATGGCTCTTATTATAACTGTTGGATTTAATGACATGGTCGGTCAGAGTCAGGTAAATATTGGACTTCACCGTATGCTACAATGCCTCCTGTTTGCTTCAGTGATTTGCATTCGTACGAGTTATCTCACCTTTTTTATGAGCTAGCATATACACATAAGTCCTGACAGCGATTGAACGAGAGAGGCTCCAACATTTTCTATCACTCACCGACGTTGCGGCTCCCTGTCTGTTTTTACACAGTCTGTTTTTTACTTAATAACATTACTGTTTTGGTCTCCAACTGAATGTAGGACGTCTGGCGATTGGTGCCGCTGCTGGACCATAATAGAGAGAGCCAACTAACACTAGAGCTCCTGAATATAAAGAATATCATTAACAGTTTGATGGGTGGTTAGTTATGGATTACAACAAAATGCATGGAGATTAGTGGCTTGGCAACAATGGGAGGTCAGTGACGTAATGCATTGGCTTGCACTGCCTCAGGAAATGAACTGGCTTTGCAACGTTTACATTTACAACTATGAAATGTTCGATATAATTTGAAGTAGTGGATCTGTAATGCTGTTCATTTCATGAAGCATACTTTAATTGCGGGTGGTGGCATAGGCTCTAATTGAACTTTTTATAATAACATGTATTTTTACTACTTTGACATTTGTAATGTTTATAGGGTTGTGAAAAGTTTAGTGACATGATCAATTATTTTGGAAATGGTAATAAAAGTTAGTTCTTTCACGAGTCATAATTCTCTTACTAAAATTACTTCTATGACGGTATCATTGCTCTAGTTCACTGAATTCTCTACATTGCCAGGAATATAATTTGGATGAAGAAATAGGTCAGATCAGTTTCAGTCACCATGTGAAGTTTGTCCGTAGTTGAAGGACATTCGCTCGACTTCATGTGGTTAATTCGCTTTTTCGCAACGATTCGCGTTGTTTGTGCATTGACTTTACATGTAATCTACTTGCGCGAATATTTCGTAACTCTTTTGGTCTGAACACGGTGTAACGCTTAAGATACACTCATCTACACACAGAAACACACATCGTTCACACTCGCTTAAATTCACAGGATAATCTGGAGTAATCTTTTTATGAGAACAGGCCTGACCTCTGGCAGACGAGAAAGTGTCCTTTTGGCTTTTCTCAACAGGCGAGAGGCAAGACGGGCGGGCCAGGTCTGAGTTCAACTTTCAGATATGCAAGTGACCCCCGTCTCTGACTGTGCCCCCTCTCTCTTACCCTTTATGTTTCGCAACAACCGAGGAAAAGCACCCTGCCTGGTGTCAGGTATCAGAGAGAGCTGCTGTACGTCGGCTCTGGCTTAAGGCGGCCTGACACAAAACATTGTGCAAGAGGACTTCCAGGAACTTGTGAGGAACACAGGGTTGTTTTGCTGTTGAGATCCCTCCAAACTGACATGAGAAAAAGATGTATTTCCTGGAGGGAGGGCGAGGTTAAATTTGCTCATGCACAACTGCTCAGACACACACTGTTCTGGAAAACATTATGCAAGATAACTGGTGAATTAACACCACATGTAAGGCGGACGAGAGCTGAAAATATCTCTAGTAGCTATCCACTGCTTCCACAGCAGCACTCATGACGTTTATGTACCTCTTCATATTTTGCACAAAAATAATTTACAAGGACATGGAAAGGGTGTGGAGCCTCACCAAGCTTTATTTACATGCGCACCATTTCTTATACAAACTAGATTACAATTCAAAATGGAATACACAGGAAAAATACCCACTAACATCAAGTCGAGAAGAAGCAAGAATAATAAAGGGAAAAGTTCAGAGGGCGTAAGGAGGGGAGCTGGCCTGGGCCTCGAAACATTTATGAAAAAGGTCCAAGAGAAGATAATGAAAAGGAAACGCCGAAGGTGATTAAGGTATCTAGTGGTATCTTTCTTCTGTTTGTTTTTTTTGCTTTTCTTAGCTTTAAATTTGCACGTGTTGTGCTGCAGGTGTGTGTGTCTGTGTGTGTTGGGCACAAGAGAAGATAATCTGTGCATCAATGAAGCAGTAGCACTGAGTGGTTGTGTGGAAGGCCTGCTCCACTATGACAAAGTGTAAACTATCTCCCCAAAGAGCCAAAACATTTTACACTGGATGTACAAAATGTATGGAACACCTTCCTGCGATTGAGATTTGCATTTTTATCAAGGATCAATAACCCCTTTTTGAAATACAAGGGATTACAGGGGTCCTTTGAGTTACCTTGTCAGTCTTCTTCACAGGAGTAGTTAAGCGCTTCTACTATTTAGTACGGTCAGTGGATATAAATCCATATGCTTAGCAGTTCAGGTGATGGCTCAGGATTCCCCCTACCAAGACATATGATAAACGCTTTCGAAATTTTAGATGCGACAAGTGTGTAGGAAATCCCAACTTGTTGTCAGATGACACTTCTACCACACCAAAATTATGACCAAACACTCACTGAGAGCACCAGGACGTGAACCTGCTGTACTCCACGTGGAATAAAACAAGTGTGAAGCTGAGCAACGTCCGTTAAGGAGGCTTTCCCTGCGCCGGCCTCGATGTACACACTCGTAATAATAAACCCATTAATGTGGGAGGACGCAGCTCTGTAAGCCCTGATTTTAAAAATAGAAAGTGTGTGTGTGCTTAAGTGCTAAAGACACAGGGTTCCTCTGTGAATTACAATTTCTGTCGCAGGACGGCACCATTGGAAGGGTCTAGGGGTACAGCTAGGTCATGCACTAAACCTCAGATAGCACAGGTCATTCTAGTCAACCATGCACACACACTCCTCTGCCTCGGCCTCAAAGTGATATACACACACACATCTGTACATTATTATACACAGCGGGGCATACACTTCATGTTGCTACCGCAGACAGAGAAGGGATACCAGGGTGTCCAGATGCTACAACAACGGTGCTTTCCACCATTTAAAAAAAATCTGGTTCAACAATTAAATTGCTGGTAACAGTGTTCCCTCCTACAGGGTGTGTAACATTGTTCACTACTTCTTCAACTTTACCTTCAGAGGTATCACAAAATCCAAGGGGTCAAGTACTACATGAGTATATAAGGACATACAACGAGTATATATGCATTTCACACAATTCATAATGCATAAATACATGCATGCATACAGTCGGCTGTGCTGTATGCACCATGAGGGATAGTGAGGGATTACACATCCTCGTGAGATTAATTCAACAGAAATAAATTCCACAGATACATAAACATACACACACACACACACACACACGCACATAAACATGTACTCAGAAGATACAGGAAGTCACCTGTAGGAGCACCAGGCGTGTCCATGAGGGGGATGTGTGTATGCGTGTCACGAGTCCACCGAGAGGGGGGAAAAAAAGCCATGACAGCAAAACCAAAAAAACAAAAACGGACCGCATGAAGTCTTAATCCTGCCGTTTTCTCTTCCTTCTTCATCTTGACGGCCAAAAGTTCACAGGTTACAAGTTCACAAACACAAAGCATTACGGTTTTCTACCAAGAAATGTTAAAATACCATTAGAATGTGACTTGATGTTACTTAAAATGGGAAGCCTCCCTTTCCCCCCCTGAGTGATTCTATATATGCATAAGAAGCCTCACAAGCTCATGACAAAAGAACAGCAGAGCTTAACACGGATCCCTGGTATTATTTCTTCTATCTATGTGTGTGCGACAAATGTGTGTACTTGTGTGTGTGTGTGTGTGTGTGTGTGTGTGTGTTTGTGTGTGTCGTGATTTGGCTGCCAGCATATCCTACTGTTTGTTTCAAGTAATTTGGCAATATACAGAGATAGCTTATTATTGTTTTACTCCAGAAACAAATGGCTTCCAGAGGAATGAGCCTAAAACCCTGCACCTCCACCTCATCTCTCCTCCCCCGTCTGCAGGTTCAACCTCGCCGTGCTACAAATGGCTGCAGCTTTGGGCTTCTGCAGGTCGTGGGTATAAACAGAAACAAAAAGGGACAAACAAATTACACGGCTTGCTCTCAGGGCAGGGTTCAACACTGTTTACATAGCACCTGTAATGGTGTGGAAATGTTCACAACCCTAGGACACAGGTATTCATTTTGGCTACATCATATGCAGTGAGAAGCGACCCAAACGGGGATCGCCAGAATTTAAGAAATCTAACAAAAGACAAAATCTTTCCCTGTCCTCCTTGAACTTTACACTGCTCTGTACAAATATCCACACTGGAGATCTTCTTCCTTTTGTCTTTTTTCATATTTTTTACATTTAGATTACAGATTTACAGTTTTTTGTTTTTTTTTACAAATGAGAGCAAATATTTTTGTAATATTCAGCTAATAGTAATGTAACCCTCAGTATTTCATCAAAGCAACCAGACTGGAAGTGCATGGCATTAAGTTGAGCAGTTTTGACTTGTAAGGGTCCTGAAGATTCGCAAACTGGGGCAGAGAGTAGGTTGGTCTGTTGTTGTGTTTGCGTGTACTGTGTGCGTGGCCACTCAGCGAGTAAAGATACTCCGTGTTCATTTTTCCATTTCATCAATACATTAATTCTTCTTGTAAAGACGAGTATGATGCAGAAACAATGATGATGATAAAACAGAAAATCCTCAAAACAAACATTGAACATTTAAAATCACCAAGAGAGAACAGAGGGATATTCTTTTTTCAACGTAACACATCCCAGGAAACCACTGGATCAGATTTACACATCACTTCTGGATTTTTTCACTTTACACTTCCTTTATGTCTTTTTTAGTTTTCAACGGAAACAACTGCAAAAACTCTTTCAGTCTTGGCTCGTTGTTAAGTTCTTGTCTATATCACCTGAAACCCCTTCTGATAAAGCAGTGTCTCCTTGATGTCAACAGACTGGGCGTCAAAGAAAAATTGCATAATTCTAAGATTTGTGAGTTTGACATAGCTTTCTTTTTGTTGTTGTTGTTATTGTTGTTGTTGTTGTTTCTCCCGAGGCTTCGAGGGATGATGTGCAGTATCTCTGGAGTCAGTCGGATCGTTCACGGTTCACCAGTGCGGGAGCGAAGGTAAAGCTCTCGAGAGGAAGTCTTCTTCTGTAAACACAGGGTTCGTATTTTACGTTGTGCTGATGGCAGGTTTGGCAAAAAGGATGTTGTGTGTCTGATCTTCTCTTGCACTACATAGTTCAGACCTGGAGACATGAACAACGAGATGATTAAGAGTGAGTATTCATACTGTACGAACTAAAAGCAAGAACAAATGTTTTCTGTTGCAAAGTCATGTGTTTATTAACCAAACGTCACCAATCCAGCTGTTTTGGTTCCACTCTGCTCATTTGCAGCTATAATCTAATTTGCATAAAGCTACTTAACTTCTTGCATGTGGCTCACAATATATGCTTTTGCTGTTACATAAGTGTTGAGATTACCTTTTACGGTTTCTATAAACAGTAGACAGACTTTCTTTTTTGCACCTTTTGTGTGATTGTGGATTGCATGGATGTAATAGATTCTATAATGTTTTTAACACATCTTGATAGATGAGAATGGCCCAGGAAACGAGGACTGACGTAATACATAACTATAATGCAAGGAATCTCTGTCTGTGTGTACTTCATCTGATCTATTTAACATATTTGCTGGGGACCCAAAACTAGTGGAGAAGCTTTGTTGTCTTGCAGGTCGGTTTTGGTTTGAGGAAAACAGTTGAAGTGGTTTAGTGAAGAGATGCAGAGTCATGTAATTACTTTGAGAGAACATTTTTTCCATGTGGAGTGCAGCATCGACTCTGATTAGGGTTTATGACGGCAAATCAGAGTTTTTTTCTTCAGGTCTGTAGATGTTTTCAACACCAGGAATGTACAGCACGAAAATTAAAACAATATAGGTTACATAGATACAATTTTGTTGGTGCATAACTATTTCCACTTTCCACAAGCTTACACATCAGTTCTGCACAGATTTCTGCGGATTTTACATTTTGTATAAAAGAGCACTAACATCCTATTTGTACTGAATCGAGTGAGAAAAGGTCAGATCAGTGCATCCCTATTTTAAGGTCCCATGATTTACGCCCATGCACACGACACCCAAACATACACACCTGCTCTGCTCCTCCCCGGCCTGACCCTCTCAGCCGGGTACCCTGCTCTGAGAGGTCTGCTTGGTGCTTGCGAAGTTGCCGACTCCGTTCATGTTGGCCAGAGTGTCAAAGGTAAAGTCCAGGCCATCTGGTTCCATCAGCTCGTTCCTGATGATGGTGTCCATATCACACTCCAGGCTGCTGTTGAACATGTCCAGATCCAGATCTGTGGGAAAATGGTCCTGGCAGATCCCTCCACTGCTGCTAATTGTCCCGTTTAGGAAAATGGAGGTGTCAATCTGCATCGACGAGGAACCATTTCCTCCCAAGGGTGAGAGCAGGAGCTGCTGTTTAGCATTAGCCAGAGCGTTAGCCTCGTTGGCTAGGTTCAGGCCCCCGTTTAAAGACCTCAGGGAGCTCTGGTTATGGTTGTTACTTTGAAGTATCTCCACTTGGCTGCTCTGAAGTCCTCCAGTGGTGCCAAAGGTCATTACGGGATCATTACGAAGCATGACGCCACGACGGGAATTCTGGGAAATGATGGCGGCAGCGCTGGCCTGTGACATCAGAGGGTCAGACTGGGTCATCATGACATCGCTGTGGCTGTGGGTGTCAGAGTTGAGCAGGTCTTGTAGCGTCTGACTGCCAAAGCGAGAGAGGCTGATGCTGGAGAAGGAGGTCTGCTTGTTCTCCTGGATGGTCTGCATGGGGGACGAACGCAGAGAGGAGCCTGCTGTGTGTGGGCCAAAGATGGAGTTACTGTAACCATTAAGTCCACCGTTAGTAGTGTTGGTGGAGGGAGAGGAGGTGGAGGGAGGTGAGCCTAGTCCATTGGGTTTGGGCACAAAGTTGAACCCTGAGGAACCATTTGGAGCTGTTGGCCCCGTCACAGTTGGCACCAAGTCGATGTTATCCAGCAACTCATCCATCAGGTCATCTGTAAGTCCGTCATTCAGGTTCATTGTACCTGCCAGGTCTGCAAGGCGTGGCAGCTCAGCCGGCGCTGGCGTCCCGTTGGTTGTGGCATTACAAGGAGACAGCGCTCTGCCAGGGCTGGAGTACAGCATAGGCGAGAGAGGGGGCTCGTCATCAGGCACCTCGTCTAGCTCAGGGTTGGCCAGAATGGGTGAGAGGCGACCGCTCAGTGTGCTGGCGTTGGAATTGGTTCGGGAGCGGAAGTCTGTCCACGCATCCAGCTCCTCGGTGCTGCGTGACGTTGGGCTTCCCGGCCACTTGGAGAGACCTGAAGGACTGTCTCCGCCGCCTTCACCAGCTGCAGCGGCTGCGGCCTGCAGGGCTGCCTTCTTCTTGGCAGCACGGCCACGGGCCGACTTGGTGTACTTGTTGCTGTTGTCCATGGAGACAGCACGGCGGCGAGGAGCCTTGCCGCCCTTCCCTCCCTCCGGGTTGATCATCCACCAGGAACTCTTCCCCGTTCCCTCGTTCTGCACGCGGATGAAGCGGCTGTGAAGGGAAAGATTGTGCCGGATGGAGTTCTGTAACACAAAGAGCAGAAAGAGAAGAGACTGTGTTAAGGGATGTGTGTAAAATACCTTTGAAGCAATCGCTCAAACAATGACATGAATAGTGATTTGTTGTGTTCTGTCTTTCTTTTTACCAATAAAATATTTAATGAATGTTGTATTGAAGGTTTCTCATTAAGTCAAACAGCAGTGATCCATAAACAACCCACAACTACAATGTAATGCAATGTAAACAGTTGCTCTGTTGATTAGACACACAAACACTGAAAAAATCCAATTGTTTCAATTGTTCATCCCCTAAATAGACAGGAACACATTAACGTGTTGTTGCACTTAGCGCTGATGTCTGCATTGTTCCCCTGTAGCTTTTGTGTCGTGGTTATAAAGAAGACAGTGGTCTATAATCAAGCGTCTCCTCGATTATGAATGACACGTACAAAGAGCCCCTGTGTTGCCAGCTCGTTCTGTGTCGGATCTTGTGTGTTTGCGTGCGAGTTTTGTCTGGTGTATATTGATCAACTCTGAGCTCTCTCCTTGTGTGAGCCCTACGGGCTCATTATGGAGGAACTGGTGCAAACGATCAAGAGTTATATTCACAACACACTGCCATACAACATCCCTGTTGAATCACTGACTTTCTTATTTTACATGGATGTAGAGATGGTAACTAACACACTGAACTAACAAAATGTCGGCATGTTAGCATTGTCATTGTGAGCATGCTGAAGTTAGCATTAAGCTCATATCTCCTCCCCGCCAAGAGGACAGCCCCACACAGCCGCTAGCATGGCCGTAGTCTCCAAAGCTTGTTGACTTATGATGGGTAAAAGTGTTTGGCAAAACACAATTTCTCATCTGCAAATCTTTTGAATGTGAATTTGTTTACATTATTTTCCATTTCGATCTAACTTATTTAACCTTTATCACATTTCAGTCCAACTAATAATTGCAGTGCTAATCCTGGAGGAGTACATGAAGAGAGCAGGATTTGATGGAGTCAATAATGTTTTTTTGATTTTAGATTAAGTTCACAAAGTTATTTTACATTTAGACCTCAGGAAAAGAGTCAGAGGCTAGAAAAACATTCTACGGTGACATGAAACTGCAGCACTATTTAAACAGTAGTAGTTCTTGAAAGTTGTATTGTTGCGTGCTGTTACGGTTTCAATTTGCAAAATCTAAAGCATTCACAAAACATGTTGACACTCAAGAAGTCATTACAACTCCGTCACCACTCATCTTCACGAATCAATTGGTTTTGATTCAATGGTGGATTGCATGATGTAAGCTCTGGCTTTGCGGTTATTCAAGACTCAAAACTCCAACTAAACTTGATCTTTAAATTAGACCCATGCACATACGCATCTAGACAACCCTCCATTAACACACAGGCACCCACATAAACACACACTCTCAGCCATCTGGTTACTTAAGAAGGAATCATTTCATGGTTCTTGTGTGACAGCGTAATGATGATACACAAATAGTCACTGTCAAATATCAACTCTATCAGACATTTTTATGAACTTTAAAAAACCTGCGTTTTAAGGATAATTTATATGGTTATGACCTTGTTGATTTGACTTCAGTCTTAAGGATTTCCTTAATTTCTTCTTCTCCTTTTTCCTCTGCTTTTTATGCCCAACAAACTACTGAAGGCCTCATTGAATTCATTATTTTTGCCTCAGTCTCCTCTCTCCATTCCCCCTTCCTCTTCTGCAGTTTCTGTTGTTTCACAAACACAAGGCACTTATGAGCCCTGAGGGACTCTGGGGCTACGCTATATCCTTCCATATAAACAACCTAACCGCCATCCACAACAAGCACACATTTTTCCCTCGGTTTTCCTCCCGTGTATATTTTTACTCCCTGAAATGGAACAGATTTCTGGGTTTCAAATGGCGAGGGCCAAAGTCTTTGAGTTTTTGTGGGAATCACAATATTGTTTTCCATGAAGCGGTCCCGTCTTTCCTGATCAACAGTCTACAGACAATTTAGTCTGGATTGTTTTTCTAGTCAAAGGCAGTTCAATCAGAGAGGAGAAAGAACAGCTTAAGTTACTGTTCTGAATGCTGCGTTGGCAAAGTAAGAAAGTTTGATCTCTGAGGCCCAAGTGAACCTATGACCCTGTGTTAGTGTTTTTATTTAATATTCATGTGCTTTTGATAGTTTTATGGAAAATCCCAAGTTTTTGAAATTGCAAATGAAAAAGTTGTTTTTGCAGGACGTTGTGCTTTTTTGTGACTATTAGCAAACCCATAAAAAGTTGCGCATAATCATGAATGGTGTGTGTATGTGCATTTCCCAAGTGTAGGTGTGTGTGTGTGTGCAATGAGGTAAGATGAGAAGAGATACCAGGGAGACCAGTGTTTATCCTCTGCCAGCATCTCTCGAGGCATGACGTAATGCTGCTTTATTACAGGACATTTTGCACACAGACACAGCACAAACACCGGCTAAAAGTTTCCAGCTGCCAAGGAGAGGCAAATACAGGCAGGAGATAGACTTTGTAAAGGAAAAAGGGAACTTTTGGAGGGATGAATGAGAGCAGAATGAATGGAATGTGAGTTTCCTTCTCCCGCTGCTGTAAACATTTACCTGCCAGCTCCTGACACTTCATCAATCCTTCTCCCTCGCTTCATCATACACCACCTTTCTCCCTGCACCCTCCACCCAACAAAGACACTTGTTTAATGTTTCTCTTGTACGAGCCACAGCTCGTATCTTTCAGATGTCAGGTGAGATATTTCTAACTCGGTGTGATGGAGCAGCAATGAAAGGAAACGGGACATGTGCAACCGAAGCATGGACAGTGATAAATCCAAGAAAAAAATTGGGTGCCAAGTGAAAATGTGTGAGTGATGGTGAGAAAAGAGGGCGAGAGGAGAACGATTGCAAGATGAAAGCAAAAACCTGTGCATGGTATGTATCAGTATTACGTGTCATGTATTACATGGTAATTGCAGATCCTGCAACATGGGCTACACTTCCTCCCAAACCGTGTCATGATTATATATTATTGTAATTTTTATTTATATTATCATATTATTATATATTATTGTAATTCTTCAAAGCTTCAAGAACCACAAACTACATTTCATTCATGCTCATGGTATTAGGATGAAGCGGAAGATTTTGGCAAAAAACACTCCTGTGGTTCTTTCAGTGGAAAGTATATTGTTTTATGATTTTAGTGGACTGAGTTGAGCTGATTTGTGTTTTGATATTTTCTGTAGACGTTCAGTCTCTCCTGCAGACCACGACTATTTTCTGGCGGCTATAATTCTGACTGTATCTAGTGACTATGCCAATCAGATTATTTACCTTCCTCTGAGTTCCTTTAACTCTTAAATCCAAATGTCAAAGTAACAATTACAGTTTTTTTCGCATTCTTTTAATTTTTTTTTTACTACTTTCCCTTAAGCCACAGATACTATACAACGCGCTTCCACAAAAAAAAATTAAAGACAAAAAATCTAAAAATCAAAAAAAAGAAGTTACATGGAAAAAATCCTGACAAAGTTTCTGAGTGTGAGGAACAGCAGAGAGGAAATAGGATCAATCTGCTGCAGCGGTTGTTTCTGCGGCTGCAGGAGGGCAAATCTCCACAGAGGAGACACTCTGCACCCCGAAAATGATATGTTATGAATGTTCGCATTTACGGGCCGAGTTCACCACATATGCACCGAGGTTATAATTCATATTATTATAACCCGGTGGAGTAAAAAAAAAGCCAATGTCTTAATTAGTTGTTAATTAATTTTGCATCAGTCGGTACGTTAAATGACAAACCCAAGATTTCTACCTCGGCTTAAATCACACCTAAGTTTGATAACAGCCCCCATACTCAACTAACTATGGGAGCAAACGTCTCAGAAATGGAAAAAGAGTCTCAAAAGGCTCTCTGAGTTCAAAATATTAGGAAAATCTTCATAAGACACAAGAGGGAGTTCTGTCTGTTAGTCAATTTAAATCCTGTCACTACCCTGGATCTGGATCTGCATCTTCATAACTGAATTAGATGTAATAACTGAAGTCAAAACAGCGTTGAAGCACATCAGGTGTAATTTATGTTATATTATATTTAGTTTTTTGCAGAATGTATGAGTTTTGTGTGTACATGTCACGTCGCAGTGCGAGTGGGATACTGTATGCCTACGGCTGTAACTCCTCTGGGATATTCCCAAAGCCCACTGGGGCAGCAGCAGTGATTCATAACTCCTGCTATGCTGCAACAGGAGCTAAATAACACACAAATACAGCTTGTGCGTTGTTGTTATTTTTTCTTTCTCAACCTAATTTGACCCTCCATTTTTCTGCTTTGTACCCTCCACCTCATTCTCTCTCATTTGAGCATTTATCTCAAAGTTTTAAAGAACACATCTTGGCCCCGTCTCACAAGTCGGTTAGTGAGCTAACTTTAGATTAAAAGGTTTTCGAACAAATGTTTTTACTTTGAAGATCCATACCGCTTTCATATTTTTAAAGTTAGTGTAGTTTAAAGACTGGGAACAGGGTGAAACTGGTTGACTCCAAGAAGTCACTGTTTTGTACAAAATAAAACATTCAAGAAATAATGCGTCCATTTAATTCAAGGTGCTGGTTGGTGGATTTTTTGAACCGGGATATTGGCTTCCCCTTCTTTCTGGATTTAATGACAAAATAGCTGTAGCTTCATATTGAGTGTACAGACATGAACGTAATCTTCTCATCGAGTAAGAAAGCAAATACCACACTACTTCTTTAATCGGTCGGGAAAACTGGTCTAAAAAGTCAACTGTTCACGAGACCGGTAGTCGAGGTTCACCAGTGTAACATTTATGAAGCAAACAGACTCAAAGAAAGCCTGACGAAGCTGAACTCTCTTCGTGAGACAGGCCCCAGCTGTGTGTGTGTGTGTGTGTGTGTGTGAGCAAGCACCAGCTGCAGCTGCAGCCAAAGCTCAGGAACACAGAGGCCTTTTTGTCTGTCAGCAACATGTGGGAACAATTAATCACTGTCAGCAACCACGCTAGGAATCTCTCCCTCCTTTCTCTCATTATTTAGATTTTTGAAGGTGCGTAGGTGGGAATTCATATATTTGCATTCATGTCAATCTAAATTTAGAAGGTGTGTGTACATTTTTTTTAAGGGGGGATTTTAAGAATATTTTAAACTACTGTGAGGGAATATAATTTCAATTTGATACCGCTTAAGCATGTTGGAAATAGAAATGTACAGACCTCAGCAGGTTCCTCTGATTGGTGCAGAGGATTCTGAGAGTGCGATCTAATAGGTCATAGCTCCATCAGTTGTGATTGGTGGAGTGAAATTGGTTTGCGTAGCCAGGCAGTACAGAAAAGGGAGGGTCTGCATGGCGTTGCAAGTATATTTCATCACCCAGCGACAGCACATCTCTGAACTCAAATGTATGAACTGGGTCAGTTTCACTTTGCCTGGTTCCTTTACTCTGCTTGCGCCTGAGAGAATCATTTTACTGGTCAGCCCAACCCAGACACAACCTTCCTTGCCTTTAGCGGGAAGGAAATGCTGAGGAACACACACACACACACACGCGCGCGCACACAAAAACACGCACACGCACACACACACACACACACACGCACACACAGCTCTTTATACTGTTGTGCTACAGGAAAGCGCAGGGTCAAAGGGTACAGTGTCACAGAGCCAGGGACAGCAATGTGTCAAAGGTCAAAGTGCTTTGAGGTTGTAGCTCTCGCCTCAAACATGTTGGCCCCGCCCCTGACCCTGCTACCACTGATGTGATTGGACCAACGATGTGACCTGAGCCTCACACCTCTAGTGTACTTAAGCATCCACTGACACAGTGTGTATGTGTGAGTCCTGGCCAAACATAATCACACTTTCAGCCATTATGTAAACCAGCTCTAATCTGAGTCTAATGTCAACGGTGACCGCTGCTTGGGTCAAGAAGACAATTGGTGCAACATTAGTTCCCATTTAAGATGAGGGACTGACGAAGGTCTGTGGGTTCTTTCTTTAGAGGATGAAAACAAAGATTAACTCTGTGCAAACAGGTGACGGGAAGCAAATTAACCAGATACATGACGCCTTTAAAATAATTTAAAAGCAAACTTAACAAGCAGAGACAAAAGAGCTCATTGGTTGGGTTTTTTTTTAGAAAAAAAGAAATGAATTCTAGCTATGTTCATGAAGTTGCACCATTTGAGACAATGTAACCCAGTTGGCCAATGTAAGTCTGTCGGTGAGCGTCTGTGGCCTTAGTTTTTGTGGTGTGTCTCGCACAGTTGACACTCGCCGGCCCTGCTCGGAGACTTTTCAGCTGAACATGTTGAATCAGTGGTATGAAAAGAAAATTGGGAAGACTTTGTCAGTGAGATAAATCACTCTGAATGACTGTTCAGCAAAACAGAAGTGAGGAAAGCAAGCAAACGAGTAAAGTGAAGAAGTTCTTCCCAATTTTCATCTCATCTAGTCATTCAATTACACAAGCATTTCCACAACAACATGGTCATCTGGAGTGAAGCTGTGTGGTAAGTGAGAGCACAGTGAAATTGGGCAAACCATGCTTTGTTTGACGTATATGTAGCATAACGATGGCTTGTATATACTCCGTCCTGGGTCTCGTTGCGGTTTCTCTTTTTGAATGATGCATCCAGACTACCGCTACCTGCTGGCAGTGAGAGTTATTTCCTCGCTGTACATCTTCATCCTGCAAGTTCTGTGATGAAGGGTTTGATGTGTCTGGGCGCTTATTTGGAAACAACTAAACAATAAACTATACATTTAGTGAGCTTTACTATTATTAATTTTTGTTAATGGAAAAAGTTACTAATAATTGTCAAAAATGGTGGAAACAGTTATTTAAATAAAACAAAATGCAGAGACAATCTGGATCTGTTGAAAGCATTGATCATACTCCAGGACGGAGGCGGACGACAGACGTGCTTCGAAACGTAAGACGTTCAGGGGCATAACGTAGTTAATCTCTGATCCATACGGATTACGTACACAATTTAACCATCATAATGTGTTATAAATAATGCTAATAAATATAGTGTGGAACCCTGTATACCAGCCGATATAATTCATCAACGAATGGTATTCAGGACATTCCTAACATTTATATAAAATGATAGACCGTGAGATCTGCTGCACCCCTAATTTACACTAGCACATATAACGTGACCTTCTGACAACAAGAGAAGATTATCTTTTTTTTTGGGTCTGAACAGTATGAAAAAGTCAAAAAAGAAAACAGTTTGTGCGACGACATAACAATACGGTGACCGAACACGGGAATTACAGTACACGCATGAAGTTTACGCAACCAGTGTCCAGTTTACTTTTCGAGTTCACGTGCAGATTCCACACTTGTAATGTAATTAAAAATGTATGTTGTGCGGTCCCTTGCAGCCACGTGGACGTGTAAACCATCAGCCTCAAGTCGTAGAGCGGAGCAATGAAAGTGTAACGTGAGGTGGAGGCGTAGATATCTTTGACACGTATAAGGCAGTTTATAAATGAACAGCCTGGCTGCTCTGCGCTAACAAGGCCGAGAGAGGATGGTTATTTATACTGTGACCCTACACTAACACACAAACACACACACACACACACACACACACACACACACACACACACACATTGGGTGCAGGTTCCAGCTGCCCTGAGCTCTGGACTGCAGACAGAACATTCCATTCTCTCCATCATATGTGCTTTTTCCCGGCCAGCGGCTGGGTGTCTCTCCGCTTGTGTGTGTTTAAGTTTTATTTATGTGTGTGTGTGTGTGTGTGTGTGTGTGTGTGTGTGTGTGTGTGTGTGTGTGTGTGTGTGCACTGGATGGAGACCTGGAGCTTGGCAGAAGGAATCCTGTTCCTCTCATTGTGCTTATATTACTCTCCTTCCCTCCTTCGCTCAAGCTCATATTTTTGTGAATAGATTCAGTTCTTCATTGGAATGCAGAAACACACAGACATACGCACTTTAAACAATTCACGGAATAAATCTTCATTTAGCTTTTTGCCATGAAAAACCGGAAAAGGATCTGTCTAATCTGTGATGCTTTATTGAGACTGACAAATCCATCGTTATGGTGTGAACAGCAATATCAAGTTCCTCTAACACACACACACACACACACACACACACACACACACACACACACACACACACACACACACACACACACACACACACACACACACACACACACACACACACAAACATGCACACACACTGCTTTCCAAGAATTGTGACCTTGTTAAATCACGAAAAAGCCTGGTTTTGTCATCACAGAGAACTTACTACTGCAGTGTCAACCTCCCTCGTTCTATCATTCCCATCTGCCTCCCTCCTTCTCTTCTCTCGCTCGCATGCAGCGTGTCCCGAGTTGTGTAAGGCCACATGCTAAAAGAACTCCTTGTTTACTCTGACGTTTCCTCCAATCGGTTTGCCCGAGGTGTGGGAGCTAGCCAACCCAGCCCCCCTAAAACAGCCAATCAGTGCAGGCCGGGGAAAAGGCATGGCTAGTCACGTTACCCTAGTAACCCCAGTAACGTGACGAGAGCGTCAGAGCTGGACGGTCACCTCAGCTCCGATGGAGCATTGGCTCACGGTCACAGTGGAAAGTTAAGCACACACAGACACACGCACACGCACACGCACACACACACACACACACACGCAAGCTGGAAGGAGGATCAAGAAAATAAAAGCAAGAAAAAGCAGCAGGGAAATCGATTACTACATATTTTCATGACTTGGCTCCTGAAAAAAAGATAAAAACTAATCTAATTTATGTCATTCACGCAAAGAAAACACCCGTCAGTGGTCGTTCGCAAACACACTGTTCGTTGCGCTTCGGTACGGGACGTGTACGGTTTACTTTTGGAACAACACAGGACATCCCTGCTGGGCTTTATCAACCCGAGTTCCAGGACACGCCGTCCTTAAGCTACAGAGCAACTGCGCCTGCCAAGTACACACACACACACACACACACACACACACACACACACACACACACACACACACACACTATACAAACAGACTCCTGGCGAATATAGCAGCACAGGGTATTTATTTTCTCTTTGTTTGAATGTGCAAAGAGATGTAGTGGAGAGAGAAAGGTAGGATAGAGTATCATGACAAAAAGGTAGCATGAAAGACGAAAACGCTCACTATTGTTGATTTTCTACCGTTTCAAACCCCTCATGCTTCCGAGGCTTAGCCCGTGAGTTTCCCCGCCGCTGGCTCCTCAACCAGACGCTGCTCACAGGTCGTCCTCACAGACTCGTAGACCCTAAGCGACATAGATAGAGGATTGTTTGCTTATCTAATTTGCTGGGTTGTGACTTTGTGGACACTGTAAACCCAGTGATATACATAGCCAGAGCTACCCCAAACGCCTTTCTCCAGCTTCTAAAGTGAGTGTGCGGCCCAAGGAGAAGCTTGCGCGATGCTTTACTCGTCTAGTCACACACACACACACACACACACACACACACACACACACACACACACACAAACAGACACACGCTGACAACAGACACATTTCAGCAGAGAGAAAGACGACATATTCAGACAGAGAGGCAGAAGGAGAAACAGGCTTGCAAGAGAGTAAATCAGCAGTGAGGAAAGTAACTTAATCGATGCGTCCAAACATAACAATATTTTCATATTTGTGTATTTCCCTTTTTTTTGTTGCTGTACAAAAGTCCTAGGGTGGGGACATGACTCAAATATATAGCATTTATTGTTTAGAAACTGAAAGGAGCTTACTCCCACTTTGACGGAACAACCATATAACATATATTTAAGGGTTAATTACTTTGATATATTGTTTCATGGTACTACAGATATCATCATAATGTTCCTTCTTGCATATCCTACCTCACAGAAGCTCATTTTAAAGAAACACAATTAAAATGTTATATCACAAATACACTGTAGACACAGTACTGAAGGGAAACCATCTGCCAGTCAATACATACAACCAATATTTTGGCGCTAAACTGCTGGTGGATTTAAATAATGAATTTGCTGTGTGACATTCATGTTGTTTGGGTTTTTCCTGCAGGGTTGGGTAGACAGATCCTGTGCCCTGGCTTTATGAGGATACCGAGGTGACTTGCAGCCTGCCCATTTTAAGAACTTGAACTATTTCAACATCTGACATCTAAAAATAGACCAGGACCGGAGGGCAAGTCTGCTCGCGGCGATTATCGTATTTATGCCGGCATAAGAACGCGCTGATGACAGATGCACTCTGACACACACATACTGAAAGCACAGTGTTGTGGCGGCGCATCACGCACATAAAGCATATAGAGGCAAGGGTAAAAAAGACAAGGGATGCCAACCACCAAATGATCCCAATGGTTTGCATTACAGAGCTGTTCTATGTGAACAGGTGATTAATGAGACCTTCAAACTGTGTATGTGTGTGAGGGAGATTGAGAGGCATTGAGGGAGACCGAATGAGATAAAGAGCATAGAGAGAAGACAGAGAGATAGAGAACAAGAGGGCGCTCTTAGTATTAAAACTAGCAGGGTGTCTACATGATTAATTACAGCTCTGCGCGATACGAGCAGCACCGAGGAGTGAAGGGAGTGAGGGAGAGAGGCAGAATCGTTTATAATTATCAGGAAGAGGAATGTTGCTATTCCTGTGGGACGACACGGTGCGTGTGACGAGGAATACCTTTGGGAAATGAACCCGCCATTTACACCTCAACCCACAGACCTATTTCAAGGGCAATGGAGTTGGGTAGTGAAAGGATTTATTTTGGGCACTCAGGGGTTTGAAAGTTAAAGTCCTGTTTGTTTTTTTGCATCGACAATGTCAGGGGACTGGCAGCTGGAGATCTTCCTCAGCTTCAATGGGATAAAAATCTTCTGGTTCAACCACGAGGTGGAAAACCTCTGGCTCAATAAGGAAATAGGCGAAGATATCTGTTGTTATCATTCATACATCCGTCATTGCAGGGGCCTGGCTAGCTATTTGGGAAGCTGGCATCTCCATTCTGACTCCTGCCTACAAAGCTTTGATGGATTGTGTGTTTGTTCCTTCAGTAGAAACCAGTTATCAATGAGCTCAACAATATGATTCACCTGTTGGATTCATTCTCTTTTGGATTCTGGACCTGGATCAACATTTAAAAAATGTTTAGAAGGGAGTTTTATCAGTGGTAAATTTAAAATTACAGTCCTAGAAATGGTAGATTTATGGATTACACTGGGAATATGAAATATATTTATGGGAGAAAGGGGCGACCTGAAGATCTTTCTGTGGAAATACAGTTTTTTTTTTTGCTGAACTGTAACTTAGAATTAACAGTTTTGTAGTGATATGTACTGTGAAAGATTATGAATTTACATTATTGATAAAAGAATCTTCAAAAAGTAAATATATATCAATCATATAATAATCTTTTAATAATGTTTTTATTGCAAAGCTGTTCACCTTCTGAGTGTGTGTGTCTGGGACAGATTGTTGTGACCGCGATAGTATCGCAACCGTAGAAGATGCAGGAATGAAACTTTTCAGCTGTGTAGTTGTGATCGAAATTAAGGCTGAGTTGAGAGGAAGGGCCCTTAAGCGCCCCACTGTACGGCCCTGGGTTAGTCGTTGCTGCTGGTGTGATTGCATGCCAAGATGCTTTCTACTTTCCGTACGTCCTTTCTCAAAGTTTTACTGTTTTGCTTTGGGGCCAATGAATCATTCAGAAAAGCAAAACTTCTTACAACTCCCTTCTAAACAACCCTCCCTAACTTGTGCCAAGTAACGTAGACTTTGATACAAAGTTACAGCTTTTCATACTGTAAAAATGTTAAAGATAGTTCATGCTGACACGTGGAGCCACCAATGTGAAAAACGGCGGTGTTGTAATTAGACATGATGTCACGGTTAATGACACTTGTAAGGGAAGTAAATGCCTTAACGTCATGTAACATGTGCATAATCGTGCCCTGCTGCATACCATGCTCTTTTACTTTTGTAGGTGTGCTCAGTAATTAAGCTGAATAGACACATTGACACTAAAAGACACAAACATCTTTGTTACCGACTTTCCCCTCTGTGCATTTCTGTATGTCCACATGTAATTTATCATTACATTGGTCTACTTGATTTACCTTTGCTCTGGAGTGCGTGTGACCCTGGGGTGTGCTGTCCCTTTGACCCTGTGTTTCCACAACACAGCCCGCTCAAAGCCCCAAGGCTGTATCCAGGTCACGCCCACGGGACATAGTTTGGCTCGAGGAGGCGTCGTCTTATTTTCTATCTGTCCACGTACACGGTTTAATGACCTATCAAACCTTCAATTAACTCGGCTGAAGGTGAGCTATGAGCTCATTGAAACAGATTACAGCGATAATAGCATTACGCATAATCATGTTGGCTAACTAAACATTGGGCTACAAATCTAGTTTGAGCTTGAGTGTTTGGAACCGGGGGTTACGGTTGTTGTTTGTAATGTGTGTATTCGTGCGTGTTATGTATGTGTATGTTTTGGGTTTTGGTGCAGTGGTGGAGTTCACATCTGGGCAAGATTAGTGTTGGGGCCCCGCTGGTGTTCATGGGGCTCTTTGCTCTAATGGTGCTAAAAACAGAAACGGTACACACTTTGACACACACGCACACGCACACAGACAATACTGATTCCTACTGTATGTTGTTCCATGATACATATAAAAGGATAATTCCTGTTTATTACAACTTGGTTTATGTTCTTAGTGTTAGCCATCATTCCAATTATACTCACCAGGTTGATTTCTGAAATCTGAGAAATCTGACCTTAATTAGCAGGAAACGCCCATCAAACAGTTTAAACAAACTTCATTTGAAGTGAAAACAGTAAACCATATATGTTTTTTCCCAAACTGTCAACTGTAGACATCCGTCTCAGTTCACATCATAGTTCTAGTTTAACTTTAATCACTGTAGTTATGGAATGAGGAATTATTTTGTGTGTAGTGCCTTGCAATTTTACATCAAGATTAGAGTAGTTAAAATAATCTAGCTAAAGAATTAAATTGCAATAAACCAGAAATTTTCCTTTTTAAGTTGTAAACTAAATCTTAGATGCGAAGTAATAATGATAAATGATGGTGCAGAGTCAGTGTGGAGCTGTCTGGAGTTTTATTTTTAAGATTTATACCAGTTTAAGAGCTGAGCTGCTGATTTAATACTGAGCTATTAGTGCAAGCAAGAGCACTTCTGTAGAAAATTGGACTTTGTTTCCATTCAATCCATTTCTCCTTATCTCATGTTCAGAATCTATAGCTCTGTTTAACTCGCCTGACCTTAATACCCGGCACCTCTGAACTAGAAAGTATTGCTGTTTGACCGTCTGTATGTGTGTGTGTGTGTGTGTGTGTGTGTGTGTGTGTGTGTGTGTGTGTGTGTGTGTGTGTGTGTGTGTGTGTGTGTTTTTGTGTGTATGTGTGTGCCTTATTCTTAGCTGATGTCAGCATTTCTAGGCCTGTCAGCCCTGAGCAGCTGGAGCAAAGGAGGGAGGTGGTGATTTTTGACACACATACGCTCACTCAGTGTATCCGTATCCCTGAGTGCGTATTTTATGTGTGTGTATTAGCATGGGGCGAGAGCCTAACCTTTGCAAGGAAAACACTCAATGGCTGACACACACACACGCACATGCACACGCACGCACACGCACACACACACACACACACACACACACACACACACACACACACACACACACACACACACACACACACACACAGGTTTTCTCCCAGCAACAGCAAGCCTCTCCCTTAACCTCTCTGAGGTCAGCCCTTTTGAGGAGTCATATGACTTCCTGCTTTGAGACCAAAAGGAAGGAAAGCAGCAGTGAGCCTTCACTCTGCTCCTTTTCTCTTATTATTCTGACTTGGATTCGGACATGCATTTTGTAGTTTGTTTCCAGACAAATAAGAGACTCTTCTGCAATTTCTAGTGTCTAATTTGCGTGCAAACGTGTGTGCACAAGCTTTTATTTCTACAGGTCTACTTGCGTGTGTGGAGCACGCTTCTGTTAAGCATATTAATCATTGCCAAAGGAGATGATGACGACATAGCCGTGGTGCCTCCGCTCTGCTGCGTCAGCTTAAATCTGCACGTCCTCCTCGTTGCCTTAATTCTGCCATTGTTGTTTATGCATTTTTGTCATTTCACTCTGAATGTAAACTAAAGCTGTAGTTCACAGTAAGCAGGATTTGTTTTGCACAATTTATTCTAAGATTTTACATTTGTTTTTCTGTCTGAGTATTGAATCATAAATTAAATGTTCTGCGGTGACTGAAGCTGCCAGTGTACTAAACGGGTCTACGAGGGTCTACTAAACCCTGATATCATCTGTGCATGTGGTTGTTCAAAACAGGAATCAAACATTAAACCACAGCTGGAGGAGGGTGTGCTGAGCGGCACATAAGAGAAGTTTACTTTCTTTTGTGCTTTTACAGACCACAGCTTCATGTCACGGAATAGAAAGGTCCAGACTTTAGATTGTTTGTATGCCACATGTGTTTTTAGATATTTTACTGATCTGATATGTCTTCACCTGTTAAGACTTTCTGGTGTGCAATGTATATGTATCAACTGTTACTTGGTGAGATTATTTACTGGAGAAAGACACAAGACAACAATGTGACAACTGCGCTGCCAGGATACTTCATTCTTCTCAGTTATGGCATTTTTGTACCAAAAAAAGTACCCAAAGGAGAATGACAGGAAGTCTGGGAGAGAAAGAGAGGACATGCTGGAAAGGTTATGAGCAAGATTGCAATGGATTTGTAAATATGCATCTTTGTCCAAAGGGACCCACCACTCCTTCTAATTTCTCATTCGCCCACTCTTTTGATTTTGTTTTTCCATTTTGCAGAATGTACAGCCAATTACATTCTTCACCATTTGGAAGCTAAGCTGTTTCTTACATGAAAACAGCATCGATGCAAAGTAAGCTCCATGTTTATGTTCATATTCTGAAGGTTATCATTCATTTTCCTTGCCTGGCTAAATTCAAACTCTACACTCCTCTCTGTCCTCGCTGCTTGAAGTGAACTTCAATGCCATGGTGACAGTTGGAATTTCATTAGCCAAGCAGACTGTATATTGTTATCAGGTCTCAGTATTTATTTTGGGCCCAAGGGCAGCGTGAACTTAAATACCCCCATGGTATAGGGTTATTCGGGGGTGCGAGTATGGTCATCTGGGCCTCAATTTAGCCTGAGCACGGAGGGTTCAACAGGGACACAAGAGGCCCTCCACTGCCTTCCTTCATCCTTCTCTTTGTCTCCGCTCTCTCAGGCGCTCACAGCTTAGAGCTTGGCTTCATACATGACAATACACACACACAAACCCACTTACTACTGTTCACAGATCAGGCCAGTAATTCCTTACACCCACGAGCATGTTATGCACATCCATGAGGATAGACACACACACACACGCACGGGCACAAACACAAACACACACACATACGCACACGCACACACACAGTCAGGTGAACAGTGGCCTCTATTGAATCAGAGTGTCCCCTCCCATCCTCTCTCCAGTGGAGCTCTTTTCCCCAAACGCAGCACTTTGTATTTATATTACCCCGGTATTAATAGACCACTGGCAACCACACTACTACCCCTTCTGTCTGCTGCGTGTGTGTGTGTGTGTATTTATTTTTTCGCATGTCCGGCCAAAGGTAGTTTCTTTTTTGGTCCTTGCTATGTTTAAGTTTTGTTTTGAAGGATTCTCTTCATGAGATGTGCTTGCAAGAAACTATGGTCTCGCAGCTAATCGACCTCAACTAAGCTGAGGTTGGTGGCATTTCCCAGAATTACTAGTTAGCGACACAGTGACATCAGTGCACTTCCTCTGACCTCACCTGGGGACGTAAACGAAACTACAGAGTGTGATGCCAAAATGAAAATGGAAGTGTTACATATTTTGGAGACTAGACTGAGTTTAGAAAGGGTAAAGGGGGATAGAGGGAGCGATAGAAAGGTTTAGCTGTGGTCTGATCTCTTTAATCTACCGTACAGGCTCATGAATTAGTTTCTATCATCTGCTTTAAACCTTCCTCCCATTCCTCATTTTTCTCCTTTCTCATTATTGTCTGTCCTTACAGCGGCCTTTTGTGATTATTTCTCCTCCTCTTTTGCCCCTTCTCCTCTTGCTCTGACGTCCTCTCATTGCCCCGTTTCTGTATTTTTCTGTCATCTCCCACTCTTTTCTCTCCCTCTCTGAAAGGTCCTTTCTAAGTCAACTCTCTGCACAAAAGCTGTATGGTGGCACTAGCTGGCTGCAGGCCAAAACCCTGCTCTCTGGCTATTTCTCCTGCTCTGTGCAGCAATCACTAAATCTTACTCTCCTTTCCACTCCACTTCACTCTCCTCTTTCCACCTTGCTTTTTGTTTTTCCTCCTCCACTTTCTTTTCTCTGAGGAGACAGAGTAGTTAAAAAGTGTGAGATCTCAAATGCTCAAATGTTCGCTTTCAAACACACAAACTGTGAGGTGACTGAGGAGCTCGGTGCTTCTGAAAGGGGTGTGTCTGGTAATCTTTTGGAGCTTGTGAGCAAAGGCCTTGTAAAGCGGAGAGGGGGAAAAAAGGGGAAGAAAAAAAAAGGAAGATTTGAGGGAAAAAAACGAGAGAAAAAGAAAGCGCTGACAGGCTTTTCAGCCAAGCCTCTTTCTGATAGTAGGCTCAGCACCATGGCTTCCACAAGCTAATAAAAAAACGAAACAGAAATGTACACATATGTTCACACGACACAGAGACCTTAGAGTGTGTGGACCTTTCATGAAGGACTCATCGGGAAAACCTCACCCCAAAGCTGATTGACAGCGCTTTGAACCAAACGCACAGATGCTCACGGTAATGAAAGGCTTGATCATGAATGCTGGTCACGCAACACGTTCACATCGCTTCAGACCACAAATCTACAAGGAAGTGAAATAAAGAAAAAGATCGAAAGATATGCAATAAGTGCAACACTGGACATAAAAAAAAATTGGTTTAAGGTGACTAATGTGCAATGTCAGAACAAAATTAAACTTGTGACTTTTCCCCTTCTGAACTCACATGCTGACCTCGCATCAGTCACTACAATGTGGCACGAGCAGTCAGCAGCCGTGGGCGTCAAACTGACTGAAATAACCAGAGGAAAAAGGAAGTGGTGGCGTTACATTAGTGCATCAGTCTGTCGCTAGCGTCTCTGATCATGAGACTGAGGTGCAAGAAATAGCTGAACTGGCTATAGCTCTGACCCCTGTGTCTTAACAAAAAACAACATATAATAGTGTGCCGTCTGTAAAAACATGAAATTAAGTATTCTGCGCTATGGTGAACATAGTGATCAGAGTTTGTTTAACTTTGAAGGTGTGGTCACAGTCTATAAACTGTATATATGACATGCTTTAGGGTGTGTGTTTGTGTATGTTGCTATTTACAGAACTATATCCTTTACACTTTTGAGGACCAAAGAGGTAGCTAGAAATGCAACTGGTGTGACATTTTGAGAAATACTCTTATTTGCTTTTTTGTGGAGAAATATATGAGCAGATTTCTACTACTTTTATATCTGTGTTCAATAAAGAGCTGGAGTTAGCAGCTAGTTAGCTTAGCCATTAACTGGTAACAGCAAGCCTGGCTCTGTACAAAGGTAACAACCAGCACATGTAAAGCTCATTAGTTCACATGTTGTTTCTCGAGTGTTTAATCCGTACAAAAACTGAAGGGCAAAATCAATGGATTTTTTTTGAATCTACCCAAGAAAATAAATTGTATTTCCCAAGGTCCTGAACTATTACTTTAAAAATAGGGCACATGGCAGACAGCAGATACTAGAGTACTTAATGATAGTCCTAGAATTAGTAATGTAGACGTGACTGTCTGCATTATGTGCATTGCTGAAGTGTCAAGTGATGACATTAGTGAACCAACCAGTATGCGACTTGAAGGCTTCGAAGTAGACAGTGTGTTCCATCGTTTGCATGATCGGACTGAGTAAACTTGTCTTTTTGTGTGTTTATGTGAGTATGTATATGTGTGTATCTTTTGTTGTTTTTAGCTTAGTTTTCCCAGCGTGCCCTGGAGTAAAACGCCTGTTGTCTGTCTGGTGCGCTATTCCACACTAAATGGGTCAGTGGCTGGCTGAGTAAGAGGGTAAAGTCAGGCTAAAGTCATGAAGTGTGTGTATGTGTGTCTGTGTGGGGGGAGGAAGGTGGAGGGGGAGAGAGCCACCTACATCCACTAAAATAAGTTCAAAGCTAGTGCAGATTGAGAAGAAGACAGACAAAAGATATTTAAAAAAGGAAATTGAGAAAGCCAGACAGGCAGGAATGTACTTCACCTCATGTAGACAGAGCTTCCTCCAAAATGCAACGAGTGCAAATGTACAAAATGACGGGTTCATAATAAAAAAAAAATGCAGGAGGGTGTAAAAGGGCGAGATGTGCAGATAGAGACAGACATAGGAAGGAAGGGCTGCAGAGAACACAAACTGCTGTGGGGTGCTTTTAATGTGAAGTATGCAGACAGACACTGATGCAGAGGGAGTAGTAAAGTGAAGTGTACAAGACTTTATTTTGTCTGCTTTTCACAGTCTGCTTGTCTGGGTTAGACTACTATGGGCAATGCCTTGGGACCACCACTTACAGGGGGGTGCTCGAGTCGCTGTGTGTTTCTGTGTCTGTGTGGGAGCACTTAGGGGTAGAGTAAGCACTGTAAAAGAATTTGGGTTAGCGTGAATTATTCACTGGACTAGACGAGTAAAGCATCGCGCAAGCTTCTCCTTGGGCCGCACACTCACTTTAGAAGCTGGAGAAAGGCGTTTGGGGTAGCTCTGGCTATGTATATCACTGGGTTTACAGTGTCCACAAAGTCACAACCCAGCAAATTAGATAAGCAAACAATCCTCTATCTATGTCGCTTAGGGTCTACGAGTCTGTGAGGACGACCTGTGAGCAGCGTCTGGTTGAGGAGCCAGCGGCGGGGAAACTCACGGGCTAAGCCTCGGAAGCATGAGGGGTTTGAAACGGTAGAAAATCAACAATAGTGAGCGTTTTCGTCTTTCATGCTACCTTTTTGTCATGATACTCTATCCTACCTTTCTCTCTCCACTACATCTCTTTGCACATTCAAACAAAGAGAAAATAAATACCCTGTGCTGCTATATTCGCCAGGAGTCTGTTTGTATAGTGTGTGTGTGTGTGTGTGTGTGTGTGTGTGTGTGTGTGTGTGTGTGTGTGTGTGTGTTTGACTGACACACACTGTACTATTGCACTGTTGAGTGCAACAGGGCACCCCATGTTAAATCATTCCCCTCCCCCACCGACGCTCCTCTCTGCCCTCTTCCTTCTCCTCCCCCTCGCCTCTTCAACTTCCTTTCCTCTTTTAACCTCCCTGCTTTATTCCCCCTTTCCTCTCTTGCCGCAAGTCTCTCTTGGTTTGAAAGTTGGAACATGGCCAATTACCAACACAGCTAGTTGAGGTGGAGGAGGGGAACAGAGAGAGAAGGCTCACATCGCTACACACTGACCTACATACACTTCCACCCAGCTGATTGAATCTTACGTTGAGGCCTGCGGCCAATCACGAGTGGGGGTGGAGTGCCAGCCAGCCAATGGCATCTGCTGCTCTCTGCGGAGCTCTTGCACTGTCTCCATACAGTTTTCAGTAATCATACAGGGGCAGAGAGAATGAGAGAGACGTAGACAGAAAGGGTGAGCTTGACGGATAAGAATCACAGAAAACAAGCGGAAGAAAGAGACAGAAGGGAGTTTGGAAAAAAAGATACAACGCCAAAGTTTGGAAGCAAAATGTGGCTCAGACAGACAAAAATAAGTGGTGTTTCCTTCTGTGTTTACTCTCAGCGTCAGTGTCTTATGGCGCTACATGAGTAGACAGATGAAGGCTAATACTGGCTAATGTTAAAGAGTGGATTAGTGCCCCATATTTGTCTTTGCTCCTTTCCCAGCCCGAGGCCCAGGCTAGCCTTTTCAGAGCCTGAGAAGTCTGCTCTCTAAAACAAGGCCTTAACACTGAGAGACACTCAAACATATCTAAAGTAGCAGAATGTATTGCTGCCATGCCCCAAACATCTCATGACTCAAGGTTTTGGTGAGTATCATCATGTTTTTACTTGAACTTGGTTTCTTGACCCCCTGACTTGTGTGCAATTTAGTCAAAACATGTAATTAAACTTGTTTGAATTCCTCGAAAGCCAACTTTCTGGTTTCCATTTGGGTTGCCCTCTCTTAGTTGAGCAATCGGTAGTTGTGGTCTTAGTTTTTGATGTTTTTTCTTATTTCAATTAAACTTATGAGCACATCCCTCGTCAACACAAGATTCAACGTTGTGCTTTTGCGTAATTCTCTGTCGAAAAACTCAGTTTTACAGATCCGCCCGATAAATCAACGAATTGATTAATCAACTAAATTATTTGAATGTTAGTCAACTAAGAATGTCTTTGGCTGAGGTCAGCTCTGGTTTTCATTCAGAACCTGTTGTCCATGTTTAGCATTTATTCACCGCATGTCCTCTCATACTGTAACTGTATTTCATAATCCCATAATAAAAGATAGGCGCTGTTATTGCATTGGATTTTGTCTTATTATCTGTACTTTGCTGTTACTCTTGCACACATAAATCACACATGTAGGTAGACTTTGTGCCAGATAAAACAATCAATAAAAGTGTACATGATTTACTGTCAATGTCTGCAACTAATAAAAGTAACACTGAGTTCATCTAAACAGCCTGAAGACAAAGATACAGAAATAACTCTCAGCCCACAAACACACACACACAGACGACAAACTACACACAACATGCACTTCTTACACACACACACACACACACACACACACACACACACACACACACACACACCTTTGACAGCATGATGCCACCGCAGAGAGGATGAGGGCATCCCTGGCACAAAGCAAAATGGAAAATTCAACCTGCAGCCAACTGACTGCAGGCTCGAAGAGAAAACCTTACATCAGCAATTTCATTTAAGTCCAACATAGATAATGCATTTACATTCTTCTCTGTTCCATGTGTCATCGCTTTGCTTTGGTGGCAACTACCTTCGGATAGAAAAATAGTCTCAAAAGCGAGACAATAAAAAAGCCAAGAAAGCCAAACTGACGGAAAAAGAGGGAGCGACGGGGAGATGCAGAGAAGCAGCGTGAGGCACACTAACCCATATTTAAAGAGATGGAGGCTTAGTATACAACCCCCACAACGGAGCCAACTCGCTGGAAATGATGAATTATGGGAAGTGGAGGGACGACAAAAAGCTACAATATGGTGCACGAGCACAAGATGGGACTTGAAACATTGGGACACAAACACATTTAAACATGCAGACATGCATGCACTAAGCTGAACCATGTACTGGCGGTTACATATATTCACGTTCAAAAACACTCTCACACTTCAGATCCGTATCTGGTTCACACATGCTGATCCACACACACACGCACACACACACACACTGTACAATAATCAGACTAAAAGCCTTTCAACCGCACAGTGATGTCACTGCACGGCGATAATCCATCCCTGAGGATACGGTGGTCAGCGCAGGTCTGGCTCACACTGGTGGTCCATACATGGCGTCTTCCCCTTCACCTCCCTCTTTTCAGTGGAGAGCTGAGCCTATCAGGCTCATTTGACTAAAGTGCTCATGTGAAAATGGATTCCTGACCAATATTGACCCGTCTACTTGAAACAAAAAGAAAAAGACGAGAAGCACTTAAAGGTCTCTCCAGAGCGAGGTGTCCAGGATAATTAGACCATGTAGAGAAATTGAGAGGGCTGGTGTGACCCTCTAGTTTGAACATTGCACCATTACAGAGCGCCCTCACCCTGATCCACAGGGGTGGGACCATATTGGAGCATGTTATCAGCCCGTTTTCACACAGCAATACTGTAAACCAGAGATGCTGTGACGCTAGCTTCACTTTTTTTTACACAGCACCAAACAATGGGGGCATAATCTTGCCCCAGTGTGTGATTTCCAGCATCACAGGAGAAAAAGAGTAAACGATATTACATACGTACGTATGGCAGGTGAACTGAGAGATGAGGTGCTTCTGCTAGTGTGTCGTCTCCCCAATTTGTTCTCAGTTGCCTTCGTACTTTTTACCAGGCTGATACAATGATCGATATCAGCTTATTGCAGACATTTTTTACATCGGTTGAAGTTAGATTTTCCCAACATTTCCCGTAATGAACTTTGGCAATTAAGAAAGAGTGTGTCTGAACTTGTCTCTTTTGCCAGCTGGGGTGTAGATAGTGCTGCGTTGTTGCTGGTGATGACGCAAAAAGAGTTGAGACAAGGTGACCGTTACAGAATTACTTTTTCTGAGTCCTAATCTCCTGCTAAACTCAAAATTATAAAAAAGGCACTGATGCTGCAAAAACACTGCTAAAAACGCTCTCAGACATGTTAAGCATATCATCGACAAGCTTAAAACTGTGTTCAGAAGATTTCTTATATGGCTTGAATTATCCTTGGTTACAGTCGCCTGTAGTGCGTAGAGTCTTTTACATAGATAGCAAGTGTACCGGGGTGGGACTGCTTGCTTGACTCTCCAGCCAGATCACATGAGCTCCAGCACTGTACACACCCATCCCCCACCACCAATATGCTGAGTGACTGACAGAAGAAATGGCGAGAAGGCGAGAGGCCCACTTTCTTTTCCTCAACTCTGTTGCTTTAAGTCCTCGCACGTCACGGTGACCTGAAGGCTTCCTCCAGAATGGAAAGCAGGAGAGAAAGTTGGCTGTGCAGGGAAAGTGAGGCTCTCTGTAGGGAAATGTACAACAACAGCTGAGGCAAGGGCTTTCCCCTGCATTAGCCCAGCCCCCTTTGTGTATAGTACTACACATGCACACGTGCCTATATATTCACGATGAACACAACCCCCCCTTAATTCAAATGCCTGGAGCAGAGCATGAAAATGAGAAACTTGCACTAGAGAATAGCTCCGTGGCTAGGTGCTTGACTGTATTACTCCACTTTTATACATGCATGTTATTATGTATAACAATGCATGCTCGCTTCCCTCCAAATGCTCACATGTGCTTATGTGTGTTTTCTGCATTCCTTGTCGTGCAGACATTTTGAGACCATTGTGGTCTCGGAGTATCAGTTACTCTCCTTAGCAGCACAGAGAGACTAAGTGATTGATGGACAGATGGCTCGCTGGTTGGGATGAAGGTCGACGCGGGAACAGAGGGATGAACTACAAGTTGAGAGGAATCACACATGCATTCACCCATAATGCCTACAAAAGCACCACCAGGGTGAAGATGTAGGAAGGGCTGAGGGAGAGTGTGTAAAGCAGAGAGGAAGGCTCTGTGTCTGGGCAGAGCCGTGCCCAATGTGCCTTAGGGCTTTGGACCGATTTCATGCCCCCATAAGCAATGAAACGCACAGTCCCAGACAGACACACACACACACACACACACACACACACAGCAGGGTATTCTCTCTGCCCAGCTACCCACATCAGATAAAAAAAAGCATTGGCACGTGGTGAGAGGCGGAGACGGACAGAAGAACAAAGATAAGCAAAGAGAGAAGTCTGCTACTACCAGCATTCACTAATGGTTGCAGCAGAGTCCTCAAACTATTCATACAGCATTTTCCTTTCAATGTTATTGACTAAAAAGAGTTCATATTCAGCTGTCTCAGTCAAAAGGAAAAGTTTTCACTAATTATATCTGAGAAAAAAGTACATGCCTTTTTAACCTTTGCACGATGCGCATGCATGAGCCCTCTAATAACACAGCAGCATTTGCAAATGCAAAATCCCTTTACTATCCAAGAAGCTGTTGGTCAGTCTAAGGGTTCAGCTGAGGGAAGTCAAGTTGTTTTATGCAACCTCAAATCACAGACATATGTTTTATGGGGCGAATAATAGTGTAAGAATGGATTTAGCTGAAATCTATACTTAACCTGGTCCAAGGATTTGACCTGGTGGACGTTGGTCGTTTATCCTTTGAGTACTAATTATGTTTTAGACTTGGACATCCGATCCGACACTTTGATGTTGAATTTCTAGAGAGCAGAATACACGATCGAAGCTGAGAGAGGTTCATTGCTTTCAGCTCCCCGACTGCTTAAGTCCAACTGGGACTGTAGGTTTGTGGGTAAGCGGTCCTAAAGAAACCGCTCTTTTCGGTCAGCATTCAAGTTCTGACATTTTCCTTCGTGAGCTTAAGGTACATATGACCTTGCTGACGACCCCGGAGTCAGATTTCACGAACTCCAATGTCTCTACCTCAGATTCATTTGCAAGATTCTTCTGTCAGCTTTTCAGTGTTGAGTTCTTTTTTCCCCCGCAATGAATCAAACTTGTCCAAAATTATTTGGCTTAAGGTCAAGTCTGTTTGTGCAAAGTCAGCAAACACATAGGTGCATGCTAATTAGATCCATCCATATCTGCTGCTGCTGCTGTGCTCTGGAGGCATATCTGCTGATCTTTATCAACCTCCTCCCCTCCCCCACTCTCTCTTATAAAACCCAGGTGTGCAAACACAAAGGTTTACCTAGGCGTCATAATCAATAACAGATAAGATGAGAGGAGGGGACTAATGAAAAGGAAGGAGGCCCAGCTCACCAGATCCGCAGTGACGTCTAATCTGGTTGTGAGTTTTTTCATCCCAAGATGACGAGAGACAGAACAAGTGAAAGTTCTTGCACAGATAGACAGAAGGTCATTTATTGCCTCATCCTTTCACAGGTCAAGAACCAGAGAGAAGTCAGAGTTCCACCAAAATATTTAGGATTCATCGTCTGTTCGGTGGATGTTGAGATATTTTACAGAATATGTAAAACGTTTATTCAATGAAAAGTGTGTGGCGTGGCCGACCCAAAAGATGAGCGATGATGAGTGGATCCAAAAGATCTCAGATCCAGTTTGCATGTTTACCTCTCTCGCCGTGACATTTCCATATTTGATTAATGTGGAAAACATTAACTACACAAACAAGAGATTTTACAAATGCATAAACAGAAATGAACACACACACACACACACACACACACACACACACTTTGATGTGTAACTTCAGCTGCTGCAATCAGCCATGTCTTTCTGTTTCGGTGTTGTGTTCAGTGGCTAAAGCAGGCTCAACAATGGCTTGCCTTCTTCCCACAGTAACCTGCCTCCACATACATACACACGCACGCACACGCACAAACACACACTCAATCTCAGAAGTCCAGGGCCACAGCTAGCAGTGACTTCATGAAGAGTAGGATTAGTGCTAAGAGGCTGCTGTGTGTGGGACCTTGAGGCAGACGAACACAATAGACTATGATTTGCCAGCTACATGCAAACATCCAAGGAGGCTTTGAAAGGCTAACACACACACACACACGCACATGCACACACACACACGCACATGCACACACACACACGCACATGCACACACACACACACACACACACACACACACACACACACACACACACACACACACACACACACACACACACACACTAGGAGAAGTATTTTGTTCAGACAAATCGCCACGAGGAAATTATGGGAACAATGATCAGATGCCCAGAAAGAACTGAAAACATAATTCCCTTGTTTTAATGGTGCATGGAGGATGTGGAACATTGAAGCCCAGCATGTGTACAGCAACATATCTCAAGCCGTGTAATTCATACCAGAAAACTGACACGCTTTGCATGTATGTCTCTGACCTATAGGATTTCACAGAGACAAGAGAATCCTGTGTGTCCAGATAGAAAGCCTGTGGGTTGAACAGGTGGCTGGCAGGCTGGCTGCTTGATGGCACTCTCAATCTTTGCTTATCAAATCTGGGAGTGCCGTCTCTGTGGTTGGAGAGCTTCCACCAGTAACTCTGGAGCCTAAATAGTGTGTGAAACTGCACACTGGCTATGCAAAATGCTAGAAACACAACAGACTACACTGTGTGATTCAGGTTAAACTATATGAACATTTGTGAATTGTGATGATCAATTAATGGTTGTAGCCTTTAAAATGTATTTGTTGTATATGATCATAATACTATACTACTCATAATATTATGTATATTTCTCTGCTTGTAAAATGAACCCTTTTTTAATTATTGGTCAGACAAAACAAGACTTTTGAAGATGACACCTTGGACTGAGGCAAACTGAGTTGGACAGTATTTACTATATTCTGCCATTTTTTTGACAAAGCTATTAATTAAGCAATGTTGAAAATAATTGTGCATTACACACCTACAAAAACAGTCTTTATGATTTGCATTTGGTTTACAGCAACGACTTGTGAGAGGGTTTTTTCTTCCATGATATGTCAGTAGCACCAACCCCCATTCCCCACCTCTCTCCTTCTGCCTCCTTCTGCCTCCTTCCTCTGACACAGAAAGCCTTATTGTAGTCAATTAAATGTTAATCAGAAACAGTAGCTCAGCCCGTCCTTTGCAGACTCAGGGATGCCAGATAGGTGGAGTGGTGTAATAGAAAGAGACAGGCTCTGCAGAAAACAAATTAAAGTTTAAAAGCCCAGAGTTGTATTGGGGAGCCAAAATCAGGATGATCTCTTCAAATCAGCCGTATACTGATGAGTGTTGACAGAGTTCAGATGAAGACGGCGGACGGAGAGGAAGGTGCTTCAATCTCCAACTGCCTGTTTATCCCCCAAAATACATAAAAACATTTATATTAACACGTTAATTTAGCGTTAATCTGACAATCCTTTAACCGTGTTAACTTTTTGATTATGTGTAAACTGCAAGTTTGTTTTATTTTGCAAGGTTTTATTTTGCATTGGGAGGGGCGTATTGCTTTAAATCTCTCCATACGACATAGTTCAGACCTGGCGTCTTACGGCTCTCTTAGTCCCGCCCGTGTGAGGTCAATCAAACATGAAAAATAAATAAATAAGATGTGAGCCATGACTGCAAATACGGCGACACTGCTTTTACTTTGAAGGCGTTTTATGTAGGAGCGTGCACGCTTCCGTAGCCTCGCTGACCGGCAGCGTTGACAAATTGAGCCTAACGCGAAAGCATGTATTGTTATGTAGCTTCTGTTCTCAACAAGCAGCGAGTGCAGCAATGAGGCTTTACGTCCAGATTGAAAGTTAATCGCGCATGCGCAAAGCTCCTGACCCCGAGGTCTGATCCACTATGGCAGAGCACTTTAAATCAGGATGACTTCTGGATCTTTACTCTTCCTTCAAAGAGGAGAACTTTCCACACATCACACAAGATGCTCAGTGCACTCATTCAAGGTAAAACAGGCTGGACTGAACTAGGAAAAACTGAACTGAACTGGAAAACATGAATATCACTTATTGCTTTTGTATAAAGTGAATGAATTGCTGGTCTTGAACATCTTTAAGGTAAGCAACAGACTGAACATGGACCAAAGAAGGAGAGGCTTGTCCCTCACAGGGACCCTTACTACTGAACAGTACCTGTTCAGAAAAAAAATATTTTTTTTTTATAAACTATATAACTATATATATATACACACTATTACCAAGTTATGAAAATAAGGCTGAGACTGTGTGCATGCTATTATGGTGTGCGTTGGAGGAGAGAGTCGATTACTGAGGAGGCGGCCGAGAGGCAAGGGGCCCACTTTAGCAATGTGGTTATCTGAGAAACTGAGAAGCAACGCCAGAACGGGAGGTGTGCCGTCTGACTGTGTGTGTGTGTGTGTGTGTGTGTGTGTGTGTGTGTGTGTGTCTGTGTAAAGGGGGACAGGAGATGCATTCAGTGGGTCACTCTGTTATCAGCTGTCACACAAACTGTGACTCGGCCCCCCGCCTGCTTGACAAGTTATCAGTCGCTATAGAGTCAAACAATTAACACCCCCCCCCCTTTTCATCCAGCTTGTTGGCACAAGTATGCATTCTGCTATGCATGTAGCTGTATGTACACCTACACATTTTGAGTTGAGATTATCTCTAATCTAGACTCCTAAAGACTTTTCCTTTTCTCCCCAGAGACTTCCTGTGCTCCAGTGCTTATTTCCTGTAAGATATAAACAAAGATATTTTCTTCATTGTACTTAAGGTGACTGTTTTGTTTGCTGTATCAATACATAAATGGGTTGGATGACAACAGGTGGAGGAGAAAAAAAGAGAAAGAAAGGGAAAATGTAGATGAGACAGTTAATAAGAGGACGATTATGTGTCTTCAGTCATCGTCCCACCAGGAAGACAGATTCAACTTTTTCTTTCCTGTGAGAAATTTTCTTTTGCATTTGTGTATTTACAAATATATCTTATTTAGACAGAGCAAACCAGGCTAAGGACAACTTGCAATTACACGTTTCCTCCTTGTTTTATTTAACTTTTAAGTGGCAGACAAACCTTTCCAGTCAGACTGGTATTTCTGTATTCTCTCTGACGTCACTAAAATCTTTCTGCCCTTTTTAAATTTATTGATCCCGTGAAAATTGTTCTTTGATTGACCTTTCTCCAAAGAGTTCAAATGTCAGGGTGAACTACAGAACAGAAAGCTTGAAGCTGGAAGAATTAGCCCTGGCGCTCAAGTTAAAGACTGGTTTCTAACGACAGGACAAACCAACACAGTCCCCTGCTTGGCCATATTGAGCTTGTGTGTTGTGTGTTTGTCCTAGAGGTTAGAAATAAACCTCTACTTTCTGCATATCCCCTTTTTGCATTGCTTGGATTTTCAGTTCTTGATGAATTCTTGCAACTTGCTGCTGTTATCTGGCTCCAACAGATCAGTGTAATCTGATGTTGTATAAACTACTGAACAATTGTTTTGTAATCTGAGGGTGCTTTGATACCAGAATAGGAAATGTTGGAGATTCAATAAAACTCTGGTATGATACTAAAACGTGATAGTTCTGCTCTAGTTTTATACTATAATAACCACGTTAAAGTAAATTGTCTTGGAAATTTCTGCATATGATTGTTGTCATGTAGGCTGCAGTAAATTACGTCGTCCACTTGACCGGTCCGGGTCACTATCACAAATAAACTGAACTAATTCATTTTTGCTTACTAACAAAGTACTTGATAGGCCTAATAAAGTTAACCCTTTCTTGTACTGTCTTTAAAAGTGAAGATTTTTTTTGTTATCAGTTGCTGCTTAATTTAGCTTAGCACATAGCATAAAGAAAAGGCTAGCTTGTTTTATGAGAACAGCTATCTTAAATAAACCCATTTTCAGTCTTTATGCTAAGCTAAGCTAACTGTCTCCTAGCTGGACATACATGAGAGTGTTCTCAATCTTCTCGTCTCTCGGAAAAACACATTCACAATTTCTTATTAACTATTCCTTTCAGTTACTGTATATCCTTTAAGAAGATATGAGGCAAAATGCCTGTTAAATCCAGCCCCACCTTTAGCTTGTAATCAGTGTGTCATACACAAGTATTTGTGTTTTAGATTATATCGGAGACTGGGCACGAGGAGACAGCTGGTTTCTCTTTTGCTTTGTGGTGATATATATCCTCTGACTTGTCTGCTGTATATAATCAAAAAATACAATTCTAAGTAATTCATAAAATCTGCTTTGAACTTTGGGATTTCTGCAGCTACATAGAGGTTTTAAGACATTTCTTTTACAATCTGCAACAACAGTGTGGCCACAATGTCTTATGTGTCTTAAAACAATTCTGCAATGTTACTATGATGGCCACTGGCCACAAAAAGACATAAATGAATCACGGGAGTATGGAGTGTAACAAGAGAAGAGGCCCAAGATTTATCTCCATTTATTAGAGCCCACAACTGATTTCAAGAGTTGGGCTTCAGAAGCCCAAGCTACGGGGGGACAGCTTGTTTTTGCTCACCAGTGTTTTACATGCAGACAAATGAGGGAGCTGGCAGTAAAAATAATGAGGGACGTTGTGTTAGAGAGAGAGAGAGGGAAAGAGAGTGTAGTGAAAAAGAGTTAGAGCGATGACAGAGAGACTGAAAGAGGGTTAGCCCTTAGCCAAGAATAAGCTCTTAAAAATTAATACAGTGATCTGAATTCATCCCGAGCACATTGAATAATTGAGAAGTGTCTTTGAGGGGAATAGATAGTGCAGAATGTGACATGGTTGGGTTGGTTAGGACACAGAAAATACTGGGAAAACCTGTTACTGTGTCCGCAGGCCTCAACGACTGATTTCAACATATTTATGACATAGAAAGGATTTGTCTACTTTCACACGCAAACAGAAGGACAGACAGTAGTGAAAAATTGACAGATGCAAAGACAAAGAAAGAGAGAGGAGCATACATGCTGACATAAACTCTGACCAAAATATGCCGTTGTCTTATTGTGCAGATTAAACAAATATGAGATATGGTGTGCTCAGTGCAGAGATTCAGAGGTGCTTGCAGGCAGATGTTTTTACCTTTAGCAATAGCAAGGCTAATTCCCCCTGTTCCCAATCTTTGTGCCTAGCTAACTGTCGGCTAGCAGGAGCTCCATATTTACCATACAGACATGAGAGTGGTATTGATCTTATGCTCACTAATGTGCTGAATGGGTGCAAATCCCTGCTGGCATGCTTTCAAAATCATGTGGAAAAGGATTTCGAAAGAAGAGTGGAGGCTGTGGCAGTTGAACATTATGAAAATTGTTTTGGGATGAAATGCTCAAGAATTCCGTATGGGAGTGATGCTCAGGTGTTTGCACACTTTTGGCCAAATAGAGTAATTTTCAGATTTAAAAATCTGAATGCAGCAAAGCTCCACAGGCATCTGAAGGAAAAGAGGTGTTCATTGATTGGAAATAGAACTAGAACAGAGCCTGAGGGTTTTCCTCCACAGAGGTTGACTGCTCAGGGGGACGCTATTCAGACTTGGGACGAGCTGGTGTGTTCCCATAACCCATCGGCCCTTTAGCCTCACAGACCCTCCATTGGGAATCAATGCCAGAGGGCAGTTGTAATACACCAAGCAAAGCTTGTTAATTTACCCCTCAGTTCCCCCTCCCTTCTCCTGCTTACTGTCTTCACACACGACCCCCCTCCTCCGCACCCACCCCCATCACACTCCTTTTTATTGCCTTTTTTGCTTCAGTTCCTCCAGCTCCTCCTGATTGTCTTCTGAGTCTCTCTCTCTACACACACACACACACACACACACACACACACACACACACACACACACACACACACACACACACACACACACACACACACACACACACACACACACACACACACACAGCTCTTTCTACCTAAAGAAAGTTGACCAGTTCCTCAGCATATCTCTTTTTAGTATTTTCTTCAGTATTATAATCATTTCCTTACTCATCCAGTACCTCATGAAGCCCTCAGATAATGAGTAACTCACTGCATTGAGGGACATTAAAGGTTGTTTTTTTTTTTCGGCACCCCCTTTTCTTTTGTCAACCCCGTCCTGCTCTGATAGTAACAATAAATTATTTCAGCCCCAAAGAATAAACACTTTCAGCATGCTAGGCCGTTAAAATGATAATCAACATGCCCGGCGGGCTTATGGGGCCTGCTTTCCATACGCTTCCAGACAATGTCAGATGGGGTAAAGTGTGGAGAGCAGAGCGGCAGCCAATGTCTGTGTATCTGTGTGTAGGATGGTTGTGCCATGGATGAACCTTTGCCATTTGGTCTCTTTGTAAAGTGACAGGTTAAATGAGAAAAGGTGTGTTCAACACTTGTGGCCATGACGTGGCCATGACTCACTTGTTTGTGGATTGTGCTGCATGGGAAGTACCTGCAAGTATCCATCAGTTAAACAACATAAAACATAATGGCTAAAGTACATGTTGACCGTTGTGACTCGTTGCAACTCGGCATGAAGCCAATGCGGAAGAGTCATAAATGTTCATTGTCTCTACTGTCCAGCAGGGGGCGACTCCTCCGGTCGCAAAAATAAGTCTTACTATATAAGTCATGAGAAAATGACCCTACTTCTCAGGAAACATTGTAAACAAGAGTTTATGGTCTCAATCTCAAGTCTTCTTTGATACAGCATGATGTTCATTTCATAAACGATGGTCCCATTTCAAGTAAAAAAGACTGTAAAGCGGAGCATGCTTTTATGGTGGGGGGTAGTGTGATTGACAGGTCGTTGTCTACCAGATTGGTATACGATGTCACTGTTCCACATTCCAGATATGGTCGCTTGCCCTTCTTTGGTTGCAAAAAGCCTAAATGCCGATGGTCATAATCCAAGATGGCGATGGCCAGATCGCTGAATCTGAGGCTTCAAAACGACAGTCCACAAACCAATGAGTGATGTCACGATGACTTTGTCCACTTCATATACACAGTCTAAGGTTGCAACCCTAGGGGTTTTAAAGATTAAAGTAATCTCATGAATGAGTCATAATTAGTTAAACTCATTTCAGACCCTTGCATAAATTTAGACCTGCAGCAGAGGCTCAATGTCATGAACCCTGGTGATAAGCCTGAACATGACCGGACAAATGCAACTGGACATGTCTGAGCATGTCTGTTGTGTAGGTAGAAATATTTGTATGTACCGTGTTTGTATGTGTGTGTGTGCGTGTGTGCGTGCGTGTGTGTGTCTGTTTATGTGGCGTGTCACTGTGACATAACTTGGTCTGGGCCTGTGATGTGCAGCTGCTGGGAACAGGGAGCCTGTTACAACAGGGTTAAGTAACACCAGAGCACAAGGTTCACTGCTGCAAGAAATATTTACACACATGCACAAATACACCTGCCTGTGCACACAAATACACACAAGTGCACCTAATCTTTTGATTATGCAAAGACACACAGGTGAAAGACTTCACACACTTAAAGGCGTGTTTACAGGTGCTATTTTGAGTTGCAGTTCGTCCCCCCTCGCCATACCAAAGCTTCTCTTCTTCTCTTAGCACACATTTCAGCAGCTCACCTGCCCCTCTAACGCAGGCTGTGTTGATACGATGTGTGGTACTAAAAAAGGTTTTGGCACTTAACACTTAGGCCACGCTTGCACGAATCATTTTGATTATGATGGCTGAGAAAAGACTTTTGGTATTTTATTTTTTATTTTTTTTAAATGGACAAAATTTTTATTTAAATCTAGAACTATCACATCGAAGAATAAATCAAAATATCAAAGTGATTTTGAATCTGAGCAGACATTGAATGCCAGTGGACAGCACTGAAGTGTGATACCTAGCCCTAAATAAAATGTCAAGAAAATAAAATTAAGGTTAAATCATTGTTGACCTTGCTTACACTGAGTTCTTTATTATGTTAGAACAAGTAAATGACCAGACATTGTGTTACTATTTAAAGTTTGTGCAGTGGCTTCTTTTGGTTAAAGACAATATAAGGTGATAAAATAGATCTTGTTGTGCGTGGTTGTCTTAACCAACTTTTACCAGCGCTAATGGTTGACTGACAAAGACATGAAAAAGAATGATGCAACTGGGAACCTGAGAGAGAAACCCAGGGGGATTACTAGGATTTGCTGAGCGAATCTCCTCAACAAAGGTGCCCTCAGCTGCATGAAACTGTAGGTGTTCAAACCCCAACTCTGTGTGGAGGTGAAACCTAAGAATCTCAGAGTGAAATGGAGAGCAAAAGGGGCTCCGAAAAAGTGTCCGTACAGAGGTAGTCCTCTGAACACCTGGCTCTGCTGGCTGTCTTTGGTTTCATGTTTTCTTTTTAACAAAACCCAACTGCAGCTTTTGACATGCTCAGGCCTTCACGCTGAGGGAACGGCTTGTCAGTTCGGAGCTGCAAAGATGCATCATCCTCAAGAAAAGTCTTTATAAATATGCTTTGCCTACACCATACTGATGTGTGATACTATGTGTTGCCACCACTCTGAAGAAGAAACAACTAGAGTCTGTAATGAAGAGTCTCTTGAAAGAAAACTAAAAAAGGCATAGGCTGCAAGCTGCAGAGATTTATTGACAGACCATGCGTAACACTAAACCACCTACAGCCTGGCCCTCATGCCCGAAATTCCAGGAGTAAGAGCCCTGCATGATGACGGTGAACCCGGCCTTGACTTGGTGAGGCTGCACACACAACCTCCCTCTTTGCTCTTCACTGAAGCATATCACATAGCAAAACTTGAGAAGCCCTGACAAAATATGGCCTATAGGCTCCACGCCCCATGGAGCTGCTCCTTTAGCCTCTGATGGGTGTTAATCTCTGACCTTCTGCACCTCCCTCCTACGCAATCTCCTTTCCCGGGTCCCATGTGTTATGGGTGCCTTTAAAAAAAAAGAAAAAGCTTTTCCCTTTACCGCTCACCTTAACTCATGGCGTCCCAGTTATGTAATTCCCTCATGGCAAGATCAGCAACCTTGGCAGTTGCCTACCTGACCCAAGAGATAGATCCCTGCCAAGGTTTACATAACAAATGGCCCACTGTGGATACACTAGCATGATGGAAATTTAGCCTCCAAATATAAAAAGCAAAAAACACAATGTGACTATAACTTCACTATTCACAACATCAAAAAGACAGTGTATCACATGGACATTTTTTTACAGGCGGGGTCATGCCCTTAGAAGAGGTCTTTTCAGGATTCAGACTTTTGCACACAACACTTTAAATTGTTTGTTTACATCCAGGTCCTTGTCCTATTAATGGCTTTGCTGCTGGTCAGTAAACTGTCTTATGTAATTGAATCATGTCTTAGTGTTTTAACTAGGTTGCGTCACTCAAAATAGGCTACTGTGTTTCCAGACAAACTGGTTACACCGTTTCTGTTTGCTCTAATTTCAACCATGTGACTGTGACCTCAGAGGAATATCATGCACATAACTCATCAGAAACGTCCAATGAAAAAAGACAAAGGCCATCCATATGATGCAATTTACATCACAACTCCACAGCCTTATTTGTCTATTAAACGTCTGGTATGAAGTGCAAAATGTCACGTTTTGGTCAATGCATGAGATAATTATGTGTAGGCCACCCCACGCTGCTTAAAGAGATTAATGATCTAAAATGCCTCTTTGACGTGAGCCCCCTCCCTTCCCCCCATTCGCTCTATATTTTCAGACTGATCTTAATTCCCATTAGAATGATAATGAGAGGTACAATGAGAGCCAGACTTTCCAAATAGACGCTCGTAAAAACGCGACTGCGCTGAGATAAATGTGTGCGTGTGAATGTATCTGTCTCTGTGTGTGTGTGCGCCAGTGGATTTACAAGCCACATGCTTTTTGTTTTTGTTTTGATGGAGAAAGGAGGGGGGCTGGG
Source organism: Clinocottus analis (assembly GCF_023055335.1). Taxonomy (NCBI): domain Eukaryota; kingdom Metazoa; phylum Chordata; class Actinopteri; order Perciformes; family Cottidae; genus Clinocottus; species Clinocottus analis. The sequence goes on from NW_027175876.1 coordinate 7,311,331, forward strand.
TGGGTGAGTGAGTGGGGCGACTCTTACCTTCCATCCTGCAGAGCTGTTGCTGTCGCCTTTGTCTTTAAAGTAGGGGATGGATCTCACCATCCAGTCATAAATTTGAGACAGTGTCAGTCTCTTGTCCGGCGCGCTGTCAATGGCTTTGGTTATCAGGTCGGCGTAAGAAAGATTCCCCCAAGCGTTACGGCGAGAGGATGCTTTCCTCGGGGTCTGCTGGGCAGCCAGGCTGCCGGGGTTCAGCGCGCCGGTGGTGGCCGACGGGGAGTGCGCGGAGAGCGGGGAGCCTCCGCTCTCCTGGCCGGAGGAGGAGAGCGCTCCATCAGCCATGGGGCTGTTGCTGCTCTGGTCCTCTGTCGCCAAGCCTGATCCATTGATAGCGATGGCCGTCGGGGTGGCATTGTCGTCTTCATCATCCTCTTCCTCAGGTATAATATATGTGTCATTGCTCTCCGGTTTCGTTGAGTTGGAGTCTGGTCGTGGCAGCGGCCAGGTGCAAGATCTGGGCCGCTTCTGAGGCTCAAAGTCCGGGTCGATGACCACGTCCAAATCCGGGAGTGGGTCAGCGAGCGACGCCTCAGCCATTATCTCCTCTCACAATCTCGGACCCCGCTGCCAGGTAATAAAGTTAAAAGACAAGAAATGAGGAGCTGTCAAAGTCGCGTCCCATGAATGCGCGCTCCTGTCCTTTGTTGCTATTCCACACCAGCGAAGTCCCGACTGGGCCACGAGCAACTTAGTTAATAACGCCTGTTGAAGACATAAAGCATAAACCCGACACATTCGGTAAGAGCCAAGTTAAAACACAACCTAACAATAGAACAGCGCGAGTGTGTAGATGTAACCTATGTCTGTAAATGAAGCAACGATACACTACTTATTATAAATAACAGGGATTTAAATGATCGCCTCCAAATCGCCTCCATACGCGTGTCTTAATAGTAAAACACTACTTGCTCATCAATAGGAGCTCTACACAAAACCCCGTCCTGGTGCAAGGGTCTGAATCCACCTACTGGAGCTCAATGGCTGAGGAGAAAGTGCTCAACGCTCATCATCTCTCTGGGAAATAAATCCGCTCTCGCTACTTTTAAATGAAATACCTACCACGGCCAGTCACTTGTGCTGTGTGCTACCCAAAAAATAATTAAAAAACCCCGAAGAGACTAGATTTCGGATCGTCCACAGCCACTTCCAGATGCCATCTTGACTCTTTCCTCCTTCACTCCTCAAGTGCGCTGTGCGATATAGAGACAGATTGGATGTATGCAGGGCAAGTCAGTGTCGATGTGGAATAAGACTGCCACCTCACTCCGGGTTACTACTGTATCTCGATTTGCTCTCCACTCAGCGCTGCACGCACACAAACGCTCACTTACACACATACACGCACACGTACGTACACACACAGACACGCGCGTGCAAGTCGATCAAGGGCCAGCCCCCTGGATCCTGCGCATGGGATCGCCTTTTAAAGAGACAGTGCAGTCCAACGGAACAGCTTTCTGTGCGCAGGTTGAGGCTGGGACACGTCTTGACATGTCGGTGGCGGATAGAGACCAAACAGAAGAGCGAAAGGAGAACCAACAAAGTCGAGTAATGCCTTTATTTCTAGGAACTTTTTTTTTTACTGTCACAAAAAATGAAAATTGATTAAATTCAGTTTGCAGGACACGTCATGGTGTAAATAGCACTGCAGGTGTGTTACAGGTTTCTACTTTCTAAGAATCCATTTATTCCGATTTTTAAGCTGCTAAAGGCTGTCACTAAGAACTCTTTCATGATCAATTAATCAATAAATAATTAGAAAATACTAAAAACATATTCATAACAGATTCCCAGAGCCCAGTTGACCTCTAGGTTACTGACAATTGTCTACATTTGTACTTAACATTGTATGTGCGTATGTATTTAGCATATGTTGCTATGTATAAAAAGAAGCATTGTATTGTATATGATGGTGTTTCGAAATAAACACATTTGAAAAATGTGCTCTGATTTGAGCTTTTTTGTTACATCGCCCTCTTGTTGCTTAATTGGTAATGGATGATTGTGACTTTAATCAGCGCCCCAGTTCGTCAATCATGTCTGTCACCGCGCTCAGACCACGCCCCCTTTCTGGAGCTCGTTCCACCTAGTTCAGGATGACGTCATCCCGATTATTAGCACGAGATAAGGGGAGAAATCCTAGATGGTTCTCCATCCTGTAAGTGATGCTCTGGACCCCCTTCTGCCCCTCCCCCTCTCCCACTCCTCGTACTGCGGATCAAAACAGCCTCGTCCAGGTCTTCTTTGTTTCGAGGGCTGCCTGCCATGCTAGGTGCGCGTGCTCGCGGTTTATGTGCTGGAATGGGCACAGCTGACCGTCACAAAATATCGAAATTACTGCATGGATTTATTATGTGTGTATGGTACTTAAATGCATACGTATTTTTTAGATTTTACTTGACATTACAATGGGATATCATATTAATGTAGGATATCAGAGTGTTATTGTTTTGTTTTGGGCAATAATTGCAGTTTATTTTCTTATGTCCTTATTTCCAAAGCTGACATGCATACATGCCCTCTAAATAGGTCGGCCATTATTGCTTCATTGTGTTCACTGACTTAAATTCAACCAGGAAAATTTGTACAGAACACACACGCTCATTTACAGCTGCAAGGTGGAGTCTGTACTGTACAGGATTACAGGCAGATATTCAGTGCCTGTACCACATATTGTGTGATGGTTTTTGTTCCCTTGACATGAAAGAGAAAACCTGATGCTGCAGTTTGGCTCCTGCAGAGAACTATAGAGTTAACTGTTCACTGGATGTACAGAGGGAAGTTATGGTGTCTGAGAGTCTGTGTGTGTGTGTGTGTGTGTGTGTGTGTGTGTGTGTGTGTGCAGAAATTCATTATGTAGCCAACCTATCAGCCTCAGATATTATGTAAGTACATTTCAAGATGACGTTAGTGTTTTAGATTTTTTGTTAGATTTTTTGGTATTGGTAAATATTATATGGTAAAACATTGAGTTTGTTTTGTTTCCTTTCTAACACACGATAAGCAGACCTGCCGAGTCTGAAACTTAAATTGTAACTGCTTAAAAGAATCACATGGCCCCTGTCTGTACATGACACTGCCTGAAATACTTTTTTGGGGTATATTATTTTTGAAGAGTTCAACCTCTTTCCTCAAAGAGCACCAGCATTCGATTGTTGAGTGCATCCCATTGAGCACTGAATCTCACAGAACATTGGTATAATTTTAGGTTGGTACCTGCACATTTGAAATAGTAGGATGTTTAAATATTTTTTCCAGCTGTGTCGTCATGCGAAGCAAAATCAGCTGTGTACCCTCGATAACCTGCTGCAGTATCCCTGGCATTTGGCCACTTTATTCTGCACCAAGATAAGACAACTCCACCTTAGATGCCCTTTGAGAGCCACAGTGTTGCACAAGGACACATTCATGTACAGCAAGCAAACACACATGCAACCCTGAACAAGTTGTGTTATTCCCATTTTCAGTACATGGGACTCATTTAACCCAACCCTGTATGAGGTCTTTCAGGTTGGAGCATGGATGGTATTGTGAATGTGCTCTCTCAAAACACAATTTTATGTTCACCAGACCTTTTAACATAAAAGTTATACAACCTTATACAACTCAAAATTAAATTGACATTGTAGGACATCTTGAGATTTCCAAAATCACTTAAATTGAATGCGGAAGCTGAAGGCATGATATTTCTATTTGTATCCAACGACAATGAGAAATAGACAAAAGGTGAACGGTTTCCGCTTTTCCCTACATCAGCATAAGACTGTGGTCCAGAGAGGATGGAGACAGCGACCACCCCTCTAAGCCAGCGTGAATCATCCAATTAAGACAATCAAAGCATGGCGGCCATCTCTGTTTGTGTCTGATGTTTCCCCCAAACAGTATAATGCTCTGATTGGATTAGGGGCCTCGGTATAGGGCCTGATTGATTTTCCTTTAATTGAGAGTTATGTGAGATAGACTCGGCGCCTATACCGACTCAAGCGTTTTTTTAACGATGCTCATTATGTGCATGCATCCTTGCACAGACCCATACACCTGCACACCGAACCAATTACTGTCCCATATTATAATTATATTTTATGTTTGGGTTTGCAATTTAGCTGCTTGGTGCAAACGCAGTGTCTTGTATAATGCTCTTGGTTTAGATACTGAAGGTGCTCCTCGCTGTTCTTACTGTAGTTGTCATGGGCTGGTCCAGGCTGGAATGGTGCACCAGAATGACCTCATCCTTAGATGGACGCAATAACAAACTGTGTAGCAATTAGTTGCCCTCTGCCGCCACCTAGAGCCACTCAGGAAGAATTTCAGCCACGACACAGAAAATATCTGTCCTATTATTGTAACTATAGATCAAAAACAAGGAAGGTTTTTATCATTAGTCTAACCCATTTCCCTTATATTACATCTTAAGTATTTTTCATATATAAGTTTGGAATTATAAAAAAAATAAGAAATTACGATACCTTTACTAAAATCAAATTGTGCACTATCAAAATATATATTAAAATATATATATATTTTGTATAGTATATATATATATATATATATATATATATATATATATATATATATATATTTATATATATATATATATTGTACCATTGAGGCTCCTCGACGCAAAATAATACATTTCATTCAAAGGGCCAAAATCAAATGTGACTTTTTTCTCTCTCCAATATTCACATTTTGTTACCTTTTACACTTAAAACAACATCTACTTTTTATAACGAAAGTGATGTTTTGTGTTTTATGCATGTTGTATAAGTGTGCATTCATACAGATTTGAGTGTTGATCGTCTCTACACACTTGCATGACACCACGTATTGAAAAGCCTGGATTAAAGAGGGCAAACCCAACTCACAATTATTTATGTTGACAATTTTATTATAAGTGTTTTCAAAGTGTTTCAATGAATGTTTCAATCAATGACAATCTGACATCTAGTCAGTTTGACGGGTGGAATATATAGATTAATATCATGCATAACATTTTTAATTCAAACCAGATTTTATACAGAAAACACACAGATGTTATTATTATTGTTCTTAAAATCAGGAACAGCTTGAGAATTGTCTGACCCTTCTCTCATTTGGCCACTAGAGGGGGGTAGCCAGCTACTGTGAGGGACACTTTGTCTCTCTGAAGTGAGCACCTGTTTGCCTTCTGGTACACACATGTTGGGGAGGTTTCCATAGTCTTTAAAGTAAATAGTCCACAAGGGGGAGAGAGCACACCTCTGAGAAGAGGACCACACAGTAAAACGGAACGACACACATGAAGTCAGATCCAAATCAAAAACAGGTATCGAGTTTTGTTATATTTACTGCGGAGTCTTTTCTTTTTCTGCTAATTATGAACTTCTCTTGAGTAGTGTCAGTAGTTAGTGAGGTACAGCGTTGTCTGGAGGTATAACTGATTATCAGGCGGTCAGCAGTGGATATTAGGTGTTCATGTGTTGTTGCTGTGACTGCGCTCTCCTTTCGTCCAGTACGACTCAGATTGCATCTCCATCAGTCGGGAGACGGTCCTCTGGAAGGCAAAGATCTCCTCCTCGGCTGTGAACAGTGTCAGTTGCTCGGCTGCCTTCTGAAGAGAGGAGCAAACACCGGGGTTCACATCTGATGCACCCAAATCCAACTGCAGTTTAAACTAAATTTGGTTAGAGAAACAGATTTAAGACTGCAGATGGTTGCCCGTCTGATTCTTGGACATGCAGGATCAATCTGTGTGAGAGCAAGACCCTCTTTTTTTCCTCCAGGAATGCCATGTTCACACTCACAATGTGTCATGAAAACATAACAAATTCGTCTGTGAAGAAAGACTGTGTTGTGGGTGAAAAACTTCCCTTTACGCCTCCTCACTTTTCAACACAGATGTACAATGTCAGTTTGTTTGACTGTTATCCTGATTGAAGTGCAGCCTACAATGAGGTGAACTATTATTCAAAGAGGAATCAGTGATGTGATTAACAGGTATTGAGATTTTTGGAACAGCTTCCATTCATCGGTGATAGGAAGTAACAGTTCTGGTTTTACCCCGCTGAGGCCCAGGTCATCCATCAGCTGTCTGTCCCTCTCATCGTCCTCTCCAGTGTGGACAAACAGCTGCTCTATGGGAGAAGCTGCCAGCATCACCACTCTCACCTGGGACACGAAGGGAAGTAAAAGAGACACAGGAATGTCCACTTTAGTTATGAAGGTTACTTCCTCTACTATTAATGATTAAGTGATCAATATTAAATAAGAGATCTTCGTCATTCATGTCCTCTTTAAAATGACAGTACGTATATATTACTGGTCAATTTGATGCTTCATTGCATCTCTTAGGAGATGTATGTGCAGATTGACTTCATCTTGTATCAAATATAGAGTGTATATACAGTTCAGAGGAAGTGAACCAATATAAGGCTCTCACATACTCACTAACTGAAGACTGACTTGAGAGTGTAGTGAATACATTGGTTATATAATGCAGACATAATACCTTTAGAAGTGATTAGTGGCTTGATTTATGATTGAAATGTCTGTGATCATGTCCTTCATCAAGCACTTTTTATTTGTTTTAATTTTATAATTTATAAGTGAAGTGATGTCAATAAATTAGGGAGGAGAGAGAGCTGGAGTGGGCTGCATGGTGGTGTAGTGGCTAGAACTGTGCATGTGTGTACGTATGCAAGCACTTGATGACCTGGGAGAAGAAAATGTTCTTGTGTCTGGTTGTTCTGGTGTTCATGGTTCTGAAGTGCCCAGAGGGGAGGTGTTCAAACAGGCTGTAGTGCCTGTAGTGATGTTACTGGCAAGGAGATCAGAGGAAGGCTGGGACAAAGTCTTGAGACATGGCTACAGCATGCACAGTGTAACTGGAGCTGCAATGTTGGAGGGCACTGTCATCTCCACAGTCTTCCGAGCGTTCAGCTCCACGTTGTTCTGAACACGCCACAGGGCCAGCTGTCCAACCTAGCATCTGAATTCAGACTTTTTCTAGATGAGGCCGATGACAGGACTTTACCAGACGGTCCTCTTCAGGTGCAGTCGTTGATGTAGAGGGAAAACAGCAGTGGGGAGAGCACACATCCCTGTGGGGCACCAGTGCTGATTGTCTAGGTGCTGTATGTGATTTTCATGAGCCTTACTTGCTGCCACTGGGTTGTGATCCACTGACAGGTGGAGGCTGGCACACTGAGCTGGGTTATTTTGCAAAGAACTCTACACTGAGGCTGCCATCCGATGCACCATCTGGATCATCATCCCCTCTATTGATGTGTGCATTGCACACGGAATAATATAGAATAGAAAATTGCTGCAACGATATACTTCCTTGAGCCTCAAACCTTTATGCAGTTAATGCATTTGTGATATGATACATTGCTTTTTGTCTATTTTCAGCCCAATTTTAGTTTTTAAATAGGATGAAGCACCTTGTTGTCGTAGAAGTTGTCTATGAGGGTGGTGAAGCGTCTGGCCTGGTTCTTCAGCGTCAGTGTCAGGATGGGAACATGTCGTATGAATACGGTGTCGAAGAGCCGTGCCATTTCCAGGTAGTCACTGGCACCCAGAGGCTGCAAAACAAGTGAGCATGTTACATGAGCTTCTAAACTACAGCAGCACATCACAGCGTGTACATAGTTTCAGTATAGCACACATGCACAGCACCTTTGTAAAGACATTAACACAAACACACACGCACACGCACACACACTATGAATGTTGCAGTCTGTGGCTATAACAAAAACGTCAACTGTATGGTGGGCCACCTTGTGCAAAAGGCTCAGGCTGATGTTCAGTCCCTGTCCTTGGTTCTTTGCCATTCAGGATGAATGCTCTTAAAATTTAAGTGGACATGCCAACATACAGTATATAGTCAGACGGAAGAGGAAGCCTTGAAGCTTAGATGCCTGCAAAAGCTCACCGCTGTCCATCAGGCAAGAGACTTTACACGCACCGCAGATTACTGCGCCACACTGCTTTATTTGAGGCACAACAGGCTCAACTATTCACTAAATTGTCAATAGACTGCTTTTTGACATTGAGCGGAAAATAGGACTGAGATTGAGGGAAGGTGATTCAGTTTGAGAGCATTGGTTTGGACAATAAGTACACAAAAGCGGGAAGAAACAGAATAATAAAGAGGTAAGAGCAGTGCTTTGAATTTGAGCAGTTTTGATTAGTGATGAGTGGATCTTGTGTTTGAGAATGAAGTGTGTGTGTGCGCGTGTGTGTGTGTGTGTGTGTGTGTGTGAGTGTGTGTGTGTAAGATCCGTGTTCCCTTCCTGCCTTGTAACTATACTTTTATTGTAACTAGTCATTTATGTTGTCTTTTTCTTATAATGTTTGTTGTAAACATGTTGAGAAAAATTATATATGTAGCTAAACATGGTGATTATCTGTTTTGTTTTACAATTACAGAATGATAAGACACAACAAACCACTCACTCTGCCACACAGCTCATCAAAACTACAGTCAGCGATGGAGCCACAGGTCTTTTCCAACATCACGTCTCTGCCCAGAACGGTGAGCAGCCGAGGGCCTGTAACTATGGAAACACACACCCAAAATTATGACTGATGATCATATCATACAGATTGTATCGTCACATTTATCTACATTCTGTGTTATGTGTTATTAAAATATTGGGTTTTTAAATATAAATTAAAAAACGAACGCAGTCAAAATTTCTAAACTAGTAATCAACCCATAAAATAAAATAAAATTACCTGTAAAACTAAACTTGGTGGCTAAAACAAAACAGCCAAACAAGATCCAGCATTTTAAAAGCTTCAAAAGTGAAATTAAAAAGGGACAGGTCCCTGAAAAATCTAAAACTTCAATTTTTTATCCCCTTTGAAAAAAAAAATTATATAATCATAAGAGCGCCATGGTAGGGAAGCCAAACACAGAAGATTTGTCCTTTTCATTGGATTTGTGCACAGAAATATTGCATATTGACAGTATTTTCTTTAAATGTGGGAAAATGTATTGAACAAAACACTCTTATCAAAGTGGATGAATATACTGTTGCACAAATAAACCCAATTGCATCAACTTTATTGACCAGCTGCTTATGTTTCAAAACCTTAAAAAAGCTCACTTTGAATTACTTCATTGGATTATGCGATTTGTCTACTATCACTCAACAAGGTCTGTATCAAACGTGTTATCATGCGGCATCAGATTAAATTATTTACAGGGGGCATGCAGTATGCGTCATTTGAAGATGGTAACTTTCTTACCACTGTTTTGACTTAAGGCCAGCTCCTCAAAGAGCGCATCCAAGTCGGCCTCTGCACCAGGCTCTTCTGTACTGAACAAGACACACAGGCAACAAAACAGACAAAACAAAATAGGATATGAAATTAATAACGTTGAAGTGGCCACATCAAACGATGGCAGAAAGGAGTGCACCGGAGGGTGGGTACTTAGCTTTTCACTTTGTCGGTAAAAAATAGGATGTTAGGCTCTAAACCCGAGCATTAGCCTGTCAATGCATGCCAAATGAGATTGTAAAGTGTGCGTGTTTGTGTCTGTGTGTGTGCTTGTGTTTTAACACTATGTAAAAGTGTGTGTTGTGCTCTATTTACATACAGTGAAAAGACGAAAGCACTTGAAAGCTCTAATACACCGATGAGCAACAGCAGTGTCATTCATACCTTTTTTTGTCTCCGTGTGTGCGTGTTCTTTCCAGCGTATATGTAATGATGAAAATAGAAAACTAGCTTTTAAAGCTCTACCATTTTCTCATATTCTATTGATTCCTTTTTCCTTCTTTTCATGGATCTCTCATGGTAATGTAGGTCTTTATAAATCTGCCAGTCTGTTTCTCCCTATTTATCCATCTGTTTGGCTTCTCTTTCTGTCCTTTAAAAAAATAAAAATCAATTTCGAGGATGTGCAAAAACATTTCCTGCGTGTGTGTATGTGAATGCATGTGTGCATGCAGGTTAATGTTGACTCTTTACCAGACCGCTGCACAGCCTGCAGAACAAATGTGACCATTGTTAGTGTGAGTGTCTCACAGGTAGAAGAGTTTCCCCGCTGCAGTGTTATCCAGCCTCCTGTAGTCGATCCCAGAGTCTAGGCAGATGGTGTGGCAATGCTCCTGCACACGCACAAACACACAACATACAGTAGCATGAATGAAAAGTGCCTCAACGGTCAAATATTGAAAGTAAGCCAGCTTATGTTTCAAAGCAATGCTGCAATTCTGTTTTTGTCTTATCGAGGCAAAGCACAACATTAGGTTTATCATTAAGCTATTGTAACCTAAATATAAACGATACATTTTAGCATACACCGGCATGTGTATACACTATGTATATATATATATATATATATATATATATATATATATATATATATATATATATATATATATATATATATATATATATATATATATATATATTAAGAGTAGGTTGTAGTTTCTTGAAATGATCAATACTCTTTGTGTATTGTATTTGAGCTACAGAGTATTCTCAAGGCTGTTCATAAATAAGTCCACACATTCTCCTGCATTCAAGGCAATATTCTATTTTTTTTCTTTTTGTCAAATCTGTTGAAAAGACCCAAACCAACAACGCGTTTGTATTTCCTCAATACTTTGCACATTCACTGCTTCGTGTGGTACTCAGATCGAAACCCATTGGTTCCCACTGAGGATAAAAATCTTGAAAAAACAAGTCCCAAATATTTACTGTAGTCTCATGTATACAAAATGCTAAATAATTTCCTAAAACAGCTTGACACTGTTTTTCTTACTAAACTCAAACATATAGTACATTCGTTGGGGACTATTTTGTCGGCCGCAGATTTATTTTGCTAGCGAGTATTTACAGCAGCAGTACAGAGTACGAAGATACACAGTGTGTGAGTGCATTGATGTATTCAACACTTTTTGTTCAGTGGCGCTCTGTGGAACCGAGGAATAAGAGATATCACACTTTTGTTACAGAGACTACTTTTAAGGTAGACTCAAGTTGGTATTTTCATATAGTCAGTAAATATTAGGAAATAATCAATACCACTAGTGACCTTAAAGTAGCTTATGTTATTTTAATTTGGTAAGATGTAATGATTTAAAATTCAGTTTGAGGTTTTTCAGATGTTGGATTAGGGTTTCTTGTTTAGATTATTTGGGGTTTCATTTCTTGTATGAATATATATTTAAAAATGTTGGGAATAGAGGAAGGAAATAGAGAAAGGAAATACTGAAAATATGGAATAAACCTGAGCAGGCGATCATATTAAATGCTATTTCTTCAGTCCAGATGGATCATCTCTTGTAAATCTCAGAGATAACAGAGTTTGCGGAGGTGACAAAGAGCAAAGAAGAAACAAGGGAACAAATTCACCAGCAGTGCAACACAGAAGGCAGAAGACATTTTTCTCTCCTCCGACAGCGCCGGGGCTTTGTGACACTTCATGGTTTATTGAGCCGATCTATTGTTCCTGCTGCTATTCAAGTGTGTTACAGCGGGGTTGAACTTGTGATGCGGAGTTCAAACTTTTCCAGATAGTGTAAAACGTCAACAGGATTCATGTCAGGGAGTGCACCACAAACTATAATCATCATCTCCACCATTCTATCAAAGAAAAGAAAGGAATTGCATATCATCCCATCCAAGCCACTGCCGGCTGACTGAGTATTCAACGACAGCTCAGGGAAATTATGAAATCAGTGAATTTCTACCACTGGCCCCCTTAAGCTGCAGGATAATTAGTAATCATCACAAAGCAAGGGGACGGAAATACTCTATTCTTCTCCGCTGTCAACTTTTTATCTCCATGTCCGCTCACACAAACGGGGTTCCCACTCTGAGCCAATTGGCTGAATCAGGCTTAATAACAACCTGACAAACTCGCCCTCCCCCAAGCACAAAAGGGAGGTGTCATTTCATCAACCTACTGTGACCCCACCAACGGGTAAATAGTCCCTCCAAAATGCGGAAAAAAAATACTTGTCACTATCGCCGCCACATCATTAGAGTCTCAGTTTTGTCTTTTTTTTCTGCCATCTTCCACTCCCTCCCTTTACGAACCGTCTCTACCTGCTGTAAAGGCGGCGGATGCATTTGGCTTGACGGAGAAGCGAGGCACAAATAAGAGAGAGGAAAGAAGGGAGGAATGGAAACACAATCAGTGGTGATGATTCCATTGGTTATTTATAATCAGATAAGGCTGAGGCCTTGCAGGTCATTACTTGATTATCCATCTTGAGGGGATTGTCAAGTTCTCACTCCTCCAAGATTTCATCCTCCTACACATTGTGGTCTCCCCCCTCCAGCATCACACTCCTCTCACAGACTCAAATCCTCCTCAGTCTACTTGGCCGCTTCTTCACAGTCTCATCTCCCACTTTGTTTATTCTGTATATTGTGCTGTACAGCTAGACAACAACAGATAGACAGAAAGATATTTATGGTATATATCTATATATTTCTATGGTATGTATCTATATATATACATGTTAAATACATGTACAGTGTGTATATATATATATATATATATATATATATATATATATACACATTTGTTATAGTCTTAGTGTCCCTCTGTTTAGTGGATAATACCTTATTAAAATCTAAACATCACTCAGTATGTTCACTTAAACTAAATTATATATATTCTCAATGAATAAAATATGATGAATACAATTAATGCCCAAACACTGGGATATTAGTGAGGCAAAATTACTTCTGTTTTTTGTTTTTTTCAATTCCCTTAACATGTGTCTCTGACCTTCCTTTGCAGGTGTGATGACTTTCGTTGATCTACAAAGACTTTTCTATCTCACTATTGGCTCAAGAGAAATATTAACAACGTTGAACTGAAGTCACATTGTGTCTTAATTTGAACCGATTACAGGATTCATTGATGAGGTGATCAATACATCAATAATTGACAGCAATTTTATAATTTACTAATTGTCATTTATCTTCGTAAAAAATGCCCCAAAAATTAAATGTTACTGTACCCAAAGGGAAAACATGGAAACTGGCAAATTTACTCAACAGTATCGAGAATATTTTGATAACAGATTGAATATAATTTGGTTTTGACATGTTGGTTGGACAAAACAAGCAATCTGCAGTTGTCACATTGGGCATTTGTGAGGCACATTTCTTAATTATTTTCTAACATTTTAAAACTTAACTCGACCAATTAGAATTGGTAAAGAGATAAATAAATAGTTTCATTTTCAGTAGTAGTACTGGTGTGAAAACTGGCTCTAAATGCAGCCGAACGACAGAAAAGCACCGCAAATTAAGAGTTTTACTACTTGTTCGGGCGCATTCACAAACTCACAGACACAAGAGGGGAGGGAGAGGCTGAAGAGAGACAGAGAGATGACAGACATGAGAATCAGAGTCTCTTTAGAAGAAAGTCATCCAAACACATGTAGCTCCAATCATGTCATTGTCCGAGCTGTCCACTGCTTTCTCTGGACAGCCGTTTAGCATAAAAACAGAGTAGCTTTTTTTTTCTGGTCGCTGCCTCCCCTCTATGCCTGCTCCCTCAACGCCATATCTTTCTCTATCCTTTACTCCTCAAAAAGTTGCTTTTGAGTTTTTCAAAGAGCGCGGTGCTATTGAGCTGCAACAAAAGCCAAGGATAGCTGACTATTGGGCCCTGATGAGGTCCACTCCCTCATTACCCAGCAGCAGAAAACATTTGATGCTTTTTTTGTTTGGCCCAGAGAATTGACCAGGCCTCAAAGAAATGCGGGGTGGGAAGGCTGAAAAAGAGACGAAGGGGGAAGAGAGAGGGAGAGGGGAGGAGGGGAAAGGTTGTCGTCCATTCAGCCATGTGTGTCTTACAGCCTTGTGTGGAGGGACAGAAGAAAAGAGGGAGGGAGGGATGGAGGGGTCGAGAGAGAGAGAGAGAGAGAGAGAGAGAGAGAGAGAGAGAGAGAGAGAGAGAGAGAGAGAGACGGGGGAGAAAAGAGAGAAAGCTTAAAACACTGCCTTTATGCTGGCAAGTTCTGGACGACTCTTCTGACATCAAAGTGTTTTCAGTAACTGGGGAGCTGCCGTGTGTGTGTGTGTGTGTGTGTGTGTGTGTGTGTGTGTGTGGTGATTTTATTCATTCTTGGGCAGTCGGGTGGGGGGGTACGTGACAATGTGAACACCCTAATTACACCTAATGATCTATTCCCTTAAAGTGTGACCGCCTTGGGCCAGCGATGGTTTGTTCCGAGGGGTCGTTCTCACAACCTCCCCCTGCCTCGGCTGCTCCTCTTGGGGAAACATCTTTTGAGTCGGAGGCCCCACCTTTCGTGATCCAGGACCCCACTGGACCCCCCACCCTCAACCCCTTTCGAGCTCTGATGAGGCCCAAAACCAAACCGCTCCAAATCGTTGTGGAGTCTGTGCTACCTGCACCTGGCCAACAGAGGCTCCGTGTGTGGGGAGCAACACATGGAAACTCTCTGTGGACATCGCTTTGGTACTGAAAGCTCTGCACTGGCTTCAGAACTGATTTTAGTATTTCACTTATGTAACATTGTCAGACCCACGATGGACTCTTTAACATGTAGCAGCACTGCAGATATTATCTCTTTTATTCCACACTGTCTTCTTCCTTGTCAAAACAACCTGCCGCCTACATTACCCACAATGCAACGTCACTGCCAACAGGTCTGTCGGAAATAATTAAATTAGCGGCTAGAGGAGAGCCGCTAGCCTCAGGCAGAGCTGAGCAGCTCCAGATCTTTTTCCTTTAAAAACTCTTGAGGCCCATGCTTTTATAAAGTACACCTATTGTTTTAAATGACTGAAGGAGAACCAAAAGCGTTACGAGGCGCATCCAACTGCTTTGATCTTTTTTAGATTTTGGAGGGTCAAATGAGGAGATCAGACGCAGGTTCTTTTTGTAGCCGCAGTGCTGGTTTGGAGAGAGCTGAAGGGATTTTTTTTCCCCCAGGGGATGTTTTCTAAATCTTTAAAAAAAATAATGATAATAGTGTCGCTAATACTAGTCAAAAAGACAAAGTGGCGGTAGGTCACATCCGGTGTCACTACTTTGCATAAATTCTGTTTTATTACTTAATGGGCAGATTGTGTGCTCTCTGCAGGATGATGTCTGTACTGAGCCAAAGATTGTTCATGAGCTTCATTCTGTTACAACACTGTACAACAGAGTGATACATCTTCTGGTGATGCACATGATGTTTTGTCTATTTTTTATTTCATGTAATGACTCTGGTGTTTAATCTTGATGTTATATGTGAAGCAGTTTGGCTTTTACCACACAAAGTTGTCTTGCTTTATCTGAGCAGTAATATTAACATCAGTAAGCAAAGTACCATATCTTCATAAAAAGAGAATCTAAAATGTTTTTGTCTTTTCAGCTTCATGATGTTACAAAAGTGAAGACAAGGCAGAACATCAAGAGGTGAGTTGATGAAGAATCTAACAGGCTGAGTGCATATCAAGCGTAGAAATGGTTTTAAATATACATGTTAATAAAGTTAAGTGATGGCAACATTTCTGAATTAAGTGTTGCCTTCAAATTGCAAGTGGCCTGCTTTACAAATGAACACATACAAGACAGAATAATGCACCTGTGTGAGTTCATGCTTGATCAACCACGTGCACAATTTTATAATAAAACAGCAGAAAATATCAGTCAGGCAGCTTGTCACTGGATCGATTCAAAATGAGGAGATAAATACAGAGACGGAATTAATTTCTTGTGTTCAAAAGGAGAGAAAATGTAATAACAAAATATTTGTCCTTTATTAATTGTTCAGTTTTGTAGAAGCGAGACACTAATATGAAAGAAGTGAGGTACGCCCTCGAGGCATACGGTGAGTGGTGCTGCCCTGCCATTAAATGCTCTGGAAGACAATGAGAGTCATCAAATATCAACATCCATTTGATTTGAACTGGCAGGCTGCCGGCTCTTCACGAGCAGTCCTTCTCACCAAGGTCTTCATTGGAGGACCACAGCCTTCTCATTTCTCAATTTGTCTTTTTCTATCATACCATTTTTATTTATATATTTATTTTTCTCTCATCAGCAACAGCACAGCACACAGCAATTATTAACAATGACAAAAAAAAGAGAAGGAGAGTGGATCAAAAGAAGGGTTAAAAACAGCCGGAAACACAGAGATACTCAAAGTTGCCTCAGGGTTGTTGTCATGTTTTCCTCCCCTCGGCAGCATTGTAAAGTCACTATTCTGCTACCAAAATACAGAGCCCTGACCTTGGGTAAGTAAAGCCAGCGAGCAGAGCGGGATAGTAATAGAATAAAGAGCAGGGATGGAGGGCTAGAGAGAGGATGGGCGATGAGAAGTGGAGTGGAGAGGGAGGACAGTTTGTGAGAGAGAAAGAGTGTCTTAGTTACAATACTGGCAGTATCCATTAAAAAAAGCCCTTAAACCCAGTATTTTTCAGAACTCTGAGCTTTGCCATGGCTACAAAGAAAAAGAAGCCTTAACAACTGAATAGGTTTCCTGATGCAGTCTCTAGAGACACTAAAAGGACAAGAAATTACAAATGACTGAGTGGATAGAAAAACTAGAAAACATACTAAAAATCGAAAAAGCAGTCAGAGACTTTAGGTTCAGGGAAGGTATATGCTTTCCATGTCTGGCAAGTGGGTCTACTAGAAGGTTTGTACATGATATAATGAGTTGATGATTTCCTATTTTGGGGGTGGGGGTTGGGGTGGGAGTTTAAAAGAAGGGTCCCAACTAATCAGAAGTCAATAGTTAAATATAGTCGTCAACCCAGGCGGACAGAGTTGGTGGATTAACCTTTACCACTCCAGATCAGGTGATAGGGCGGAGAGGTCAGAGACTATTTTTTACTTTTTAACACCCTCATTCACTCCCTCTCCAGCTATAGAAACACACTCAGGCACACACATACGAGAGCGAGCCGCATCAGGGAGGAGGACCCGCACCACCGGCCTTGCAAGCATTAATTCAATCTATCAAGGGTCAGCTAGTTAGCAGCGTGACCCCGCTAAAACATGCTTTGACTTCACAGAACGGTCCGCCATAGAGAACGCCGGGCACCCCCGGAAAAAAAAAAACCTGACCCCGAAAACCAGATGGCCTCACAAAGGGGAACATGGAACCCTGAAAGAGAGGAGGTAGTGCGGGGCAGAGAGGGACAACAGGCATTCAGGACCTTGATGAGGGTGGATTAGAGAGGGCAAGGGTGCTGCCGGGAGAGTGGGTGGGGAGCAGGGTGACTCCAAGGCCTCCAAGGTTGTAGTGCGTTCACGTTAGTATATGTGTGTGTGTCCATGTGCGTGTGTATGAAGCAACAGTGGAGCTCTGATGACCGTGAAACTGGCACTGCAGATTGACCGTGTTGCTCTTGTCAAAGCACCTATTGTTGCACTTTACTACTAGTATTTTCTTGCTTTGTACACAACAGCTCGTACAGCGAGGTTTGTGATGTAACAGGTACATGTAATGGGGTCATTATAATATTGCAACAACATACTTATTATAATATCTAGCCTGACTAATAATACAAGATTTTAAGCCAAGGAAAATCCAGATAAATTATTATTCTTACCAGAGGTACCTAAATCTACTTGGATGTGATGCTACGCTAAACCTATTTGGTCTATTTGAATCTGTTGGTTGATTTATAAAAAAAATGTTGCTTTCTAAAAAATGTTCGTTCATTACATATTAATGATGATTACATATAACTACCAATATAGTAGTTTACATTTTTGTTTTTGGAATAATCCAACTCAAGACCAATATTAGAAAAAGTATTGGTAGGACTATAAGCATTGTATTCATACAATTTTAGTACCAGTGTTTGATAAATGTGTTCTAGTATTCTAGTAGCACTTTGAGAGAAGATTTTAAGAACTTCAGTCACAAAAGAGTGTTTTATTGTCTGTGAGTGTAATCCAGTCAGACTTTTGCTGAGAAAAAGTGTGTGTCTGGACAAACATCATACATTACCTTGGTGTCTGTCTACCAGTTTTTCTTATGAACACTATAAGAATATCCAGTACATTTTGGGTCTGAAACACTACAGTTGAATACTGCTTGCTGTTACTATTTTACTAAATACCAACAAAAGATGCAAGAATGCTGCCCTCCTCTGTTGCAAAATGCATGACAAGAAATTATTATGCAATTATTTATGATCATGATCACTCCAAACACATCAATGATCATCTGAGATGCAGGCAGGATAATGGTGCTACCTGCTTAAATTGCAAAGTAGATTTTTCGCTGAAAATGCTAACCACCGCATCGCTCCTCTCCTCTCGCCCAACACCCCCCTCCTCCTTTACTTTTGAAATGCAAGCAGTCTGAGTCAGTCACTCAGCTCACATCCGCCCGTCTCTCATTCACATTACCTGTGCTCACTCGCGCTCTTTCCATCTCCCTCTACCTTTCTCTATGTGAGTCTTTCACCGTGCCCTGGTATGATCAAAGACAGCTTTGTGACACTGTGCGAGGCATCCAGGAACCAGAAAACATCAAACCACTAAAGAGCAACTTGCAAAACAAGACAGACACAGAGGGATGAGACGCACATGCATGTGTGTGTGTGTGTGTGTGTGTGTGTGTGTGTGTGTGTGTGTGTGTGTGTGTGTTTGTGAAAAACAAATGAATTAATTAACAAGACAAGAGAGAGGGATGACTTTGTCTCTACCTTTAGCACGTCGATGAAAGGGAGGAAGGTGTCCCTCTGAAGTCCGTTTTTGTACAGATCTGAAAGAGGAGGGAGGGCTTGTATTAGAGCTGCTGTTTAGCCTCATAATAATGTCATTCCCCCGCCACAGATTGGCAGATAAAGTGGGTTTTGATGAACTGAAGGATGGGTGGGGAGGCACGACAAAAGGACTGGGACCAGGAGAGAAAAATGGATTTCTCTACCGGCAGCGGCAGCAACATAAAATTCATTACATTCCCAAACAATGGTGGCGAGAGAAAGGACTGTCGCCTTTTCAGCGCGGACAATGTCCACAGCAGCTCTCTGAATAGATGTTTCAATTAGCTCGGCTGGAACAAATTACATCTGAAGTAGCATCCCTGATAGACAGATAAAACAGATAGGGATTCACACACAACACGGACAAAGACACACACCCACAGACACATGGGAGGCTTAAGCTTTCTCCAGCTGCGAACGTAAACAAGCAGTTGATGTTGATGTTTGGGCTTAAGCTTATTACAGTAGCCTTGGACCCGCCGCACTCGCTAAACAACTCTTATACTGTATGGACTGTGCCGTCTATGAGACATGACTATTGCCAAGGAGTGGTTAAATACTGTGAGACAAAACCTTGTTTGCCTTCTTGGCGATAGTTGTTACAGGAGATTACTCTGATGTCTGTACAGTAAATAGGTAGCTGGAGATAGAGAACAGTTAGCTTAGCTTAGCACAAGCATTTAAAAAGGTGGAAATGTTATAGGTATATGATACAAAGCTTACTAGCACCTCTGGACTATTTCTTGGCCGGAAGCAGTGAATTTCTAAAAAATAGTCCACCACATAACGTTCTGTAAAACCACATCTTGTCATTTTTACACTTTGTTTTTTTAATATATATATATATATATATATATATATATATATATATATATATATATATATATATATATATATATATATATATATATATATATATAAAAAAGAAATACAATGTTACTGTGTGACTTTTAGAAGTATAAAGCGTAGCAAAAAAGCACATTTTCCAAAATGTCAAACTATTTTTGTAATAGTTTGACATTTAAACAGCTTTGAAAAGCGTGCTAAAATATTCCAGGGGCCAATTAGTTTTCATTTTAAAAGACTATTTACAGTTATATTGTAGTGTTTATTGCTATAAATATATGGTGCTGGCAAGGACACTTATTACTTATTAAATTACTAAAGAATTAAATGGACTTCTTTAATGTAAACAGCATCCACTGCACTGAGAGCGTCCCACTCCAAAAAACACACCATTTATCCATCTAACCTTCCTCAATCTTATTAAACTCCTTCAGTGTATTAAAAACAATAAAACACTACTTTAGCCGTTCTAACAAAACCCTTTTTCTAAATATCCCCTCCACACACATCTAGGGCTGTTTGATACCGAGATCTACACATCAATAAAGATGGAAAATATATGCCTTTCATGTCCATTTGTCTCTTATGGCTTTTAGTGTTCCATTTACCATGTAATTAATACCAAGTAGCCCCTCTATCAAGTTTGCATGGTTTGGCGCTTTGTTCTTAATAGCTAGTAAATATCAGAGACAGCGTCTTTGTCTCAGAGAGCCATCTTGCTGCCATCCACTTCCTACCCACTCAAGACTTTGAGACATCAACGTCTTCCCTGAGAAAGAAAAAGACGTCAGATAGCACACTGTGCATTTATCTCCACCTTGATCGCCGCCTTGCTCGTTTCTCCTCCAACCGTGCTCCACTGGCAGTTAATGCAACATCAAAGCTTCATGTCTCTAAAAGTGAGAGCTGTTTCAAATGTTTCTCGCCTTGTTTGCTGTTAACAGGAAGTAGGTTGCGTGGTCTTGTAAAGCAAAATTGATCCTTGCAGGAGCATAAGCACCTTTGGATAAAAGTATTAAGTGAACATTAAGTGAATAATGTAGATGTATGTAAAGTAGGTGAATAATGTGCTGGTTCAAGAGGAGACGAGGAAAACAATAATGTCCCGGAAATATTATTTTCATTAATACCAATTACCATTTCAGCTGCAGGAAGATGTGTATGGCGTCGTAAAGAGGACCTTCAGGGCTCAGGCATTGTTACCTCAAAGGAGGTTATAGCTTTGGTTCGATATATTTGCTTGTTTGTAAGCAGTATTACAGAAAAAAAACTACAAGGGGAAATTGGCCTTGGCCCTTCTAGATTGACAATGTTTTACTGCCTGAGTGAGCTTTTTTATAGACCATAGAGTTGCTTTATTGATGTGATTAAAGCTTACAGGTCTTGACAGTAAGCAGTTGCGTATTAAGTGATCTATTTAATCTTGATTGTTTGTTGTTTTCCAGCATAATCCTGGTTAAACTCAAACTGATGTTAGATATCTGCATGCAAAATGGAATCAACCGGCTCTTCCAATAATACTTTTTTATTACATTTTTTTCTTCTTATCAATAATTAGTAAACTTTCAAATGGGTTGAAGTGCATCTTTTTGCAATAAAATAGTTACTTTGGGCTTTATTGTGTCTGTAGTCAGCAAGATATCAACCGCGTAAAGTTGGTGTTAGAAAGAAATGTTATAGGAGGCTATGAATCAGAGTACGAGCTAATGTCCACTAATCTGAAGATCGGCGGTTTGATCCCCGGCTCATCCAGTCCACATGTCAAAGTGTCCTTCGAAAAGATATTGAAACTTTAAATGCCTCCAAGGACTCTGGCCATTTGTGATTGAATGAGCATTAGCTGGCCCCTTGTGAATGTTGGCATGTGCTTTGAGTCGTTGGAAGGCTAGAAAGGCGGTCAATAAATGCAAGTCTATTCACCATTGTATCATATTTCGGCATTGAATGATTTGATTTATTTGTTCGTAAGATCCACAGCAAGGAAAAAAACATCTTTAGATACGTCGTGATTGAATTACTTTAAATTCTGTACCGTTATGTATATTCTATATTAAATGAGTAGATATGATATTTGTTGTTGATACTATACTGCTGTGGTAGCTTTTGTTGAGAAGATACTACTTTACTTTTACTAGTACACGAAAAGAGTGCTACTTTGATGCCTGCAATCTTGCACAAAATCCTTTTACCTTTTCACCAAACTATGTGTTCGCAAACACGAATATCATTATAAAGACATGCTAAAAACACACCATCAGGAGGTCTGTTGGAGGTGGCCACCACCACCACTCCCGTCTTGAACAGCGTCTCAAACAGCTGCTTCAGGATCATGGCATCAGCAATGTCGGTCACCTGAACAGAACCAGAGAAGAAGAGAGACATTCATGAACTGTATAATTGACCTTTTCTTGCCTCAGCACATGTGTGTGTGCACGTCTGAGGTTAAACCATGCCATCAACACTCCATGTTGATTAGGGTCATTCAGGTGTGCTCATTCAATCCTTTGTATCTGGTCATGGCCATTCACACTGACACGCATCCACGCACACCTACACATCCACACACACACACACACACACACACACACCACACACACACACACACACACACACACACACACACACACACACGCACCTAAACCACTTGAACTGACTGCAAATGGTCACGAAGCGGCTTTCCGCTGAGGACAAGTAGCTGAGGCAAGGCAGCGGCCCCGAGCTAATCAACTGAGCGGACGTGAGAACGCAAGAAAACAAGAGGAAGGACAGTGATGAAGCATGGAGCAATGTGAATCCAGACTGGGGTCACAATGGCAGACAAAGCTTCTAACTAAATGACCACATGAAGGTGTGTGTTGTATGAACTACTCAAGGCTGTCCAATTCAACTGTCCACTGCCTTTTTCATCTACATTATTTCCATGAGTCCACAGTGAACAATGACAACACTGAAGCAAGGACGTTGAGCGCAAAATGAAGAGTTTTGACCTTTCTAGTAGTGATCCACTTTTGGTTGTTTTCTCTCATCACTCTCTCTCTCTCGTTCACCTCTGTTGTTCTTTTGCGCAGTAGTCAAAGCAGCATGTACAATGTATAACATGGAAAATAATCCAATTATCTTTATTGTGAAGCACAGTCGCCAGTCCCATGCTAATTGTCCTGTATATTAAATACATACAAAAATTAAGTTTTCTTGGTGGCCATCCCTTAGAAAGTAGAAAGACATTTTGAGGAGAAACATTTCACAGATTACCGTCCATATTTTAAATAAATTGAGTTACATTTAAAGTTACTCTGCTATGTTCTTAAAGAAAGGCCATGAAACCTTTTAAGAACTGTGATTTCTTGAATCAAAGGAAGACTTCTGTCCTGCCCTCTCCCCTTACTCCCTCTTACCTACTCTCCTGTATATAACAGGTACTTCTGATGGCCATACCCACGGCATATGCCTCTTTTCATACTCTGGAGAGTCTTCTGCTTTTGCATATTAGCCCCACTGCCCTTGCCAATACTTGATTAACATTTGTGTTAAAGCCTTGATTTCGCTAAGGAGAGGTGGCTAGGGGCATCAAATTAGTGTGTGTGTGAGTGATTGTGTGTGTGGGTAATGAGAATCAACAGAAAGCCAAGGCTCTGTGTTTCTCTGAAGGGGCCCCCATTTCCTCCGACCGCAGGATTTTATTTTCATTTCAAAAGAATCATTTAAAAATGACCTTTTATACAACCTGGATTTGTTTATTCATGTGCCCTCAACATGGGCATAGTATGAGGGGCAATATTGATTGCTGAATGAGTCGGAGGAGAGGGAAAGAGAATGGGTACCCACAGAATGAGAAAGGTGGAGGGGACTGATGCAGCACTTGTGGAACACAAAAATAATGGTGCAATCTCCGTCAGCCAATGTCGATATTTAAATGAGCATCCAATTACTCAAGCGACTGTCAGTTTACAGCGAGGCACACGGGTGCCAAATTAAACCTCTTTTGATGTTACACCTCTTTATGTACACAACCTATAAGCAATTTCACAGAGGCTGCACAGTGACTGAGGCCCTGAGACAATGACGCTCAAGCGTTTTCTTCTCACTCTTCGTCTTACTTCCTCGCTCTCTTCCCATCTTTCCATCTCGGACCTCTCAATGGCGAGTATTCATTAGGGGAGCTGGGTGGGGGCTGTAAAAGGAGGGAGGGGGGCTACAAATTACTGATAATGGCACGGCGCTAATGAAGAGAATGGAGAAATGTCATTAGCATTTAAGAGGATAAGATCCATCTGACCCGCCGCCGCCAGTCGCTTTCTAGCTCCACTCACTTAAGGAAGCGGGAGAGTGCGACTGATACCCAGAGCCTCATTTGCATGGCTGAGTGGAGGAGGATGCTGATTGGTATAGACTCACCCCCTCCGCCCCCCGCCCACCTCAACTCTCCCAACCTCTTGTTTATGCATCACAAACAACGTGCACATGTCTGCTTGTTTCTCCTCCATTCACCGATAGCAACAGTCGACACGCGAAAACAGCAAAGCTGGCGACGGCAAACAAAACAAATCAATGAGAATGCACAAACAGCGCCGCAGTTTAAAATGTGAAAGACGGGTGGATGAAAGGAGCAGCTCTTGATCCTCACAGATGCATAGAGAGTGATTAGAGAGAGCAAGCGCACCTTCTGTGACCTTTGACCTGCTGGCATTAACTGTAATGATATCAGTAAGAGGAACAGCATTGTGCTGCTAACAGATGTGTTTGGCTGGCTAATGATGGAGACAGAAGCTCACATCTTTCTCTACGCAGTGAATGACTAACTACCTTACAGAGAATACAGAGAGCTTCAGTTGTGGCTCTCTCCTTTGACACCACAGAGTAAAATAAAGAGAAGTTCTGCAGCACTAATGGCTGACAGTGGCTTTCAGTTCTGTAAATTCAGTTTTCACAAACTATGGGTGACTTTGGTTTTAATGGTTTGGGTGCAAATTGACAGTTTGAGTGCAAAAACAAGCAACAGGAGCAGATCATCGACTCAACTGACTGCTGCAGTTTCAACGAAATGACAAGGAAATGTTATATCAATATACGTGACTTTCCTTATATATTTACTTCTACTGTAGTAGTATATCACTTTTGTACTACATACTGAGTAGAGAGAATGTTCCATTGCCACTGGAAGTCATTTACAATTATGTTATATTCAAAAAGGCCACTAGGTGTCCCCAGTCCTGTTTTTGTGGGGGTATCGAGATCTGAAGCATGGATTTGTTCAGACAGGGAAGACACTGCTTTTATTTGACCATTAATAGTTTCTTACAGATTGAATACTCAGTTCTTAACTCAGAATACAAAGAGTGCAAAATGTAACGTGTTGTTTTTCTTTTCCTTTCCATGTTTTTTGATGCATCAAGAAAGCAAAGTAAACCATAAAGCAGTTACTACGACTCACAAAAGAAACAGAACTGTAAAGCGTCCATCTGGTTCTTTTTTTCAGAATTAAAAATGATCTGATCTGTGAATTGTGAATTCAATTCCTGTGGCTTTCTACTTATTCTTGCTTTGTGTTCACTGGCTCTAATCTTTAACACATCGGCTGTCGGCTTGCCTTTCCCCTCAGTATAATGCACAAGTAATTACTTCAGCATGACTGTAGGTCAGAACATTATTTGCCATATTAAGTTTTGATTATGAACGTTGTTCAGCGTTAATGTTTTTTGAGAATTCTCATTGTTTAATCTGATATTATCCATCCCATACACACAGTATGCTCCATGACGTAGTTACTTGAACTCTTCGACACATTTAAAGGACTAGGGTATTTATTTAATCATCCCAGCTATTACTATAACGGTCCTAAGCATCAGCATCACATTTTTAAGTAGAGTTGTACTCACAGTATATTTACCAGTATCACTTATTACTTAGTACTAGTGTCAGAGTAGTACTGTTTAATCAAATGTAAGCAGTTGATATATGGTTTGCTACTTGCAACTGATGGTTAAGCTGGTTTTAAGAGCACACACACGCACACAAATACACACATGCATACGCAGTAACAAACTCACTCACCTGAAACTCATCAAAACACAACAGGCAGGTTTCTTTGCTGATCTCCATGGCAACCGGTGATATGGGGTCATAGGTGAACATTTTCCCGAGCTTTCGCTGTGGCAGGCTTTGTTTCCCCCGATGGATCCCTTTAAGCAGTACACAAACGTCAGGCACATCTTAAAGCACACCTGCATCGGGAGCCCAAACCCAATGACAATACTGAATAAGGCGGTAATTTCACCTGTATGCATAATGGTAGACAATTAGCAGGAGGAGTTCAGGACAAACAGAGAGCTATAAATATAGGATCTCCAGCGCACGAGGAGTCATTAACTTCCATAAAGTCAAGCCAGCAAATCTTCAGCACTGTGGAGTGGGAGGGTAACACTCACTTTTGTGGATGTCCAACATGAAGCCATTGAAGTGGACTCTCCTTTTACGAGTGTTTTCCACATGGGAATAAAACATATCCATGAGCATGGTCTTCCCTGTGCCTGGGACAGATTAAAGAAGAAGCAATTGTTCTGACTTCTTGTAAAATGTAGCACCATAGAAAATACCACAGTATTATGTATTTATTTAGTGATCCTACCAACATCTCCATAGATGTAGAAGCCTTTGGGTGGTGGTGGTGGTGGTGGTGGAGAGGGTTCCTCCTTTGGAGAGAAGAGGAAAAATGAGGATGTGACTAAAGTATTGTTTTAAATCAAATCTTTTAACAGCTGCGTGTCATCATAAACAATAATGCACAGCAGTTAACCATAAATCACTATGGTGTTTCAAAATGAATTCCTAATTGATTCAAAAAGCACAAAACAGTATAGCGGGTGACCTACATAAACTTCGTTATATTCATTAACATACAAGACTGATCCATCGTTTAATAAACAAAGTATGCTGAGGCATTAAGCCACCACTACAGTGTGAGGTTTCACATTCTCCAGACTAGCCCACTGCAGGGGAGGAAGACAAAGGGGATCTAATCAACAAGACAAGCCAGGGTTCCCACGAAAGAAAAGCATCATCAGAGGAACAATGGGGGGATTTGTCAGACAAAACGGAGAGGACTGGATGAGGCTCCATACGAGATGGAGTGGACTTGTCTGTGCTGCCTGTTTAGCGCTGCTAATTGTGATACGGTACTGTTGCATTGAGGTGCTGCTGGAAGTCATTGTGCTGCCTGCCTCCTATCATCAAAAGCTCCTTACTTAAAAAAAAAAAAACGTCTTCTGTGTGACCAAGCTGAGAATATCAAGTAAAGCCAAATATCTCTAAGCCATGTAAACAAATATGCCATCAGTTTAATCCTGACATGTGACGATAACTTAGAGCATATTTCTATGTAGGAGGACAAATGATAGATTTTTACATACAGGGTCTAACAACACTGTGGTTAAGGATCGTCCATCTCTGTAACCGGTCAACAAATAACTTTGAAATGAACTAAGCACTAAGTTTGTCCTCTTAAAATTAAATTTAGCAACTATTTTATGGAGACGGTACCCAGTGTCCTCTGCACAAGGAGCACTTGACTCTGGCTAAATGCAGACAATGGCCAATTGAAGACCAAATGAAAAAAACAAACTTGTTACCCATCCTCTCTCTCTCTCTCTCTCGCTCTCTCTCTCTCTCTCTCTCTCTCTCTCTCTCTCTCTCTCTCTCTCTCTCTCTCTCTCTCCCTCCCTCCCTCCCTCTCTGTCTGTCTATCCCTCTCTCTCTCTTTCTCTTTGCCCTCTCGCTGCTCCTCCCCTCAACCCCCTCCATCGCTCCATGTCGCCTGTCCTGTGCTGGAGTGAAATACTGGAAGAGCAACAAGCCTTTCCTGTCTGCTCTGGCATAACAGTGTGTGACTTCTCCCTGACTTCCCAAGCTGCCCTGTGGCATGGCGGGGTAATTGTCAGTGGTGGCTAGAAGCCATTCTGCCACGGAAGAGTGGAGAAGGACAAGGCTGTCCCACAGCCACTCTGTCTAGCTGAGCTCTGTGGCCTTGTCTCACCTCCTGGAGGAGGATATAGACTGGCACATGAGTGGAAAGTTCACATGCAGGACATGGTCACTATGGCTTTGAAATTACTTCAGGAAAACTGAGTTTGAGCATGTTTATCTACAGCCAGAGACGCCATGTCTCTCACTAAGAAGGTTTAAAGGAGTGATTGTAGCTGCCTACGTTAGGTCTAAGTGGTTTAACTGTCCTGCTGGAGACCTCCAGTGTACAGGAGGATGATGCAGGTCTGACTTGTAGAGAGTGGCTCCCTCGAAACAATGGCCCATTGTCAGCCGACCATCCGCAAAACCACGCCACATTGGGTCAATATTAAGTCAATTGTACTCTCCTCACAGACTTGGTCAGTTAGTGAGGACAATGGCGGCACATCCAAAGAAAGAACAGACACCAAAAGGACAGTGGTATGACCTGATTCAAACCAGATT
The DNA here is from genome assembly GCF_023055335.1 of Clinocottus analis. Classification (NCBI taxonomy): domain Eukaryota; kingdom Metazoa; phylum Chordata; class Actinopteri; order Perciformes; family Cottidae; genus Clinocottus; species Clinocottus analis. The sequence continues at coordinate 7,339,393 of NW_027175876.1, forward strand.
AATTGCATAAGTCCTCCAGTCAGTGTGTATGTGTGTGTGTGTGTGTGTGTGTGTGTGTGTGTGTGTGTGTGTGTGTGTGTGTGTGTGTGTGTGTGAGAGAGAGAGATAGAGCAAGAAATAAGGTGCAAGTGAAGAGGGGGTCGGTGGTGTTGATAGCCTAACACCAAAGTATTTGTCAGAGTCCCGCATCAAAAGCAAAAAGGACAAGAATGGCCCAGACAATGGGGATCCCCTCATTACTGCATGGAGATGGTGAGAGACTGAGAGGAGTGCCGGGACGAGCCCAGCGGGAGGTCTGCCCTGCTGCCTTCCAAAATCTCTGCCTAACCCTATTTGTCTGTGCCAGCCAACCAACAAAACAACTCCCACCACCAAATACTAGACAGTCAGCTCCCCTGACCTAAAAACAACAACAGCCCCCTACATTACGCCGTTCCAAAACTTGCATGCACAATACACTTCCCAGACCCCAACCCTCCCTTTGACCTGAGCCCCATGGCCACCATCAGTGATACAACTGGAGTACAGTGCGGTGGACTCTGTAAAGACCTTTCTCATGTTAGACGTCAATGAGACTTTATAAAAGAGAGTCCAGATGCCACACTGTAAAGAAATCCATGCTGTTGTGCTAATTTTAAACATATTGTAATCACTCTACTTTGTAATGTTCTGCCTAGTGTCCAATAAAATTAATAATTTCTCAAAAATCCCATAAAAGAAAAATATCTCTCGACATCATGTACACTGCTTTTTGCTTTATGTTCAAACAATGCCAAATATCAATGAACTGCATAAAATATCAAGTGACTGAGTGGATATTATGGAGAGAATAGTGAACAAGTGAATGGGGGCATGATTTCAGACATTGCACTCGTCAAGAGCATGCAAATAATTATTAAACTGGAAATCGTAGATTGACAAGACAAAACCCCACTCAGAGGTCTACTTACAGGCTTTTTCTCGCCATTTCAACCACATCACATGGTCTTTATGAGGGCCTGGAGTACGGTCAATTGTCTCAAAGTTGGATCTGTTGACATACAGGTCCAGTAGCTATTTGTAATATTATTATTAGAACAGCTACTCAACGTACCTATCAACAGATGCATCTCTGTGAAAACTGACTACACTCCACCCACTGATGATGACCATATCATACGGTTAAACATCCGCAAAAAGTGATTATAGTTGAGTTTGGATTGTTTTGTCAAAGCGCTAGTATTGATTGTATAGGCCTGGTGGTCTTGTATAATCTGCACATTTAACATGCAAATTGAGGTAGGAGCTTAATGAAACTAAACTAACATAAACTAGGAAAACCTTTAGCAACAGTAGAAAATGAAATTAGGCAAAATCAGAGTGACACATCAGGGAACTGGTTGCTTTCTGACACTGCTGATTGGTCACTGGTGTGGTCTTGATCAGTTGTTGTTTCTAGACCAGTAGCATGTAGATTATCTAGCTATAAGTGGTAGTAGAAATAAGAAATAGTATATACAGATTTAAATCAAGCTAAACATGTTTTGATGTAGTACTGTTAAATAACCATTATGCATGGTTTTTATCACAACTAACATAAAATATATTGAAGACAATTTGTCTAAACAAAGTTAATTGTAATTGGTGGAAGATAATTTGTCGGCATGAGTACATGGTGTTCTATTGAAGAGTGTTGAGGATAGAATTGATGGGCAATGAATAACCACACTGGTAATACTTTCTATGAAACACTTGTCTACAATGCATTACATACTTATGTGTTCTAATCTGTTCATAACACTGTATGATTATTATTATTATTATTAATAAAAACAAATACATATGCATAATGCCTTGTAACATTTATCATAACACATACATACTTATACGGTAAAGTATAATATAATTGCATCATTGCTGGTCATGCACTGACAATTAATTTGCAAAGATCATAGTGTGTTATAATTTCTATAATCTTTTTATAATGTATATTGATTATGGAGCATCACAATGCAATTATACATTCCTCATAGTGAACATTCTTAGCTTTAAGTTCACTAAATCTTTTTTATTTGACCTTTATTTAACCAGATAAAATCAGTTGAGAACCAATTCTCATTTACAATGATGACCTGAATCTTAACCGTACAACATGATATGTCGCTTTCGCATATATGAAACAATGCCCAGTCAGAGTAACTTATTATGACATTATAATTGAATGCATTATCAATATGTTTATAATGCATTATAGACATGGGCGTTATAGAAAGTGTTACCATAACTCCTTTACCTTAGCAGCAGATCCACTACGAGAGTTTAGCGTTGGTGGAGGCGAGTTTATGTTGTTACTGTAGTTCTGCAGGGTGAGCTGCAGCTGAGACAGCTGCTGGAGCACCTGTCTTTGCTGAGCATCTTTCCTCAGGGAGCCACTCTCCACAAGGCGACTATAGTGTCCGCTGAAGGCACAAGTATCTGCTGCTGGAGATTCAGAGCAGCAGGATGATGCAGATGAACTGCAGCTCCTCCAACTAGCGTAACCTTGAAGCATTACAGCAAAAAGTATTCTCTGTTAATCCTCACACAAAGCTTACAAACATACCTTGATTCTATATACCGTTAGATGCAATGCAACCGTGATTAGAAACAGAAGGTGTTACAGTTCTCCAAATGTTATATGCGATGTAGTTACTGAAGAAGTCATGTGTTATAATACTTGAATACCATTGACCTACAATATAACGGAAAGGCACGCACCGTTTCCTGAGTAAATGGCTGACAGTCGGCAAACTTTCTTTGAGGTCAAAACAATATCTCTTCGAAAAACAAATATTGAGTATCTGACGGCAGTGGTGACCGTGTACGCCGCCATGATGTTTCAAAACGCAAAAAACTTTATTGACAAACATTTAACAAACGTAGACCACATGCCACGCATTTCAGTCTTGAATACGTTTAATCAGAAATGAACACATTTCATATCGATTCATAAACATTCAAACAAGAAAACTATGTGGAATAATCCGCCATTTAATACGTTAATAGATGACTAAATTAGAAATACATGTAATAATTAAATAAGACATGTAGAAATAAAAAGCTTTATTTATAAAATAACCCATACATGTTCAGGTTAATTGGAAAATAAATAAATAACAGAAAACAAACTGCTCATTTCGGGCTAAATATATCTATGTTTTGATCACCTGTGTTTTATATCATATTACTACAACGACTTTACATTGCGAAGCACGCTTGCTCCGATTATACAATTACAACGATTAAAGTTATAAATATCTTCCAAAAACGTGATTATGTCCAATGTGTCCGCTGGCGGATTGTAAACAAACCGAGTGGCTGTTGGCAGAGAACAGTCAGCTGAACCTCAGCTGATCGGAAGTGCAGCGCTCTGGCCTTTTCAAGCTCGCGATAGTGAGACACAGTGCCATACCGGAAGTCTCCTATTTTGCCTTCAATATCAAAGTTACTCTTATACCTTTTAGATGTGTTAGCAATGTAATCACTTGGAAAGTACATATACAAACATAGCATATGAAAGGGGATATACATCTTTGATATAAAGTGTCGTTTTTGTCTATATTTGTTTTTACGCGGAGATAACATCTACCAAGTGTTTTATTTTGAAGGTCACCAACGGGATGTAAATACTTGTATTCTCGCTGACTTAACTGACTATTCCAGCTGCTCGAAGGACAGGGGAGAAATGGCTGATACCATAGCTGACACAAGAAGGCTCTTTTCTAAGCCTCAGAATTTAAATGACGCTTATGGACCCCCAAGTAATTTTCTAGAGATTGATGTGAGCAACCCTGAGACCATCGGAGTTGCCAGGACAAGATATACTACGTATGAAGTCAGACTGAAGGTGAGCCTGCAGAAACAAGTAGCTTTAAGCTAGCTACCTGAGCAACCTAACGTTATTCCTGTCGTCAAAATAAGTATTGACTTTTGACATCAAGCACACCGCTGTCAAAAAGACGGACGTGTAATAACGACGTCGATATTCAAATGTATGAGTGATTATCTACAAAGAGGAGGTGCTTAGTGCAGATGAGTTAACCAACGTTAGCAAGCGGGCTAGTAGCTCGTCAAACTAGCTAGTTGGTTAGCTCGCTGACATTGCGCTAACGAGTTAACGTTAGATACTGACGTTAGCGATGGGTCGATGTTATTTAATTAAATATTTTATGTGATCGAAAGCTTTGTACAACAATGTTAACAAGTACAACTACTTCATTGTAGTTTCATTTAATGGTAACAGACATGTTGGTATCGCTCTGCTAATCAAGGGAATTTGTTTACATGAACCCTAAATGTTTTTCCACAGTGTTGTGACAGTGCAGCTGTTTTACCCATTCACACCCAAGTCACATGTCGTCACATAAAAGTTATATAACCCACTGAGCAAGCTGAAAAAACGATGATAAAATAACTGCTCTTAAAAGTTTTTAAGCCTTTCCGAGCAGTTCAGAGTTGAACTCCAGCCACACCCCATTTTCTGACCGCAAAGAATAGATAACATAATTGCTTGCCATACACTTAATGCCCAACCTAAAACACCTGTATGACCAAATGATCTGCTTTTTCTTTTTATGTACATATACTAATGTTATTTTAGTGAGATGTTGGTAGGTGTAATAAGGTTCACTTGACCTGACTTTACTGGTTATTCATCAAAAGTCGTCCAAAGTAGTGGGCCAAAGGGGAACATAACACAGCATGTCAGCTTTTCTGGAACTGGAGACAGGATGTAGTATGCATCCTGATCCTTTCCAGTCTCTCCCACCCCCCTCAACACATTTCCTTCCTCCTACTCTTCTGAAGAACTTATAGTGGAGAACAAATGATTGTACTCTGTAGTTTGTAGTCAAAATATACATTTAACTCTAAATATTTTAAGTTCCATGAGGTGCTTCATTTGTAAGGTGGACAAAAAAATACTTAAAAAAACATTTTTAACATTTTACAGAAAAAAAAATAAAACTATCAAATCCACATACAAAAGCTAAGAATATAAACCTATAGTAAGAGCTGAGGGAAAAGTGTAACAGTGTATACTGCTGGTGGTGTCTGCATTTACATTACTGTGAAGAAGCATGTGGGTTTAAATGCTTGTGCTACACATGCGACTATTGGCTGACACTGTCCAGAAGAAATGTTATTGAGAAATCAGGGAGGAGAATAACGGTTATACAATCTTGGCTATTGCAAAATACAGATCCTGTGTATTTTTTTGGATGGTTTCATGTGTCAATGATCATACTAAAATAATGACAACAAAAAAACATCGCTACCAATATGTTTTAGAACTTTTGACCATATCACACAGTCTTTATCAGCAGACAGGAGTTTGCTCAGTTGTCATCGAACTGTCAATGTTCAAACGTAACCCACATGAACAAGACATCCTGTGTATAGGGCAATGAAAAGTTTGAACATCTACAGTTCAATCACACCAGAGCAAACTCAATGAGTTGCTGAAGACGGTCAAAGGTTAAAAGCTATAGAGCAAAGCAACTTTAAGGGCCTTGGACCTTATTTTGTGTTTGATTTGTTTTTCACCTCCCAAGGTCAAGAACGAATTGTCAAGCCTATATTAGGCATTGTTTCAGTGCTCACTGCTCAGTTAAAATATGATCAGCTCCAAGAGTTTTTATCTAGTAGGTGGCCAACACAAACATACAAGAAAGTGGTATGATTATCTTCATAATGGAACCGTTTTCAAGACATTTGCACACTTCATTTTCCATCATGTTTGTCACCAAATGAAATGTATTGAGTGTGAAATTGTCACTCAGCCTGATTGCCCAATCGCTTATCTTTAAATTGTCATTACAGTTGACTGACACCCCTGTAGTTAGTGGCCTGAAGTATTTAGATTGGTGAGCAGCTCTAAAGTATTTATAGTTGCGCTTTACCTTAAAGAAATGGGTTGAGGGAAGAGAAGCCGTCTCCAGGCATTAGGGTTGAATATAAGGCTACTGTACTTGATTAGCGTGTAATAATTAGCATATGCGTGTAATCACCATTATTGTGCACCTCATAGCCCTGTGTGACCCTGCTTTGCATAAGACCACAGAAGAAGCGCATCCCTCACTTCTCAACAAACGTGGTGTCAACTTTGCTTTGCATCTCTCCTTCTCCTTTCTTCAGCTTTCTTTAGAAGCATTTTACTCCATCTTCAGCATGTTAAGAGTGTTAGCCACAATGCCTCGGCATGGAATGCATCGACTACGCTTTGCTTTTTTTGTTTCCATGATCTCACTTATAATATTTAGAAACTGTAATTCTATCATGTCATTATGCCAGACAGTTTCTGTTTATAACTCATTCCCTTGTCTACAGTTCCCACTGTTGTCCTGCAATCCACCTCGAACTCGAGAGAGCCCTTGTGGCCGCAGTGAGAGAGTCTGCCTAATCCCCTCATTGAGAGAAGAGAAGAATGAAACAGGCCAGGGTGTGGGGGAGCAGGAGTTTATTCCCCATCCTTACCCCCTACCTCCCCCACCCATGGGAGGGCAGAAAGCCACCCCCTCACCAGCCTCATCACATTGCCCACTTATCCCATTTCACTCCCAGCTGTGTGCAGTCAGTTGCCTAACTCATAATGTGTTACCGAAGCCCCGTTGATAACTATGGTTGAATGTATAGTGGAAACACCACAGCAGAGGCTATATAATTCTAAAATTTAGTTTGACTATATTTAATCGAATGTTAGCGTATGCATTTGGCTTGTAACTCAATGGCAGGGTTTTAATGTTCATCAAGTTCGTGGTGAAAAACACCGTATAAAGATTGGGTTATCCTGTGAGAAGCCAACTGGCTGTGAGGCAGGTCACATCGTTGGTGTTTAAAATCAATGGGATTATTCTGCTTATTTCAGTCAGGTTTTTAAAGAAGTGGAAGCTAAGTTCGTGGTGAAAGGAGGCGGATATCTCATTTTGCCTGAGCGGACTTGTAATGTCCAGAGTCGTGCTCAAACAATGGATTTTTGTTCTCACTTGAATTCCTTCGTTTTAAGCGTAGTTTCAAACATAAAAAGCACAGAAAACCGGTAGCTTTGGTGTCCTTTCTTTTCTGCCCTTGCACATGTTTATCATGTTTCTAATGGACAGAGCTATTCTGTAGGGTAGTATCTTATGACTTGAATGTTTTTATGGGTTTCTAGTTTGAGAGAGGACCTCCTGAAGCAGCGTACTGTATTTGTTTGGACACTCAGCAAACAGGGGGTTGGAGTGGGTGGGTTTGAGGGGGATACACTACACAACCCTATTGTGTATTATAAAAATGTCTTGTCTTTAGTTGGTTCCCATCTCATCCAGAGAGTACATTCAGGGGAGCAAACTTTGGGCTCTCACTTTGTTTATGGATAAGAGTACATAAAAGGCCTCTCACAGCTCTGTCGCTCACTCTCGCTCAGTCTTCTACCCCTCCTCTCCTCTTCTCCCATTGCTTATCCCTCTCTTTCTTTCTCTTTTCCATTTGGGCTACGGGGCGGGTGCCTTTGGTCATTAATAAAATGGGGAGAGATGGGGAGTGGGTGGGTGTGTATGGGGGGTGGGGGGGCTTGTCAGGCACAGTCAAGTGTAATCCAAAGTCTACAGCATCCTCTTCGACAACTATTTTAATGGAAATAGGGAACATATTGTATCAAGGCTACCATATCCTACTTGAAATGACAGTATCAAAAGTGGGAGTTGATACTATGGCAACAAAGCAGCTTTTTGCCAGCTCGGCGAGTCGGAGAGAGGTTATGCTGTCGGGCCGCAGGAGCCGGCGAGCGAGTGAACGAGTGAGTGTATATGGAAAGCAAAGAGCAAAAGACCAAGCCCCAGTGCTTTTGTTCACTGTCTTCCCCCTCCTCATTTTAGAATATGATGCAATGAGAAGGTATTATGTTGCCATTTTTTATGCTATTATTCTGAAAGGAGAGTATACGGGAGGGGTAAGAAGAGGGCACGGGGGAGGTTTAGGATGCATACACTCAAACTTGACTTGATCCATCCTGCTAAAAGCTAATGCATGGTGGCCTTGAACTGTTCTGGCAGGAGATGAGTGATCTTTGTCCCATCTCTCGCTCTTTCTCTGTCTTGTTTTTTTTAAGAGTCCCTCTTCAACCCATTTTCAATGAGCCGAAGGTATTGTATCCCACACATTATGAATCACATGGTCTTCCTATGGAGCAGAGATTGCACCTTGTACACTCCTAATGGAAAGTGAAGATAGAAGGTATAATATGACGAAGCTACATCTAGCTTTATTGTCCATTTTAAAAGAAAAAAAAAAGATACATCTTCTAAACCGGCTTTTAACATGACGTTTTTGTCTTTTTCAAAGTTTGGACGTTGTATTTTTCTCCCTTCGGCTAACTTAATGAGTTTCATGGTCCTTTTCCTTCCTCTTTTATGTTTTATTCTCATGTAGAAACTGAGAGAGCCAAAGTGTGCCTTTTTAGGCAGTTGAGGAAATAGGACTGGTCCCACCTCCCAATCACTGCAGGGCCAGTAAGTTGAGACACTCGGGCCTTAACCTTTAACCAGCCGTGAAGAAAAAAGAAAATGCCAGGGAAACCTTATCTTTGACTTGTAGAGCTCTCATGTGCCGCCTCTTTCAGTGTGTGTGAGGAAGTGAGACCTCTCATTTTTCAGTTATGTCGTTTTCGTTCCTCCCCATGTCCTGCAAGGCCAATCTCTTAATCACAGGGCGACAGGATTGAAAGGCCAGGTGACTTTCTTTCCTTACACTCTCACTGCTAGCTTCATTGTGTGCAGAAGAGTAGAGCGGGTTCGACTGTGTGTGCGCAAAAAACGACTTGAATGCAATGGGCGATTATATCTACATTGTTAACTGTGTGACTGGTCAAACCTCATACTAAACACCTGTGCAGGCATTCTTCATGTACGTCAGTGTGTGCTTGCATGTGGTTAAGTGTTTTCTGTGTGCACATGATGGGATTAGAGTCACGGCGGTGGCAGATTACCTGTAACTGTGATCTGTTGTGGTGGGGATTAACTTTGCGGCGTTTCATGCTGTGAGGTAACATGACGCAGCGGGGACAGGCCACGGTGAGAGGAGAGTGAAGTTAATGCTAGAGCACTGGGGTGATAAAGCTAAGATAATCCACTTTTCCTGTGACCTGAGAAAGACAGAGAGCGAGGGGTTCATTGACAACTTCACCTGGGGAGAACTTTAAATAAGTGGGAAAGAGAAGTTTCCAGCACTGGTGAGTCACATGAAAGCCCAGTGGAAAAGAGGGCGTGTGCATGCACCGCAAAGTTCATAAAACGATACCAGATACAAAATCATTTGTTTGTTTTTGAAAAATAACTGCAGGGCCGGTGGTGGTGGTTGAAAACAAAGCTTGTGTCACGGGGTCAGAGTGAAACAGCTTTTGTTACAATAAGCACTGAAGTTAGGGCCTAATCAAATGAGTTTGTAAAGCAGAATTAGAAATCAGGTGGTATCGCATACAGAAGATAATGTAACTATCAACGTTCACAACACAAGACAAGTAAACTGTAAAACAGTTATGTAGGGACAGGGTAAGACCTGTTTCCTCTACAAACTACAGAGATGATAAAGAACAGTCTGCTGTTGGAAAAAGAAGCTTAAATAGTGTGATGGTCCTATCCCTGATTTTGTTTTCATCCAAAGTAATGCTGTTAGTTTATTAGCACCACAGCTTAGAATATAGCAATAATACAACACGTCCGCAATAAATCCAACCTTCATAAAAGTTGTGGTAATAGTAGGCTGAAGTCTATGGTATACTTTACATTTTACAGATGTTTCTGTTTCTCAGCCTACCTTCCATTGACAAAATGGAATGGGGGAAAAAATAGAAACAAGTAATCTAAGAGCCTTACAAACTACATCCACCAAATTATGAAAATATATGTAATGCAGGACTGCACTAGTTTTAGTAATGTGTTTATAATGGTGTGATGAATGTATACTGTGACATAAACCAAGATTATCTTTCAGTGATTTTAAGATTTGTTTTACAGTCAAACAGGAAATCAGTCGGTTGAAAGGCAGCTCTCATTGTCATTATCTAAATTTTATCAAACGAGTTTGCACGTTCCTACCAAATCTGGGAATCCATCATTTTTGACTGAAGAGAGGAGAGCGCAAAGAGAGAATAAAACAAATGCCTGCATTTTCCCCATTGAAACGCCACAAGAGGAGTCTCAAGGGCAGAAATTCTGACTTATTATCGCAGAGCAAGGGAAATAAAGAGGAAAAAGACTGAATGGGAGAGACCATGAGAGTGAAAAGACCACTCCTGCTCTCCCTCCTCCTCAATTAGTCCTGCACAGACCAGATGAAGCACCCAACCCCTCTAGTTGTTCTGCTCTTCCTTTATGACCACGTACACCGCCTCCCTCTCTTTTGTTCAGCCATTTACTCAGCCTTCCAGTTAACGCTCCATCCCCTTTACTGCACACAGTCAGTCGGCTGCTTATCGATCCGTCTGCAGCTCACACTGTATTCATGCTGCACCTACTGGCTCGATTGCTTTTCTCTCGGGATTCCTTCTTCCATGAATTCTGACCTTCTGTGAATGTGGCCTGCCAATGAAATGCTCATTCACTCCCGCCCCCCTCTCCTCCTGCCCTCCTCCCCCTCCCTCTGTTTGTGCATTGTCATGCGATGGCCATGTGCTGTCAGGACTATTGAAGAGATTTGGCATTGTGCTGTAATGTGCCGTTTGCTCAATGTTCTGTCAATGTCGAAACATCTTGCCCTTCTAATATGAAATTCACTCTCAAGTGCTTGTCAACAGTGGCTTAGAATTATGCACACATCTGTGCTTTGGTGGACAATAACATGCAAAAAAAATGGCTAAAAGAATTGGAGTGCAACCTTGGTGAGCAAAACATAAGTGATGTTTTTTGCGTACATAAAATTCAATTATGGATAGGAAAACCTCTATATACTGTACATAGGCTGAAACATTTGTTGATTTATTAATTAGTCAATGATCATACAAGTTAAAAGCAGCAATTTTGATAATTGATTTTTCTAAAGGGACGATTTCAACCAGCGTGGTATCGTTGCAGTGTCGGCATTATGTAAAAATGAATGCTTGTCTTCCCTCTGTGTGACCGAAGTTCCTCGCTTACGGAGCTATAACGCATTTCGCTTCATTCCACAGATGCTCGCCAGCTGGACTGTTTCAAAATTAGCAATGTTTCTTGTAATTTACACAACAAATGCCAAAACCTTTCTGGTCTTTACTTTTCCAATGGGAAGCTTTGCCGTTTTTCTCTTATATTATGTTATTATGAATCGGAATATATTTAGGTGCAGACAAAACAAAAACATGTTTCGGTGCAGACAAAACAAGCAATATTAGTTTGTCTGAGGATGAAACCATTAATGGTTGCATTGCTGCTATACTGACACTACAGTATTTGTTGCTACTAAATGGGATTTGAAGCACTGGCTAAACGTGGGCTCCCAGAATTAAAGACCATCTCTGTCATTTCATGAAAAAATTTTCTTCCATCTGCAGGTTAATGGAAAGTGTGTCTGTAAATCTAGGTAACACTTAAAGACAGCTGTATAGCAATTTACAAACTTGTGTGTGTCCACAGACCAACCTACCAATCTTCAAGCTGAAGGAGTCTAGTGTACGGAGGCGGTACAGCGACTTTGAGTGGCTCAGAGCAGAGCTGGAAAGGGAGAGCAAGGTGAGCCATTGTGGGGAACTCGACACAAAGGTTTTGGAGTACTACACAAAGTACTTGGCTTATTAAATCAGCATATGACATTGATCACATATGCAATGTTTTTGTATGTGAGAAAAAGTTGTTAAAAAACAAATCATTGCAGTTTTTAAAAATTTTTTTTTAAAGAAGATCCAAATGGGTTTGTCCCCCAGACTTTGTCCCGTCTCATTGTTAGCCTTTGAAATGGCCCATAATGATGTTCTCACCAGATTATTCCAGTCCATGATGATCATAGTTCAATGAGCTCTTTTACGTTTTACTTTGGTATTAATAAGTCATATTTGCCTGTTTAGCTGCTGTTGATTTTCTGTGAATGCTCTTTTATCGCAGGTGGTCGTCCCACCTCTCCCAGGAAAAGCTCTTTTCCGGCAGCTTCCGTTTCGAGGGGATGATGGGATATTTGACGACTCTTTCATAGAAGAGCGGCGGCAGGCTCTGGAGCAGTTTCTCAACAAGTAAGCCTTTCCACATCTTCTCCCTCTTCCTTCTGTTCCTTCTCTACTTTGCCATGAGCTTAAAACAATTCATCCTTCACATTTCTTTTCTTTGTAGCAGCGGTTGTTTGCACCTCTTGCCTTAGTGAGGTATTATTTCAACTCTCAAGAACAATAAAACACTTTGTGCAATAAGTGGATTCAACTTTTTCACTTCTCTCCATATTGTTAACAAACTGAACCGGCAGAGACAGGCAGGTCTTTTTTCTCCCTATCCTCCTTAATTCTCTGTTATAATTACCTCGCAAAGGAAAAGAACAACCAAAGAGGACTCAAGTGTGCACCCCCACAACATCATTTTTCCCACATTTGTTTTATTGTTGATGCATAATTTATGATAATTGCAGCTGAAATTACAGCGCGTGGTTCCATTGGATCGTGTGTGTACCTCTGCTTATTTTTGATCCAGCGCGTCCTCATTTTCAGCTGTAGAACAATAAAAGTTACAGTGTGATTGTAATTATTTGCTTTGATTGCAGACTTGGCCATTATCTTTGTTTCATGTGCAAATGCATCAATGTTTCCTTTTTGAATATTAAGTGCTCAAAGACAGTTGAGAAAATGATAATCCATAAATATGTTTTTTTTTTTTAAGGAAGATGGGTATGTGTTGGTAATTAAGATTTTGCCCCCCTCACGTCCTATGAATGAAACCCTGCTGTTGATCATGTCATTGTTCAGACTTCATGCTGCCCGATGTGGCTGGCAGCATTGTTTAATCTGTGATTGAGAGCATTGTGAAGAGGAAATGTTTTGGAATGGTAAACATGATTGTCGCTCTGAAACAAGTGAGAGGGAGGAGAGGAGATAACCATCAGTTTTTGATTAGACTAGTCAAACATAATTCATGCTTCAGGTACACACGATGGGCTTCTTTCCTACTTCAAAAAAAAAAAAAAAAGAAGTAAGCAATGTCTTGACATTTTAACATGCTTCAGCTGCACCGTGTCCTCCAATGACAACGTCTCAAGTTCCAAAAGCTATTAAACAGGGTATGTTGAGGCACAGGCACGCTCTCTCCAGTGATTGCCCTGCTATTAGACCACCGTCAATGCTTCCCCCGAGCCGCTTAATTTGTCTAAAATATTTCCCGTGAGAGGTTAAGATGGATGCATATGTACGATGTCATCATGTGATTTTGTTCTGAGAAATTTACCGTTTGGGAAAAAAAACGGGATTCTTTTAGGGTCTCAGGTGCACTGGCTTGTTCTCGTTAAGCTCCTTTTGCGTCTGAAGGGACATTGATTGAAGTCTAATGTCAAAGTGGCTTTAACAGAGAGAACAAGTCCCAGTCATACAATATTTTTGGTACGATTTATACAGTGTTTTCTGTATGATAGGTAATAAAGGGTATAACAAAATGCAGATTAATTTAAGCATTCATTGGATAATAAATATGGATGTGGGAGAAGACACATTGACCAAAGCCTCAAGGTAAACTTAGCCTAAGTTGTGTGTAAAAGTTAAATCTGCAGTTCAGGCCCTGTACAGTATGGATGGTCAAAGTTTTCAAGATGTCAGTAAAACGCTTCATCAATAACACTGACTCTCACCATCATGCAGGCTTCATCACCATTAACTTGATTTATTAATGCCATATTGATTACTAAATTTTGCAGAGATTGTTAGATGGAAGCCTACGGTTTCATTGCAGCCTCGTGGTCAAGATGGACACTGTGTGCTCGCAGCATTCCCGGTCCAACGAGAGACTTTTTATGTCCAAAACCCAGGCTAAACACCAACTCTCAGCAGGTTTTGAGTTTTTCGTCTTTAGTACTAAATGTTATTAAAGAGACAGTAGAGTGATGCCATTATATAAGAGGAGTAGCATGCAATAAAGGTTCCTTTCCTCGATGCTACCAATGTGCCGCAAACTGTTTTTGTGTGTCTGACTCTATTCTCCCACAATGCTTTGCACAAAAGAAATGGACAAAATAAAAGATAACAGTTGATGTTGGTTGTTTGTGAAATGGCTGGAACACCTCATATAATAAAAACATAACTATTTCAGTTTTGGAGCAACATTAATTGGCAGCATCATTCTCTGTTGATATAAAAAAGAATGTTGACTAACAATTTCCATGTAGTATGACATTAGGACACATTATATATCTACACTGTCAGCTGTCAATTAAAGGCAAAAATCAAGAATTATCTTTTTTTTCAAGGCCGTGAGCATATAATGGCATTTTTTTAAAATATGGTTTTCTTTATATAACAGGTTGACACTAGGCATCAATTCTAACTTGCATCAGAGCATTATGTTGTGCAGTCATTTATAGTTTTATGTATATTTGAAACATGGGAAGATGTTTGACACGGTTGTTTAACTGTGCAGCTTATTGTAAGCAAATCAGTCGTGTTTTTTTTTTTTTTTTTACTCTAAGCTTCTCTGTGCTTTGTTGTCAGTCTGACTGCCTGTGTGTGCCTTTAAGTGCAAGTGAGTGTATCTCACTGGCGAGTGGCTACCTGCACTGCCCTGATACAGCATTTACAGCTGATATTGCATGCCTTACCAACAGCCCACCCTCTGGTTCCCCCCTTGGTTAACGCTGTTAGCTCTTTCAGCACTGTTGCTGTTGTTTACACTGCTACACTTCTAACACCATTAAATACTATCGACAATAGATGCTGAATCTACGCTCTGATTTTTGCATCTAGCGGTACATTTTTTACTGTGTCGTTCATGTGTGTACTCCAGTCCAAAGGTGCATTCTTGTTTCCATGTCTCCAAGTCGTGTCTTTGAACTTGTCTCTCAGGTTTCAAACCTGCCTTTTGCTCTTGTGTGTTTCAGAGTGGCAGGTCACCCTCTAGCTCAGAACGAACGATGCCTGCACATGTTTCTACAGGACGAGTCTTTGGACAAGAACTACACCCCATCCAAAATCAGACAAGCCTGAAGGAAAAAACGATGGTTCTGCTTGGCCTGCTCTGCCTCGGCCCCACTCAGTCCAGCTTAGCCCGACAACCCAAAGCTCTCTTCACTGCTCCAGGTTTCTTTCAGACAAACATTTAAATGACAGCTTCCCCTTTCTGCGCCCTCCAAAATAATATTGTTCACTTTTAGTTTAATTAGTAATTATCAGTTATCAGTGTTTGTTTTTCACTTTCTAATTGGAGTCAAGAATGTTCGACACATACCTGGTTGACAGTAATTTATAGTAATTTCATTTTTATGTCTGGAAATGCCACTAACATGGATATATTATGTATTTATCATTTAGCTATGTCTTGAATATTCATTTATATAAAAACATTTAATGAACGATCTGTGTATGCAAAGCTCTTGAATCAAACCCACAGAGTTAAATATATATATATATATATATATATATATATATATATATATATATATATATATATATATATATATATATTCATTCAATACTGGCATGTTGCGCACTATGATTAGCAACTAAACAAACACACACGCACATATAATTGATGGGCCTTTACGCTCAAATCACACTTAGTTGATCCTCTCTTAAAGAGGAAGCATGTGTGTGTATCGACCAGCACCTGCCCAGTTATCACAATGATTTTCTAGTATGAAAGAAGTAATTTACACAGAGGGAACTGCAGTATTTCTACTGGCTATATATGCATTTTGAGATTTGTATACTGCTGTGCCATTTTTGTTTATTTTGAAGATTTTCCAATAAAATAGGTGAAATGTCTCCCTGCATGATTACATTTGTTGAGTTGGACTGTTGACCTTTCAAACAAGCAAGATGCCACAACCATTACAGCTAACTCCAAAGGGATTATTCCATTACTTATTTAATGAAAACATAATCTGTCATTTTCATCACCAAGGAAGTGTAGGCCGGCAGCCAATAGAAGTTTAATTAAACTGTCCTGAGAGTTTATTTAGAATAGAGTAGGCGACGTCTACAGGGGACTCTGTAACCTTTTATAAAGGTGCAAAACGCATGGTAATCCCCAAGTAATGAATTACACTTTGTCACTTAATGCATGGATTATTGCAAGATGTATCATGATCAAATCAGACTTTACAGATAACTGATCGTTAGTTTAATTAGCTTGAATCCTGTGGCCTGAGTCTAAAAAAAAAAAGCGAAACAGTACTTGTTCTGTAACACTGATACTTTGTGAATTTACATTAATCGGTTCAGAAAGGTGAAACGTGAGGCTGATCAAATGCATCAATCTGAAATGCCTTTTTAAAAAAAAAAAAACTTGGTTCCAGCTAATTTTAAAAAGACAATCCTTAGTTGCATAAACTCAGCGCCTCCATTTCTTAGACCTTATATCTTGCACACATCTTGCATTCAATCTGTTAATTTGTTACTTAAGAATGTGTTTTATTCCCTTTTGATATATCATTACTGGGAACTCTTTGGAATTTATACTTTATGTTGATAACAAAATGTAGATCTGACTAGAGCATCACCACTGTTTCAGCTGGTAGTTTTATATCTGAAAGCAGTTTATTTCAGTGTTTTATTCTCTCTGTTACAACTCTATAAATAGTTATAACTCCATATATTTACAACAGAATAAAAACATCACAGGCCACAAAAACATTTCCAAGTGCTGAATATTTGTATCCAGTGTTAGTGCCTAATTTCAAAAAGTCCATCTAAAACAGCCTCAAACAGGACGCACCAACACAAAAATGACAGTTACCACTTAAACACAAACACCATCTTCAGATGAATGTAGTTTTACAGTCAGGAGGCAATGCAAGCATATCCTTAATGTCTTCCCCCCGTAATTCTTCAGAGTTGGCGCCTCTTCTTCTTTGCCCCGTGCGTTTGGTTTCAGCACCAGATTGAAGGAAAGCGATTCAGATCCCCCATTACGCATGCGTCATCTTTTTTCTTCTTCTTTCTCTTTTGGTTTCCTCCATTAGGATTGATCACAGCAATAAAAGACTAAATTGGTCGTCAAGCTCATTGGTCTCACAGACACTCGAAACAATTCTTAATATATAACATTTCTTTGTCAGATATACTTGGCAGATGCTCTCCGGAGTCTTTAGGCGATATTTAAACACCGTGGGCTGCCTGTACCCACCCACACCTGGGACTTTGTTCAGTATCACATAGGTAATGCTAATGAAAGTTACAGGCTATTCTTTAACTAGAGCAACTGTTAACAGGCTACTTGGTGATTTCCGGCTGTGTTGCAGTCAGAGCCTAGGCCTCAATAGTCTATTTTAAGACAGCCTCAAAGATTTTCTGCTCAGCAATAATTCAACCCATGGCTACACCTGCTGCGATTTGACGTTCTGTCGACTGCGGTGTGGGCCTCTGGGCCTTCAGCTCAAGTCTTTTCAAGATGGCAAGAATTCATATATCGCTGGACTTGTACATATCGGAGAGGAGCCTGGTGATGGGGACGTTGCCGATGGTCTTCTTGAAGAACACCTCCTCTATGGTGGTCGGGCCCACCGAGCGGAGCGCCGGCAGCAGCAAGAGCAGCTTTCCGAAGCGACACGGCTGAGTCGGGTATCTGAAACAAGCCACTGGGGTCAACAACAGCCTCTCGCGCCGGTGCTATGTAAGCCTATCCAATTAACGCACACCTGCAGCTAATTAAAAATGAGGTTCAGCCGCGCACCTGTTCACAATTACAGTGGCGTATTGCCTTATTAACTTTAGAATGAAGCTGTTAATATATGCAGGAGACGGTTCAACATAAGCGTGAAATAACATAGTGATTGATTGATTGATTGATTGATTGATTGGATTTTACCTGGTGTGTATGTAGCTGTTGAGGGTGAGCTGTGCCTCGTCTTGCAGTGCAGCAATGGCGCTGGCGTTGCGGAAGCTTCTTAATTCGGTGTTGCCGTGCGTCGGAACTATAAGACAGAGGAAGGGCTTTAGATATCAAAAAGGTGTTGTATTACACGATTATGTACATGCATTCATTGCAGAAGCTTTAGGGAACTTTTTGTGGAAATAACAACTTCCGGTAAAAACAAATAAATAAAAAAAACCGTTTAACCCGGTTAAATTAGAAAACGGTAAAAAAAAATAAAAAAAAAAAAGAAGAAGAAAAAAAAGCCCATTACGATAAAAGCACTCACCGGCTTTAAATGTCACGATACATTTCAAACACGCAAACTCTGTTGCATCGAGACGCATCTGTCTGAATCTGGTCACCACCTCTTGAAGTGCTTGTATTTCAGATATGATCTTATTCATCCGCTGAGACTCTGTGTTTTCGGTGTTCATTCCTACGAATACATATGGAGAAAATGTCATTATGCAGGACAACATATGCACTCACTGCCTGATCGTATTGGCACACGTAACACAGGCGGCTGATGAGGCGTTTTCAGTGTTCTGTCGTCATCAGCTTTCTTGTGCCTCGTTAACGTACCAGAAACAGCAAGAAGGGTGCTGGAGTCCACCGGAATGGCCCATTGCGCGATGCCCAGAACAAACAATTCCCTCCAAGCGTCCTCCAACAGAATCAGCTGCAAAGAGTGAACATTGTGGTAAACTGCACACCACAATGAATACATCGATTGATTGGTTGCATTTTTAATCGTATAAAGTACCAATGCAACTATTGCGTAAGTATGGATATTTCTAGGAGAGTCCGTATTTTAAACATACATGTATTAAAATAAAAAATATCTTAAACGTCAGTTGTGGAACAAATCAACATCTGTTAGTTTGGCATGCCTGTTGCTCATTTAAAAGGTCCTACACTAATGGGCTCCAAAGCGTACCTGGTCAGATAAGGGGAGGGTGGAGAATGCGGGAACACTCTTGGCCCACTTGATGCTCATGAAGAGGAGGCGCGCCGCTGACTCGCACACAGACTCCGTTGCCACCTCGTAGAGGTACAGAGGGGTGCCGCTGACTTCGTGAGGATACTGGAGGACAGGACAACATCATGTATCAGTCTATGTTAGAATGAAACACAGTTCACTGAGTGGAGAACAACAATAAAGGTCAAATTCCAAGCCCTAGCACCTGGTTTAGTGTTACTTGTGGTGGGTTTACAGTAAGAAATAGGCGGATTTGCTGCTAAATCGGGGAAAGAATTTCAACTTCTAACCCTTACGGAGAAAACTGTAATCCTATAATAACATTTTGGAAGGTTATTATACAAATACCCACGGAGTATCAAAAACCAATAAAGGAATTGTATATTCTGAGAAGTCTAAAGTGCATGAAATGCTATATGTCAAGTAAAAACTATTAAGCAAGCTTTCATTATTTCATTATTTGGAAGTAGAAAACTACTCATAAAATAAGGACAACGGTATTTAATGCAGGAAGAAAACAAAAAACGTACAAAATATACCTTCGGGGTGGGCTGTGCCAGACCCACGATGGCCTGTCTTTCTGGTGTTGTGGATACTCCGCTCATCTCCAGGTTGTGCGGTTCCAGTTGCGTGACCGTGGTGAAGAAGGGAGGGCCGGCCAGAGAGGATCCTGGGAAATGGGTCGTTGATCCGTTCACCTCTTTGTGGCCTCGGAAATATAGGGCGACTTGTTTGCGGATGGTGGACGTCCGGGGCCCCCTCTCGTGTTGAACAGCTGTGAAACGAGACAGCGAGGACACAACGTGAAGGAATGATCTCTGCTGGAGAGAACGGCTTGTTTTAAATTCATGCCACCTTTATTTCATTTAACTAAATAGAAGTGTTAAGGAAAATGAAATGTATCAATTCAAATGCAATGCTGTAACAAGATGAGGTGGCCGAATCACCCACCTGCTACCTATTTTCAGCCTTATTAAACAGCAATAATACGCTTTTCAATGCGGGGCGTCAATGGACAAAGTGATAATTCAATCAGAGCCATTTACCGTCTTTATTCATGTTCACTTCTAGACACTTTTTCAAACGGCACGCTCGGCACTGGTTTCTGTGAGTTTTGTCTACGGGACAGCCACCCTGAGAGAGGGAGAGGGAGAGAGAGAGAGAGAGGGAGAGGGAGGCGGGGGAGAGAAAGGGAGAAACAGACGTCAGTTGAAATTCTCTCATCTTGCACGACCGAAGGCTTCTTGCTATTATCCTCCTGGGAGGCCAATCTGAAGGTGAGAGATCGGGCCATTATCGTGTAGTTATCGAGCTGCTCCCCTGCGGCTCCAGTAGGACTCCTCCCGAAGATAAGTACTCTATCCCGCCCTCTGCTGCCTAAATCCTCCTTCGAGTCATCACATTAGATTGGATTACATCTGGTATAATATAGCAGCGCGGTGTTTAGTCCAATACTTAATGGTCCAGGCATGACACAATTAGGCTCATCAAATGAGACTTCACACGCGCGGCAGAAGGTACAAGCGAATACAATCTGCGCGTAAAATACGTATTCTGTGCTTAAAGCTGGTAATGTTTTTGGATGAGGATCAGAAACGCAGTGTCACTAAAAAAATGCTTCTAATAACAACGAGAATACAAATGTATCTTGATTTAAATGCAGATTACTGATCAAAAATCACTGAGTGAATCATTATGTCATGTGATGGCTTATGTCTCGCTTGATTCTTCCCAATACGATCAAAAATCTACTGACAGTTTGCACCTGACCTGTGTGGAAAGGAGTATGTCGCAGCCTGTAGGACATATTAGGAAGTATAAGGAGTATAAGAACTAAGGAGGAGGCCTCACCTGTGAGCCAGATTTACAGACGTACGTCCTGTTTCTGCGGATGCTCCTCTTGAAGAATCCCGAGCAGCCGTCACAGGCGTAAACACCGTAGTGTTTCCCCGAGCTGCGGTCTCCGCACACTTTGCATGGGATGTCCAGAATCCGACCTGAGAAAGGCCCAAACTTCAATAAGATGCCATTCACTGAATAATCACTCGGCTACAACAGAGTTAATACAAAACTTGAAAAAGTGGTTGCTTTGGAAGTTGAGTTCTGGAGTTCAGTGACTTCAGCTGCTTACTGTGAATATTCAGTAACCCCAAAAATGATTTCGTTTTACACTGTGAAGCTATAGACACATTGTCCTACAAATTACTTTTTTTTTTCGACCCCCCCCCCCCCCCACACACACACACACACTGGACATTGCCCCGAGCTTCGGCCGAGCATGGGAATTCACGGCGCACATTTCAAGAATAAAGTCCGGTGGGAAGCGTCATATCTGAGCTCTCTAAAACAATGGCCTGCGGGTGCACAATGGAGACATTAGGGGAAAGTGTTAACTTAATGATTTTCCCCCATTGAACCTCGTCTGACTGCCTGGATCTCGACAAGCTGCCAACTCCCCTTCATAATGGGACTCGACAGCTGCTTTATTCCGCAGGTCTATAGGCCCCAGGATTAGGGAGTGACACTGCACCATGAGAATAATGCTCACCAACTCGTTTCACCGACTCAAATGAAGTGTATGTAAATCGACCCCGGTGTAGATGAAAAAATGTGATTTTTTTGTGTGAAGATTTTGTATTCAAATCTATTAAAAAAGAAGTATATTTGTATGTAAATGAGAGAGTCTTTTTTTATTCTGGAGGGAAAAGCCGTCTATGTAATTACACTGACGTTTTGCCACCTGCTCATTGATTCACCAGTGACCCGTCAAAAAGGGTAGCATGGGAATAACTACTGAGCAGCAAAAACAATGACTTCAGGAGGAGAATTATAGGGCTTCAATTGCCAGATTATTAAGAATCAGAAGGCCATGTTGGCTATTTAACTGTTGGCCACAGCCGTGTAATTGCAATAAGATAGAGAGAACCAACTTTTATGTAGCATTTACGTCTTAAACGAGTTTATTTGGCCTGTTAAAAGTCATCTTTTCATCGCGAGAGTAATTATACAAAATCAACTGCTTGAATAAGTTATATCCCCACTTGCGGTTCTCCATTGGCCAAGTAGAATCCCCTCATTTATTTTGATGAATGATAAAAATGTTGACTTCATTGGAGTAAATTACGGATTAACATATATTTAATGAATCAAGCACCATATTTAATAAGTCAAGTTAATTTTGTGCACACTCGAAATAGAGGTTTTAGGCGTATTTATATTGAAGTTTCAACGAACCTTGCCCAAACACATTTTATTTGATTTAAAACTGTAGATTGCTGAGAGTCAATTAAATAAAATGGCGCATAATTTTGTTGTGAAGGGGGGAAATGTATTTAATTTCCCGCTGTGGGGGTCCAATTCGTCTCTATTGTGTTGAGTAATTGCTAGAAGATATATGGCATATTCTATTACCGTAATCACCATCATGGCCAAAAAAAAATGGAAATAAAGTTAGCAGGAAAGGTTTTTTACTGACCACCCATAATGTGGGTATGATAACTGAGGGGAAGTAGTTGTAATGTTCTGGTCTTATTGGTTTATTTCTCATTTTAAACATTTGGGTTATTATCAGTACAATCTGAAGACATTTAAGCACTTATAAAAACCACAGAAGCAACTGTATGACGTGGATAACACGTGTGAACAAGGTAAACAACACTGAAAGAAACAGGCAAATACACAGTTAATAGAAATGTCCTATCTTTTGAAACACAACAATAATGTATGCGTTACTCATGAATCTAACTGTGATTTAATTTTAGATTTATTGTAAGGCCGTACAGAGATATAACTGCAAAGGTTAAGACAAAAATATATCTTAATGTCAACCCTTAAGCCACCAGAAATACTTTTAAATAAAACATAGTCAACAATTGTATTAAAAACCACTAGACGCGTTTGTGAGTAATATATACATTATTTTCTTCTTCTTTTATTATTATAATTTTTTTTACAGTAGTAGAGCAATGTACGGTAGCAGACAGATAAGCCATTTGTATTAATTTGTCTAAAATAGGAAACGAGCAATGCAGAAAGAGTAGAATCTCTTTAAAGCATTTAATATCGTATTATCAGCGATTAAATATCTCGCTATTTATACTCTTTGATAGAAGTTGCTGAAAATTTCTTTACAGTCAACAAGTGGCATCTCGGAGGATGTTATTAATTTTCCTTTTGAAAACTTGGTCCACTTCACAAAAAGTATACTTCCACGTTAAGGGATGTCCAACTGAGGCCGCTTTATTATCGGTTAGAGACACAAGTTTACGCAGCCAACTGTGTGTCCTCGGGAGAAGAAACAGCTTTTCCCCACGGAGCACTACTCACATCTCTGCAAGACCACGAGGAACGCACCGGCTTAGTTATTGTAGCTCGGGTGCGTGCTGCACTTAATGTTCATATTTTATATAGAAAGTCCCATCAGATCACTTCCTCTAACACACCGGACACCTCAATATTCTCCAGCAGCAGCAGGGAAGAGAACACTTACTTGATTTGACATTCAGAATATCCAGACAGCCACTTGTTGAGCCGGCGGGTTTGCTCATCATGAACACTCGACTTAACAGCAAAGTTAAGTATGAAAAATGTCTCTTTTCCAATCTCGTTTTTGGAGGAAGAAAAAAAAGATTAAACTCGTGAAACCGCAGCACTTTCCTTGACGTTTTTTTTTTTTTTTTTTTACCGGCGGCGATGAGATCGGCAAGTCAATGTCCCGAGTTGCCCAACTTGACAGAGTAGATCGTCGACCGACGAGCCCAAATTAAGACACACAATTGCACATTGTATCAGGAAAATCTTCGCCTCCGATGCGCAATGGTCCCCTGTACAGAAGAAGAACCGGACTTTAGCGACCGGTTAACGACGACAGCAGCCCTCCAGCTCCGGGAACAACAGCCGGTGCATAAAGTTGGAGAGGGGAAAACGTAACCCGGAGCGCATCCGACGGTGCCAACCCGGCGTGAAAGGAGAAAAATCTAAATTTCGTATATTCTGACAGGTGCAAGCTTGTTAAAACCAGGACACGATGTGACTTTGTGGTGCGAGATCCTCAAATAAGCCTTGGTAATATTTATGAGAAGTGTCAGGGGGAGGTTGGAGGGTGGAGATCTCCACTTCCTTCATCCACTTGGCTTTCTACTCCAAACTCCAGCCTGACGTCACTGGCGTGTGAGCGAGTGTGTCTGTGTATGTGTGAGTGATCGTGTGAATGTGTGTGCGAGTGAAGGGCAATGCCTTGCTCATGGGTAAAAAGGCATTACAAGCACAAAAAAAGACACGTGTTGCACGTATATATATATATATATATATATATATATATATATATATATATATATATATATATATATATATATATATATATATATATATATATATATGTTTTAGCTCCAGGATCATTTATTTAACCAACTCAAAAGATATATGCATTAATAATCCCAATATAAACTTTATCTAAAAACACAATTTCAAATATCTCATATCACGTTGCATATTCAAAATATATCAACAAATGGAACTGAATTGAAGACGTTGCTGCAGAAAACTTGCAGTTATAGGACCATAAACAATATCATAAAAGCTGAGTTATATTGTTTGATCAGTAAGAGAGGGGTGGGGTGGTGATTGAGCTCAGACGTAAAGAAAAAAAGAGTCAATGCTCCTCATTTCCTGCATAAGTGTGTCTGGTTACACATGCAGTCTTTAAGATTAATGGATAAGTGCTTGGTGTTGGTTCATATAGACACTCTCCAGTCACAACTCTCAAATAAATAAGGAATGCATTGTTTTAAATAATGAATTGAATATGTATTCACATATTAAAACTGCGAAATAATATTTTTCATTCAAATTGTCCAAGGTTGTTGCATGTCAGCACATTGTCTCTCCTTTTGTCAGTGTGTTAATTTAAAGCTCATTTTGAGCTTCACTAATCACAGTGTTTTTCAACCTGCTGCACGTGTTAAGCCTGTTATTTTGGCTTATTTACAAAGGATTTACCATCAAATGATGTGATTAGTCTAAGGTTAGAGTTATTCAATTAGACATTAATACACAGACATACAAACGCATATTCAGCACTGTGAAACTCTGGCATGTGATGCAATTATGTATAAAAAAAGGTGTTTTACTAACATGGTAAAAAAACAAACAAAAAACAATAATCTATACATCCAAACAGAAAATGCTCTCACACCCCTTCTGTATTGTAAACACTATGGCTTAAGGAAACATTTAAACAAATAAATACTCCAACACCTTTAGAAGTGCTAAGAACAACAATCACATAATATCCTTTTAGTTCTTAAAAAAAATCGATTTATTTTACTTTTTTGGATAACACGCAGATCTAAACATGTTTAATCTTAGTTGTTGCTTTAAAAATGTTAAACAAAAAGAGGAATTAAACTGTTCTAACATAATCACACTTCACATTGTTTATCCATTTGACTTCTCTGCATTATCCTGTCGTTTTAACATTCTGCACGTTGGGCCACTAAAGAGATAATCAATAAAACATCTTGTGCAGATGCTTTGATCATTAACAGTATAAAAACAATACGACTAAGTAGTAGTACTACAATAAATAAACAGATACAAATCAGTTTTGAACAGTTTCTTTTCCATCACTTCTCCAACCGTCTCGGGTAAACTGGTTACAGTTACTGGTCGCGCTCACCTCCCATCACCCGTGCCCGGCGGTCCGCAGGGTCGGGCCGGGCTGCAGGGCCCCGCGCACTGACACCCTGACCTTGACAGCTTGCTGTGCTTTCGCTGGGTAACTCCAGAAATCCATATTCTGCTTTTAATTGTGTTCATTCCCACGGTACACTAAAGGCCATATGGACTCACAAAGTGTCGATTTAAGCGGACAGGGGCGAGGCGGAGAGGCGTAGTTAATTGCAATCAGCTATTGTTGTGTCTTTCAACCTTCTCTTTAGCTGAACAGCCGAGGCTGGAGACTAACAAGCCGGAGGAGAAATCACTATAATATTCCTTTGATTTCCCTGCAGGGACCCACAAAAAGCCTCGTCCTCCATTGGAAGTTTATGGCCACATATCGTGTTTTTCTTCTTTTTTTCTTCTTTAAAAAAAAAGAACTTTCTATTAATAGTCGAGACAATAAAAGCTACAATACATATTTATAGGGCCGCAAACAAGTACCTGAAAGTCTGTTGACCGAAACGTTGCTAATGTAATATAAAGCACGTGAAGGACAGTGTGTTGTTCTAAAGTGACCATTTTACAGACTTTTTCTATTTTAAAGGCATAGTTTTCATAGTTAGCGACCACTTATTTACTTGGCAATTTAAGAATTTAAACGCTACACATGCCAGAAATCAGATTTACCTTTTTTTTTTAAAAATTGAAACACTGGAAATCGTGTGTACATTCTCACAGATCAATAACATTTTCAGTTATTTAAGTGTGTGCGTATGTGTGTGGGTGGCTGCCGGGGTGGAGTGAATGCTGAATGTGTGACATAATCTCCTTAACTCGTCCTAATCCTCCTCATTCACTGATAGCCTTTACACAAATATAACCAACATCATGGTTGCCGGGGTTGCCTTCTTTCACTTTTTTTGTATTAGTGACTCTCTTCTCCTCCAACAGTCAATGAAATGACGCTAACAAAGGGGCCAGTGAATTGTGTATCTGTTTTTTGGGGAGCTCAGCATCAGTATGCAGATACTTGACATGCTATGGGATAGACTTAAACAACGAGGAACGAGTGAGAGTCCAACAAGTCACTCCAAAACAATACGTGGGCTCTAAATGTCTTGACATCCGTTGTGGTCTTTGAACAATGAGAAACACCTGCAGTAACACACGTCAGGTGTGAACGGCATGGTGCTCAACTGCGATTTTTATTTTTAAGTCTCGGGCTGACATTTGAATGATCTGAAAATGATAAGAACAATAGCACTCGTTCATCAAGATGATACACATGACAGCTTTGCTATTTACAGCATACCTTCTTGTTATTCTCTGACTGGGTGCCAGAGTTTAGTCCTCTTTTAATGCACTGCTATCAGGCCCCTAACTGACCAGGCGTAAACCAATTGGCTTTATGGAGAAGTCACAAAGCTTCAGAGAGCAAATAATGGGGTGAATTCAAGGCGACCAAAGACCCAGGCAGCCTCGCATCCTTTAAAACTGACTGGGGAGATCATAGTCAGTCCTTTCATAGCCCACACCGCTGCTGCTCAGCTCAGGAGGAGATTGTCTTAAGAATCATTCTGTCAGCTGTTTTGATGACGGATTAAAAACAATATGAGTGGGCACAGTCTTGTTCAACGCAGCTACAGAGTATAACAGAAAACGATGTCCTATAATACGAATACTTGATACTTGTTTCAAAGAAATATTCAACTTACCAAATAGGTGATAAATAGGCATCCTAACTTCAGCACCACGGACAGTTCAACAACAGGAGTCATTGCAGGTTACCTGTCCGCCTGCTTTTTCGAAATGTCATGGATTATGAGTCATCAAAGATATTCCGTGAAGATACAGTTTAAATTGTATGATGTTTATATGAGTTTAAATGTAAAATCATTGTATTTTAATCAATCCACCTTTACCTTATGCAGTCAGTGTTTCAGAACTGAAAAGTGGATGAGCGTTTTTATTATTTATCTTGACTGAGTCTCCTAATCCAGTAATCATTCTTTGGGTGACTACTCTCCCATGAGACACAATAAGCCTCATAAGAACTGAAAAACGTAATAAAAATGATTTAATCTTTAAGATAAACTCTCCTCATGTGGAGCCTTTACTTGAAAGCTAAATCATGAACATATAATGATATCAGACAAGGAAACAAAGTATACTAGCTTTTAGATGAAACCAGCAATCTGGACACCATCGACATACTGACTGTTTGATGTGGTTTTATTTTGTTATGTGTACCAGAACTTGACTGGGTGGAAATTGACTTTATCATTTTATATTTATTATTTCTATTTTACTTAACTTCCACTGAGTTAAGATGAAGACAAGTGGAAAGCATTTATTTTATCTTTACACCCTAGCTTTAGTGAATAAACAAACTCAAGCAATAAGTCAGACAACATTATTTCTTTCAAGGGATTTGTTTGTGAGTCATAAGCAGCTGATGATAACAAATATGTCTGATTACATGCTTTCATTTCTTTCTTGTGTCCAGTGGTGGTATTTAAGTAACTGAGTTTGTTTTTACTCATTTCTTGCAGTTCAAAGACCCATTTTTTTCCAAATGGGAGGATTTATGGCTCCTTTTAATTGTTTAAATGCATATATTCCTAATCATTTTAAGGTTTGGAATATTGATTGAAAAAAACAAGTATTGTGAAGCTGTGACTTTGGGCTCTCTGTCTGGACTTTTTTTTACTATATTCCAATTTTTTTAAAAAAATAATTAACTAATTAATCTAGAATATAATTGATCCATAATGAAAATAATCATTCGGTGCAGTCAGAAATACACAGCTCTAATTCAAGATAGCTGCAAATTAAGAGGTATAATAATCTAATTATGGGATTTAAAACAGTATAAATCAACTTTTTTTGTACTTTTGCAACTTTAAGTATGCATTCTCTCGCACTTGTGATTTTATTCTTTCACTTAAACAATAAATACAGCTTCTCCCACCGCTGCTGGTGGCCCAGTGGCTTCTGAATGCCATCCAGGAGTTTCCAGAGGTGGCAGATGTTCTTAGTAATCCCAATGCACCCAGTGAGGAGAGATCCCAGTCCCTCAGGAGCATCACACCAGTGACTTTACTCCGGTCCCACCATCTCCTCCACTGGTGCGTAATCTACACCCAGACACACCTCTTCACACACACACACATACACACGCACACACACACACACACACACACATGCAACCTCATGCACATGTACACACATGCCAAGGCCTCTCTGTGGAAGAGTCCCACCAAGAAAACGCAGACCCAGAACCCAAACCCAGAAACCCACAAGGCGGTGCGGTGCAGTTGGACGCTCTGACAAATCTATTTGGGGCAAATTGTCAGTGAGAAACTTCCGCTCGAACTGCCGTGGACAAAACTGGCTGTTGGGGAGAGCAAATCCCGCTGCATGAGGGTGGGGGACAATGGGGGGCGAATGTGTTGATGTGCGGCCGGTGGCTGGGGAGGGACAATGGACGGATTAGTCAGTCCTCTGGCTGACTGATTTGAGATGGCTCCTCTCAGCCTCTCACTGTGGGGAGTCCCATTGTCCCGCTTCTGATTCCCACTTCTCACAAACTCCAAACAAAAGTCAATCTCTTTCTCAAGGGGTGGGGGAATATCGACCGGTGTTTCAGCTGGGGAAAGTGACTCAAAAACTTGTTTGCAAGAGACGGCTGACTCTCTTACTCCCCGTCCACTCTTTATGTATGTTCCTCTCCTCTCTGCCGTCATCCTCCTCATTTGTAGTCTTTATTGCCCAGTGGTTGTGGTGGATAGTGGGATGTTGAATGATCCCGGTTTTTCAAACTCGAGTGGGACTGGGGCACCTGTTGGAGGCTTAGAGGCGGCTTTGCGGCCAGGATCATTAATATTAAAATATACAGAGATGCCATCACGGGCTGGTCTGAAATCGGTCTGATGTCGCCCCTGGGTTCCCTCTGGATGGACCTCTGCTTTCAGTCACTCGTGAAGAGCCTTCTTTTCTTTTTTTTCTGTCTTCTCTTTTTCTTTTTTCCCTCCCTGAAAAGACTCGTTAACAAATTATGACAGCTGAGTAGAGGGGCTTAGTCTGTTCACACTGCAAAGACAAACTTGTGAGAGCCAAGGAGCCCGCAATGTGATCAATGTATATACAGTTCATTTAATATTCTGCCTGCAAGTGGTGTGTGAAAATGCCAGTGTTGGTCAGAGTTGAAAAAACAGGTTTCATGCTTGCAGAGGTGACTATGCTGACTCGATTTGTAGGTGAAATGTGCGTCAGCCAACCGAAAGCTTTACTTTTCATACACAGAGAAGTTGAAAAAAACATGTATTATTATGATTCAGCTTTGAGTAATTCATAGGAGGGTGACACGCACAAACATTCTTTTAATTGGTGTTTTATTTAAGTTTCAAGACTACAAGTCAATTTCATGTTTTGTCTTTTCTTGCTAAACCTCTTGAACGTTGGTTCTATCACACGCTCCAAATACATCATAAAAACAACTATTGTTACAACTTAAACCAAAAGGTGTTAATCTACAGTTTAACATTTAAGTTTACAATGTGTAGTACAGTGCAAGAACGTAAACAAATGAATAAACTTAAGAACATTGTATGATAAAGCAAATATAACAGATTTGTGTTTATTCGTACTGTTCTGTGTCTACATGCACATTATGACTTATACATGTCCGGTAGAAGATGGATACCATTAAGCTCTTTCTTAGAACTTTAATGTTGGAGTAACTTAAACTGATCACATGTCACATCGTAAATGTTTTTCTTTCATCTATTTGAATGTATTTACATATTTTCGGAATATAAAAATAACCTCACATTTATTCACGCTGCAGAGTCAAAGGTCAAAGTGGAAATAAGCAAATAAAACATTTTTGATGAGGCGGGTGCTTAAACAGTTTGCTGCCTGTCACTGGCATATCACCAAAAAAAAAAGAGTTTCATGTTCATGTGCCTTCCATGCACACACACAGTTCCCAAACGTCTTTAAAGAGCAGCAGCAGTGTGAACGGTGGTCTCGGCCGTCAGACAGATTAACCACAGAACGTCTGTCGTCACCTGAAGTCCCTCTGACAGTCCTTCTGCTGTTTATCCCGCTCTGTTCAGCAGTCAGTCTTGCTTCTGCCCTGCTTCCCCCTGATGTTATCCCGCCGCCTCCACAGGTCAGGTTCATCGGTCACAGTCTGGGGTCACAGTTTCCACTCGTCATTAACCCTCAGGGACCCTGCAGCACAGGAGCTGTCATCAGGAGGCTCACACTCACCTCACAGGTCTTAATACACACCCAGACACACTGGGGACTGGTGGTTCATTGAAAGAATCAGGGCATGTGACCTTCCCTGTTTTCAGACTGGGTTGTAATGTGTGTGATAGGGCTCTTTGGAGAGCAGATCTAGGTCAGTGGACAAGTGTGTGTCAGGTGACATGATGAGAATATTGATGAGCATGTGGTATTTGTGGGTTGGTGACAGATATTTGTATAGAATCCTTTACAGCGGATGATTGGCACTGTAGGATTTCTGGTAATTTAGGTTAAGCATGACAACATATTGTACGATTTGCTGTAATTGTGCTTTAAGAGGTTTTCAGAGGGAAGGCAAGGAAGATTAATACTCTAACGTTTTCATATAATTGGAGGCTGCTCACTCTAAAGTGGAATGAAAAATAATGGATGAAGCTCTAATTGGATCTGAGTCCAATCTAATGCACACCTGGTACAAGTGTGCAAACTGAAATCATGTGAAGGAAAATGTAGAATTCCAGCACATTGTTAGCGCTGAGTTTAGTGGAGATATAGAACTTCATCAGGTCAGAACAGAGTTTAAAAAGCTATGCTATCATGGCTACATGATTACACACTAGACCAGTGGCTATACACTGGTCTTCCTAAGGGTCAAACACACAGAGACAAGAGACAAAGTGAAAGCTTCAATCACGAGAATTTGTGATGCAACCTTTGGCCCCCTCAATATACTTGTAAATACTTGATGAATGAACATCGTCTGAAAGGTAATGGTTGTGCAAACATCATATGCACATCCCCCTCCCCCCTTTACCATTATTTCTTTACTTTTGTATTTGATTTCATTACATTTTTACTGTTGAATCTCTTTAAATACTCTTATGAATCTCTTATGCATTGCCTAAAATGCTATGTTTAATTTATGTTTGGTTGAAGGAACAAGACTAAAGCACAGATGAAAGCCACACATCACTTATAGTCTGAGCTAGTTTGCAATGCTTGTCCTTAGATGGGCCGATGTACAAATGCAAAACCACATGACATACACATGTTTACAAAACGGTTGACAAAGTGTTCAATCATTGAATAGTTTCAGGTGTAATGAGGGAGTTAGATTGCTGCAAAAGTTCTCACACGTGTGATTTAAGGTTGCTATCGTTCACACACAGAAATAGCTACCACGACGTCACAAAATATGCTTCTTTGAGGTTAATTGTGTAACAAAAATTCAAAAATCAATTAGAGATTCAAACTAATGGAAGCGTTCATTGCTTTTATCCGTTAAGGTTTTTGTTCCAGTAAACATATTAGGACTGTGCTTGAAACTGCACTTGTAACTAACAAATAAAACATTAAATATGAAACAAAACATATTTACAATAACAAATAGCAACACATTGCATGCTGTCTCAAGCCGTGTCCAGTTTTAAGTAATGAAAGACAGTTTCAGAATCTGTGTTATGTGACGATATTTCGTAGTTGTGTTTCAGTAGGTCTGTGATTCTTCTTTTAACTTTAGAAGATAAAGATGTGAAGAGTGATGAAAGCGGCTGGGAGACATGTGGTCCTTTAGAAACACCCAAACAATGATGAGGGCAAAGAGGCACTTGTTTTTTTTCTCATATTCACCACATTTTCTCAATCATCCACCCCACCACCCTGGAGCTCAGTGCTTTCCCATCCTCAAATTCCCTCAAAGTTTCAGATGCTCACAATTCCACAATGCCCAGATGCTGTCCTTTGGCCCTTTACCCCCCTCAACCCAGAGCTATCATTCATAACCTTTCTGTGGAGCTGGGAGTGAAAGAGGTGGGATAAGGGAGAAAGAGGGGGAGCGGAGAGCAACATGGCAGCTTATTTAGAAGACTTCCTTTATTGGAACATGTGCAAGCAGTTCACTCACAAAGGACTTAAATAGGATATTTTCTGTTCCCTATAGTTGCTTTCCCCTTTTAAGTGCCGAGGCAAAAAAAGTAAGTTTACAACTCCCTCCTCAATGGGGGCTCTTCACTCTCAGGTTGCGGGGACCTGAGTGACCTAGGAAAGTTAATTAGGAGGCGAACAAAGAGCGAGCTGGAGCAGAATGCCTAGCCTCTCCTCCAGCCAAAGATGTCATCCATTAATTAGGAAAATCTTTAAGGTGGCCTTATTGAATTTACAGAAAGCCCTGTGGTTGGCGGGCAACAGTTTTTTGATCAAGCCCTAACTCAAACAATGCCTTTCTGGGGGTTAAAAAAGAAGAAGAAGAAGGGAGGAGATTGGTGGTAGAAGAAGAGAGGGAAAGGGGTGTGTGTGTGTGTGTGGGGGGGGGGGGACGTATGGGTTTGCGGCACAGTACAGTTTAATGTGTGTCTGTGGGGGTGGCTGGCGATTGTGACAGCTCAGATTCACATGGGTATGGGGGGCATAGTTTGGGGATGATGTCATGCAAAGGCAACCTGGGGGCTTGGGAAGTAAGAAGGAGGGAGTACTGAGCTTGAGCCACAGGGGCCACTCAAAGTTAACATCGCTGCGTGCATCTGGGCCAAATCCTTTTCTTCTGGCCCAAGAGAGGCTTTCCCGAACGCCAAGCCCCTCCACCACTCCTCCCACCACTCCTCGTTCACAAATCAGAGCTCGCTTTAAAGCTAACCCCTTGCTAACAGAGAAGCTAACTGCCTTTTCTTTCCAGTCTAACTGCCTATTCATCCCTGGCCCACTATGAATAATATGGCTGGATAACATGGAGCTGTAATGGGACTCCTCTGCTTTTAAGAAAGTTAAGAAACAGCGTTTCATTTCACACAACCATTATTGACATACTTTGTTTAAAAAGAAGAAGATTTCCACACAGGATCAGTTTATTTCTACGGGGTTTTGTTGTTGCCTTCCTTTTTTATTTAATTGTATATTTAATGATACACATAGCAGCAAAAGGTTTAGACAACTTGTAGATCACTTTCTCCTTTTTGTGCACATGACCACAGCAATCGATTTCTGTGCTGCCTCAGGAGCTTCACTTTTGCATTTAGGTTTTTACCAATTTAGTTACATTTAGTTTACTACAAATATATTTCAACAAGGTATATCCATATTTTAATGTACTTTTAATCATTGTATAAGGTTTTGTTGGAATGCTTAAAGTGAAAAAAACATGTTCAAGTTATCCCTTTATTCACCTCTTAGCGATCAGAAATCCTTATTACAGTCTACAGTGAATAAAAGATACTAGGAGATGGAGGGTTTGGGGGTTCTCCTCCAAGAAAATGTAAAGGTTTGTGCCTTAAAATTTGGCAGTTTTACTTAATTTTGGACGACTGTTATTACTATAGATATCACCCCAAAACGTTTTTAGGACTAAATGTGCTATGTTCAAAACATTATTTTATTATTTACAGATACAGTTATTTACAGAACTTCTGAAAAAGTTTTTCCCACTAAAATCATATTCTATAAATCTAAGTTTTAAAACAAATGAAAATATATATTTTTTTACTAAAAGAATTATGTCAACAACTTCATATTAATCATTGTTTTAAAAGGGCATGATCATTGTATCGATAAATTACAGCACACTTGTTCTTCCCAGGCTCAAAAGCCGATGTTGAACTCTTGTTTGTCACATAATTGTTTAAATTGATGTATTGAATAACATTTTAAGAAAGTTTTTTTTAATTAAAAAGCAAAACCTGTGTAACCTTAAAACTATATTGTCTGAAGGGAAATGTCATCTTCTTGATCTTGTGTAGTTCAGCAAAAACACACAAACAGCAAAATAATATTAAATCTTGCCTCAAAGGTGTAGTTTTTTATAGTACAATTTATCATTTCCTTTTTTTTCAGAAGTTTGAAAAAAATGTCAGATTTGACTGAAAATAATATTTCCAGCTGGCTGCATTAAGTAAATGTAGTTTGATATTAGTTTGGATTTTTCTTTAAGCAGGTAAACTAACTTTATTCTATTAATTCATACCAAATACTAAACTAGCATAAGAGAGACGTTGAAGGTGGAACACCTGCATCACCTTGGCTTTTGTTTACAGTGGTCACATTAACCCACTAAATAACTGGAGCCAAAGAAAAACACCAGTGTGGGTCTGGGTTAGGTGCTGGAAGTCATGCTCATGCTATATGCTGGCATGCTGTCTGCCGATGTGTCTCCTGGGACGTGAACCCCTCACCCCACCCCCTCCTGGGGGACTAATTTGAGGGGCGGGACGATGTGTTTTGTTGCTTGTCAGAAACAATCATTCCCGGCCCATTACATTTACAGCACGTCGCGCTTTCAATGCTGTAACACGCTGCGCTCTGAGAGAGAAAGGTGGCTCTGAGAGAAGCGTGGAGAGAAATCATACATTTACTCATAAAAAGTTGACAAACATCAGTGAAAGAAAAGGTCAAAAACAGTCAAAATGCAAACGTTGCACTGTTGGTCTTTTGGAACTGAATAAACTGACATTAGTGTCCAACTTGAGCTTTGGTGTGATTTTCCCATCAAGATGGAAGATTAAAGTGAATAACAACTTTATTTAGTGCGCCCAGTGCCGCCCCCGCCCCTCTCTTGTCCTCTGTCCCGGCCCACCCGTCCTCTCCCTGTTCTGTTTGGGCACTGGAGGTTGTCAGTCGGGGTTTATGTCCAGTTCACTGGAGCTGAAAGAAGTCAGTTTCATGTCTTGTTATGGAACAAGACGTCTCTGCCTCTCAGGAGTGATGAGAAGTGGTCCGGCTGAGCAGGGTGAGCCGGGAGCAGGACCATCCCCTGGAGGCGACCAGCAGTGAGGAAGTCAAAGCGGCTTTTGTGTCGCTGCTGTCGGCTGCGTGTTTGGTAATTATCCCCCTCTATATGAGCACAGACCAGGCTTTCCAGGAGTGGTCCCAACCCAACCGGCCCACGGAAGAGTGCACAACACACTGTCAACAAAGATTAACTTCTCACAGTGCTGCAGAGATGCCTGATTGGAGGAGACACGGCAAATACTGAAACCTTCTCTTGTGTGACGTGTTCGTGATGAGCAGATCTGCACAGACTGTTGCAGTGATTAGATAGTAACACCCGTGGAGCTGATAGATTGCAACGCCTGTAACACAGCCTCAGTCAGCACATCCGCATTTCTTCCCTTCTTCATTCTTACTCTCACCCAGTGGTGGAGGAAACATTGAACCAACATTGTCGCCAATGTCACAATACTATAAGTAAAGGTGTTGCATTAAAAATACTTAAAGTTATTGTGAGGAGCTTTTTACTTAGTGTGAAATAGCCTCAGTTTAATACTATATATGGCCTAGATTACCTACCACAGTTTTAAGACTTTATATGCTGTTAGCTGGTATTTTAGTCCAGGTCGCAACATATGTAGGGTCGGGTCCCTGAGGGACACAAGACATATCTGAAGGGTTGTGAGATCATTTGTGGGAGAGGAAAGTTCTGCAATGCAATTTATTCAGACTCAACTCTAATTTTTGCTGATTTTGCAAAATATTAAAGAGTTAATTCTTTGAGGGAAAACAATTATCTAACTGAAACCAAGACATTTAATGTTGAGATGTTTAATGTTTCTAAGTGACTTTTAGAAGTGTTTATCTTTTATAATCGCCTATATATTTAAAATAAAAAATAGATTGATACATAAATAAAACTGTCAGTTTGATATTCATATTTATGCATCAGCACCAACTCATAATCTATACGTTCATCGCTTAAAATAATTACTTGTGTAAACATATGGCCAATAAAGCCAATTCTTATTCTGATCATTTCTTTCGCATTACCATCTTCATCTTCCTCACTGACCACAATCATCATCTGCTTTTTTGCTTCCTCAACCTCATCAGTAGTACCACCACTCCAATCACCATACATATCATTGTCATCATCATCATCTTCATCAGCATCTCTGCACTTAATCTCTTCATTCATCACCGTCCTTCTAGGCAAACCCGATCATAGTAATCTTCTTCTTCTTCATCATCATCATCACCACCGCTTCCATCATTCTACATACATATCATACTTACCATTACTGCCCGCCTATTATCATTCACATCACCACCACCACCATCACCACCATCATCATCTCATTCCACCATCATCATCGTCATGTAGTCTGAATGTCTGTGTCGCTTCGACATGAAATAAAAATAAACTGCCTATAGCCTTTAGTATATTAGCCTAAATGTTTGTCAATATCTTCCCACAAAAACCCTAGCAAATAATTTGTGGGAAGCAAACTGAGGGGCATCCGTTTCTTCCATTAAAACACCCTCACTTTAACCCGGCTCAGCTCGGTCCTTTTCAAAGGCGCAGAATAGGCCTGCCTTGATCTGCATCAATTGTCATCCCGGGGCTCAGGGGCACTTCGGCGGCCAGTATAGCGGGCGAAGTCAGGGCTAATCCCTGGAGAGGGGAGAATCACGGGAGAGGAGAAAAGCAACAATAACCAAGTCAAGCGTATAAAATGAAAGCGAAATCTCTATTATCACTCCCCGCAATTCCCAGCAAAGTGGTGAAAATCAGGGTTAGTTTGTGATTCGAGTCAGACGCGGAGGGATGAATATGGGGGTCCCTGCGGGTTGAGAGACTCACACGACGAAAAGGGCAATATTCTGGAGAAAAGGGGAAGAAGAAAGCCCCTCTCCCATCCCGACATAACCATTAAATGCAGTCTGACTTTATGTTGTATAGAGAGGGGGGAACAAGAAAGGAGGCACAGTTCTCCGATGAAAGAATGAGGTTTTTGGCGGATTAGGGACGGCCCGAAGGATGAAGAATAACTTCTGCATAACTTTACAGCTAGCCTATTTTCTCTCCCCACGTCAAGAGCCAAGTTTAAGGCTGAACCGGTTTGAGTTAACCCCTTTGTGATTGTCCAGTTGGAGACTTTCACAAGAGGAAAGAAAGGATTCAAATTACAATCTCAAATCACAAAATTGGGCAAACAATCTTTACCTCTTTTACCATATTGTATTATGGGTACAGGACTGTTCAAATAACGCTTTAAAGATTTGAAAATAGTATGGCATTTAGTTGTAAAACCTTTGGCATTCACAATCTAATGTTATCATACACAATAATATATGACTCACACTGTTCTTCATATACACTTGGAAATGTAATTTCAAATGCAATACTTTAACTTGTAAATTATTGTTTTTAATGTTATCATTGATACTTTTAGCTGAGTAAATGCTCAGAGTACTTCTTCTTTAAAGACCCCAAGGGTTGATCTTTAGACTTAAAGGGTGTACACATTCAGCTTGTGGTCTTTTTTCTCAGAATTATAGGCTATACCTTTTTTTGACCATGTCTTCATTGCATGGTTATGCTGTATATTGTGCGCTAAATCACGAGGAGCCTCTTGGACTGAGTCTTGCCATCGTTCCTGAAGGGCTCTCATCATCACCATCGTAATTTATGGGCCTAATTAGTGATTTTTGTCCTTTTTTCTATCTATTGCATGCTAATGAAGGCATTTTCTGCCATCTGACAATAACGGTCATCTCAAATAATAATGATATGCCGATTATACTTGGTGCTCTGCTGATTATCCCGCAGAGGAAAGACATTCCAAACTTAGTGAATAATGTGATGGTGAGTGCAGACTCACCTTTAAGAAATACTTTTTATTCATACATGTATTAGCCTAATAATAATAGTACTGCTTACAATGACGATAAAAAACAATAATAATAATAATAATATTCCGAAAGACGTGTTTGTGACACATCTTTAAAAGTTAAGCTCTAAACGTCCAGTAACACAAAAATGTATAAAATGAAAAGAAAAAAGCAGCATCATTAAGCTTAATTATGTCTTCTCTCTGAGAACCAGACTAGAAAATAGCTAATAAAGGAATGGGGAACATCTGAACAATTATGTGAACTCTGGTCAGGAGAAGAAGAGTTAATAGTGCCATGTGCAGTGAGAGGAGCATTAGAGGCCAGAATCCATATTTACCACTCGAGTTGTGAGCAGGCGTCAGAATAGGACGATAATGCCGCGCGCATTCTCTCCCCTCTTATTTTCATTAGGCTCTGATGACTGCAGAATTGATGCGGCCTGCGAGTTATCAAGAGCCACTAATTTCACATTAACGACCATTGACTGCGGTAGCTTGATTCGAGGGGGTTTTTGACAATTATCACAATCAGGATTGGAGCCCAAATCGTTTACCTTGACTCCGTGATTATTTTCTCCGAGCCGAGCGCACATTGCAAAATTGTATGGTGTCAAAAACCTTTAAATAATGAGGAGACCAGGAGGAGCGGCTATCTCTTTTCAACTCGCACGCACGTGCTCGCGCCCACGCACACCCCCTCACACAAACTGGCAGTGACCCTATACGCTGCAGTGTAAATAGCTTCAACTCTTCCTTGTCTTTTGTGATTCACTTGTGTTGTACATAGATAATATAGTTAATATCACTTGTATTGGACTCAATATTCATATTCTTATTTTATAGCCTCCTTCTAAATGCATTTTTCTGAATAAGATGATACATTTTATTTTCCGTGTCAAAGTAATACAAACATTATAAATAGGGAACATAGGCTCACAGTTAAATATTATTAAAAGCATATATATTTATGATATGAAGTCACAGTATAACTAATGCAGCGTAGTGATGATTTGCTCTCGCGAGATTATGAAGTCACGTTAGAACTGATACGCCGTAGTGATGATTTAATCTCGCGAGATCAGGCCGTCACATGATCACGCTGGTAAACAACCAGGAAGTCATGGGTTGTGTGTAGTGAAAGAAGAGGAACCTACGCTTTAATATCTGTTTTTAACGATGTCGCTTTACGAAAACAGTTCGTTTTGGGTGGTGTTATCATTAATATATATTTATGCTCAAGTGGCCAGCGGCGAAGCAAACGTCACCGCAACAGATTCAGCGGACACGATGAAACAACCCGCGTCTTTCAGCCCTGCTGCTGTTGTGGGCAACTCTCCTGTGTTCAAACCCGGCGTGGGCTCCGTGTTCTCCCTCAACCTCCTCTCGTCCTTCCCAGAAAACCTGGAGATCAGTGAGTACTGCAGCGAGCTGCTCCAGATATTCGGACGGAGA
This sequence comes from Clinocottus analis, assembly GCF_023055335.1. Taxonomy (NCBI): domain Eukaryota; kingdom Metazoa; phylum Chordata; class Actinopteri; order Perciformes; family Cottidae; genus Clinocottus; species Clinocottus analis. Next base: position 7,379,334 of record NW_027175876.1, read on the forward strand.
TACGTCGCCTACGTCGACTGCTTGGTGACTGCTGCCCGACCCGTTCAAGTCTGCCAGAAATGTTTCTCCAGTTATGGAAACCTCACCGAGACCTACGTGAACATCTCGTCAGACCAGGTGCGTGCTCAGTTTTCTGTTCATTTTAGTTGTCTCTAAACTGTCACGAGCCTCGTGTTTGCGCAGTCGTCTCGAGAGTCACGAGTCTTGCGGTGTGACTGACTGCTGGTGACAAAATAGAGGAAAGAAGAATGCTTTAAAATCTGCTTGACTTGCTATCAATAGCAAGCTGAGGAACGTATTCCTTTTAGCTTATGTGTCAGTCAAAAAATAACAAAAATAATAATAATAGCAGCTGAGTGAATGTGTTGATGCATTGCGCCTGTGTGTCCTCAGATGGGTCCTGGCAATGAGAGCTGCAGGGACAGCCTGCTGCGGAGTGACTGTCTGATGCTGGTGTATAGGCTGTACAGCAACATGGAAGACATCTGGATGAAATCACAGTGTGACCGTAAGTCCTCAGTATTCATTTAAAGTAGGTAAATCTGCATTATTGTGACATGTTTGAGCTTCTGACTCACACACTTGTGGGTATGCATTTGACCACAGAGGTCATAGTGAAGGGTCATGTCGAGGCCGCGTTCAGTTCAGTGATTGGTATGGGATGTTTTCATTGGAGCGGGGAGTGGACGTTGCAGCCAAGATCAAACATGTGACTTATTTTGGTAGACCTTTCAGTCTTGCAATCCCCAGGAATGACCCATAGCAGCTTGTGACTTGTGATATAGCTGCATCAGATTCGGTAGATCTCCACACAGTTTTCATTATTCAGTTGGTTTATAAAATGTCAGAAAACAGTGAAAAATGTCTATCAACTCTCCCAAAGTCCAGGTAATGTTCTCAAATAACTTGTTTCCTCAATACAAAAACTTAAATGCAAAGATGTTCAGTTGAAATTTGTTAAGTTAAACCTTTTTGCTGACTTTAAACGGTAAGCAAAAGTTCATGTAACAATCGTATTGTTAAACTTGTTTCAAATCTTCAATAAAATAGGGGAAAGTAATTCATGCTACCAAAGTGAAACCATCACAAAACACTATCTGATTCCATTTGTCCACTCTGTTGAATAAATAGACCTAACTGATGTTTTTACTTCCTGTTGTGTAGAATGTGTAGCTAAAGGATTCCAGAGCCTGACCAATGACACGCTGTACTTCATGGACACGGTCAACCAAACTATCACCTGCTTTAAGAAGTATCAACAGGTACACCATGAATAAGGAGATGATGTCTGTCGATTACATGTTTATGTTTAGAAGTTGATGATGATGTCTGTTCTTTACAGGGGAACCATACAGAGCTGTGCAAAGATTGTAAGAAGACATACAAAGGCCTGAATGAGCTGTACAGCAGAATGGAGACGAATCACACGATGTGTATTGACATAGAGGATGCGGTATGTATGTATGTCTGGGATTCATAGAAGTCCTCTCTCAATGGGATGAGAGAAAGCTGCCTAGACTAATCTGTAGACACTAAAGAACAATCGTACGAGTCTACACCAACTTTAAGCTTGTGTCAAGGTCGCTTAAGGGAATTTTTGTGTCGCACCCAACAATGCGTTTAAACGATGGTTGATGAAGGTTAAAAAAAATAAGTCAGTTTTGTGAAGAGACAGCAAGAGGGATTTTCTTGAATCTTTTCTCTGGTCAGAGTTGATGTTTTAGCCTTGATTATTCAATGAGTTATCATTTTCAATGATTTAGTTTGGTCTTTCAATATCTCAATGGTTGTTGATTTTATATTTGAGGGTGTTAATAAAAAAAATAATTGTGAAAAAATGTTGGCTTCAGAAATGCAGGAAATCTAAAAAACAAATTCTTTATCAAAATAAATGAAAGATGTTTGTTGTGGTTGCAGGATTTTGCTCCTGAATTCTTTTCTAGTCTTTTCAATAATAACTGCAGGATGTAGAATCCCTGAGTACAGTAAACATTTGAGAGTCGAATTAATAGTGTCCTATAATTATGTGCTCAACTGAAGCTTATGTTGCGTTTGGCACTTTGCCTCGTTTCAGATGAATATGACTCGCAGACTGTGGAGTAAGAACTTTAATTGTTCCTTCCCCCGCGAGGAGACGGTGCCTGTCATCGCTGTGTCCAGCTTCATGCTCTTTCTGCCCATCATCTTCTACTTGAGCAGCTTCCTTCACTCTGAACAAAAGAAACGCAAGCTCATACACCGTGAGTAACCAGCTTAATTCGCTCATTGTGACACAGAGAGATTTTTTGACAGGATTTTGAGGGGTTTGGGATCTTTGTGGATAGAATGGGGCTGACTGACTGTGATATTGGGGTTTGGCGGGGATGGAGGAAGACGGGTGTGGTCTAAGTTGATTTATAGCATTGTGAGGTTGCCTCCTGCAAACTTCTGGATCATAAGGTTGGAGTAATCATTTGTGTGTATGTGTGTTGGTGTATGACGGCAGCCTTCTAGCATCAGAGTGTTTCCAAAGACTGAGAAGGGCGCTAACTTTTTTTACTTCGGTTTTTAGGTCCATATTTGTTCTTAAGAACCACGTACGAATGATTTCAGAGAACTTGTCATATTGGAATTTTATCAAAACGGTGGTTCAAGAAGAAGTGAAATAAAGATAAATAACCAAAATAAACTTAAAACCATATTGATATTCTGTTGATCATATCATTTTTTTACGTTCCATTCTCTCAGGGTTTTTCTTTATGCAGGTTGATCTCCAAGTGCCTTTTTTTCTTTTGTTAAATGTCTTACTTGGCATGGACAAATCTTAAAGCAAAGTGCAGGCTGACCCGTCACTACAAACGTCTAAAGTATTGTTGTGAAGCCAGCCCCTGGGGGCCTTCCTCCATTGCACCTCACGTTGTAACATTAGCTTCTGTACAGACTCGTATTCTCACATCTCCATAACTTTTGCATCTGTGCGACTGCATCTTTATTCATGCCACACGGCTCTACTCTGAATACGCATCATCAAAAATTCATTATTTTATATGGTTTCAGGCCCCTAATATGACGACTGAAGCCCCTAAATATGTTTTTTTCCCCTTCATATTTTTATATCATTCTTTTTTAATGCAAAACCTCAGGAACGCCTGAATGATTTTTCTCAAATTTCACACAAACTACAACCTGGTCTAAAGGAGGAATTGATTTTGACGTTTTGGAGGTTAAAGGTCAAAGTCACTGTGACCTCATGTCTGTTCCATTCTCGTGAAAGTGATATCTCAGGAACAACTTTTCTTTTTTTTTTCAAATTTGGGAGAAAAGTCCATGTTTTTGGTCATAACTCAGGACTTCACACGAAAGGATGAAATTGTGAAATTTTGCGCAGACAAAGATGTAAACTACAACACTTGCTGTAATTCTGATTGTGAATTGAATTATCCAAAAATGGAGAGGAACCAGAAGCTTTAAATAGTAATTCATTGCCTGTGTCTATGCTAGTCACAATGTTCTTGCATGAGGAGAATGCAAGCACCATCTGCAGCCCTTTAGGAATCTTATTAACTTCTTTATTTTCCTCAAGAGTGTCCGTTTGTCACGACCATCTTGGCTTTAATCTGAATATGTATGTGCATGTTTTAATGCACGTTTTGAAAAACTATTTTCCAAACACCTTGTACTTTAGTACAATAATAGAATAACTCAAAGTAAAACAAAAGTAATTTAACCCTTTAAATTGCATTTTTGTAAAGTGTTGTAAATTCTGTCTCTTCCCAGCCAAACGGGCAAAGTCATACACCAGTCTGATGAACATTCAGAACAAACTGAGCTGAAGAGGAGACGGTGATGGATAACGCTCTTTTATTAGAAGTTACAACCTGGGTGAAGATTGGACTCCTCTTCCTCCTCATCTGGTGCTCGAGGTTTGGATGAAGCAGACTCAACAACAGCATCCCTTGCTCTGTTTCAGGAGACTGAGATTAGTATTCAAAAGGACATCAAGATTATAGATATGAGAATGAAATGCTTTTGGCCCCCTTTTTTTTTGTTGCTTTACATTTGCTTTTATATCCGCCAAAAGATTCTTCTCAAAATGTACTAAATGATATTTGAAATCCATAAGTTTTGAGATGAGCTTTAATTTGTGATAATCTTTATTTATATTAAACTGCTGTATGTTTGAATCAAATGATATCTAACTTCACAAACTACTGATCGGATTATTCTTCATGTTGCTGCACTGATCCCGGTCTCTCCTTCCTTTCAACTCGTTAACAATCTTCACGTTGTTCGGTGCATTCTGTAGCGTGATACACAGCTGTCACTAGAAAGAGTGAGTGGCTTGCGTGCGTGTGCGTGGAAGTGAGTGTGTGTATGAGCTCTACTTATGGGTCGAAAAAATGGGGTTTCTGTCTCTAATGTATGTCCAGAAGAGAGCTGTAAAAAAGGAAGCACTTGATGTCCATTAGTGGTGACATGTATCTGCTGTAAGAAGAGGGGGGTGCACATCAGTGGGGTGGGGGAAGCAGATAAAGACATTACACACATAATGTAAGAGCACTCCAGAGCACCACACTGTGATGTTACCTGTTTTCCAGTCAGTGTTTTTTGTGTTGCATAAAGCTTTTAATGTGCTTTGTTGTCGTTTTCCACAGATGTTTAACTTAATTTGTTAAGAGGCTTCTGACTGCTCATGACAGTGAAGTCTCATTCATGTATGTCTCCTTTATTAGCATGAGTGTTGAATTGATGATTTTTTTCTATGAGAAATACATTTGCTGTGAAGTAATTTAAACCTTAATTTTGAATGCATAAACCCAAATAAATATTTTTCTGTCAGAAAAAACCTGAAGGTGCTTGTGTTGTAATTGAACCGCTGCCACAGTTTTCTGCCTTTTGGTTTAGTGTAATTATAGGAAAGTACGTACTTAGTCAAGGAAGGGTACGTTTTACTACGTATTTCTATTCTTTAGTACTTCTTGACTACATTTCAATATTGTGCTTTAGTACCATTGCATATTTTACAAGTACCACTTACATTTCAGATTAAACTTTTCATTCAAAATATATCACAATCTTTGAACCTATATGCTTTTTAAATCAATATTCGGTTTAAATGACATCAACCATCTCTAACTTTAAAATACTGCTGACATTCATCTTGAACTATTTTTCATTTGGAATTCCATATTATATTTAGTATGATAATACACATTGAAAGGGCCCAATCTGCACCATTATTGCTGCTACCTTTTCTAGTATTACTTTGAGTTTTTCTATTTGTGTGGTGGTACTTAAATGATGTAAATACTCCATAACTGACTGCATTTCTACGCCTAAAGAGCCCATGTTGTGTTGTGTTAAAATCGGTTTCCTCACACAGTAATGGCCCTTGTTCTCAGTTACATGGCGTGTGTTTTTTGCAACGAGGTTTTTCCTCCGTCATTAGCAGCTAATCTAGCTCTGGGATAAAGATACTTGGCCAAATAATCGCAGCAACACATCCGTTAAACTCCTTTGGCTTTTTGGTCTTGTGGAGGTCCATCAGCAGGTCTAAGAGCATTACGGATATGCCGAGTCATATGATCCGGTTGCGGCCAGCAGAGCGGCTAAAGACACAGGCTTTTGTCATTCGCGCTCCCGCACAGTGAAGTGTGTTGAGCGGCTCGTGTGTGGCGCGGCCCGCAGCTCAAGAATGACAGCTTTGATTCTCGATAAGCCTCGTTGCTTTCCTGCTGCACACCGGGTCCTCGAGCGGGGCTGGAAGTCATGAAAACTCACCGGCAAAATGGACCCGAGGCCTCGCAGAACCGATGGGAATGCTTGATGCAGTGATTTACAGTCAATAGTGAAAACACATATGCGAGTAATAACACAATCAAAACACTTATTTACAATGAAAAGTCCAGCATTCAGAGAGCAAGAGTGTGGCAGTAAATGTAGCCTACTTAAACCTCAAAAGAAGTACTCATTATGGCTCCATTTGGGGAGCATTAGCATATCCTATGCTAAAAATGCCTCAACATTTTACCCCCCTCCACTCCACTCCACTGTTTGTTTTGCACATTAGTTCTCTGCAGGATGATGTATGGGTAGAGTTTGACACAATAGCCAGCACACTCACATCTGCTGAAGAGGAGAATGCCATTTTTTTGTGCACAACTGGTTAGTAGCTCATCATGGATCAATATGCAAACTACAGAAGTGTGGTGTGGAAACTTGAAGCATATTATGGAGCAGACGGAGTAGATGTAATAGCCTTAAACATGTATGTATACCATCTGAAATGTTGGTATATATCCATACATAGCTTAATATGAGTCCAAGTATAGCCAATAGTGAAGTGCAGTATGTTGCATCCTTTACTGTTTTCAGCTACGGCTTATCTTATCTTTACATCGCATTCTGCCAAATAGAATTATGTACGCATGCATGCAGCTGCAATTATTCCAATAAAAGAAGAACAAAGATTTTTATGTTAGATAAAAAAAACAACATTTTTCATTTGAACTGATGTGTCAAGTGTGCAAACTTTTACATGCTTGAATAATCACAAATCTTCTTTCATTTTTCTAAATGAGCAACATTGTGTATGTTTTCTTGGCCACAGTTTATGATACAATGCTCTGATGAAGGCTGCTGATTTATCCTCTCACTGAACCGACTGCAGTGCAGCAAAAATAACACAATCCACCAGTAATCATGGCCTAATGCCACATATAATTATTGTACACATAATCCATTGTCAAAGAGCTTTGATAAGAGAAAATGACTGGGAGAATAAGAAATTACTGTAAGTTAGAAAGTGTAACAGTTTTTGTGGAAGAAATTAATATGATTTTGTGAACTGAATATCCTGATCTTGACTGCTTGATCAAGTTATCTGCTGGTTTGAAAGGGGACATGTCGTGCTGTGTCAGATGTTTTGTCAAAAACCATGTCAACACTAGAATGGACAATCTCGAGACATTTGTGAAAGAAACAATTATGGCAGTTGTTTACATACACAATGGTAAATAATTACTGTTTGATTTCAACATTGTGCATTTCAGAGCTTCATTTTAAGTAAAAAATATCACGCTCTAATAATTGTCATTTGGTAATAAATGCATACTATATTTCATCTCGAATCCACATTCTATTAAAGAGCAAGTGTTGTTCTAAAGCTAGACGTCAACAGTTTAATTGAATAACGCTTTCTTTTATTGATTTATTTCATGAGTCAACATGTTCCTTATGATTTAAAAATATCCTTGAATTGAGCAGACGTGAGATGAACCGTACAATGAGTTGTGTCACACTTTTTAATAACAAAAATCAAATAAAAACATCTCATGAATGCTGGGCAGTAAAAAAATATATTTTTGTTAATCCAGACATAACATTGTGCAACCATTTGTTCCTTTCTTATGAGCTCTCAGCTACTGTAATGTGTGAAGGCGTTAGTTGACTTTTTTTTATAGCTGAGGAGGGAATAAAGCAGGAATGTTGGGGCTTGATGGCTGAAGCTGAACGGAGGATTGTTGATTTTTCAGTGGCTTAACAAAAACATTTCCTCAGACCATTTCTGATAATAAATGCGAACTAAGAGACTGGCAAGTGCACTCCACTGCACAGACCGGGATATAATTTTATTTAATACAACAAATGAACGCAACAAACCCTACACTTTCCTTATATTCAAAGGTTAAAGTTGTGCGGCTGAACATTTAAAGGCAACATTCTGTTGGGGGAAAAACTGTATGCCTGTTTGCAGTAGATGCTCCTGTTAATGGCCAAACATACTTCTTTTTGAACAAGTTACCTTGAAACAAGGCCAGTACCTTTCATATTTGGTAGAGGAGTAGGGGGACACTTGTCATGTTGTTCCTGAATCTGACCTTCCCTTTTTGTTTATTAAATCTAATTCTTGTTAAGTGAATGATTTGTTCTTTGACAAGGTCACAGCCTCCGCTAGACTAAATGCCTTTGAATTCTCGGCTGTCCTCTGCAGCCGTCCTCCACTCCTCTGTATTCTGTACAGTGCATCTCATGTGGCAGAGGAGGAGCGGACGTCTCCTTCGTTATTGCAATATTAAGAAACTGTTAGTCAGGACTTAAGTGGTTATGCAACCCCTCCCCACCACCAATACTCTAAGCTGTCAGTTAGTTAACTGGCTGAAGGTCAGGCTTAGATTTTGCACCTCTCAACCCCTGAGCAATGAATATGATGCTTTGTTGAAGAAGGAGTAAACATATGCCCCTGGGGGTTGGAATTAGCAGACACACACTCATGCACGCTCTCTCGCGGAGCATATGCAGAGTGAATGGGGCTTATTATACACCTGCGAGTGGGGGTCAAAGTCTGTCAATCCCTAGCTTATGGTATTATAATAGATTATAGAATCACTCTCTAATGGCAGTCATTCAGTGTGTAATCTCGGAAGCTTGATGCAAAAGCACTCAGCGTTCCAGCTAAGGGTCTGTTGAAAATAAGGCCTTCTCCTCATTCATCCCTTACTTCCCTCCTTTCACAAAGGTCTTATGACAAGTCAGCTGTTGGTGACATCACAGATGCTGGATCATATGTCAGAAACCTTTGCTGGCTGACTTACATCCCTTGGGGCTCAGTAGCAACTGAGGCCACTTGAGGCCAAAAGAGCGCCGAGGTGCCCCGCGGGGCGATGGCGAGCACGGTCGCTGCCAACAGGCGGGGGCGGTAGGGGGGGCACTCCTCAGGGCAGGAACATCTGACCCATGTGGGGATTTGTTTGTGTCGACATCCAGAGAGGGCCCATCTTGCCATCAGCTTGAGAAGACATGTATCATTTGTGTGGAGTGTGTGGGTGGATGAGAAACTCTGAATTCATTTTGATCATGAGAGAGATCTGGTGCCTCCGTCTGCATGTGTTTGAAACATGCGTCTTGTCAAAAATGAAGGTTTCAAGTATTAGTTTGTGGGACCTAAGTGGCATTTTGATCACAAGACCATAGCGCCACCTCCAGTCAGCTTCTGGATATAACATTGAAGGCACAGCTCATAAACACTTTTTTCATTTTGCTCAAAAAAAAAAATAAGAATGTCAAAATGTTTGAACATTAAAGCCCTCACATGTAACCTGTGTTAAATGTTTGTTGATACTTTCCCCTTACTGAAGTATTTGAATCAACATTGGGCCGTTTTTAATCACATGCAAACAATACTATTTATTAACCGGCACATCGTGCATCTACTATGACCGGTTTGTTTTTAATTCTTGTTTTTTTTTAGATAAGTTACCATGATTTTTGTACACTACGTTCCCCTTTAAAGGTTTCATAGTTTTTCCACAGCTACTGATATTTTGGTCTTGCGCTGTTGTCTCATATTGATTTTAAAATCTGGTTCTTTCTGCAATAAATTGCTGGGGTTAAAGAGGTTAGGAGTAGCCTGGCAGACCTCCTTTGTAGGTTTTGGTGTTTAGATTCAGCGTAATATGAGTTTGATGATTCTGATGAAGTTGATTCATTTTTAAATTCATTTTCAATTTGATACAGTACATTTCCAACCCGCTGTATTTATAGTTGAGTGTTGTTTTTGAACATATCCTGTAAACATTACTGTGAGTAAATAAGCATTTTAATTTTAATTTGCTCAAAGGCCTTCATAGAGCCTTGAAACCAAAGCTTTTCTAGAATTTGTATTTTTGGAGAAAACAGACAATATTGGTGTGGTGCAGATGGTCCAAAGTTTGCTTTGAGGAACTAAATATTTCATACCTTTGAAAACATGATGCTTCCACAAGATGGCAGCACCAAGCCACGTATGATATATAAACAATCCCAGACTCTGTGCTTCACTCTCTGCATTAATATATCGTGCTGTTTATTTGTGGTAGCCCACATATTCAAGATGTAATCAATATGACGCATCGTCCCTGTTCTTTATTGGTGGATCAATATTGGCTAGAGGGCTCATGAGCTTCTTGGGACCACACCAATTTCCTTTTATCATTCAAACCTTTAGAATCATATAACTTTTGTATTTAATTCATCATTTGATTCATCAGAGTATGTGTGAAAGGAGTTCTATTCACTGTAAAATCAACACTTAATAGATAAGGATTAGATTCCAGCTTTTATTTTTTACAGTCTTATAAAAAGAATATTTAGAACAAGTTGCATCCACTTTGGGATACAAAGTGGATGCATACTAGTGCAATACGGGGGTTTTATCCAGCAGTGTTGAAGAGCTTGTGGCTGAGCTCTGAGGGGAAAGAGTAGAAGAGCAGAGCCAGGAAGAGCAGAGCCAGCAGCGCAGCCAGCAGCCCCACACAGTGACGCCTGTAGTGCCTCCAGGTCAGGATACACATCGTCCTCACTGGGCGCAGCAGCCACGACATGCTGGTACTGGGACGGCTGTACAGAGAGAATCTGAGATTAAAAATCACTCATCTTCATCCGTGATTTCCGTGCCTCAACCAGCCGCACACGGTAGGTCTTTAGCCAAAAAATGCAGCGGGTTAAATACTTACCTGGGTGAAAGTATTGGATCACTTTCTATAACAAAGTCATTATTTGTGCACCAAAAAAAAAATCAGGACTTTTATTTCTACTTCAGTACTTTTTTTTTTTTTTTACCTCAAGTTTAAAGGATGGGGAGTGGCATGTTTGAGAGAGTCTGTTGTCATGTGTGAAATGTTGTTGGCTCTTGTGGGAGGAAACTAAATCTCCAAATCCTAACGATGATCAAGTACCAGTCCATGTTGCTTACTGACGTACTTACTTTCGTCGAGCAATGTAAACAAATTAAACTTGTAATTTCATTTCCACATTAAACTGCTTTCTACAGAAATAGCTAACTTTAGCTAACAGCCCTAGCATTGATGGCAGCATGTAATCCAGTGACAGAGTACCACGAGCTGCCATGCTATAGTGAACTGTGATGTTAACCTGACGGATGCTTGTTGAGGGGCACAGACACGGATGATTAAAATATAATACATGCATTTTATATTGATTCATTAGTTATAAAAATCGTAAAAAAAAAATGTCAAAAATGTTCATGAAAAAAGTCTAATATGTCTTGAGTAAAAATGTCATAGTATAGTTTGTTTAATTTTCTTTTTATAATTATCTTGTTCCTGAACAATTGTCAGCATACTTTACTTTCACTTTATTAAGGACATTTTACGACATACTAAACTATGGCTTTTTTGTGCAAACTATGCTATGACATTTTGTGATATACCACCATAACTTTTTTCATACATTTTTAAACATACTGTACCATTTTTCTAAAGACGTACGATACATTGACTTTCTACAGGGCATTTTTGCAACATACTTTTAAATGGCGCTTTTCAAGATATTTATGACTTTGACTATTTGATACAGTATCAAATAAGTGTATTAAATGTACGCTTTTGAAATGGACCGCCAGTTTCATGTCATATTCAGGGGAATCTCAACCTTGTCCATGGAATTCAGTTTATTTCAAACTGCCAAAAGAAACAAAAAATAAATAAATATTGCACACATTTCACAAGATAACAACACAAATTGTAAAAACAGGCAAGTTTAGTGCAATGTGTAATCAGTAAAAGACAGAATTACAAACAAAGACTGCTACACAAATAAGGTCAGGCGCAGGCAAATTTGAAAGGGAATAACAGACACTGCAAACAATGCCATCCACTATGGAGCCAGAGTTTAGAGAATCAACCCCAGACGCCCTTTCACGTCATCACTCAAGTGCACTTAATATTGTTCCCATAAAATCATCTTCACATTATCTGTAAAGTTAAAGATAAGAGGGTTGGGGATTTGGAGAGACAGCCATGCCAACACACACAACCTCTGTGGTCAATTATTACAATAATGCATGCAATATAAGTTTACATTTGAGTAGAAAACAGTATTCATCTTTAAGTATTTGTTGCTTTAATGTTTCAACCAGATGTCGTCAAATTATATTTGCAAACAATTATTTGTATTCTCTTTTTTAATAATCGTTTGCAAATTGTATTTGACTCCAGTCTGGTTTGGTTGCTTTGATCCCAGAGATTAAATATTGTAACATTGAAGTTGAATTTACCTCAAATCAATTTCGACGTAATCTTGTTCTGTGTCTCACTGGATTGAATTAGGAAAATATACATATATTTTTGTTTCTACATTATTATTAGTGAAGTGTGCAAAGACTGCAAGAGCTATAACAGTTTAAACATGTGACACTTTGCTTTAAATCCCCCTAGCATTTATAAGCAATACATAAACATTATTATTAAACATTTATCAATGTATTTGTCAATAACTATAACTCCTCCTGCAGGCCATTATAAGGAGGATGTTGTATAAACAGATAATACATGATAATATAGATGTAATAATATAAACTGTCTTCACAGGAGGATGTATAATTGTCGAGAATAACTACATTAATAAACACTTTAATGTACTTATTTCTGCTCATTGTGTGTTATACAGTTTATCTATTAATAAATGTGAATACAGTGCTTATAAATGCTAAAAAGAGGGTCGAGAGCAAAGCGTGATCAAACATAATCTTCATTTGTTGCCTATTACCATAACCAACAGCAGACATTGGAGCAGTAATGGGATCTAAGATTCAAGAGCATCACTTTAAATAAACGTCCATGCGATCTGATTTAACTAAATAAATAAACTAAAAGTTGAATAAACAGATAAAAAGACATTCATTGTCATGTAACATTGCTTGAAAAGAATATCAGGGGTTAAAACACTTGAGAAAATGATTGCTTTAGTCAGTTCAAGATAGTCCAGATATTGAGCATTAGTTTTGTTAGGCTTGCTGCAGGGTGGATTAGACAGTGTTTCTCATGAAGGAGTAATTTTGGGTGGTTTCAGCCTCTATCCGGAGAGCGAAGGTGGAGGGTGGCGATCAGTTGCATTAGAGAGGAGAAAATAATGAAATTGTACTTCCAAAGCGCTTTCTCCTTCCTGTGGGCGAGACTCCTCGTACTCTCCTTCTGGTTTGCACCCACAAGCTCCCCTACATAGCCGGCTGGCCACCCCCCTCCCAGTCCTCCCAGTAGCCCCTCAGGCCCCCAGCAGCTTCTTGACAAGGTAGCCCGGCATGCTGTAGAGGAAGAGGCCCAGCATGACGAGCAGCAGCAGGGCCAGCACAATCTTGATGATCAGCCACTTGTAGCGGTTGCACACCAGGTAGCGGATGGCTTTCAGCGGGCTTAGGAACCACAGGAAGGTCGTGTCTGGGCGACTAGAAGGATGGAGGTTTTAGGGAGAGGAAAGGAAAGTTTGGTGGAGAAGGCATGCAGGTGGATGGAGGAATGAGTTAATGAAGGGTGAGTGAGGAGAGGGAGAAATGGGATGAAATATGGGTAAAAGAGAGAGAGAAAGCTGGCATTAGTGGTTAAGCAAGACGCGTTGCATCTATTTTGAGTTGTGTTTCACAACAGCATACTCACATTTCTATGAATATGTTGATACAAATGATCAACAACTCCAAACACTGATGTTTTTTTTGTAACCAGACAAGCATTGTTGCCTCTGACGGGTTTAATGCTTTGATTGAATTTTAAATTAATTCAACTTCAGATTGTATTCATATTTAGGATATGATACAGAACACTAGAAACAGTTATTCATATTCTTGTACGATTATTCTATTTTTTTTTTCATGTTCAGTTGTCTGAAACACATTGTATGATCCAATATTTCCTCCAATTCATCCATAACTTAAAGTGCTCATTAGTAAGCAATTTGGTTATGTGACATAACTAAAACTTGCATCACAGCTGACAATATTTTGTACATTGTTTAGTAAAATATCTGGATGCCAATGAGGATCTGTTGTATGATGGTCTGGACAGGATTCTAACTGATATATAAATCCGGTAATAATACAGAATCATTCTCATCTCTACCATCCATCCTATACGATGAATATGTGAATGAGGCATTTGGTGGCTGGCTAGCTCTCCAATGCCTTAAAAAAAACATCCCTGCTTGTTTTATAATGAACAGCAGGTCACTTCAGACATGTTATGGCACTTGGTGGAAAAATACTATTCTATAGCTGAGACGAGGAGGAGACAAGAGAAAACAAAGAAACTGAGTTTTGGCGAGAGACAGGAGAGAGAGAGCTACACGTATAGCACAGGAACATCCTGGAAGTAAAGGGACTAATAGAGAAGCAGAGACAGCGAGGAGGGGGAGGAGGCTACCAGCGCGTCAGGCCCCCAGCATCTTCTTGACCAGGTAGCCAGGGAGTGAGTAGAGGAAGAGGCCCAGCATGAGCAGCAGCAGTATCAGCCCCACGACCTTGAGGATCAGCCAGCGGTAGTTGTGCCAGATGAAGTAACCAATGCCCTTCAGGGGGCCCAGAAACCACATAAGACTGGTGTCCGGGCGACTTTACGGAAGGAGGTAGAGATAGGGAGAGGAAAGAAGGAAGGCAGGAATGTAGATGGAGGGAAAAACAGGGAGAAATGGTAAGGAGAGAAGGGGAGTTGCACGCAGAAAGAAGGGGAGAGACAGAGGGAGACAGTTGAAGAGATGGTAGGAGGAGAAACGAGTGTGAAAGTGTAACAATGCCTTTTGACAGTGCAAAAAGCATTGTTATCAATCACATGTTTATCAAATATTAAGTCCTGATTAATGGTGATTTGTAACATTTGATTCACTGATTTTTGTACTATGGGAAGGATTTTCTTGAGGAGATTTAAAGGGCAGCAACTATCCTCACATTGTATTTGTGAAAAAGGTGTGTGTGAGAGTCATATATATATATATATATATATATATATATATATATATATATATATATATATATATATATATATATATATAAACATAAGCTGAATAAATGTCAATATCTTACTTTGGTTTCTCCAGTGGATCAGGCTCATTTCGTCCCAGCCCTACAGGACTTTTCTCCGCCTCCTCTCCTGTCACCAGATGAAGCTCAGCTTCTACCTTACCCTGCAACGACCACATGACATGACGGATATCAAAATGAGATGCCTTGAGTACACTAATACTCAAGATGTAGTTTTCTATTCCGTCTCCCAAGATGAGACACTGCCTTCATCTCTATAGATGAACTGCAGTTATTGGTTTTATTACTTTTTCATTTTACTTTCATTGTTCTTTATACTGTTTAATTCAATACAGATTTCCTAGCTGCTGTTTAGAAATGATCTCATGAAATGATGTCATTTCAAGATGATGATGTGACACCAAACTGAAGTTGTGACTTTGGTCATAATGTTGTGCTCAGTATTTCGTGACTGACTAACCGTTAGCTCCATCTCATCGTTCTCGTCGCGGGCTACAAATGGCCACCAGCCCTTGACCCTCTTTTGCTTGAAGATGGAAATGGTGGGCAGCTCGTGCTCGTTTCGGATCATGTCAAGGGAACACTGCTTGGCCGTCTTGGCGCCACGAGGGAACCGGTTTAAGTCCAACTCAATCGCACCTGTGAGCGGTGATAGCCAACGACAATAAGGATGGTGATACTTAAGCATTTTTGTCGCGTAAGATCAGATGGAAAGTTCTGTAATTGTTCCCATCAGGCCTCACCCAGGAAGTCATCAGCAGAGAAGTGGTCGGCGTCCCAGACCTGCAGCGTGAGACGAGGAGGGATCTTGTATTCAGTCTCATCCCAGGAGAACATTGACTCCTTCTTAGAGATCACGATCTTCTCCTCAGCCATGAGGTAATCGAAGGGGTAGACGAAGCGCCAGTTGAAGTTGCCCTCACCCGTCAGGGAGTGATAGTGCACATCTGTGTCCTGCTTGTCCTCCTGCTGCCCTTTCAGCCATCTGCAGGAAGTAGCATAGGTGAGAGTTAGGTGGACCTACAGGGACGTGGTTTGGATGAGTGGATAGATTGTTTGATTTTGTCAGTCATGCACTTCTAAGTTCTCTTCAAAGGAAATTACAATTCCCTGTCAGTTACTGTATATTAATTTAGTTGATTTACACAAGAGCATAGGACAGGTTAAATGTACCAGTCTGCCAACAAGAGAGATGATGCTAATAGGTCATAATCAAAACACATAATGTGGCTCCCCAAAAGCAAATCAGGTTAATGTATCTGTAAGATAATAACAAACAAAACAAAAAGTTATTAAATGATACATGAATCCTGATTTGTTGTTTGAGCTTCACACTATTTTCAAAGCCATGCATAAACAAAGCTTGCAAAAATGCCATTTGGGAAATTTTCCTGAAATTCTTACTAAATTAAACCAAACTTTCTTCTTTAGTGTCAAGAGCTATCGGGTCAGTCTGTGAACTACTGTATCACAACGTTGTATTCGTCTGTCAATGCAGACAGTTTGGACAGGAACTGACTGCATGAGGACCTCTACTTCTAAATATCATCCACTATGTATTTAGGCTGGTTTAAGGATGGTACCCAGCTTGTTACAGTGCAGTTCTGTGTTGACAACCACGGGTCAGCTGACGGAAAACATTGTTTTGTTAAGTGTGGAGGCTCCGCAAAACACTGACACTAATAACTTTAAACAGGAGTAAAATATTAAAAGACCTTTTTAATTTGAGGCATTTCATGAGTCATTAATAATGGCTGCATTGCACAGGTGTCAGTTCCTGAAGCTGGTATTTTTGTGCATTACAGTGCATACTGTATGGGCACTTGACGAAGTAAGAAGGATTAATGCAGTTACACGGTTTCGATTATTCGTTGATGTCACATTACACTGCAAGCCTGTGAACATTTGCTGCATCTTCCATTGACTTTAAGGTCCATATGATGAATCAAGTAAGGCATACATTTTCACAATATGCTTTGGGGGTTTAATGCGATGCAAATTAATTGGACTGAAAACTAATGTAACTGCAATTTAAAACAAGTCAAAATGTCTTCCATGAACAGGACAGTATTGTTACCAGTCTGCAACATGACAATGTTATCAAAAACATTGGAGCTCTGTCGTGCCGCCATGCAAATTCTTTACTGGTTGACATGCAAGAAGCTAAAAACACCTTCAAATTGAAATTGCAAATAGCTTGATCGTCTGCATGTAAAGTAATTTCAAGTAAAATCTACAATACAGGACCAAACCACAAACCTTAAACAAACTTGAAAAATAAAAAGGTTATTTGGCAGAATAAATAATGAAAATGGTAGTTTAACAGAATAAAGGGAAACAAGTAGGTTTTTAAAATATTAGTTTGACAAAATAAGATGCGTTTTTGATTCAAAAAATGGTAGTTTAAGTAATTAAATAGTTTTACAAAAAAGGAAATTATACTGTAGTTAAATAAAATGAAAGTGTAACAAAAAAATAAAATGGTAGTCTGACAAAAAAAGAAAACTGTAGTTAGTGATAATGACGATCAAAAATATCAAAAATATAAATTTCTCTTAAACTTGAACGACTGTATTTATTTCAATCTCAGCATCTCTGTGTGTTACTTTGGCCTTTAGACGGCTGTGATCATGATGGTAATCAAGTTGTTTATGTGGTTTGATCCTGACTGAGTTCATTTTTCATTTGGCAATAGTTTTAAGCGTGCTATTTGGAGAGTTTAAGACAAGCAAGGTTTCATGCTGGATGGAGAGTTTGAGACAGGAAGTGAGAAAGGGAAGAAAGAAATGACTCCAGGAGGAAGGAAGGGAGGTAGTTGTACGAGCCATGCAATGGAATCGTGTGTTTACCCCCTGACATAGATGTCAGACATCTTCTCTCCTGTCATGAAAGCATCGTCCTCTAGAATTACGTCATCAGTGTTCCAAATAACAACACGAAGCTCAAAGCTAGACAGCAGCAGAGCATTGACCGGAGGAGAGAGAGAGGACGACAGACAGGAGACACACCACAAACACAAACAACACAAAAACGCACAGAAAAAAATGGAAACAAAACAAAAAAAGAATGGTTATCCACACACAGCTCACACCCACGGGACGAGGCTTGGTCGCCGCGTCCCACTGTACCTACCCCCTGACAAAAATGTCACTGGACTTTTCCCCAGTGAAGTAATCATCGTCCTCCAGTATTACTTCGTCTGTATTCCAAATAATCACCCTGAGCTCATATCTGGTAAGGGGGGGGAGGAAGGAACACACAGTTGGACTTATACTTGACAATAAATAGAGAGCTAACCAGTAAAACAGACTCACCATTACTTAAGCTGGGGATAAAACTACGTATTCTGTTGGAAAAACTGAACTTTAGACACTTCAAAATGCAATTAGCAACTCGTTCCCGATAAAGCTGCATTGCCTTCACAGTTGTTCATAGTTTGTCGTATTTGGCTCCAGCCCGAGCCTACCTCTTTGGTTTCCGTGGTGCTGTGTCAATCGCAGGTCCAGGAGCAGGCATGTCCATGGGAAACATATCCACCCACATCTCAATACGGCCCTTTGAACGCACAGAGAACCAAATACAGTCCAACCAGCATTTCTGTTTCATAACTCCAGACGAGCGCGGCTCTGTCCTACCTGTTCGATGCCGGGTTTGTCGGGGTTCAGCAGGGGTCTGGTCTCCACATGTTCAGGGACCAGCTTGCATCCCACCCTCGGGATCTCCTCCCAGTGGTTTAGCACCGTCAGAGCCAAATGCTCCTCAGTCTGCTTCTTCAGACCTGGGATATCGAATTCACACATTTACAGCCTCATGTTAATGTAACAAATGTAATCATGTGTTAGATTATTGGCAACATCTGATGGGCTTTTCATCATTTGTGGGATTAACATATCCTCAATAGAAGACAATGTCAAAAGGTGTTTGATTATGTAAGATGTATTGTTTTTTTTCAGTAACATGAACGAATACAAACAAGAAAAAAGAAAAGAAAAATCAAAGGAAACAATCTCCTTGCATCAAAATCACCTAAATATTGCAGTAAATGTACTCGTGATTAATCACTGTCACAACTTTGAAATCATAGACTACCCATCACTTTACTTACATATTATTACATTGGTATCACAATCAATTTGATGTTTGAATAGTGATGTTTAATCATTTGAAGGAAGTTTATACGATCTCACAGTTTTAGGAGCAAAATACAGACGTACCATTTTCATCCTCCATCTCTGTCGGTCCCAGAAATATTCGATTGGCCACCTTGACTTTGCCTCCCGGCCCATAATGAGGTCCATCGATCTTGCCGTCCTTGCAGAGCTTCGCCAGAATCTGACTGGGCTTCAATGGGTCCCGCCAAACATTGTATCCATGGCTGACATCAATATGATAATAAAGAGGTAAATGAACTTCTGAGGTCGTCTTCAAGCCAATCGGAATACAGAAGACGATATTTATGCAAATTGGCAAAAGTTTGAGTCTTGAGATGCCATACACAATATAATGTAAGGGTGACTACAACATTTCTGTTATTACTATTGTTTTTAAATAAAAAATAAAGACAGGTTTTGGGCTTCATATAGTGACACTGTAACTAAACCAATGACTAAAAGCATATAAAGTATACAAGACAAGATGCTCACACAGAATAGTGGGATGAGATGCCACAGGTGGCTCTGTATTTGCTGTAGAAACGATTCTCCAGGTCAATCTTTGTCTCTCCGATCAAGTCGTCAGTGCCAACCAGGTCCCAGTCGTACACCGACACCGTTAGCATGGACTCCATGGGGAACGTGGCCTCGATGTCGAAAGATCTGAGCGGTAGAGGATAAACAGGTGAGAACAAGAATCAAGCGTTGAAGCAAATGTGAGAAGGGAAACAGATTCGGGCTCGTTCAGAATATTGTTGCAATAAAACATAGACTTTATTCTCCTGCACTGCCAACGTGTGACAATACACTGAACCTAAATGAAGAGCAGCGAACTTACTTGCCAAATACAGGATTGAGCTGCTTGGAGATGTAGTTCTCTTTGTCCTTGACCTCTGACTTGCCCAGTTTGATAACAACATACGGATCAGCCTTCCCGTTGATGTCAGCAGGATGAAGATCTGTAGCCTAGAGAAGAAAAAAAACGGACTAAATCAGAGAAATATTTGTCATTTTCAGTTTATTATGGTGTGGTAGTTTTTTTAACTGCCGTATAAATTAAAACAACAAAGTGGTCACTCACCCTGACCACGTAAACACGGACAAGAACGTTGATTGGATCGTTATGTGGGATGCTCTGGAACATGCCCATATTAGGATCGAATCCTGCATCTCGTGTGATTTCCTCAGACACAGGTAGCTTGTACATACACAAGGATCCCTGGGTCCACAGAATAAATGAACAGGGTGAAAGACATGTGTACGACTTATTTTCAGTCAGTTAGTGCAGGCTGGGGCAGTTTTTTTTCCCCACCTTGAATCTGCCAACAATCCTGTCGTCATCCAGAGCGCGTTCGTCGTCATCCCCAGCCTTTCCTCTGTACAAGTTGAAAGTGTGAAGCCAGTCTTCAAAGTTTCCGTACTCACTCTCCAGCTCCTTGTTGTACACCTGCGTAGGTAAACAAACACATCCAGTGTTTGTCTCCGCATGTCTATTATTGCGTGCTGGCTTATTTTTTAGTGCGAATGACATACTCACCATCAGCTCGTCAACTTTTGCTTTAACCGGTCGTTTATCGGAGCCGTCTGCAGCCTGAGCCTTCTTCTTGTCCTTGGAGCTCCTCTTCTCTTTGCCCTTTTCTTTTGTCTTGGACCCTTTCAGAAGAAGGTCATCAGGTTTGATTTCTGATTGGAGGGGTGAGTGAAAGTGGAGGTGGACAAAGTAGGGTTGGAGTCATGAAGAGGGGTGGCAGGGTTGCACACGACACGCGTCACGCAACATGAAAGCTGACCAATGTGTTTATTAGTTTCCCTGAACTCATGTCGTGAAATAAGTCAAAGGTTAAAATGTAGAACCAGGCTTAAAGAACCGAAAACATCACACGTGTTCATTTATTTGACTTATAGAGTAAATTAACATCTGAAAATCTTATTTTTTTGGTGATCTCCAGTGATTTAACTTCAAACTGCTCCAGTGATGTAAAGATGTACCACGGGACGCAGTGACAGCACTAGTGTGTGTGGTTACGGTTGCTTAAAAGGACACTATTGATAAACATACGCATCAGTGAAGCTGGCTGAGGAAAGCAAAACACGGCTTCTCAGTGTGGAGTGACGCTTTGGGGTGTAAAATCAGAACATGTTAGAAGGTAATTTATAAAAACTATTTAAAGTACCATATTATATGGGATATTAATGCATTATAATAAATAATAAATGGAGTAAAATAAAGAAAATGTTGAGATTCTCAGGAAGAAATTATCAGTGAGAAGTGTGACAGAGACCAGGGGTTCATGGGTAATGTATTCATTTTATTAATTATTATTTTTTTTTACCATCTTCTCTGTTGTTTATAGTTAATATTAAAGTTTGATGTTGTATTTAACCATATGTATTAGGGTACTGCATCATATACCTTACAGTACAACAGAAAATAATATATGTAATTATGTAAGCATGTTAGTGTAAATGTCGTTTAATTCACTGGGTCAGTATGAGCCAGCTTTCATGTGTACTGCACAGCTGGGAGGTCATGTTGATGTAGGAAATGGTCATGAATATGATAGTGATTGACTCATGTCTAAAGCATGGATGAATTATGAATTCATGAGAGCAAAGAGACGACAAGCAGGAAGCACATAACAATGCTTCTGTGCGTTTTGCGCTCAAAGTGAATCTCAAGACAAAAGCTGTGACTGAAATCAATCCCTCATTTACAATAAACACTCTGTAGTTCATTCTGTCGTGACTATATTTATGAGTCATCATCAAGTGTCGCATTGCATTATGGGACTGTTCACTGAACTTATACCAGGTCCCAAATCTACGACATACAGAGTGTTAGCAGATTTTCAGTACTCAAAAGAGGATAGTAAAATAAGTGCATTGTAATTTAAAGTGATTCAGGGACCAACCATATGTTCTTTTGACTGACAAAAGTAAAGCACAAAACTAACTCCTGTACGCCATCCCAGGCAGTGCAGTTGACATAACAGAACTGTATTTCCTTCATCCCGAGGACTATCAACTCAAAATGAATAAGAAACTGAGAATTATTCTTTGGAAAAGTCAAGGTAGAATCTCAAACTCAAAAGCCAATATTAATGACATATCCCTTTAAATAAATCCAAGCTGCAGGCTTGGGTGATTAGCTGATTTGGGTTCGATACCTGCTGCCTCCGCAGCTATCTCCAGGTCCTCTCTCTCCTCCGCCTCTGCCTGAGCGGCCTCCTGAGCTCTGAGAGTCTGGAAAACCAGGCAGGAAAACGTTGTCAGTCTAATAGGACTTCACTTGTGACGGCAATGACAGAAACATGTGCAGATGTAAATAGAATATACACAAATAGACAAGACAGACCTCCTTTAGGGTCTCTATTGAAGCAAAATATTTGGACCACCAGTCCAGCACTCTCTCATCTGTCTCATCTTCTTCCTCTACTCCCTTCTTTTTCTTCTTTTTCTTCTTTTTGTCTTTGTCACTCTCCTCCTCGGTCTGTTCAGAAACATTAAGTGATCATCAGTGGCTCCGTTGTAATGCACAACGAGGCCCCAGTTCACTTCAGCACATATTCTCATTGCCCAATTTCTATAGGAACCATTACTTACCATGTCAACTTTTACAACAGCATCAGACGTCTATGATAGAGGGCGTTACATAAAACGACACAACAGTTAATACACACTGTGACAGATGCAGGTAGGAACGGCACATTTACAGACGAGGCAGGTAAAAAGGACTGAACGTAAGCAGTGCTACTATATACATATATAAACACACACATTGTACAATAGAAATTGGAAGGCAATGCTCTACAGCACAGGAGCTCATAGAAACGCTTACAGCGTCTAACTTGACCACTGTGTCCATCTTCCGGAGCGGAGGCTCTCCGTCCATGTTGACGAGGATGTCACCTGCAGGGCGAGAGAAGGTGCGGGAGGAAAGGCTGGGTGAGGAGCGAGGCTCGGAGCCGCCATTGGCAAGGACCATGTAGCCATTCATTAGCTTAGCTGGAGTGAGGCCAAGAGGCAAAGACAGCCGGTGGCAGGAGGACAGGACAGTCAAAGACATGCGAGAGAGGAAAAAAGATAACAGATGGAGGGAGGACAAAGGCAAGAGAAGAGGTCAGAGCAGAAAGCAAGCAGACACATCAGCAAGGTTAACAAAAGAATGGACTTTCATTCTTTAGAGACTACAGAGTTGAATCAGAAATATTTAAATGTAATTTCTAAAGTTTGTTTTAACCTTCTTTGATGTACAATATCCTGGTAATGTTTAAATGTTGCAGGAGCCCTCTCCTGGCATTTCAAAAAGGTTAAAGCAAAGGTTTTTGATGACCTACAGGTCTTTTTCAAGAAATACAAGGAAAGCCAGAAATGACAAAGAAGTGAACAAAAGAAAATATTCTACATGGTTCAAATGAATGTACTACTTATTACTGTTTGTATTAAAAACATTTGAACATTAGATACTCTGAGTGTACAATATATAAAGGGAACGGAAGCTGGTAATAGAAACAATGCATCTCTCACTAAAAGTAATACAATATAACCTGAGAACCAAAACATTATAATTCACTTGAGTGTTAGCACCTGCAGTGGCCCAGTTGTTGGAGGTCTTGTCTGGGGTGCTGTAGATGAAACGTCTCAGGCTGCTTACAGCATGGGACCCCACCAGGATGTAGCGGCCAAATGCCCGACAGTCCACCACCCGGATGTTGAGTGGAGGGTGGAGAAGCTCATTCTCTGGAAGGTCCTGGGACAAAATGAAAACATTACATTGGTGAGGTGGTGGAAAGGAAAGAAGAGAAGTTTGCAATAGGTAGATATAATCCAGGATCCAACTTTGTAGGGTCTAAATGTCAAATTCACAGCTGTACTTACCACTTCAAACCATTTGACCAGGATGCTGAAGTTGGGGTTTTTCTTGTAGTTCTGGATGAGGACGGACTGCACACCTCTACCTGCACACTCTATGTCCACACGAGGACGATCCACCTGAGCCAGGTTAATCCTCTTCAGGTCCCTTAAGCCCCAGAACAAAACCTGAACCAGAAAAAACAGCATTAGATCGAAGGGGAGTTAAAAAAAAAGAGATCTGGTGGTTAAAATCTCACCTCGATGCGGTAGCGACTGAGGATTGGTCGGATGCCCAACGGCACAGGCAGAATGGGTCCACGCTCCGAGTCTGTCGGCCCTTCAAGTGGAGGAAGATCGGTTCTCCCTCCTTGACCAATCTAATAAGAGAGCAGAAGTAAACCTCACACTAAAAGGATGCAATGCTTCTGTGATTTATGTAGTGTGATACAGCATGAGAACCATACCAGTTTTCTTTAGTACAGTCTTAATATTTGTATTAATTCTGTCTTTTCTTAGTGTGACTTTGAGGAAATGCGGAGAAGGCAGATGTTAATGTCATGTTGCTAGAGGTAAAAGTAACGAGTAAGACCAAGTGGGATGAAAAGAGAGAATGCAAGAAAAGAGCACCTTTATTTGAGGAACAGCAAAGTTATGGACAGCGATAAGAGCTCGCCTAATCGCCTCCACATCGAAAGGTATCTGTAGGCAGCAGGAGCAGGCATAGGAAGGAAGAAAGAGGCAAATGGATATTTTAAAGGAGAAAAATATGTATTAGTGGAAAGGAAGGGAGGTAATAAGGTGGCAGAGGAAAAAAATGGAAATGGAAATATTTAAAGGAGGAAAGGGAAGAAGTAATGCAGAGTCAAAATAGAAAACAAAGAAAATAAGTATGGAAACTTTCCATGGGAATCAACATAAAATAGCTTAAATAAGTTACTTGGTCAGGTTGTATTGACAATAGAGAATAGATAAGAGAAACAACATGTAGTTGGGTTGAAATCCTTAATATCAAACTCTTCTTTATACTCCGAGCTGAATTCCTATTTAATGGGATGCTGGTACATTTTCTGTACATGTGATGGAAGAGTGTGCAACATGCAATGCATTGCTACAATTACATGTATATACTTTTAGCCCAAAAACATACAATACTTAATACGTTTACCATAAAAGAAACAGTGTGTAGCATTTAGTGGGATATATTTGCAATAGTGCAATATTTTAATAATAAGTACGATTTATTTAGTGGATAAATTACCTGAAAATAAGAATCGTCATGTTTTCATTTCCTTTGATTGAGCAGTTTATAGCAACATCAAGTGCTATCAAGTGCTATCAAGTGCTTAGTACACGGGAGAAGCTTCAGTTGGTTGCAAGCTGCAAGCTTAACGTTAGGTGCGCCAGATCCTCTGATTTTAACAATGGAAATCTAATTTTTTTTTAGCTCAACTTCCCTTGGAAAACATCCATGAAATAATAAAAAAAAATTCCAGAGATCTAGCGACCTTTTGCAACCCTAGATAAGAGACATAAGACTAAAAAAATATCTTTTGTATATGTATTGATTAATGTGTAAGTGTTAATGTATGTGCATGTGTGCATATACAAAAGCATTCATTCTCCTATGTGTGTTTTTGTGTTACCTGCAGAAGCTCAAATGCAGCCAGCAATTCTCCAGCAACACAGTTCCCTCTGTAGATCTGGTAGTACTCCAGCTGTGGCGGGAACCGCGGGGGGCCATAGTACTCCTCACACATCTTGATGGTGGGCTTCGCAAACGTGCGACCTATGAACTCTGCCTTGCCCTGAAGACCACATTGTGACAGCAGGCAGTCGAGCCAATCAGGGGACAAGGGAAGGGAGGTTAACGCAGGTGAGGGAAGTGCAATTCCCATGGCAGCCACTTGGTGTCAGTGTTGTTTTAAAGTAAAGGAAGGTTTCAAAATTGTGAAAATTAAGGGAAGCTTGCAGCAAAAACTCCGTCTTATATAACACAAACCAACTCACTGACTAAAGATTACAGTATACTAGAACAGAAAGAGGCGTACTCATGAAATAGACAACCACATTTTTTTCATCTATATTTTGTGGTTGAGTATTGCGAGGCAGATTTTCAACACTGCACCACTGTTACTAGTGTACACGCATTAATGCTCCTGCAGCTAGTGCTGTTACAATGTGAGAGAGGCAAATAGAGGAGGCACATGCAAGTTTATTCCGGAGCTCATCAGCAGCTAGATGAACCTGATAATTCATGCGATACAAGCTACCAGCTACCAGTAGCTATTAGAACGTCTAATTCAACACAGTCTTTACAGCACTAATGCTTTCACACTCTATTTAGCCAGCACAGCATGAGCAAGGCCAGCGATCAGGTGAAGGGTGGGGTGGAATGAAACAAGGGTGTACAGAAAGTCAGCAAATGAGGGAAGGAGAAGCAAAGCATTTTTAGACTTCAAAGTAGATGCTTTAAAACTGCTCAACACGCATTGATGAATCTATGAATCAATGTGTCAATAATGCATCCATTCATTCACACAGAGGAAGATCCTACCACAGTGTCCTGGTCATAGATTTCCACTACAATGATTGGAGGGTCATCTCTCAGCTCACTGGCCTCCCCGAACAGCTCCACATCGTCAAACACCAGCAGCTGGTCCCAAGTAGGGCACAGAGTCTCGCTCAGGACCTGCAGCACACATGTCAAATCAAATGAGCTTTTATTGACACACATGTACATACCACACTGCATTTAACCCATAAGTGGTCCGCTACTACTATTCAGCTCCGGGGGTGGAGTTTGGGTGTTCAAAGCCTTGTTTAAAGGCACCTCGGCAGTGCTCAGGAGTCAAACTGGCACCTCTCCAGCTCCCACTCCACGCTCAGTACTTAATCCAAGAGCTGAGTCCCCACGGACTGAGCTCCTGCCGCCAATACCAACTCAGTTAATCAGATGATCGATACAATACTTGTTCAGTTCCCACATACATCTATAATGTATGTGTGTTATTCATAGTCCTACCTCAGTAACCTGGCTGTGTGTGGAGAAGAAGACCCGGGCAAAGGGATCTGACAGCCCACTATTGTCAGCGGCGAACAGACTGCGAGCCTGGTACATGTGCGCTCTCAGCTGGAACACCTGCTTCACTGATGAACGCACACAACATCACATTAACTGACAATCAAAACCCTTTGTTAGCAAGCTTCTATAGACGCTAGAAAAGTGAACCACAAAGTGAAAACGATCAATAGGAGTGTTGACTTCTGAGCGAGGTTTTGTGTGTGCGTTTTGCCTCTAATTGATTTTAGAGTTACAACGTAATGATCAATCAAGACTTCTTTTAAACAATAATGAATTCAAACTCATATATTCGAGAGCTTACTGTTGTAGACCAGGCTGACGGGGGGCACAGATTGAAGACAGTGGTCCATTTTCGCAGATTTGATCTCTTCAAAACCGTTTGGCAGACCATTGAGGAAGTCCTTCCTTTGCTTGTTGAGGCCGAGCCACAGATACAACTCCAGCTTAGCCTGAACGGTCCAGCCTGCAGGACCAAACCCTTTCTTACCCGGCAGCTGTGGGCACAGAGGACAACGACACAGGAAAGTACATATTACAGCACATTGTTTCTTTGGTATCACTACAGCGACTCAATCATTAAACATCATGCAGCATTATGAGGCCACCTCATTGATTTTCAAGCCTCTCTGGAGGCAGCTGTCATAGATTTACAAGGCTATTCAGCGTAATACGTGTCAATACTGTATGTTGTACATCGACTATTCACAACTACTGATCATTTGGCAGTGCTGCCAGCAGCAATGTAAAACGTTATCTTCGATGTTTTCAGCTTACATGGCCGTGACAATAGTTAGTGGTGTATCGTCTATGATGGTTGAAAATGAGCAAAGTGTGTTTTAATGACTGAGAGTGTTTGACCAAGAGAGGAGCAGGAAGAGATGATTGCACCTTGAGGAAGACAGCTTTGACTTTGCCGCAGTCTTTTCCCGTTTCCTCATCCACTATGGAGTAGAGGATGTCTTTGGAAGGAATCCGGGCGTAGGCAATGCGCTTGTTGTTGCTCATCATCCAGATGAAAACATCTGGGATGCTGTGCTGAGGCTGGAGAAGATACATAGATAGGTGATCAACAACTCACTCAGAGTTCTTTCCCCAAATATAACTTGCTTGAGTTCTTTCACAGATTGTACAATGATTTTATACTGTATATTGAGTCTGCATTCATAGTTCTACGGACTCATCCTTTATTAGTTCTGTACTTGAAGTACAGGGTTAGGTACAGTACCTCGTCTGCGAGGAAACGTAGCTTCTGCAGGAAGTTCTGCACCAGCTTGAGTTTGTCTCTGACTGTGTTTTTCTTCACCTGAGTTCGGATCTGCTTGGCCTGCTGGCCCATGCTGTCCTGCAGATTACATAGACACAAAATGTATACACACATGCACACATCATCGCCGGGGGTATATCTATAATCAATTTAAACAAACGGCATGAGGTAATTATCTTAAAAATGTGAAACATGTTGTGGTTCTTGCTGATTTCTAAATGCTATTTCGTGGAATCCCCTATCCATCCATGACTCTTCCCGCCAGTATTTTTTCTGGTGCTCTCCTGCAAAATGTGCTTTCCATGCCATTTTTCACAATCCTTCACAAACAGTGTTGTAGTGGAGGTGCAGCTGGGCATGCAATATAGTAATTTATTTTCCATCTCAGGAGACATACTTCTCAGGTCAAACAAGTTATTTTATTCATAGCACAACCTCCACTACAGAGCATGCATACAATTTCGATGTTTTTTCAGATAACACTTTGTACTTCCTTTGCATTTCCTTTTGAAGCAAACTTAAAAGTCTATTTGCTATCAAATACAACCCTTCATCAGAATATGAAACGGTTCTGAGACTCTGACAGTATTACAAAAGCATGCAAAGTTAGGCAAAGAACTATTCAAGATAGTTAAAATGTATTACACAAAGTAATTTCTCTGTGTGGCCTTTAGAGGGACTTCAAACTATTTACTCAGTAAGGCGCTGGGATTAGAATCTGAACAGCAGCCATATTGATTAATTACGGCTTAATGTTCTCCTCCATCACCCATGCTGCCTCCTTATTCCTCTATTTGAGAAGCATAAATCATACCATCTCTCTCATGCAGGACTTCAGTCGCTCTCGATCCAGTTTGGTTCGGCCTGCCTGGTTCACATCCTTGTTAGCCAGAATCACAAATCGACTGGAAATAACCACAAAATACAGAGGATGAACCATGAATGGGGATGTATTGCTCTGTAGATGTCACCATGACAATCTTAATGACTGTATTTTAGAGAGGCCTCAGTGTAGTGAGCTGCTGTCGTCAGTTGTTTCTGGGTCATTATGATGCTGCGAGAATCATTTATTAATGTGTATGTTTGCACCCTTTTTTAACAGCATTGAACACATAACTGTCTCATGGGCACTCTACAGTTTTGTGTTGTATAGTACAGCTTTTAGCTTCAGGAGAAACTCTCTGTATCTGTGCTGACCACCGAGTCACAAAGTCAGTGAAAATGATTATTTATGAGTATCTTGCCTGCAGCCGACGCTGAGCTCCTCCAGCACTCCCCTGAGTCTGCGCTCTGGGAAAGCCTTCTCCGTCTTAATGATCTCCTGAACATCATTCAAACCCTCTTCCTGTCGGGACACAACGATATGGGAGTTGTTACACTCATAAGGTTCATATCCAAAACATATTTTACAAATGTGAAATGCCCCATATAAACATTCACTTGACGCTTTAGTACACTTTAACAGTATAGGCACAATTTGTGATAAAAACAATACAACTTATATTTTCTAATATTTCTTGTGTGGGATTATTTGATACTACATTTGTGTTTATTTACCATCTTTTTAGACAAAGCAGCAGCATGGTTCTGGGGAAAACAATATATCTCAAATATCTAAACAACTACTGAATGGACTGCTATGACATTTTAAACAGACATTCATGAAACCGAGAGGATCCATCACATTGACTTAAATTACTCCTTGACTCTTCCTCGAGCGCCACCATGAGGTTGACATCAGGTGGATCAGATGGACGTTTGTGATCCCCGGAAGACTTCCCTAATACTTTGGTTCATGACTAAGATAACTGTAAAACTCACATTCCCATCAGCCTCAGCTACTTCAACAGGCTGACACGATAAACTAAAGCTCCTAAACCTCACTTTGTTAGCATTGCCATAGTGAGAATGTAAACTTATTAATGTCAGCATCGCTACTGTAGCAGGACTCTAGACTCTTAGTTTCGTTATTACTGCTATAACGGATACTGAGTTTAGTTAATCTTGCCTTCTGAGCAAACCTTTGCATGTTGTGAATAAAGGTGTAGTTTAAATACTGACCAGCTTGTCAGCGATCTTGTCCATCATGTTGGAGTTGTAAAGTCGTCTTCTCTGGTCCTGCCACCAACTCTTGATGTAGACACACGGCTTCTTTTCAAAGTAGGGAAGATGGAAGTAATTCCTACAAAGTACAAAAAAATGACTTTGTTCACAGTCTAACACCCTACATTGTTACAGCTGCTTTCTAAACTTGAACCTCGACCCTGTAACCTTTGACCCCTGACCTGTCGGTGATGACGGGCTTCATTGGAGGAGTGGAGGAGACAGAAACAAGGTCGCGGTCCTCGTCCGCCTCGTCCTCACTAGAGTTCTGAATGAGCTCGTTCTCCTCTTCTTCATTCTCACCATCTTTCTTCTTCTTCTTTGACGACGAAGGCTTGCTTACACCATCTATCTGGTTGCCATAGTTCCCTGTTAGCGGGCGGAACATTTCTAGAGTTAGCTTGTTTATGGGGTATTGATTTTGTCGCTTCTCTCTGATGAATTGTAAAAGTGTGGAGGTGTGCAGGTCGATATTAACAAGACAAAAGAAAGGTATATTTACCTATTGTGATTTCAAAACTAATTGCTTTGTCACCAATCTTCCTGTCTATCATGGTGGCCTCAAGGAAGGAACCAAAGAGGAAGAACTCATCTATTTTCCCAGTGGCGCTCTAATGGAGTGAGGAGAAGAGCAATAAATACAACAGCGACAACATTTTATTGGAAAGAAATCCATTCATTTTGTGGTACAATCTCTGGAAGAATTACTGCATCTGCTCTTTTCTGTAATTCTCTTCACACACAACATTTACCTGCCTCCTCGCTGAATTAGTGAGCCACTTCATTTATACATTACATTTGTAAATACACTAATTTCCACCATATTTTCTGCCCTATGATGCTGTTTACATATTCACATGGTTGTTATTAGAATATAAATCAATACTCATTCTTTTAAAAAGGATTTGCATAAATTCATTACAATGACTCCAAGGTAGCTAAAGCAGCTTGGCTTCCGCTTCATCTGCAGCAGAGTTGTTTTACTTTCTGACATAATCTAAAATCACAACAAACTCATGTTATGTTCATATGATGAGTACCTAGTGTCCTCCAAATAAACCAAATAATCACCTCAAACATGTTTTTACTTTAGGGCAAGCCCAGAAAAGATCAAGGGGACGATCCAATCACGATTGGTCTATCCAACAACCTAACTGAATCAGACTACCATAAATGGACCGGAGCCAGCTCACAATGTTCCCGATCAGATAGACAATAAAAGATCTGGGTAACTCCCTTCCTGTGAATGACCCGAAACCATCGATTTAACACATTTTACTTGGTCTTATAGATGGCAAATGAGTAAAACAAATCTCAAGTTTAATAGGGGAAATCCCTTTTGTTTATGTACAACATTTCTCATTTGATTAAATTTGAAAAATCTGTCTCTCCCTTAAAGCAAAGGGCTGGACACCTGGCACAGACTCAGACTGGCATGAGTGACTGAGGTTCCCACAGGACAAATTTACACTAACAGCCAGGAGGTAAAATATCGGGCAAGCTGACCCTGAAGCAAAGCATCTAACGTTTCTTATTTCACTGATGAGTAGTTAACTACCCATGTGCCAATCATATGGTGGATTGTACCATTAAACTGTTTATTGTAGGTCAGAAGGTCATGTTGTTCTTATGGATCACAAGTCAGAATGACAGTTTTTTCTGTTTTGAAAGATAATTTAGTTTTAAGTGATGAAGATGGAGGAACAGTTTGCATATCGTACAACATTTCTTTTTCTATTTTTTTGTGTGCAATTTTCTACAAATGTCCAACAAAACGAGTAATCAGTGCGCCTTTCCAAGCCACAGTAATTAACCAGTCTAATAATACTTCCCACCAATAAAATAATAGCTTTGCACTGATACACCAAAAATACTATCCAAAAACTACTGAGCTGTGTCTGCAGTCAGGTCTTCTCACCTCTGAGATGTTGGAGACACCCTCCATCTGCACCTCGGTGGAGCTCATGAGCTCTGGTGAGGTGGTGTCAAGGATCTCCACAGCAATAGAGAGCAGGAGACGGGCTCTGAAGGACACGCCTTCTCCAAGACCCTCATTCAGGTCCTGGTGCTCGTCCATCAGAGTGTACTGACGGGTGGAACCGTACATGTTGACCCAAGCTGGACCCAAAGTCGGCAAGAACCCTGGAAAAGAGAAAATAAATGTCTGTAGGAAATGTCGTGGTCATCTAAAATTATGCTTCACAGTTACACAGGAGGTCTTTTTAAGCGTCTACAGCCAAAGCATCAAACACTAGATATTCCCACCTGTCGCCCAGCAAAACGGGAACAAACAAACAGACAAAAATCCAGACAGCAGCGGGAAAATCAGCACATATTCGTTAACTATCGTTTAAATTGTCACCTCAAATCTTGTTGAACTTTTAACCAGCCGGTTTTTCATCGCACATTGTCGGCCTGCCACAATTTACAGGTTTAGATCATTTTAATAGGACTTTTTAATCAATTTAAAGAGTGCATTAAGCTCATTGCTCTGTTTTGTGTGTGTGTGTGTAATGTTTGGAGTTTCTGTGAGGTAGTACGCTTGATGGTCTGATCGCTAATGGTGGAGATCACTAATCATGTGCAAGAATTCTTCTTTCTAAAATCCCATTACTGCTAGAAATGGGTCTGTGTCACTATTTTTTCGAGTAATTTCCCTAGACATTAGCACAATTCTTCATAAAAGATATTGCACTTTGATTTAATATATGCTAATGTATGTATTGATTGCAAGTTCATTTAAATGTCATTCCTTAAATTTACACAGCCATTAGCAAAGGGTCATGTGGGTCATGAGGTTCGATGCACACAGCACAGCCAATTACCACATACAGTAAAATATGTACTCATTAAAACTGACTAATGAATATAGAGGACAACAAATCAATGCTAATGAGACCAAATGTGTGTGTGTGTTGACCGACCTTTGTCACCATCATTTGATATTTTGCGTAGGTCAACAAAGTGTGTTCCTATGGCGACGTCGTTGACCTTATCCGAGTCTCGGATCTGGACCTTCAAGCGTTTGCAGAGTGGAGGGAAAAGCTCGGTGAAGACGACCTGCTCGTTCCAGATGGGTTCATAACTGCTCCTCTGGACTGACGTCTTCCCCTGGAGACGCATGAAGGAGTAACACTCAAGTACAAAGTATACAAAACAATCACATTGGTAGTGATCAGTTATGTGGCTCTAGTCCTTATGTTATAGTAGATGATACTGTTGTTTAAATACGAATAACTTTAAAGGATGTATTCTACTTCATTGGCCTCCTCTGTCCAGTAGCATTTTTTTTCATTTACATTGAAATCTCTTGGGGTCGAGATCGCTTTGCAGCAATGATGGACAGCAGCATCCAATAACCCTTTTAAAGTACACATGGACAAGCAAATGTGATGTAAAGATACATTCAACAAAAATTTGACCCAATCCTTTCAGATGCCTTCTCTACATTACTTACTTGGAGCTCCTCAGACTCTTCAGATGCAGAAAGGCTGAATCACCAGCTCAAAATGCTGGCTGAACAATGTAATGGTACATCTTACATCTTAAGCCCAAGGTTTTATGTGAGATAATTGGATCTGCTATATACATGCTGCTCCCTATACATCCCTATATATATATATATATATATATATATATATATATATATATATATATATATATATATATATATATATATATAGTTATTAGTTCAACTATTTGAGTACCTTAAAGCTTAAAAAATCCACACTACCGATGTATAGATGTATTATCTAAACCACATATTCTCGGGGAGCAAGAATGATCCCTCAGGGAGAAATAGCCCCGCTAGAAGCTAGCAAGGAATAAGACATTGCAGGATGTGGAGGGAGTTACTTTCTGTCCAGCAAACTGCACTTGAACGTAGGGGTCCACCAAGTCTCTGTTCTCTCCTATGAAGGCCTTCTTCACGTTCGCCATGATGCTGGTGTTCATTTTAGGAAGCCCCTCAGCGCGGTAGATCTTCACATAGAACCTGGCCCACTGCCTCTCTGCTGAAATGCCCTCTGGGAGCAGAAGGTTCCTGGAAACAAACCGCAGCGCAACAACTCATTCAGAGACAGGATTGAGGAGTTATTGAGTACATTAAAGAAAAGTAAAGATTGTGGAATAAGCCATACATTTAGTTTTCTTATAAAATACTTATCATTTACTACAGCGTGTCAAAGTACAAAAAAAAGAATAAAAATACTAGAGTTATATGGAATAACCTGTACACATATATTACCATTTGTAAAATATAAATTATACTTCAAAACCAATACAATCTGAAACACACCAGTAATAGGTTATTACCCCTCTAAGTCGTCTTCATCGGTCTCGTTGGCCTTGTGTGGGGTCTTAATGTTGTCGCCCTTCCCCACCACGGCGATGTCACACTTTACATATCCTTTACACCCCGCTGTTATGTCATCGGGATCAGACAAGATGGACCACTTGTGGTAAAACTGATGTTCTGCGATAGATAGGAATCAATTGGTTAATATGCATGAATGTTAAGATCAGTTATTGGATTCATATTGGAGCGGCAGCTTGTAGTTTACCAGGCTGAGAGTAAACAGTCCCTACATCCATCTTGAAGGTTCCCACCAATGTCCCACTTCGAAGGAGATTTTTAGAATGAATAACCTATGCAGACAGAATTGAGAATGAAATGTTAATAAAAAGGCACGACAGTATGGGAAAGGTTCATACATTATTTAAAGGTGCGGGTGTTAAAGGGAAACAGATTGCTATGGACTATGTTTAACACGGGGCTGCACGGTGTCTTGACCATTCTCCATTAAAAACATAAACAGCTATGCTCTCAGATCATTAATTATCCAAATGAATGCAGATTTAGATTAATTATTCAATTGTTGTCCTCTATAAAGATCATTTTATTTCACAGTCCATGCACAAAAACAACTTTGTTGTTGTGTTTTAGTGAGAGTATGTTGATGCAATAACCGTTAATATAATTGTATGTCTTCACACTCATATACACATACTAAAAGAGAGTAATAGCTTCTCTTCTCTGTACCATTACGTATTAAATATACTTTACTCCCAAAATCACTATTTGTTCATCATTTATTTACCACACATTACCTTGATCTCACAGGCTAGTAGCGTGCATACAAAAGCATGAGATAGAAGTGTCTTGAATAGGAAAGTTCAAGCGAAGATGCATGTGTTTGGGGAGTAGTGAGCGTATGACTGGATAAACAATAATTGGATTATCCTGCACGACACACTGCACTGAGAGTTTGTAAATAATTGTCCGAAAGAGTGTTATCATTGTTGAACCTGACTTTTACTTCATTAAAGCGAGACTTCTCTCAGTTTTCGGATTCTCCGTTCAAGGCGACCTGCAGTCTGCAAGTGTTATTGTACAAGTGTAATTTTAAAGGTGAAGTTTTCCTTTATGGAGTTAAATATTTTAACCATTGAATTTTCTTCATTAAAACATAAAATGTTTTAGAGTATAATGTGATCTAAAAATTAATACCTCCTGTGTAAGCACTACCATGCACCAAAACATGTACTAAAGAAGGAAAAAAGGGTTTGTTTAGCAGCAGTGCCGTGCATACTTTTCATGGGTAGGCATTACTTACTGAGAGCTTGATGATCTTATCAAACATGACGTCCGGAGGGACGTGGAAGTCAAAGACGAAATACTGCATAGGAGAGAAAAAAAGGTTAGGCCATTAAAAATATTCCCTTATACTACTGAATAACACAATCTCCTTTCAGATTTGCTCTGGCAGTGAAGTGTGCGAGATAACTTTGAAGTTCGCAGGATATCAGTGCAGATAGAGTTCAACGAAGGGAATGAACTGAAACTTCATCAGATCAGCTCACATTGTAGCCACATCAAAGCTCCGGCCCCTCAAGCTTTTCACTTCTTGTGCAGCGATACCGTCGCCTATATGCAACTGTACTCAAAGCAACGTTGATGCAGCTCACACAGACGTCACAAAAACTCTGAATTGTCTCATAAGATTACTTTGCAATTCCTCTTTGTTTCTTATGTTCATCTGCTGTTCGTTTTGGTTCAGAGTGGACACAAAGAGTAACACTGGAGCGCCAGACTCTACGCAACTGCCCATCATTGACTTTGCTTCAGGCCACATCTCAACCATAGACCTATTGTCACGTCACTCACGATTGAATTTGGTATTTTGCAAGCAAGTCAAAACTCCAAATTTGTGCTGCTGTCAGGATAAAATATCAATTTACAAAATGAAAAACTAAACAGAGCGACAAAGAAAAAAGTGATGATATGTGCTGACGTTACATTTCTCACAATGATGCAGTTTTTGCAATATTATCAGTGATGGTTTCAGATGATGAGTGTGCACCTATCTGACTGGAGGGTCTAGCTACGAGGACAGAAAGCATGAAGAACTATTATCTTCAGCACTCGGGCTTCAAGTTTGCCTGTCCACAGGGGACTTTCACACAAACAGGAGGAATCAATAGCAGACAAACTGTCACTTCCTCTCCCTGCAGGACACAACCCAGAGGCTGAGCTCTGAGTGACCCTCTCCACTACCAACACGTCCCACCAAGAGAGAGATCTGCTGTTCAGAAACACTCAGAAAACTCTCTTGTGAAGAGCTTTTTAAAGTCAATACGTCACTACAAAACTATACCATCAAAGAGAGCACTGACAGCCACAACACAACATTTTCTGATCTAGCTTATGGTCTTATTAAATACAACCTCGGTTTGCAATTCATTTAACATACTCAAATCGTCAAAAGCGTTTAATTTTTATTGTGGTTATTGTGGGAGCAAATCCATATTTCTTGTTTTATTGGCATTAGTTAGCAAACCTTGTTGTGTTGTTGTGTTGCAGCTCATCGTTTAATTGTCTCTGGTTGATGCATTTTTTAATGTTTTTTTTTAGACTTATCCACAAGTTTAAAATATTGACATATTTGCTTTGATATGGACACTGTACTGCATCTACAGTAAAATAAATTCCAGATACTGTAGCAATGTCTTACCTTTCTAGAGTGAAGTCATGTAATTAGGATCATTAGTTGGAATTTAGTCTCAACCTGCTTTAACAAAAAATCTCAGTCGGGCCGCAATGTTGGCCACAGCGTGATTTAAGGTAGTTTATGTCGAAATTAAAAGCATGACTTGAATACCATATAGGTTAGAACAGTTGGTTAAGCCTTGGAAATACAGATATAAATACAGTCTGCATGAAGAAACAATGTGAAGAATAAAAGGTACAGAGTAATGCAGACATTAAAAGAAAGTTTATATTTGGTTAAAGTTGCACTCTCACTGACTTTTTAGAGCTCACAAAGTCTCACCTCATTGTAGTAAGGGCAGTTGGTGGACTCCTTCATCGACGTGTATTTTTTGTCATCTCCAATCTCCACACACACTACGGGATCCATGTTGAGTCCTATCAGCTGCCGGGCCTCTATCACTGTGATGCTGATCTGAATGGAGACATAAGCACATCCGATATGACTCTAAAAGTTCAAAGGTTGAAATTTCCTCCAACAGTGAGTTAACCAGCAGCAACTCTATCATCATAAATCATGCAACTATGCGGTAATTACCCGTTGGACCTCCAGAAACAAACCAATTGATCTTTTACAGAATAAGGATTCTGATTCCAGTCAGTGAGGGCTTTTGCATGATTACACTTTATCTTCCTTTGGAAGTAACGTAGCATTGGACGGACAAACTAGATCTGAGCTTCAGATTTCTACATCCAAGTAATATCCCATTGG
This sequence comes from Clinocottus analis, assembly GCF_023055335.1. Taxonomy (NCBI): domain Eukaryota; kingdom Metazoa; phylum Chordata; class Actinopteri; order Perciformes; family Cottidae; genus Clinocottus; species Clinocottus analis. Next base: position 7,417,330 of record NW_027175876.1, read on the forward strand.
TTTAATTAGTCTTTGGATACTGCAGAGGAAAAAGGGAAACTAGGATTTCAGTCTGGTAGACAAATATATTTATGTTTTTGAATTAAATAGGGCATGAAAATAGGCCAGCATTGATTGACAGGTACACTGTGTCCACAATTATTCTTTTACTTCTTTTCATTGATGTTGACGTGAATAAATGTCTACATCGCTACTTATATGTATATGCAAATTGTTTGAATCTTCTCATTTAAGTCTATGCAAGAAAGCAAAGAAGTGTTTTTCAGTAAAATGAAAATCATTTTTTTCTATAAAATGTACCTCATGCATAATTTGCCTTTTCATGAAAGATGTACTTCCTTTACCCTGTAAATTATACTTAAAAACCACACATATCATATATCTCATAAAAAAACCTACATACATACTAAAAAAATATATAAGAGAAATAGACATAAAAGGAGAGGAAGAGTTTACTCACCAAAATGAACCTGCACACAGTTTTATGTGCAGGTATGTTCATGCACAAACACCCAGACACACATACACACCTGATAATCCACTGGGCGTCCAGAACCCGGCTCCATCTTAATATCTGGCTTTGACCTTGAGAGACACAACACAATCAAGGATTAATTCTCCTGTGCGCCAACATTGAACATCGAGGTGGCATATGATTAGAAACTCAATTCTAACTTCCTCCATCTTCTCAGAATGAATATGTTTATTCTTCAAAATATATGCTAGTAGATGGCATCACTGTACAACCAGCTTCAAATCCTCCTCATCAGTAGTTTGAGGTGTACAGTACTGACTGAGGCAGACTTCTCTACCGTGTGTGTGTGCATATTTAAATGAAAACACGAGACCTCTTATTGGAGACGTTGGTGGTGACGGCTGTGACAGAAGCCAGAGAGATGGTGTCTGGGTCCTGGACTCCAGCAAGACGCATCGCCTTCCTGTCCATGTCCTCCATGTCCAGAACCGCCGGCTCATCTGAATGACAATACCACAATCATAAATGTTTTGATGGTGGGACCTAAGCAGTAACTACCGTTGAGGATATGGAGGGCCTGTCTTTGTTATTTTGTGTAAAAGTTGGCGGGAGTTAGTTATGCAATAAATATCACTTAGTGGATATGTAATAGTCTATTTCCAGTATTTTGTATGTTATGTTTGTGTATTATACTATATATCTTGACTCAGACATACGACCTCAGTAATTCTTGGCGTTGCCCCTAAATAGGACAGAACATTTCTATTGCCGCTTGCACTATATGACTAATAACTTGGGAAATGGGCTTCAACATGTACGTTGACTCCAGATAACTTGCTGTATTGCAGGATAACAAAAAGTTAAAGGATTCAATTGGGGTTAAAAGGACGTTGCTTTACCTCCTCTCTTATGATCGTCCTTGGAGCTCTTGATCTTGCCGAGTTTCATGGCTGAGAAAACTCCCTTCCCTGCTCTGGTGGAGGAGACAGAGACAGCAGACGGGAGGACAAAGGAACTTTTTAAGTCAACTTTTTTATTCATGTCTCATGCAGTTCACTCTCCATCAGTAGACTCAGGACCACAGGAGAAATTGACCTCAGTAGAAAACTCCATGGCTCAATGCAACCCAACACCAGAACTTATACCATGGACATCTATGTACCTCAGATAGACACTTAATTCCAATAGATTTAATCCCCCTGCCTTGTTCCACACCACCAAACCCTCAATCACAAAACAAGAGTATCCAGTGTCTCCACATTGATAATATCTGGATCAAATGTCAACACAACAACAAAGAGCTTTTCGATGTCGTCAGCGGGTCGACAAATGAGGGGCCTTAATAATTAAAAATGAGTGTGACAGTCCAATTTGCTGCGGATATGGATACATGTAAAGAAATTAATGAATAGGAAGGTTTTCCATTTGTTTCCTCAAGCCTTCAGAGTCGAGTGTATTAGACAGTAATTCGCTTTGATCTTTTGCCAGTTATTCTAGAGGTAACTTTTAACCTCATTTGATGGAATATGGACAACCGGATGGTTTTACATCTCATTAGATGCGGCTGAGCACCAAGAGTTGTTTCAAAGTAAAAGCCTGCAGGCATATGAATGGGAATAAAAAGGACAGCGGAATCGCTCATCAATAAAAGGGGAAAAGCTTTTCTGAGCTTTTGTCATTTTCAGCCAGTGTCATGTCTACAGCATGAAGGACAGTTTGACCATTGTATTCGAGCAGATGTGCAAATCTATTGAATTATCAGTGTATGCATGAAAATAACTTGAAAATACCTCTGGATGCAACATCTGGGAATTGTACAACAATTAATTTGTCAATCCACAGAAGTTTTAAGAAATAAAAAAATACATCAGTTAGATATCATAGATTAGACAAATAAACTAACTGATTAAAAAACTATATGATCTAGTTATAGTGAGTTGCCGCTTGGTTCATCACAAAATTGGAGGTTTCAGTAATCCAGTCCACCTCTTTGTTTTATTAAAGCTATGATTCAGCAATAAAATACCAAAAACAAAAGACACACCTGCCACAATGTGTGAAAAAATGTGTTACATACATACCACATGAGAGACACCACTGATCCTACTCAACTCCACGAAAAGGTCAGAACACAATATGTCTGGTCAAACAAAAAATCCTCCCAGAGCTTCTTTCTATATTCTGAACTATATTTCCATAGTCGTCACCTCTGAGGTGCAGATCCTCCAGGCAAGATAACAGTTCGCCAGAGGAATGGATGATGCAAGAGAGAGGAGGGGAAGGAGAAAGAGAGGGGGAGAGAGAGAGAGAAAGAGAGAGAGAGAGAGACAGAGAGAGGTGGAGGTAGATGGCTGTGGATAGGAGGAGGAAGGAGGGAAGGATGGAGTGGGTTGGACTCTTTATACCACCAAAGAGGATAGAGATCACAACAAACTGACTTGAGCATCATGTAATATTGAACTTTAAGACTGAGAGAAGAAAACACTGATTATGTTTGGTCAGCTGATTAAAAAAAGTGGGAATCTTAGTGCCACCAACTTGGTAAAATTCAGTGTTTCAAAAATGACCTTAAAATGAAATCATCTGGGAAGAAAAATGTAAATATCCTATTTTGCATGTCAGGGAAGTGTGAACATTGGTTGTTTTATGAACAGTTGTAACCAGAAGACCAAGAAGGTAAAGACTGCCAGCAAAGTACATCTTTGGCAAAAGAAACATGATTTTCCACCAAAAGACAAAGGATATTCATAAAAACATCTTAGAGGAATATATAAACAAACAAATCTAAACAATATTGTAATATAAACAAATTGAGCCATCCAATGTTTTACTTACTTGTCTTTCACTCTTCTTCCCCTTTGCTGAGCTGATTCAGAGTGAGTACAAGGACAAGTTTAAATGAGATGTACCTTGAAAGTTTCTTTTCTTTCTTCCTCTCGCTGATTTAATGACAAAATGAAACTGTCAAGATGTCAGTGAGAGAGCATAGAGAGTTCAAATGTGGGGTTTCCAATTAGAATAATGGAAATATGCAAATTCACACAAGTTTAGGTAAAAGTTAAAAGAAATTTGACCTTTGAAAGAAAATACAGAGAATAGTCAACTTGATGAGAGCTGAATGAGAGACTTAAAGAGGTTTTTATATCAACCGTCTTAAATGAGACGTGATGATCACCTCAGCTTTGCAACGCAGATCTAGAGATAATAAGCTTACTACAGTATCATAGCCAGCTATTCCATATTCATAAAGTCTCAGACAACGTTTGTACATTTGTGCTTAAAGCTGAAAATGAACTGTACTCCATCTGGGGGGGGGGGTGGGGGGGGGTGGGGGGGGTGGGGGGGGGGTTGTGGGGGAATCAATAATTTATGAGCCCATGAATAAATTGCCTTATTACACGTGTAAATTGCAAAGACGAATTATCGAACTGAAGCAGATTTACTCCCAAGGATATTCGGCTGTACCTGGCAACTTCATTACCTTCTAGTCCCAAAAACTGTGCATGAAACATATTCCCCACAGTTATGAATTAATTTTTTTATGTGCATGTCAAGCAGTGGGTTATGGAGCAGAGGATGAGTGTGTAAACTGCCGTTGACTCCACAGACCTCGCTTTGAACTTGCTGCAAGGATATGATCAACCATAGACATGTCTGTACACGAAGAACTGTTGAACATGTACTTTTACAAGAGGCCACTATCTGCTGCTGTCAGTTATTTCAGCTGAATACTATGTTAGTACAACACAGCTTCTAGCTGACATGGTTATATCCACCATGTGCCACTGCTGTAACCAAACAATTATGAAGTTTTTGACTGTTGCTCAACATATTAAAGACATATTGAATACTTTGTTTTGCAGTTATATATTTGGAGTGGTACATTAACAAGTGAACAAAAAGTACCTTTGGTGTAACTCCTGTGAATGGTGTCTCATACTGTATTTGTCCGATTTGTAATTACTATCATTACATTTTTTGTTGTTTTACCCCATATTTTTGCTTGCAGTAAAACCTTCACTGTCAAAACTCCTGTCTTCAACCTTTATTGCAAGTGTGTTTAGCTCCTGTACACATAGTGAGGGCTTCTCAATGTGATGTACGGTATGTATCGTCTAAGTGGTGATGATGTTCTCTTCGCTTGCTCGAGTTGTGTCCTTTTGTGTGTACGTATGGCAGATAAAACACATCCCACCACCGATCAATAATTCATTGACATACGCTGTCTGTGGGTTCTGCTGTGGGGGCTCTAATGGAGCTCAGTGAGATAGCCCACAGACGGTGGTTCTGTTCGTTCTATCTCTCACGAACATAAAGATTGAATGCAACTATTCTGACGCTTCCAGGATCCGGTGGACTGGAGCCGAATAAGGACGGGCTCTACCTGATAACACAGTCGGGGGGATGAAAACATTCACTAAACTAGAAGCCTTTGTGCTGAAAGCTTATCGAATGCTCTGCAGTCCTCTCGCTTTCACTCTCAATACTTTCTTTTGTTGGCAGATTTCTTCCTCTGCTGCTCAAGGCATCAAGTCATGCTTTTCTAACTTTCTACTTTGACAACTTCTACGTGACCGCAATAGATAAAATGGAACATCAACATTATATATCCCTGTTATATTGGCATCACTTCTCTTGTGTAGTGGCTTAGTTTGCCCACAAAAAAGTGAATTGATACAGGAATAGATATTCTTGCCTGTGACCTTGCTAATTTTTGCTCATAGCTTTATCCTCATTAGTGCCACATAGTTAGAAGCGAATGCAAGTTCAATGCTCTCGCAACTAAAAATAAGAGTGCTTTGAGCTTTCTTGACCTACATACATCGTGCAAATAAAACATTTGATGAAATCTTTGCGCTGATTTTGATTTTGTGTATACATTTGATTTTGCGTATACATTATTTTACGCTGCTGTTGTGTGGATAATCGTCTTCCCAATGCAGACTGAGGAAGAAAGAAAAAAAAAATATGAAAGTTGGTGGAGGAAAATGAAAAGGGAGGAAGGAGTAAAAGAATGTGCATTACACAACAACCGTGTTTTTTTGGTTGATATTGCATCAAGTCGGCTGGGAAATGTGCTTTCATTCACACGACTTTCAAGGCTTTCAAAAGGCTTTTCTTTTTGAAGTCTTTGTTTCTTCTCGGCCTTCCTGATCATGTCTAAAGCATTCCAAAAACATTTCCTTTCATGTATTCTCATATATAACCATCTCTTATAAGAAGATCAGCTCCGAAATCTCATCTGCAACAAACACACAGGTGATGCAGAAACTGGGATTTACCCCAAGAGGCATGTCCTCATGTTGTCATCAGGGCTTGGAATAAGGAGCTTACACCCTTGTTTGCTGTGCTCAAATGTACACAGTGTACTATCATGCAAGCTGAGAATGACAATCAGTGCAAGCCACAGCACGACACAAGAGAGGAGCTCACACACACAGAGCAGTCGAGAGAGGAAAGACCAGGAACGCCAAAAATGTACAAGACATTTGCTTCAATCCAGTCCGTGCAAACGGAAACAAAGCAGAAGAACACATGACCAACATGTCCTTTGGCTCAGTGGTTCTCAACCTTTTTTTAGTTATGTACCTCCTGTGAAATATTTTGCAAAGCCTTTCTGGTTGAAAAGAATATGTAATACACAGCGCTGTGCCATCAGTGTCTGTTTAATAAAAATATGTACAATTCAGTTTATGAACGTATACTTATATTTTATTGAAAATGTATTCAATAACAATTTTTAAAGGATTTTTTAATGGATGTTGCTTTCTTGAAATCTCAAGTACTCGTTGGAATGCCCTCACGTGCCCCATTTGAGAACCACTGCTTTAGATGATGTAAAACCAAGCATGAAGGATTTATAATGTAAAATTAAATTTATATTTGATTGTATATAGATTATGCCATTGTAGTGCTTCAGCAGAAATAGATTCCGTGAAGCTTAATCTATGAATGCAGTGTGTCAGCAATGTCTCGACTCACTGATCTGAAGATTTGTATTTCGCTGACAAGGGTGTACTGTACATTTGAAAGCTGACAGCTATCCAAATAGTAAATAGTAAAGGCACAACATTTATATTTTGAATTCATATGTTGCACCCTGTATAAGAATGGCATGCTTCTGTATACGCCGACACATCTGTTGTTGTGAATGTTTCCACAGGGAGTCGGTGCTGCAGTGAGCCGACTCACCGAGACAAAGACGAGTGAGATAAAAGGCAACACCTGTACCACAGCGGAGAGTGACGATACATCACCCTCATGTGACGCCAGGGCGGCCTTTGAAGACAGCAATTTACACCGCTGGACCAATAACTCACACACTTGGGAAAAACATCATAATAAATAAATGAACACTTGTTTCAGTAAATGATGCTTTCAACGGAAGCTTTGCCAGGGCTGAATTGTCTCTTTTGAGTTCCTATTTGATGTTATGCAAATGAATCATGCATATTGAAAAGGTTTGAATAAACACAATGACTATTTACAGCAACATGTCTCAGTGAGGCACAGCAAAATAATTCATGGATCGTTTTTTACAAGAGAAGAAATCCTGGTCTGTCAGGCGGTTGAACCAGTGTTAAAGTATGGTAACACTCCAATGTGCAATCACATTTCATGTAATTGTTTGTGTTTTTTTCTAGTATTCGATTTCCACGACACTTGGAGTCTTAAATCCGCTCTCTTCTTGTCTGGCACATTTGCTCTTTTGCCGGCACTATTCAGCAGATCTGCTTCACTGGCAGTAACGCCACGTAGAGGGTGATTTATTTATTAGAAATAACAAAACTCCTGCAAAAGCCAGCTCATTGTGGTATCGCAGATAGCACAAAATGCTTCATGCCATAAATCATTCTGCTCTGAGACAACATCGAAGCTGCAGAAAGGAGAGGTGGAAGCAGTAGAATGGCCAACTTCAGGTGCAATTACACTCAATTGAGGATAGAACGAGGAACCACATATCCCCAAACAAGCTACCGACACTCTCTTGCAGTCATACTCATAAAATAAAATGAAATGATATTCCCATTGAAAATGGCAAAGTGCACAAAGTCATAAAAACAGCAAGCATGACCTTTAGACTGCACGAGATATAACAGAAATAGACGGCGGAGCTCATTGTACCATAGACACACTTCTTCTGTCTGTTCTTCCACTCATTCATGCGTTAACTCATAACCGTTATGACACGGTGTGGGAATAATTAATAATAGAGGAGTTGGTGTTTGCATGTCTCTGAAGAAATATAATATACGTCTTGTTCTCTCAAAGTTTAAAGACACAGAAAGACTTCAGAGAGTTGAGGACAATACTATTAGAAGTTTTATGACCTGAGAGAGACTCGTAGTTCTCCAAGACGTTGTCAGATGTATTTGGCTTGAAGGATAAAACGATTACTGGGGTGACATTGCTGAGATATATTTCATCTGCATGAAAGACAAGACCAAAGATGTGGAAAAATCAGACAGACAGGAAAGATGTACAAAATCTACTTTGAGGATAAACTGTTGATGACATTCTCCTTCCCCTCCTACTCTTCCCGAGCGGAATAAGAGAGTCATCCCTGCTTATCATCTCCTGCCCGTTAACACCTCATTACCAGAACAAGAACAATAGGCGCTGGACGCATCCTGTCAGGATTTAGGGCACATTGAATGTTTTTTTAAAAGCGTCTAACCAGATATAAACTGAGCAGCTGGAAATCCAGGTTATGAAAGAGGTTGGATGAGAACCGGCAAGGCCATTAAAATCTTTTTCATACAAACCCGTTATTCTGACCAACACCAGTGAGAGGCAGATTAGAGGGGGATTTGTTGGCTAGGCTGGAAGTTACTTGGTATTTTTCTCAGCCGCTCTCAACTTTTTTTTTCAGATGAAAGCCCTACGGCCGCCATTCCTAAGTCTGACTGACAGCTCTGTGCAACAACTGCAACTAGATGACAGGTGCCCTCGCCAAGCAGCAAGGACAGAGGGCTTCTTCCCCTGCAGAACGGTGAGGAAATGCAATGAAATTTGATATCAAGTTTTAGCTTCATGAGTTAAGTGACTAATTTCCTCCCACTTTTATTGAACTCTCGTTGAGTGAACAGTATTTCTCCATAGCGGTACTTTTTTTATTTCTTTGTTGACAAAATCCAAACACTGTATCTGTTATATAACACCCGTGGGATGCTCTAAAACTTAGATTAGTCAAATTTACCTCAGGCTTGTTCAAGTCTCACATCACCAGACTGAACAATTTTATGCTGTAAGACATTCAGTGTCAACAAACAAAAACATGCAGCAGACAGCATTTGGCCTCACACATACACAATTTTTCCCGCACACATTCAACATGCAGCATAATGAAGGATTTAGAGGTCTGGCTGTGCAGATACTCAGTGGAAATCAATACCACCCACAAATAATCTCACATTCTGTTCAGCAGAAACACGACAAGCAAACCACAGAAGACAAAGCTAACAGTGCCGTGGGTCAGAGGGTCTTACAGTTTTTCTGACTAAATCTATGAAGCCTTGTACAGAATGGGATTACTTGTCAATTATTATTATTATGATGTACTTTTACGTGTTTTGATGTGACAGCACCCCTTGTTATCTGCAAGGTGAAATGACTATTTTGTCCCCCGGTTGACGAGAGCCGAGATGGATACGACGACTCTAGTTTCCTGTCGGAAACCGTTGTCTCACGGCAAAATGAACAGAAGAATATATTCTAAATATAGCGTACACTTAAACCGATGCTGACGTCCCCATTCAAAGTAACTCTTGTCTGCTCCTCCAAGGCGGGGGCTTGCCAAACTGTCATTTGTAGATCGTGATACTCTACTGCTGTGGAGGGATAAGTACCAATACAACCCAACTCCAAAAGACCAGAACTATCGCTTTAAGCTCAGGACCCCTCCATGTTCTCCTCCATAACTGTGACAGATGTTACATCAGCTGGACAGCGTGACTCCTCTTTAATGTGTGAGTTCTGCATCCATCTGCCAACTTCAATGCATTCCAGTTATTGTCTCTCCCATGTGTGCCTCGATGCTACTATTAATGAGCTCTTAAAAAACTAAAGTGCATAATTAAAACGACATCTTTCTGGCTGTTGTGGAGAGTCATTAAATATTCAGAGGCAAATCATCAGCATTGCAGAGCTTGATTCGCTGTTACATCAGGAAGTCGAGTTATCGTGCAGTTAGTTTGTGTGCATGACTCACTTCCTGAAGGTCGGTATGGATCCCTGTAGGGATCGTCCAGGAGACGTCCCCGAGCCGTGGCTTT